>NC_040084.1:48097481-48739088 GCF_003369695.1 Bos indicus x Bos taurus
AGTGATATTACTGTTATTCAGACTTTGGGAAAGGAATAAGGTACAAATGAACAAAAGAAAATTCAGCTGACCAAAAATTCTAATTAGTGTAAATTCCATTTGCAGGGAAAGAACAGCTTCTCTCCAAAGAGACATTACAGTGCATGCAAAATCAAGAACATTAACTGCCAGAGATATTCTGGATTTAGTAGAGGTTTCAGTGTTGTCACTCTAATTAACAGACAATCCAGAGGACTAGAATAATATGTCTTTTATGATATTTTAAAGTTGGATGCCCCCCAAAAAACCCATAAAAAAGTAAGCATGATTAATAGATCTTAGCCTCAATGCCAATAAATGTAATTTCCTAAAAAAATTTACATAACAGAGTCTGGATTTTTTGTTCATACATTTGTTTTCAAATCATTCTTGTATATGGTTATGTATGTATATGAAATCATCACTTTATTTTTAAGAAATAAAACATGATAGGTTTTTTTATATTTATCTCAAGCCTAGTTTTTCTGTGTCCAGAAATGCGTCTTTCTTGAATTTCTTTCAAATTTTTGCCTAACCAGTGGCTATAAACTCTTACAGTGACAACTATTATCCATTATCCAGCACTTGACATGTCAGCTCGACATCACTATATTAACTGATTTTCAAGTTTTTTCATTCCCTGGGGGGGCCTCTCTCCTACGATTGATGAGGTACAAGGCAGTGTTTGAGCTGCCATCCTGACCTCACAAACAGCAAGAGTCGTCCCTGCACAGAGCAGAGAAGGGAAGGCAAAGGAGAGAGAGAACCACAGCTATCCTGGAATAACAGGAGATCCACATACTTGCTTTCCAAGGCAATTAAAATATTGTTTCTCAAACTTTACACTTCAGTGGAATACATGACTTGTTTCTTTCATTCAAGTGCTGCAAGTCTTCATTGGTACATATTGAAACTGTAACAATTAGAGACTAAATTTTTGTCTCTGATATTTCACAGAAGCTAGAATAAAAGTGGCCGCTCCTTCCAAGTTTAAATACATTGAAACTCTAATCACTTATAATTCCCAGAATGGTGTTATGGCTTACTTTTTAACTACTGAATTCACTCTGGCAGAACTTGGGTAATAAAAACCATCATATTCTAATTTTCAGACAGCTTGATAGAACCTCTCTTCTTAGTATAGATAAAGTGTAATGGAGCACTTTCTTTCCCATAGGAAAGTCTTTGACTCATATGCTCTGATGCCAGCTAGCCTTCACATCTGCTGTTTCACAATTGATAGCTGTAACTTGGCATGCTAAACTAGTGTCTGATGAACCAGCTTTCCTCAAAGGCACCATTTTATTTCTTGCAATGGGAACATAGTAAAATGGTGTTGGTTTTCTGTAGGCCTTATGCAAATCCCTGTAATAAACATAGGATCGGGCCTCACATACAATAAATTGTGTGTTAGATGAGGATGGGGGAAGGAGACAACCTCTTTGGGTAAAAATCACTTCTTTATTCTGCCAATAAATTAAATGCATCATAAAGACTTGGTTTAAATATTTCAAACTTGACTAATTAATATCAAAGCCATACTAGACACTGAAAAGAATACAAAAACACTTCAAAAATACCAAATGTATAATATTAAACAAAATATTAGCATTTAAACTAATGTGATCCATTACCTATAATCAATATCTTGATATCATTAATAGAGAAAAAAGTAATTTTGGAGAGTCAGAGAAATAATATGGCTACAAAAATCTGTGTTGAGTTTTTTTTTTCCTAGAAAAAAGTATCTGATGAAAAATACATCAACATGAAGAAATGAACATTTCAGTAATAGTATTAATCACTAATCTAAACTGACTACTCAGATATGCTGGTCTTCAATCATACAAAACTTCTAAGTTTTGTTTCACTCTTCTAAGCTTGTAGAAAAAAATTCAAAGTAAACTAAATTATCCCCAAAGTTGAATACCCTAAGTAAACAAAAAATTTAAAATGAAGTCTCTATTTATTCTGAATAATCACAGAGTAATTGCCCAGGTAGGACTTGCAAGCAAGTTATCAAGAATAGATTTCGGCCAAGATTTAAACTATCTGGTTTTCCCATTTCCCAAGATAAAGCAGAATGTCAGGTTTGAGAAACATTTTGCTTCAGTTTAGATCCATAGGGGGATACTGAAGAATTATAGTGACACAAAGGAAGACTTCAATTTTAATTATGTAATAATTTATTCCCATCCATTAATGTAGGTACATTTTTTTTCCACAAGGAAAGGAGTGACAGTGGCTCACCAAATATTATAGAATTGTACAATAAGCTCAGGCAAGAAAACTGCATGAGCCTAAATTTCAAATGGTTCAGGTTGGGAAGTTCCCCTGGGGGAGGGACTGACAACCCACTCCAGTATTCTTGCCTGGAGAATCCCATGCACAGAGGAGTCTGGTGGGCTGTAGCCCATAGTGTCAATAAAGAGTCAGACACAACTGAGCAGGCACACACACAGTGTGAAGTATTTCATCTCTTCTTAATCTCCTCCCCATTCGGAAAACAGAAAAGTCGCATGTATTAACACAGTCCTTTCAAGACTCTAGTATGCCCTGTTATAGGTCTCTTCTTTAATTGCCCCTCCATCCCCACCTTGACAGAAGAAACTGCAATAAAGGTCTATAAAAGAAAGGTGAATATATTCACTGCTCAGTTCCCATAAGACATATGCTTTCTCAACTTGTTAGGGACACAAACAAAAATCAGGATTTACCCCCACCATATTTCTTTGAGCAAGGAGAAAGTTCTAACCTTCTTCATCCAGCTACAAGACAGTTCTTATGCACACCTATCAAGAGCCTCCAGGAATTGTGTCAAAAGTGAAGATGTAATTATACTATTTATTCTCAGCAAACCTGTTGAAAAAGGCTTTAAACAGAATTCAAGTAAATAATCTAAAAGAAGTAAGAATGTGGTCAGCAGAATTACCATTTCATGCCTTTGTCTGATATTTTGCAATGTCTGAGTTGCAGAAGAGAAAAATGCCAACTGTAAAATGAAAGAAGTAGAAGTGGATGCAATTAGTTAATAACAAGTATTACCAATAAACAAGGGGCTATTTAAATATCAAATTAACTCTTTCTGCACATTAGAATCACCAGTGGAGGTTATAAAAAAGATGCCCAGGATCCTGCCTCAAGGAAGTTTAATCACTTGGCTTGGAAAGAAGTGCTCTTTGAAAGCTCCCCAAGTGATTCTAATGTTCTAATGTGCAGATAGGTTGAGACTAATGATGTACACGAATGGATATTTTAAAGATGTTTACAACTTAGAGGATTGTATATCCAATAGAACAAAATAGTGACACTATCCTTTGTAAAAGAAAAATTGATAAGAAAACCAAGACTATTATTCATCAATGATATGATTGTCACAGACAAGACCATATTTCCATATGCTATGCATGTGATTTAGTCCTATAGTTTGCCATATTTTCTAGGACTTCATTAGATAAAAAAATAGCCCCATGATTTAAAGTAGTGCTTTAACTGGGGGTTCTAATAAAGTAGTCAGTATGACTAACTTTACTGGGCTATGGTCTAGAACAGGGGTCCCCAAACTCTCGGATCTAATGTCTGATCATCTGATGTGGAGTTGATATAATAATAATAGAAATAAAGTGTACAGTAAATGTAATGTGCTTGAATCATCCTGAAAATATCCAGACACCCCAGTCCGTGGAAAAATTGTCTTTTGTGAAACTGGTCTCTGGTGTCAAAAAAAGTTGGGGACTGCTGGTCTAGAATTTTTGATGCATACATAGGGAGGCATACTCTTATCAATGAGTCAAACATTTTTATCACAAAATTTGCTGCCAATATAACTATTCTCATATTAATATTTTATCTTTAAATTATTTTATAGTTATAGAGAAAATATTTCCCATGTGACACAGAAAAATAACATTTGAGACCTTTTTTGCTAGGAGGAGAAAGGGGGCTATCATTACTAAGCATAAATTGATTCCAAGTAGGTTAAATTAACTGTGAACAAAGCTGTATGCTGGTTAGTGATACATACCTAAATAAAGGGGGCAACCCTTAGATTGAGCAAATATTTAAGAAATAATCCCTGTACTTACTAAAGTACCATATGAATTTTCCAATTATTATATTGTCAAAGAATCCTTTCTGGATAATGGTATAAATCATTAGAATATATTAAATAGTAAATCTGGTACATAATGAAAATCATACTCAATTTCTATCCATGTGCAAATAATTATTGAACCTTTTTTTTGTGATCACCATGCTTAATTAAGAATTTGCCATATAAAATACAAAGTCATTAAAGAATAAGTTCTGGAGATATAATGTGAAGCATATGATTATAGTCAACAATACTGCATTATAAACTTCCAAGTTGCTAAGAAACTAGATCTTGATTGTTCTAACCACAAAAAGGAAATGATAATTATGATGTCACTAAGATGTTTTCTAATGCTATAGTAGTAACCATACTGCAATACATATGTCTCTCAAATCAATAGGTTTTTCACCATAAACTTACACAATGCTGCATGTTGATTATATAAAAATTAAAAATAAATAAAATAAATTCAAAACTAATGTTAAATACCTTTGCCACGTCCAAAAACTATTCTAGGTCAATTTCCTGAATATGCAAAATGGAAATTCCCAAGTATTTTACCATCAACTTATGGGGAAAATAAGCATTTATTTCAGAAAACACTTTTTGATCTAAAAAATAACTATAGATGCCATGTTAAGAATTTACTTTTCTAATGTATAAATCTCTTTATAGTAAATATATTATAATTCCATTAGCACCACTATTCTCAATAAAAATAACAGAATTTATGTTCTGCAGAAATTAAGATCTATGAATAGTATGCTTCTAAATCCATTTATTAAGTGCATGCAGTAAACTGTCAACTTTTTACATTCTATCCCTTGACTCAGAAACTACTTATGTTCTTTTGGCATTTAAGAAGCAAAAATCAGTCAAGCTTTCAGAAAATCATTACAGGCATGCCACACAAGCAATTCAGCCTTAAAAACCTGTACTGTCACCCCGGCATAATTTAATTTTAGAAGACCATTGAACTGATAAGCTCAGAATAAGTAGCAGACTATACAGAACATGCTATAGTTGTATCTGCCCCAATGGTTTAAGGCAAATGTTTTAGAAACTTAATATGATCAAACAGTTGAGGTCATGTGGGTTAGCCCAAATGACTAATGTATTTAGCTCTTTTGAGTAATGATGGTTATGCCATGATGTCTTTGGCTATTACTTTTATTGTCAATATTATGAGTTCCTTGGTTATTGGTTTCATAATTAATAAGTCACTTAACCTCTCCATGGCCCAGTTTCCTCATCTGTTAAATGAGCATAATGATAATTGCTTCCTACCTTGATAGGGGTTGCTGGCAAGATTAATGAGTTGGCATTTAGAATGTACTTTGAATTCTTCTAAAGAGGGAAACTATGCATAAAAAAATGAAACTAAATAATATCTTCTTTTTTACTAAGTAACAAAAGATAAAACTACCCTCCCCAGATGGATTAATCCATTTGCTTGCATTCCTAACTCTGTAACCTTCATACACTCTTGAATAAATTGATTTTTTAACCTAAGGTTAAAATGAAAATACTATGGAGGGCTACATATTTTGAAGAAACCTTTCCAACTCTCTACAGAATAGAAAATTTTTCAAAGTAAACGCATATTCTAAACATAGCTAAAATCCTTCATCACAGGTGTTGCATCAATGAATGCAATATTCATTGTTCCAAAAGATAACTGTACAGAATTTGGTTAAAAAAAAGTGAGTTGTGCCGTAAAGGAAACCTAACTATGTAACACTGATAGTAGATGGTGGAGTTAGGAATTAAGCTCAGGTTTCTCTGATTCCAGTTTCCTTCCCTCTTAACTATTCTAAATTGTAGAATATAGGTTCAGAAGTATTAAGTGATTTACATTAGATATTTGATACTACTTAAATGTTCTTTCAACATACGGCAGAATTTATTAAATAACTATAAAAGAGGACATGTATTTCCTGTGATATCTTTAGGAAAGACAGACTATATTAGTGTATGTAACAAAACCAGAGATTTCAGGGAGACCAAACCCAGAGAGAAAATTTCAGAAATTGAAAAACCCGAGTCACGAGTTGCACAGAAATGTGATTTCAGCATCATTTGTAAAACACATGATTCACTTTGAAAATCTAGGGATTCTCAAAAGAGATCATAATACCTACCGGCTATAGCCGAGTTATTTTTGAGCTGATAATCTACATGTACTCATTCTCCTAATCTTTATACTTCAAGGAGAAAAGCATTTGCTAGTTGCTTGGTAACATTCTGTACTGTGTTGGGGTGAGGTTTCAGTTTGGCTGCACCAAGTTCCTAGATTCTGAGAAGAATGGTTTGACTCCTACTTTATTGTTTTTCAATAAGATCCCTGGGCCCTCAGCTATTTTATTATCTAAATATGACTGTGAACATATTGACGATGTCATATAGCTTTCTATTGTTTTACATGAGATTACAATGAAGAACCACCGTCTGCTCAGTTTTGAATTATTTTCCCAGTCATTGCTTTACATTTATCCCTGGAGAGAATATGTGTGGCATGTAATGGATATAGGGGAAATGAATGAAATCTTCTTGACAACAGTATACATGTAAGGTCAATGAACAAAGTCAGGCATGTTCTTTGGAAAAAGAATTATTCAGTGCTGTAGAATGACTGTGTAACTCTGTTTCTGCAATACTGAACACTCACCCCTCCTTTAAGCCCAGATATCTTAAGCCAGCTCTTGCTTGTAGTAATACATTTTTACCATTCTTTAAAATAATTTTTGGAACTGAGCTGTTCCAGAACAATTAGCTAACAGCAGGGTCTTATTCAATTAGTAAAAACAGGATGGAAATTCCTTTAGAAAGTCAATGCCTTAAGGGTGCTTCCTAGAGTGTTTGTATGCATTGCTGTTAATTAAGAAATAAAATAATGGTATCAGATGTAAATTGACTATACACAATAGTCTCTGATTCATTGTAGAATTTCAAAATGAGTGTGCAATTGCTTAAATTCCAGATTGGTAGGGATTTTTTTTTTTTTTAATTCATACTAATAGCTGGTATAGAAAGTGAAAGTGTTCATCTCTCAGCCATGTCCAACTCTTTGGGACATCCTGGACTGTATCCCGCCAGGTTCTTCTGTCCATGGAGTTCTCCTGGCAAGAATATTGAGTGGGTTGCCATTCCCTTTTCCAGGGGATGTTTCCAACCCAGGGATCGAACCTGGGTCTCTGGCATTGCAGACACCAGGAAAGGAGCTTTCATATGAAAAAAAATTCATACCAATAGCTAGTATAAGCATATAGTTTAACAAGCCAAAATATGTAGCTGAAATTAGTATCATTTAGGGATACACTAAAATAACTAAAGAAAAATCAACATTTACTAAATACTGTATCCTTTTAAATTTTAATGCCTTTTCAAGTTTCAACAGTAAGATGTCAGCATGTGATAAAACTATCAACATAATTGTCACCTTAGTGATTATCACTGTATGGTTTTTATTGTGACTACTGCACATTCCCAAAGGCTTCAATTTTACAGAAAGAAAGTCTGTGCTGCTAGAAACAGAAAGTTGTTTCACATCAATTTTCTCTGGGTGCTAGAGGCACTCCCATGTATGAGAAAAGAAAACTAGAGATGAAAGACTAAGAAGAAAACTGAAAAGCAAAGAAACGTGAAGTTAGGTAAAATGACACTGCAAGAGAGCAACTAAACTAAAACAACAACAGCAGCAACAAAAAGCATAGCAGAAGACTAGAAAGATTGTAAAGAAAAGAAATGGAGAAATAAGCTCAAAGATGGGGAAAAGGTGAAAATTTTCAGTGATTTTTCCAGAGGTGTATCTTGCTATAATACACAAGAGCTTTGAAACGTGATATATGAGCAATCTAGAAAATAAAAACAAAATTTGAAGTATTTGTGAGGCTAAAATAATTACTTCTGGTATCAGACCACTTGCATTAGTACTTATATTCATTATTGTACAAACTCAACTTCAAAAGTCCCTCGAATACTGTGATAATTTAAATGCACCACATATTCACTCTCTACAAAGTTACTAACACTGATGATATACATTTATAATTTTAAATAGCTAGTCTCTTTTTTCATTAAAAAAGGTTTTTTAAATAAAAAAAACAATATTAATATGTAATACTCAATTGGGAAAAATGATCAATTGCAATTAACATAATCAAATAGCACCATATTGATCTCAATGACTTGCTCATACTTGATTATTCAATAAATTTAATTAAATGATAATAATTTTCCAATTAAATGTAAAATATGCATCCAATCTTTAAGCTAGCCATTAAAAATATTCTCTTTGAAAGCAATTTAATTTTAAGAATTATGTGTATTTGACTAAAACATTCAATCAATCTCATTCTTTAGGCATTTGGTGATCTCCAGAACCCCCCCCAAAAGCTGATTTAATTTGGTAAGAATTTTCACAAAGAAAATTATATAATTATTTGGCAAGTTAACTCATATTAAATCCTGTTATATGATCACTGATCCCATCTCCAACAAACTATAAATTTCTTAAAAGTGAGAATTAGATATCATTTGCTCTAGAATACCCAATGTATAGCACAGTTTCTGGTACTTGGTAGGTGCTTCCTGGAGGTTTGTTGAAATAATTTATTTTATAGCTTGAGTCAGTTATTTTTTAAAGAGAAAAACAATCTACCACTTCTGCACACTTGAACTGCCAATTGCATTTGTGTGAACAATGACGGAAACTACCAAGGCTTAAAAATTTGCTAAATTACAAACAATATAAAAATAGTAAAATAGAAAATAAATTATGACATGATACTGATTCCCTAAAGTGGAATCTCCTCATTGGCTCTACTCTGACCCAATGAGATCAGTGGAAGTAAGGAGACAATCTGAATATTAAAGAGGAGGACAAGATGCTATGCGCCTGGAATTTGGTGCCACCATAATTTCCATTAAATGTTTAACAGACTTCCCCACTGGAAACCACTGCATGCCAATGGGGTAGCCCATTTTGAGATTCTTCGCCTTCCAGAATATTAGATGGATGATTGTCCAGCGAAAAGGAACTGTTTGTGCTTATTTTCCTTGTTTTTCTGTAGGCTCTCAACAAGTAAAACCTGTTTCATCTTAACAGAAAGAAATGCCTATATGGAAAACATTCTTACATATAATCATTTTATTCTTCTGGAATATCCACACCTTGTAGAGTCTGAATCTCCCACTATTCAATTTTCAGTAGATATAGTACTTTGTCTAGTTACATTCAATGACAAAACCTTGGTGGGGAAAATAATGTTACTTCTGAACAGATTTTCCTCCAAACAAAGATGAAATACTTATAAAGCAACAACTCCTTGCCATTTGCAAGTATTAAAATTATTTGCCTTGATGACCATATATTTAGTTGAATATGTCTCCAACCCATGAGAAATATGCTATTGATTATTCTCTACAAATAACAACGTTCCTATGCTCTTACATTCATTAACAAGAAAAGGTTTGTTTGTGTTCTATCATTTTAATACATAAATTTTAGATAACCAGTAGGACTTACCTTGAAAAAAGTCATGGTTGCACCATCCTCTACTGCTCCATACTCTATCTTGGTTTGTTTAGCTAAATCATCAGCAGAGTCAATAGGGGATTCCATGCGCTCCACTGTCAGAAAGGCGGCTAAGTTAGCAGTATACGAAGAAATGATGATAAGTGTGAAAAACCACCAAATGCCTCCCACTATCCTGGTGGAGAGCGCTTTGGGCATGAGCTCAGAACCTAACAAAGATTGGGGGGAAAAGGTAAGACGAATACAGAGAATTTGATCAGCAGTCAGGTACTTTTGGTCACAGTGGAAGAATGGAATCACTGTGTAATAAAAGCTTAAATCATAGATTTACATATCACTTTAGTAAGCAAGGAACAACCCCGTGGGAGAGCAGAGGCTAATTTCAGATAGCATGTCTCTTAGGACATCTGTGTTTACATATAGTGACAGGAGACTGGAGCTCTACCTGAGACAGTACAAAATAAGAATCACATATTAATGACTGGATAGCCTTTATAAAAATAGCATTAGAATGGAGAATATCTCTCCTGTTTATAAACTACTGTTATAGATTATCACATTCTTGTTAGTTAAGTAGGTTTTAGAAGAAATGATTTAATGTACATTTTGATCCATTTCTTAACAAGCTTTATTTATGAGAAGTTTCATTATTCATGTATATGAAGCTCAAAAATCTTGTCTATACTGCCATTTTAAAAAGTAATGTACGAAAACAATTTCAGTTATCCACATTTTTTGAGCCAGGGGGCTTCAGTCCAGTTTTTATTTTAAAATAGGTAGTAAACTATTTTTTTATGCATAAACAAACGTCTCCTGTCACTATAGTTAGCTTCAGTGAGGGAAATCAGAATAAGAATAAATAGTTAAATTGGCATAAATTTATTTTTACACACATATACAAATTTCATAGTTATAGTACAATATGTGGCTGGAGTTGCCTGCTCATGGTATTAATAAGAGAATGAGATCTGATCATTACATATTGCTTTTGATTATTATTAATTTTAATTAATTTAGATTATACATTAAAATTCTAACACTTTTTAAGTTGAGTCTATTAGTTTTACCATGTTATTTATAGCCTTAATATGTAAATGTATAAATATCAGCATGTATAACTTTTTAATAAGAAAAGTATACAAAATTTATGTATATATATTACTATTTACCCTTCATCATTTTGAACCTATAATCAAGAAAGCACTGTCTACAAATAAATTAATTTTAATAAGGTTTGAGTAAAATGGAATGAAGCAAAGATGGACTCCATGTTTTATATATTTTTAAATATAATAATGAATCCAGTAAGATAACATATCTCTATATGCATTAAACATACAACAAATTATTCATGCTAACATTGAAAAGAAGTGGTATCATGACTTGGTTCTAGCAAAACAGCCCATCTTATACTGCAGTTCATCTTACCCTTCCAATTTCAAACAAACAAACAACATTTTAGAAAGCAGACAGACTTGGACATGACAGCCAACTCCAGCTCCAGACTCTTGCCTACCACTCTGTAAGAAAAGCAAAACAAAATAAAACAGAAAAGTACCTTTCTGATGTAGTTGCTCCTAGGCCCTGTCAGACACACACTTGGACACTGAAACACTAAAATATTCCCACCATGATCAGCAGCTTTGGCTGCCCAGTCTACCATTTCTTTTCTTTTTTTTTTTTGAACAACACCACCAATAAAGTCAAACAAGACTGGGAAAGAAAAGAACAGTGGAGACATTCGACAAAAATGGCCCAATTACCACAAGTTCATATCTTACCCAAGGACTTAAAGTGAATACCTCTTAGGCTAGTGAATCAGAGCCTGGTTAGGGGCTGACTGTCATGTACTCAAGGTAACGTCATGTCCAGCACTATATCCCACTAATTCCTGGGGAGCTGGGCATCAGCCAGAATAGTATGGGTTCCTCTTTCATGTATCCACCAGCAGTGAAGTAGTTATGTGACAAAGCAAATGTACATTTGAATTTTTCATTGCTTGGATTGCTTGTCATCATTTTTAGAGATATTAGATATAATTTTATTTCTTATTGCTAGATTTTATAAATATCAAGTTATCTCACCAATATTGAAATTCAAAAATATCCAAATATTTTATAAATTATACATAAAATTAATATCCTATTTTTCAAAGTGGTAGGAAAAATAATTTTAAAAACTTTATTATGGTTAGATCTTTACTATGAGAATAATTCGTTCCAGGCTATCAAAGTTAGTTATTAGCAGGTTACTAGCAATGTGCCTGGGTAAATCACATAATCCAGTGCTACTTGGAAGAGATTTCTGTCTCATGTGATTTATTTTTATTCACTTTTATATTTTTTAAAATAACTCCAATATTATCTTCCAACTGTAAATAAATTAAGGGGAAAAAAAAGCCACTGAATCCAAAATGTAGGAAAGGGCAAATACAGTTATTGATTATTCATTTTATTTGGAAAGAGATGCCACACACTTAATTAGTTTATGTAAGAGTTCTCTGAACTTTCAAGTTTCAGATTTAAATACGTATATATCTGGATGTTCATATTTTTAAAAGCAAAAATTATCTAATTAGTAGGACTGCTTGCAACATGAATTTAAGTTAATTTTTTCCTTTTAATATGCAATATTTACTTTTAGTTTAGGAAGTAGTTTATAAATGAAACAGTCAGAAATAATGGATTTATGCATAATATTAAACATGCAAAAGGAAAGTATCTATTTTATTAACAACAGTTTATAATTCAACAATGAATTTTCTCTTCTTCAGTGCTGTAATGCAATTGCCAAGTGAATTTCTTCAATGTGGATCATAAATACACCAGTAAAATTTAAGGTAAACCCTTATATGGGTGTAGTAACCCTTATAAATAAGTATGTTTTCTTTCCTTAATCCAGTCACTGTCAGTTGTTAAAGGGCATTTTGATTTATTTACAAAATTTTAAAACTTAAAAATATTACATTTTAAATGCATAAAATAGTCTGGTTTTGAAATCTTTTATATTGAGTAGTAGATCTGACATATTAATTTACTGAACTTTATATAAATATTAAAAGATTAATAAAAGAAATCACAGCAGCAAAAATAAAAAAATCAGCTTGGGAGAACTGAGACTAAAATAATAAATTCATAATTATAAATATACCATTAAAACATATTGCATGTATTATGTCATTTTCTAAGAAAGGTAGCCTTTACTTTTAACATTAATATTATAATTTTTAAATAATTATAAGAGTATTTTTGCATGCACTTCTGAGCATGCAATACTTTATATTCTTATATACTATCAGATGCAGCTAATATTTTACTTGTAAAGGTAACTCTAAATGGTTAAATATTTTATTTTTACAAATTTATATGCAGTAGATTTACTAATCATGCAATACAAAGGCATCTAATCATCAAGAATTGATAGGAAAGGGAATTTTTTACATCAAAATGAAACAGGAAACAGGAGCAATACACTGTATTCTTGTCTCAAGAAGATGCAGTCTTAGTGGTGCTTTAAACACAGCTTCTAGCTAATGGATCAGGTTAGCTTGGTTATCTATGAGATAATGTATCTACTATAGGTTAAGAAAGTTAGATGATATACTTTATGTGCAATTGCAAAAGCTAATTATTTTCTCAGAATCTCCCTTGGATGGGATTTGAGAATGCCTAAATGCATCAGATAGATGGAGAAGCTGGATTATGGTTACATGCAGAGAGGCACCCATGCAAGCGACTTGTGCCAGCGAGAGCTGTCACCCCCAGCAAAGAGTGGGACATGGTGCCCAAGGGAAATAGCAGGCTGAATCGTATACCTTGCTGCATGAGAGCTCCAACTCCAAACCAGAAACTATTTAGCAAGGTGAAATTGTTTTCCACCACGTCTGAGTCAGGGTTGCAAGGGTGTGGGTTATACCACTCATAGGGACTAAACCTGTGGTAATTGACAGAAGAAAAGAATATATTTAAATGGCAGTAAGAAGACATTCTATCCAGCATTTTTGCTGCAAAAGAAACAGAAAGACAGGTAAGATTAAGCAGAAACCAGAAATCAGCATTTTTATAGTACAATTTCATATTCATGACAGCAAATTCTAGTTTTTAAAGATACCTATCCTTATCAGCTGATTACATATTAAGATGACTAGTAGCATTTCTTTACCATATATGACATAAGAGAAAAATGTGTATCAGTAAACAAAGATTTTTAAGATGTAGGCTTATCAAGAGAAGGATTAACAAAATTTTTTTAAAAACTAGAAATTCATTAAAGAAGAAAAACAGGTATGAAATAAACATTTTTAAAACTGGAAAAATTGTTAAAGACAGGAGAAATGATACAAAATCACTTTGAGAATTTTTTATGTTATAATAGAAACTACCAAAGTGAAAGAGATTAAGTAATCAGTGAATAATTATTTTTCTTATAAGAATACAGTACCATGTATTTATATCTTTATGTGTGACAAACTCAAATCCAAACAGAAAACCAAATCAGAATGAACTACACTCTTATATATGCTTCTGACTTCATTATGTGTTTCAGAGAGGCTGGCTATATGCAAGATATCAAAGCAGTGTGAGAAGCAGGAATGCATATGGAGACTGGGTGTCCACATATTATTTGTTTTCAAATCTACAATTAATTTGAATCACTGCTTTAAGAAAAAGAAAATTAATCTAATTTTTGAGACCAATTATAGATGGTTTTAGAAATATAAACAAAATCTCTTAAAAAATTTAAATCAAGAACTTTATAAATTGTCATGTGTACACATAATTTATCCTAGTTATAATCCAGATATAATTTTCAATTAATGGTACTATCAAAAAATAAACTAACAAAATATTTTCCCTAATATCTCAAATTTTAAAGCCACTCTTTTACAAATCAAAATTAGTGTGCGTGCCCTTTATGAAAGCATTAAAAAATCTTGCATTCAATCAAAGTTACTTGAATAATGTATCTGTCACTTCAGAAAGCCCAATTTTCTTCACAATAATCTTTCTGACATATTAAAATTCAGAAGATCAAACAAACCATTTACATCCTCCTAATGCAATTTTTAGAACACCCTTGTTTTAATAGCCTATCCTTGACAAACGAAGGAATGTTTTGTTTGGTTCTCTAAGTTAAACTGACACACTGAACAGAAAGGTTGATTGGATAGTAATTAAACATTCTGATCTGATTTGTTATGTCTGACTGAAGTAGAACTAGCTTTGGTTGTAAACATTTTATTTTTATTTAAATGCCTTTATTACTTTTACCCTAGTAAAAATAGTTATATACATTTTTAAAAGTACTTCAAAGTATTAGAATGTTGGTCATCAAACTTTATCCAAGACTGTCTTTTAAAAAAAAAAAAATATTATTAATTTTCAATTAACTATCCATAAACAATTCGCTGTTCATCAGAAGAAAAGTGATCTAGTAATCAGATCACAGGCTCTGAAGCTGAACCATGCATCTCCATGGCCTTGGACAAGTTCTATAAACTCTATTTTTAAACAATAAATATTTTAAAATGTGACTTTGCCTGTAGATACATATTCTGACTCCTATTCTGATTCCTGGAAAATTAAACTTTTCTTTTCCTACTGTTGACAGTATATCAGCTATAAACACAAAGCTGGTCTGTAAAAGCTGAATTTAGTTTTTGTACATAACAAATCCTAAAAACATAACCACAGAGATTGAGCATGTAAAACCTGGCTAATCAAGATCTCTGATTTTTACACAGAATCCCATGAGCCCTTGAATTTTATAAGTGCTTCAAGGGATTCCATTCAATGGGGAGAGGGAGATGTAGTTTTGGGGGTTGCAGAAATGGAAGTATAAATATGGAGGATTTTGCCCTTCCTCTCCATATGTGTATGTATTTATACATGTACATATAAAAATATACATATATTTTTCATTCTGAGAAGGTAGGAAAGGAAGGAAGGAAGAGAGGGAAAGAGAAATGAGGGAGGAAAGTGGAAAGAGAAATGGAAAAAGTAGGGGGGAAAAATCTGGAAATACACTGGTTTCAAGAGACTAATAACTACCGCAGTGAGTGATTCTTATATAATTTAATTGAAAGAAAGGAAAAAATGTATGACAAACTAATACTTAAATTCAAATTATGTACACCTTTCACCTTCTCCACTCTGTCTGCTTTTTACTTTAGCATGAAGATCTCCAGTGGCCCCAAATGAGGTAGAATTAGCTTAACAAAAAATGCTATCTAACTTGAATTTGCAATTTATTCTTCATGGTGACACTCAGAAAGCTTTTCTTCTGTCTCCATTTGATGCAGTAACATTCTTCTAATGGTGTGATGTAAGTTATCCTTCAACACATACACACACACACACACACACACACACACACACACACACACACTTCACTGGCCTTCCACTGTCCTTTATCTGCTTATCTCCCTCACACTCAAGTCAACACAGCTCTGATTCTAGTTCCAGTGTGTTTTGTTTTTTTCCTAAACTGAATTACCTCTCCCATCTAAGATTAACTGCTAGCTTAACTCTTTCCTTTGTATTTCCAACAGATCTTGAGTCAATATGGATTAATATTTCTTCCTTCTAATTCTTCTGATTCACCATTTTTTAAAATTCTATTGACTTCCACACTTTTTTCTGCCCATCAGAAAAATTTCAATCACCTCAAATCTATATTTAACCCTAATCACTTCCTAGATCTAAAGTGAATTTCCAGTGGCCAGATAATTGACTTTTCAATGCTAATATGTTCAATACAAACCCACAATCTTTCTCCCTAATCCTTCCCTTTTATTGTCTTCTCCATTTCTGTCAATAGCATCACCTGCTGGCATTCCCAAATCAAGTTACAAAGGTCCTGCTCTTAGTCCTTAGTTTACTTATCCTGAACACTTTAGAGTAAACTTCAGTTCTTTACATTCCTTTTCTCCTAACACTGACCTCCAGACAGATGTCAATTTAAATCAGTCTACCTACAGAAAGACTTTCATTTCCTCCTCTCCTCCTTCCCTGTTTATTTCCTTTGGCATTAATGCCAGTTCAGGTTGTCAGATTCTGTAGCTATAGTTTCCGAGATGGTCTTTCCACCTTGCATTCCAAATTTAAAAGCTCTAAATATTGCTTCCCAGTTTATTATCATGTAGAATAATTTTTTAAATGATACAACCCTATTAAAAACAAAACTTCAATCATGTCTACAGCCTACATACAAAATACCAGACATTTAAGCATGGAATTTAAGATCCTCTGCATTGTGCTCCATAATACCATTCCAAGATTGTGTTCTACTGCTTTTTTTTCCTACTCGCCAGCCTCTGGCCACTTTCCCCCAAATCCTATATTGATTCTTACCCATTTCTTTGATCATCTTGTCCTTTAGCCTGTAATACCCTCTCTACTCCCTCCACTATTCAAACCCTATTCCCACCCTTCAACTCCAACTCACTGCCATCATTAAGTTTGACCTTTCCTGATCTTTTCTTGGAGTATCTAAGGTAGACACTGGTTCACTGTCCTGCCTGAGTTTTACTAGGGACATTGATGCCCTCCTAATGAAACTATACTTTCTTCCCTTGAAAGTAACTAAATAAGAGCCTTTGCAATATGAACAGACGTGATGTATATAACTTCTGAGAATTCTTTTTAAGGATATTTGCCTTGGACTTTCTTTGCCTTCTTCCTCTTTTAGGAAATGGTGATGACTACAGATTATTAGAAGCCCTGGCTTGAGGAAGACAGAGATGCCCCATGACCCTTATACTACACTCCTCTAGGCTGCACAGTAGGAGAAATAAATGCTTTCTGAATCAAGGCACTGTATTTTTGGCTATCTTTGTTAAAGAAGGTTCACCACTACTTGAATGACTCAAGTACTCTGCTCATTTTTACATATCTATAGTTCTAAAAGCTTCAAGTTACATTTATGATAGCCTGGTTTCTTCATTATAATTTAATATACATATCTCCCCTCTTTTATTAATTTGAATGAGTACATGCAAATGCAGTGTCTGATTAATCTTGTGTCTCCTACAATTTCTAGCACAAGGTGTTAAACCTAGTGGTCATCTAAAGCATGTTTGAATTATTCTGAAGATCTTTTTACCTCTCTTTCCTTTTCAATCTCAGGCTATACATCTAAAATTATAATCCTCCTATTTCTCTATACCTAATATCTCCTTCACCCTATGCTTCCATCTCTGTAAAAGTCTTTTTGAATGCATCATCTTTTTCCTTAAGACTATCACTTAATCATTCTGCAGCTTCTAATGAAATTCTCACTGAATGCCAGCCCTTTGATATCCTCTCTTTTAACTCTGTGATGTGTTCTTCTGATTATTTGCTCTCTGCTCCACTAACAGGAGATCCCTTTTGGCTAAATCATGGCTCTCAGATCTTTCCTCCCTCTTTAATGACTTAACACACTCACTGCTTGAACTCCTGTGCTGATAATTACAAAATCTTCTTAATTTATAGCCATAAATTTTCTCTCAAAGCATTTCCATCCATTTTTGTATATTCCAACTTTGGCAGCTCACCATTACCTTATACTTAAAATGCCTAAAACAAAACCCAAAAAATTCAACCATATTTTCCTTCACATTTTTTTTTAGCTCTATAATGATGCAGCACTTCTCTGAGTTGAGATTAAAAGCTTATTTCCATTTTATTTTAATCTATCTCCTTTCTTAAATACAAACAAATGTGATACACTTAAGCCGTATCAACTTTTGTTTTATAATGCCTCTTTGTTTTATTCCATCCATGCACTTTCATCTCAGTTCTGAGTAGATGGTTTTAGGACTCAGTTCCTACGTGTTTCCTATTTTCTCTATTTTGTTTTGCAAACTGTCTTCACGTTAAGTTTTGTACCGTGCAACTCCAGTTGTCTAGAACAAATCAATTCTATTAAATACTGAATCAGGTTTAACCTTCTATGCCTCTGAATTTCAATGTTCTATATAATACGACTCAATGTGTTTAACCTTATTCAAACTATTATGTAGACTGGCCAATTGTCTCACTGTCTTTGTATATCCTGTTCTTGTTAATAGAAAAATCCTCTTCCCTTCAGTCGATTCACTCAGCCGTGTGTCTGTGCTACTCCTTTCTGAAATTCCATAGTGCTTACTTTTCTCCCAAAGCCTAGTTATTTCAAATCTCTATATATTACATATTGCCTTGTGCTCTACTATTGGCATTTTGTATACTAATTTTGTATCAAAACTTCATGAGGCCTTTTAGATAGGCTGTTTATCAATATAACTATCATTATTAATATTTTATTTATTTTAAAATAAAATATTTTAAAATAAACAAAATATTTTTAGTGCCTAAAAATTGCCTAACAGAATGCCTACAGGATTGGTGACTATAAAACTTGAGTTTCAGCCACATGTATATTTTGTACTTGATGACATATTGCTAAATCTCTCTGAGCTGAAGATTTATTTCTAAAGAAGAGCAAAAAAAACTAAACTAAGTATGAGAGATAATATATGCAAAGCACTTTGCAGACTATACAGTGCTACAAAATGTTAACTAAAAGTGTATAATCTTTTAATGATTTCTTATTCTAGAGTCTTATATCAAAAATAATTTAGGTTATATATGAAATAATCTGCTCATTGAGGAAATACTTTTACCATATTATGCAAAATGCTAATTTAACATTTATTTGAACATCTTTTTATAGCAGAGGCAAATTTTACCACAACCAATATGGAGAACACAACTAATTTTTATATTACATATTATTTTGAACCAATGAGCTATATACTTTCACATATATGAATACTATTTTTGTGCTGCTTCTTTAAGCTGCAGTGACCTTTCTGCAAAGTGTCTCATTTATATTTCAGGATTTAAATTCAACTAAAGTTCATCATCATTGTTATAATAATCCTCAGCTTTCATCTGCATCATAAATTCAAAACAAATCTTTTTTGAAAATTCACCAGAAGTAACTGTGATATTATGAATTTTTTGCTCTTCTTTACTCTGCTTAATTATCTACTGAGACGGCAATTCTTCACCTCATTTTAAACTTGGGGTTAAACTGGTTGTAATAGGGGAATTAAACAATGTTCTAACTGAATTTTTTTTAAATAAAATAGACATAACCATTTCCAAAATCAAGTATAAATAAACATTCTAGCATGAAAATACAATGTTTTAGCACTATATACTATTTACATATTGACTATGCTTTTTTTTTTTTTCAGGGGCATATAATTAAACTGAGGATGTAATAACAAATGATCTTTTGATACTTTTCAGTTTAACACCCAAATAATTTGAAAATCTAAAATTTGGTATTCAAATCTTCAATATTACTTCTTTGATTAGTGGGGAAAATAGGCTATTTTAAATGATGGTCCAAGGATTGATACATTTTACTGAATAAAATGTAGAATTCTCAAGAGGACATAAAATTATCCTTTTGAATAAGAAAGGTTACAGAATCCAAATTTGTTCTCCTTTTTTTTTTTAAATAATCAAGTGACAGGTGATGCTGGATTGTTTAGACAAGAAATGAGAAGCAAGAAAATGCTATATAAAAAATCAATATACATTAAAACTGTTCATAGAATAACTATAGCCCATGTTTTCAGCAATAATTCTGAATTTTCCAAGAATCACCCCCCCACACACTTCAGCTATGTTCAGCTATTCACTGCACATAAATGATATAATTTATTGAAACATTTAAATGACATACTTGGTAAAAAGAGGTGATTAGGATAGGTTTGCACTAATACAGGTTAGCATGGAGCCACCAGTGTATTTGGTACTTACTTGAGAAGCAGAACATGGAAGTGGGTGTCATAACCATCCCCAGCATTAAAGCAAATAGCCATAAATGTGAGAATATTTCTAGAAATTGGATCTAAATGGACTGAGAGGTGCTAAGGTCACTCCATTTCTAGGAGTTGAAGGCACCATTAGTTTAATTCAGGAATGCCCTGAGGAGAGCTAGCTATAAGAGAGCCCATACTTGGGCAGAAAAGCAGATTATAATCCAGGAAAGGGATAAAGCATGTGTATTTATTGAAAGTATGCCATTTTGATGACATCTCCTGTGGGAGCAGGCATATGTGGGAACTTTTAAAGTCTCTGAAAAGCAAGGTAGCCTTGTAGTAGGAAGAGTTTAAAGCAAGGCACCAAAGAACCACTTGATTTACTTGAAATAAGTCAAGGTTAAATAAAACACTATTAGAAATGAAATATAGAATTAATAGCAATAATATCAGTTTGTGTCATACTTGCCAATTACAAAAACAAGCGCAGCTATATTCTGAACTGCCACAAATGACCAGAGAGAATGACAATGTTATTGTCATTATTATTATTAAAAGCTGAGATTTAGATAGATCAGGGATCTTCCCAAGATACAAAGAAGGCTAGAGTCAGATGTGCAATCAGGTCCCTTTTACCTCATTTTGCAGTGTCCAATCGTTATCATACCTCATCAAAAAGGAAAAGGGAATTCTTATGTTCTAATTCAGTTCCCTGTGATAGCAGTGAGAAACTGCTTGATTTTCGTTAGGGATAGAAAAAGACTTTTTATTTTATTACTTTTTAGCATACTTATATCTTGCACTCTGTAAAGTCAATTCTTGCACATTCAGAGCATTTAAAAATTAATATTTAGTTAATGGCTTGATATCACTGGAGTACAAAAAATATTTCCAAATTTTTCAACAAAAGATCACATTTTGATTAACAGAGGCATTAACTACTCTCTGATTTCTATTCAGAAATATTGAAGAAAGAATGTCAGTTTTTAAATTTGCCACCCAACTAAGCCTGATAATACACTATAAATGTTAAAATGTAATAATATGTGCATAAATATGAAATCCTTAAGTAAAGTTGAAATTCACCTAAATTTAAAGTACTTTTACAATACTATCTTTTCTCTATAATTTTACCATCACCACTTGAATTCTAGCTATTTTGAACACGAAATATAATATTGCTTGTCTTACACTGTCAGGGAAAGTTATATTTTTGAATCCATGAAAAAACACTAAAAACAGGAGCCTCAGCAATTTTTGTGAACCATCACAGTATCTTTGAGATGACATAAATCAAGTTAAGGGAATTTAATTTAGCATATTGGAAGAGGAAAAAAATGTTCTAGGGTAGATGCTTATTTTTCAAAATAATTTATTTTTAATTAACTTTGATTTTGGAAAAGAAAATGTCAAGAAGTAAACTTAAAATATTTTTGTGTGCATATTATCAATCATTATGGCATTATGATCAGATAATGCCATATGACTTTGGGAAAATACTGCATCCAACAGTGCTGTTAGGTTCTCTTTCTGACATCTGTAGAAAACACAGGGCTTCCTGACAAGAAACTTCTGTAAAAATGCACATGTCATCCTAAAATTCAACCTGTCCATTATCTTTTATGGTCCTGAAAGTCTAAGATAGAGACAGTTTCCTCAAACACTAACAGTTTTACTCCACAGCAAACAAAACAGCAGTATCTTAGTAGTAGGCTCCACCAACAATCAAAACTGATTCTGACCAATTGCTTAAAGGGCATGATCTACTTATATTCGAGGAGTATCATTTTACTTTCAGTTTTTTCTTTTTAATTTATTCAATTGCTTTTTGCTTTCTGAATCCTTACTACCAAATAGGCCACTTTAGGTGCATAATTAATTCTAAACACTATCTCTTGCCAGAAAAGTAGTTTTGTGATCATTCCAAATATATAGTTTATATAAACTAAATAATTTATTTTGACAAATACAGATGACTGATATTCTATAGCAGTTGATACTGTATATTTTATGTTGATAGCCATCAATAACAAACACATATCCTGAAATAGTTCTTATTATTCATTAAATTAAATTTGTTTTACTTGAAGTGACTGTGTGTGCATTGGATTATGAATCATACAAGCTCATACTGGAATATTTTAATTGTGCATACATTAAGGACTACAAGAATTGGTTTTTAAGGAAAAGACTTTCATGGTTATAGTTAATTTTAGTTACCTTCCAAATCATTAATGAGCAGGATATTAGTTAAGGCTGTATTGTGTTTTCAATGCTCAGATGTAAAAGGTTTCATAATGTAATATGATGTGGTGAGGGTTTGAAATTGGATGGAGTTACACTATGATTAAGAAAGAAATGAAAGGAACAAAACATTTGGAAATCATTATTACATAAACTAGGAGGTAATATGAGTGGGCAATTTAGAAAGATGATTTTAAAAAATAAACACAGTTCAACAAAATATACTTAGTTCAATTAAATATATCTTAAGGAGTAAGAATTAGCTGTTATTCTTATATTCATGATCACATTTGATAAAAGTAGATAAATTCTATTTTAGTATATTAGCCAGTTAGCACTGTGTCAGAGGATGCCCAAATAGAGTGATGATCAAAAAAAAAAAAAAAAATGAGAGCAATAACATGACTTCACACTCCAAACCAAAGTAACTTCCTTATTGCAAAAATTATAATGTCGAAGATTCTCTGTACAGTCATTATACTCCAGTCCTGTGCTCTATTCTTGGTATAATCCTATATTGACTTTAAATTAACTTGAACATCTATGTATCTGATTCTCAGTTAAATCTCATCAGCTCTCTATCCTGTATTTCTAGCTGCCTATGGGAGATTTCCACCTGGTTGTAAAGCCATACCTCAAACTCAGCACAACTAAAATCATACTGGTCATCTTTCCCATACCAAAACAACCCAATGTCTATACTCAACTGATTTTAAAAATAATCTAGGCATTTTCCCAAGCTCGAGATGAATATTCTTGAAGTCATCTGTCATCCCTTCAATGTCTTTATTCAGCATATCACCAAAGTTTACTGGATTTTTCATCAAAATAACTTTTGAATTTGTCCTTTATTTCCATTTTGCAATGCCCTATTACTAAAATTTTAGCTTAGGCTTTATTTATCCCTAATGCAATAAGTCTTCCTGACTTTTGATTCTCCCAACACCATTTCTCTTGTCCATCCTACATATAATTACCAGGTAAATCTTCCTGGACCTTAATATTGTTAGTTCTGTCATCAAAAACCTACAAGAAATCAATATTGCTTTCCAACCTTTTCTGTCCAATTTTCACAGCTTTAGAAAGCTGAGCCTTCTCACCATGTTTCCTATCGCTGTTGGTTAGTTGCTAAGTCACGTCCAACTCTTTTTCGACCCCATGGACTGTACCCTGCCAGGCTCTTTTGTCCATGGAATTTCCCAGGCAAGAATGCTAGAGTGGGTTGCCATTTCCTTCTCCAGGGAATCTTCCTAACCCAGGGATAGAACCTGCATCTGCTGCATTAGCAGGCGGATTCTTACTATTGAGCCACCAGGGAACCCCATGTTTCCTATTATATCCCAACAAAAATCTTATAATCTATTCAAATAAACCAATAAATATCTCATATAAAACATTCATATTAACATCTCCACATTTTTGCTATTGCTGTTCCTATAGCTGAAATATTCCATTACAGTCTGTTAATTAAAACATACTTTTACTTAATGGACAATAAATCTTTTCATAGGAGAAGACATACTGTGTTTATTTTAATCTCCTCCATCTGAACTTTGTTCAGTATTACTTACAATGTGTGATACCATCACTTCAAATGTCAGATTCTGAAGAAAAATGACTTCCATTGGGTTAGATTCAAGATGAAATATAAGGTCAATGTAAAAAAATCAATTATCTAAATATATTTATTAAAATGTTTAAACAAAAAAGTTGCAAATAATGATTACTTTAAAGGATGTCTAGGTCAATCTTTAACTCAATATCTCATAAACTAGCACATTCGAAGTCAGTAGCAGATAGACTAAAACTATCCAGATAGCTTTTATTACATTTATAGGAAGAGAAATATTTTTTTCCTAAACTCTTTAAAACTTTAAATAAAATTTTATGTGTATTTATGGGTCTTTTCTTCAGTCAATACAGTGAGTCCCACTTTTATACTCTACATGGTATTAAACTATTCACTGAAATATTTACAAAATACTGCCACAGGGGTGCAAAATTTATGTATATTAACTCCTCAAGAATCAGAAGTCATTATTCAACATCATCCTTTGCAACTCTAGAAGTATGTTATAGATTATTTAAAGTTTTAAGAAAATCTTAAAATTTAATTGCATTCAATTTTATCATTTTAATTTTATTATTCACAAATATTTTGCCCATTAAATATGGACATCAGAAACGTTTTAAATTTAAAATATATGTCAAATACATAAGACTGTATGTGTGCAGACACTGTTGAACAAATAGATAAAGAAATAATTATTGCAAAAAATTTTCCATTACTATTAGTATTCTTATCTGTCACCATCACTACATCTTATCTTTCAACTTCAGTGTCTTTATCTGTAGAGTTAGGAGGCTGCCCCAGGTCATCATTACAGCTTCTTTCAATATTAATAGTCCAGGATTTCATTATTCTTTCAAAACTATGTCCATTAACTATCTACCTATTTGTACATATTATATGAGTAGTTGGGGCTTCCCCAGTGGCTCAGTGGTAAAAAATCTGCCTGCAATGCAGAAGGCTTGCAGAAGAGACGAGGTTTGATCCCTCAAGTAGAAAATGGCAACCCACTCCAGTATTTTTGCCTGGAAAATCCCATGGGCAGAGGAGCCTGGAGGGCTTCAGTCCTTGGGGTCACAAAAGAGTCCAACACAATGGAGTGACCAAACAACAATAATGTAAGTAATTATTCAAATAGGACAAATAGGTAGGCTTTAAATATATAAGCAAATTTGTGTAAAAACTTTACAAAGTAATGCAATTTAGGCACATTTCTTTCAAAATGCATATTTAAATTATGATCTAATAACATAATTGCATAAATTTGATCTAGATAAGAACTTTGAAAACTGTCATTCTCCGAGTATAATTTAGTGCAGATTTGTCATTTACTACTTATGGTTGTATTTTAGAGGAATAGAAAACTGGTTTAGCTTGCACAAATTTTTACTGTGATCAAAATATAGTTATTTTCCTTTGTTTACTTAGTGGATATATGGATAAATACATAAATATCTGAAAATATCAATATATAAGGAGATATATACATATATAGGAAATAAACAGAACTACAATAATGAAATATATTTAATCAAATAAATACAAATAAAACACCTACTGATGAAATATCATTATAATAATTAATTAGATCTGAACACTGGACCCATAGGCACAGAGACAAATGGTTTTGTGGTTGTGGCAGGCACCCCACACTGGCAAGAAAGGGGCAACTCCAGTTAAAGCACTTTGTTACAGTTCCAGCCTCCTCATGAGGGTATTAATTACTACTTCTACCTTCCTGTCTATTTTTTTTGTATGATCAACTCCCCTAAACTGGCTCTGATTTTTCTGGATACAGTTTGACCTCTCCTTTCCAGCTCATTTCTTCCTTGTTTACTATAACCCTGATGGAAGACAAAATAGCCCTCACATTTAAATGGCAGTGACAAGAGGGCAATAATGCAAAGACAGTGATTGGCTGCTTCTCTAGCTCTAAGGGACCACTATACTTACAGGTGAAGTGAATCCCCTAAAGGGCAAAACAAAAATGCCATCTAACAATGCATAAAGATACCTGAAAAATTATTAACCTGGTAACGTGTGTGTGCTGTATATGGGTGTGTGTGTGTGTTGTGAGTCTGCAGTATTTTACTGTTACTCTCTTTAGTTATGGTTATCCAATCATTTCGCTAGAATGTTTACAGCATTCTTTCACCTCTCAACCATCTCATTTGTTTAATTATGACTCTTTGTGACCCTTTGGACTGTAGCCCACAAAGTTCATATGTTCATGGGATTTTTCAGGCAAAAATACTGGAATGGACTGCATTTCCTTCTCCAGTGTATCTTCCCCACCAAGGGATCAAGCCAGTGTCTCCTGTGTCTTCTGTATTGCAGGCAGATTCTTTACCTGCTAAGCCGTTGGGGAAGCCCTCAAGATAAATGGCAAAATCTATTAATTAAAAGGCAAGCCTAGGTGGTTACTGTAATTTTTACAAAATTAAGAAAATGAAAACATCTGAAAGCCATGTTTTTTCAATATATAATATGCTCATATATACATATACAACATGATTTAGAGCTATGTGCCTTATGTATAAAACCGTGTTACATATTTATCACCAAAAAAAAAAAAATCTCACAAAATTACAAACCGCTTAATTCAATAAGAGCTGATGACATGCCATCTTTATCTATTTGTCTTCTATCTGTTATCAATTTAAGTCTGGAAGAATAAATTTAGTTTGTTATGTTTTCACTTAAGGCCAAAACAAAGCAAACATTAGATTAGTTTGGGTTTTGCACCTGGTTAACTTACTTTATGCTCTAATGCATGAATCACTAATATGTTTAGAGCTTTTATATTCACAGTAAAATGCTGCCAGTGACTCAATCAAAATACCTTTTCATAAATATGAATAAAACATTCCTTATTTTAAAACAAAGAGAGTTAAGAATTTAGGACTAGGAATATACAGCAACATTGATTCATAGCCACTGTGAGATTATCTGAATATTATAAAAAATATGGATACATTTAATGGATTTGTATGTAAACAATGGTTGAGAAAACTTAAAACATTAATGATATAACTTATTATGTAAGTTGAATATCAAGACTTAAAATAGCATTTGGCACGTTTATTTAATGCCAGAAAAAGAATCATTGCCTTAGATTATTTTATAACATTGGAACAAGCTCCAGAGTATGATGATATTCTATTGTTTGGATAAAGGCATTTTATAAATTTAATACATATAAGAAGGTGGATCATCTTTCTAATTACCTTTACACACATAACATAATGTGAACCTTATCATTAATAGATACCTTCATACCTATGTTTAAAAATTTACCCTGTAGCCCTCCTTATGATTCAACCTGCCTATTCAAGTTTGCTTCTTGTTTTGGGCATTATAGTAAGCTACACTGATTTGGAAGATCACCTATGAGTTTATACTATTTTTAAAATCAATTCATAGCATGAGTGTGCAATTATTTTAATAATTTCTTAGAATCTGCCATTGGATATAAACAGGAGGGATAAATTCAGATTATGGATACATTTTTTGTTTGCTCAAAACAATTCCTTAAACCTTTTCTTAAACTTGAAACTAATATTGTCCAGCCTTGTTCCCTAAAATCATTTCTTTCAACTGTACAATCAGAAAATAACTATCCATGTCTAATATTACTTATATATTTATTTTAGCTCTACTATATTTTATTATCTCTACATCTATATCAATGCAATATGTGGTTGTTAGAAATGTTATACAAAATACATACTATATAATGAGATGTATTTTGTATAAAGCCAACCTTTACTTTATTACCACCTATTCTGTATGTGATTTTTGTCTTATTTTGTGGGCAGAGGAAGCAGCTTTAACTTCTAAAACTGTATGCTAGAATAAAATCCTGGAGTCAGAAAGGCAAAACAGAGTATTAGTTAACTTTAACTAAGAAAGCATGCATTTAAAAACATCTTATATTTGTAGGACACAAAAGTAGATTAGTAGAAAGTAGCAATAAACAGTAATAGTAGATTAGTAACTGTTCACTAAAATATAAATCAGGTTATGAATTCTCTATCACTAAATCATGAAATTATTTTCCTTTATATTAGTTCCTTCTATGTTATATGTAAAATTTTAGAACACATTTTATAATTTTAAGGAAAATTATAATATTTTCTAAAATATACTATTATTTTTTCCAGAGAAAATTCCCTAAGCATTTGGATTTTGAAAATGGCATAAGAATTATATTGGCCAAGAGTTCTGAAAGTACCGTTAATTCACAATATTTTAACTTGTATATAATAATTTTGAGTGCAAACAGGGACTTTAAACTATTTAACAAATACAAAATACTTATGTATTAGATTAAAATAACGTCTTTCTTTTGTTCTTTGATATAGAAAAATATACTGCTTTTTTTATTCTTTGCAAAATACTAAAGTTTAAATAATTCTGCTTAATTCTCAAATTCTGTAACTGCATATAATAGGTGAGTTTTATACAATTCACATCTTAAAAATAATCATATCTGAGCTTACACACTTTATAACATTTATATTAGTTATGTGTTCTCAAAATTTTAAACATTTCTAATTAATCAGAATTTTTTCTCTCACTGCTTCTTATATTGCATTTATATAAATAAGATTTTGTTTTGTCATGCAATTAAGAATTGTTTTTAACTTGCGGCAAATGAGAATGAATATATACTTGCATGCATATGCATGCCTGCATGTGGGCTAATTCGCTTCAATTGTGTCCGATTCTTTGTGACCTCATGAACTGCAGCCCAACCAGGTTCCTCTGTCCATGGAACTCTTCAAGCAAGAATACTGAAGTGGGTTGTATTCCCTTCTCCAGGGTATATACGTGTTTATATACACTCTTCTACACACATATATAGCCATTTATTTTTAGAGAAAACTGTATCTTTCCAAACGATGAATTTTTCTTCTACATTTTTATTCATTTAAATATATTTACTTATTCTAAGCCAATAAATTAGGAAATATGCTCATGAAAGGTGGCCAAGAAGTCCATCTGTCTGTTCATTTATCTGAGCTATCAGTTCTTTAATTTCTCAAAATATTTTTTATCTTAAGCTCAACTATCTGATTCATCCAATAAACTGTTCCAACTTCTAGCAATAAATAACTTTTAAACTCAATCCCAAGTGAACTTTTTAAAATAAGAAAGTAGCTTCCTCCTTCAGCATCTGAAAGTTTTCCACTCAATTCGAAATCACTTTAGTATATATTTAAAGCACTTAAATTATCAATTCATACCCCTCTTTGTAGAAATTTCAAGTACATTAGCTCAACTGAGTTCTATAAACTACATAAAGCTAGTTCAGTTCAGTTCAGTTGCTCAGTTGCATCCAACTCTTTGCAACCCCATGGACTTCAGCATGCCAGGCTTCCCTGTCCATCACCAACTCCTGGAGCTTACTCTAACTCATGTCCAGTGAATTGGTGATGCCATCCAACCATCTTATCCTCTGCCGTTCCCTTTTCCTGCCGCCTTCAATCTTTCCCAGCATCATGGTCTTTCCCAAGGAGTCAGTTCTTCGAATCAGGTAGCCAAAGTATTGGAGTTACAGCTTCAGCATCAGTCCTTCCAATGAATATTCAGGACTGATTTCCTTTAGTATTGACTGGATGGATCTTCTTGCAGTCCAAGGGATTCTCAAGAGTCTTCTCCAACACCACAGTTCAAAAGCATCAATCCTTAGGCTCTCAGCTTTCTTTATAGTCCAACTCTCACACCCATACATGACTCCTGGAAAAACCAGAGTTTTAACTAGACAGATCTTTGTTGGCAAAGTAATGTCTCTGCTTTTTAATATGCTGTCTAGGTTGGCCATAGCTTTTCTTCCAAGGAGCAAGCATCTTTTAATTTCATGGCTGCAGTCACCATCTGCAGTGATTCTGGAGCCCCAAAAAATAGAGTCTCTCACTGTTTCCATTGTTCCCCCATCTATTTGCCATGAAGTGATGGGACCAGATGCCATGATCTTAGTTTTCTGAATCTTGAGTTTTAAGCCAACTTTTTCACTCTCCTCATTCACATTCATCAAGAGAGTCTTTAGTTCTTCTTCGATTTCTGCCATAAGAGTGGCATCATCTGTGTACCTGAGGTTATTGATATTTCTCCCAGCAATCTTGCTTCCAGTTTGTGCTTCATCCAGCCCAACATTTCTCATGATGTACTTTGCATATATGTCAAATAAGAAGGGTGACCATATATAGCTTTGACATAACCCTTTTCCAATTTGTAACCAGTCCATTGTTCTATGTCTAGTTCTAATTATTGCTTCTTAACAGGCATATAGGTTTTTCAGGAAGCATATAAGGTGCTCTTGTATTCCCATCTCTTGAAGAATTTTCCACAATTTGTTGTGATCCACACAGTCAAAGGTTTTTAGCATAGTCAATGAAGCAGAAGTAGATGTATTTCTGGAATTCTTTTGCTTTTTCTATGAGCTAATGGATGTTGGCAATTTGATCTCTGGTTCCTCTGTCTTTTATAAACCCAGCTTGAACATCTGGCAGTTCTCAGTTCACATACTGTTGAAGCCTAGCTTGAAGGATTTTGAGCTTTACCTTGCTAGCATGTGAAATGAATGCAATTGTGAAGTAGTTTGAACATTCTTTCGCACTGACTTTCTTTGGGATTTGAATGAAAACTGACCTTTTTCAGTTCTGTGGCCACTGCTGAGTTTTCCAAATGTGCTGTCATATTGAGTGCAGCATTTTAACAGCATCATCTTACAGAATTTGAAGTAGCTCAGCTGGAATTCCATCACCTCCACTCGCCTTGTTCATAGTGATGCTTCATAAGACCTACTTGATTTCATACTCCAGGATGTCTGGCTGTAGGTGAGTGATATACCATTGTGGTTATTCCAGTCATTAAGATCCTTTTTGTATAGTTCTTCTGTGCATTGTTGCCACCTCTTCTTAATATCTTCTGCTTCTGTTAGGTCCATACCATTTCTCTCCTTTATTGTGCCCATCTTTCCCAATATGGTATTACTTATTAATAAATTGATGGACATAGAAAGAGTTTTGATAGATCTACCTGGTATAATTTTCAGACAATGAAAAGATCACTGAACTGAAAATCATGGTGGATTGTTGTTTAGAACCTATTCTGAATTTATATAACTTCAATCTTGTTATAAATTATGACCATAGACTTTTTTGTATATATATCATCATATGATCATAAAGTAAATAAATGTTATATTTGCATTGATTCTAAAAAGCAAATAAACAATACTTGGTCTAAATTAGATGGTGTAGCTGCCATTTATGAAGCTTTTATCTAATAGCATTTTTCATTTAAACTAGGCTAAGACCTAACCTATAATACTTTCTATTAATATAAATGAGAGTGTGTAAGAGGAGCTAGAAGGCTGCAAACTAAAGATTAAAATGAGCAAATATCTTGCAGGATGGACCATATCCTTTAATAATTGCATTCATTTTAAGATGAGCCATTCAAAATTGCTACATGTCCAACCTGCATACAATGAGAAAACTAGAAGCATGTAAAAAAATTGCTGTTTGTCCCAAGACAGGTCATTTTAATATCACTGTAGCTGAGTTTTAAACACTTCAGGCTCACATGTCTGCTGAATTAACTACTTATTTTCTAGCTTTCTGCACATATGGTACTTGTAATCCATATTAAATTAGAGCCTTAACAATTATTTTTGATGTTGTCTAATATGTAAGTTAAATTTAAAATACAGTGACCATTCAGCCTTGTTTAGAATATAGGTCATAAGCTAAACAAGTAAAATTTTAAAAAGGTTTTGCCCTCATAAAAATATGTAGCCTCAAAAGTATGTCTCAAGTTAAAAATCTATATAATTCATCTACCTCGAGAGTGCTGGTCATTTATATACAAAAATAGATAATTCTATCCTTGCAATAAATACAAAATAGACTATCAACTATTTTATAAAATACTTTCTCCTTAAACACATGAAGTAATATTAACAAAGCTGGAATATATTTAAGATACATGTTTGCACTCAACTCACAATTTCCCAGAATAAAAAACAGAGTTTGTTTGGTAAATTTATCATTATTCCAAAATAAAAATTTTTCCCAATTACCTAATTATTTTATAACTTTTAACAAATGTAGGGAACTTTTTTTTGAAATTCAATGAGTATCTTTCTGATAATATAAGAGAAAAACTTGATTTTCTAATCAAGTTCACAAGTAATAATGAGTGTCACAATATCAGACATTTTTAAACTGAAGAAAAAAGATTTTAATTACCTAATAAAACTTAAAATTTTCACATTTATTATATGACTTTTAAAAAGCAGAATATTAAAAAATGGAAAATTATAAAAATAATTTATAAAACTTTCAATGCTAATTATTAATATAATACATTTCCACTTAATAGATGTGAAAAAATCTTATCTTTATAAATAAGCAAATGAGAGCTGATAACAACTCCTTGAGGAATGGAGCATGGATACTAAATCAGTCTGGTAAAGGTGATTCAATCTATACAGAATGGGTATGATAAAAACTAAAAATTTAAATACACTTGTACATTAAAGCAATTCTTCACACCTTTCATTCAGCAAATTAATTGCCTGGCTATTAATGGAGAACATATAATAAGAGAGAAGGTAGAGATTAAAAGAAGAAAAATGTCCACGGCCAAAAATATTTGGAAATGGCTTAGTTAAACTAACACAATGTAATTTTTTTTTTTTTTTGCAACCCTTTTCAGAGCCTTTAATTTGCTAATAGCAAATCTCCAAGAAGAGGATGTACTACACAATTCTCCTGACCTTACTCAGTTGTAGAACGCTCTTGGGTTCATTTTATTCCCTCTAGAAAGAGTTTAGCGTCTAAGATTTTGTATTATCCCTAAAATATTGTATAATACATTTATATAGTGTGCTATGGAGCCTACACATTTTTTAAGGCTCCAACTTCTTCCTTTGTTAGAAAATTTAGGGAAAGCACTGATGTGCTGGAATATTCTGTATCAATAATAAAGCAGAGTATTTTCTATAGGAATGAAAATTTGCATAGGGTAACAATTCATGCTTCCTATACAAAATTAATTTGGTGATTTCATGTATCAAGAATATTTGCCAGGAGAAGAGAGAAAGTATATGGGACCTCTAAAATATGAAATATTTACACTTCTTTTTCATACATCTAAAGACAAGCTTCATTAACTTGTTTAAAAAAAAGAAAATAACAAAACAGGAAGGAGATAGGCTGGTTAGAGACAGGCACCCTGAAACCAGATGAGAGCTTCAGTCTAAGAATAGTGTAGCACAGAGATAGAAGGTACCAAGTTTCCTGATACCGCATTTAAGCAGCTGTTTCAATCTTGCCCTTCTTGTAGAACAACGATTCTATTTATTTACATAACTGTTTCATCAGATTTCCCATTACCCACACATGAAATAGTTCCTACTAGCATAGGTCTGAACCTATTACTTAAATTTTCAGAGGATATTATTGATGTTTATATTAGTACTGAATACTCTTAGAAAATGTATCTTTTAAGATTTTTTGATTAAAAATTATAAGCAAGGAAGACCATTTTTACGATCAAACATTTTCCATGTAAAGAGTTAAGGTTTTCTAATAGGATGATAAAATTGGCACCCACAATAACAAATTCCATGAGACTGTCAGATAGCTAACATATTCCTCAGTGCATTTTCTCTTCTTAGTTATTTTAATATGCAGTTGACTTTAAAAATTATGCAAATGGTTTTGATATCAAACCAATCATAATTAAAGGGATAAATTGATATTTAAGTTTAGAATTACTTCAAAGGTTCTAATATATTAATAAAAACCCAACTGTTAACTTTTTCTTTTGAAGTTTTTTGGTGGTGGTTTAGTCACTAAGTCCTGTCCAACTCTTGCGAACCCATGGACTGTAGCCCACCAGGCTCCTCTGTCCATGGGATTTCCCAGGCAAGAATAATGGAGTGGGTTGCCATTTCCTTCTCCAGGAGATCTTCTGGACCTGGAGATTGAACCCCTATTTCCTGTATTACAGGCAAATTCTTTACTGACTGAGCCACCAGGGAAGCCCTTTGCAGCTAGCTTTATAATCTTGTGTTATTGGGAAGATTCTTGAGAGTCCCTTGGACAGCAAGGAGCTCAAACCAGTCAATCCTAAAGGAAATCAACCCTGAATATTCATTAGAAGGACTGATGCTAAAGCTGAAGCTACAATATTTTGGCCACCTGATATGAAGAGCTGACTCATTGGAAAAGATCCTAATGCTGGGAAGATTGAAGGCTAAAGCAGAAGGGGGTGGATTCTCCTTTAGCCTTCAAAAGGAAAAGAAGGGCAATGATGAGATGGTTAAATAAGGATCACTGACTCAATGAACAAGAATTTGAAAAAACTCCAGGAGATAGGGGAGCACATATGAGCCGGGTGGGCTACATCTGTCCACTGGGTTGCAAAGAGTCCAACACAACTTAGCAACTGAACAACAAAATCATCCTCATCTTTCTGATACACCCTGCATATATCTATAAATACATTCCAACCAGATAACTTGCTATTAATTTTTATGACCTTTGCTTCCCCCTTCATTTGAACCTGGTACATACCTAGCAGTATGCTGAAGGCAGCTCATACTGGCTTGTGAGACCTATTAATTTTCCACCTGTCTTCCCAACTCCATGTTCAGTGAGACTCCACTGGTAACTTGATATTAGCCACAGTGGTAGTATTTAATACCATGAAAATTGGCAATAACTACAAATCAAACGGAGAAGGCAATGGCACCCCACTCCAGTACTCTTGCCTGGAGAATCCCAGGGACAGCGGAGCCTGGTGGGCTGCCGTCTATGGGGTCGCACAGAGTCGGACACGACTGACGCGACTTAGCGGGACAAATCAAAGCCTCTCTCATTGGTGTAGTCAGTTATTAAACAATTTTTATCACACCACTGAATAATACAAATCATTCATGTTAAAATTCTACTCCTTACATTTTTCCTTAATTAATTTTGGCACTGAGTGAAGCACAAGGATTATCTGTACATTAATGCTATAATAATATGTTATTGAACATATTATTTACTAGATCTAAATGGTTTGGAAGGGTTTAATGAAATGGTAACAATGATCAGTTTCATTGATTTGTAATTTAATAATGACAAATTTAAATTGTAATTAGTTGTATTAAAAATGGAATCAAGAAATACTAAATATCACTATCAACTATAAAGGGATTACTACAAAAAATAAATGTTTTCAAAATGCAGGACTTCCTACTGATTTCCATTTGAAATTTATATTTGATGTAGGAAATTAACTTCAACAATAGGCTGATTTCAGATTCTTATGACCTACATTTATTCTAAGGAATATTTTTTAAGTAAACAAGTCATAAGGATGTACAACAACTTATTTGTATTTTAAACTATCTCAGACTGTTTTTATTATGTGGAATAAGAAAATACCTTATTATAATCACCTATGGGTTATTTTAAGATTTCTGAAGGAAAGGCATTATTTTGGGTTTCCATAAAATCCAGACTTAATTTTACAAATGTAAGATTAAAAATATAGATTTCTACACTTAAAGGTGGAACCTTTCTTTTTTAATTATACAATGGCTTTTCTGTTGTCTCATTAAATAGTTAAAATGCCATTTTTCAAAAAACAACTGTTCAATCAAACTGAGTGGCTTTAAACTGAGAATAAAAAGGAAAATATCTAACATATCAACATTGTATCAGAAAGTATGTTTGTTCTATCAATATCTTACTAATATAGCTATATGTTTGCAAGTGAAGTACCAAATATTAAAAAGTAGTTCTATTAAAATCAATATGAGCATAATTTACAGTTTAAAGATTCTCTCTTAGATTTACACATCAGAAGCAAGTGTTTAGCTTGCAATACACTTGCTAAAGATTTTAAAAGAAAAGTCCAGTATTAAAAAGCTCAAAGCAGACTGTCCTCTGATCAGTCTCATGGTTATGTGGATCCTATACTGGAAAATGAAACAGACTATGCATTTTTTTTAAAGGACATTCAGTAAATGAAGTTATCAACAAGAGTTAACAAGAATTTGAAGCCAGCATTAAAATGGTAGCATTTTATTTTTTAAGCATCAATTGAACATTTAAATTGCTTTAGATAATATGCAAATATCTGGAATATACCAAAATACCAAATAAGCTACCATAAACATGCAAGGCTCACAAAGCTTGTTTTCTCATTGAATTTTTAACTATAAAGTGACTTTAAATAAAATTTCACAGGTGAGCTTTCTGTTCTTCAATTAAATATCTTTTGAAATTTAATCTAGTGTACCAACTATATCAATAAAATATTTTAAACTTAAGTGTATGCACCATATACATAGTAGAGTATCTAAAACAACTGAAGTATGTTTGGAAAGCATTCACTATCTTTCTTTTCAGCTCAAATATCTGAATTTTTAAAAATCAACATAAACATTTTAATTTTTTTGGCAGAAAGAAGACTTAAAACATTATCTTTAATATCTTCCTAATTTAAAAATTTTGAAGCCCTATTTGAAAACTGAAGCAGTAATATGAACACTTCAAAATCAACATGTTTCCCTGAATGTAAATTGTTTTTGCATGTCCTTCTACAAGCAAAATTTTCATAATTTTCCATTTCTTTTGGTAAAATCACCTTAGTAATATCAGTTTCCAAAACATACCTTCAGTCAGTCTAATGAATTGCTAAACTTATGTTTAACACACCTCCCAGGACCCCCATTTTCAGTACCAGTAATAGTAAGGGAAGCAGGGAAACACTTACCTAAATTTTATTATGTTAAAATAATATTCAGGTGCATATTCTGAACCAACTTAGATGACAGTTGTAGCCCTATTCTGTTTATAAAGTTTATCATGCCAGTAACATTCAAAGCCTACAATTTCACCTTTGCTTCAAATATCAAGTCCATTAAATTAAAGGGAAAATCTATTTTAAATTTATTCACCTCATTTTATCATCTCAGGAGTAGTCAGGCCACATGACAATGGGTAATGTTTTAAAATAATTTAGTGTTAAGCATCTCTCATAAAGAATAGCAGGAAATTAAGTTATATCCAGATTTGGGGGTGGAAGGGAAGTGGGAATGATTTTTATATTTGTTGTAAAGTATTGAAACTGAAATTCTGCTTCAATTCAATGTACATTAGATAAATAGAATTATCACAGTTTTAAAATGCAAATGTGTATAACTTGTATAATTACTTCACTAATAAGGTTTTTTTTGGGGGGGTCATAAAGTCATTAGTTTAGTTTCTGGGGCTTCCAAACAAAATTTTTAAAATAGATATAAAATCCACATATTTCTAACAGAGATAACATCACATTTTTACAGTGTACCTTAGTATGCAATGGTTGAGCAAAAATATTTAAAACTATAGGTGTTGAAAACTAACAGAATAGTTTGTGTCGTCACTTGTTTTACAAATCCTATTTTTATATAAAATAAATGATTTCAAGCTCATTCCATTCAAATATCACATTGAAATTCCTATTGCTATTTGAAAGAGCAATATTTTGTCTTAAAAAATATACATATATATACCCAACAGGATTGTTATGAAAACAATTTAAGTTGAATGATGTAATTATGTAATGGAATGTAAAAAAATTATAGCAATTAAAGTGTTGTGACATGCTCTAATGAATGAAGTTACATTGGTTGATGACACTATATCTCCTACTCATTAATTATTTGGATAGAGTGCATTAGGTTACATAGCATGAAGAAATAAAGTCATAAATTACCACTAAAAATTGCATCCATACATTTTCATTTAATATTGATGATATTTCTCAAACATCCATAAATTATTTTAAAAAATCAAAACAATATCAGTAGCACTTTGTATTCTCCAGGAAAGCTCGCAACATGGTTCAGTTCTTCACTGTAGGCAGCTAGGGATTTTCAGGGGAAGAAAGTTCGCATTTCTAGAGAGTAAGTTTATAAAGCAAATTTATACATGTATGGCCTGTGTCTCCTGCTTAGATTCCCAAGTGACTGGAAATATTTTGAAAGCTTTCTTATTTTCAGATCTAAAGAGAAAATACACACTTCTTACATGTAGGGTGTTTTTCACCCTAATTAGGGTGACATATTTAAGGAATCACCCGTTATTATAAAGCAATATACCACTAACAAATAGTGCAAATGTTAATAATAGTATTTTAAATATTTTTAAAAGTAGCCAAGGTCTTTTTTCTTTTTCGGAAATTTTAGAAGGAAAAGGTGGAAGATGACTTTAATGTGATAGGCAGATAGACCCAAGTGATAGAAGTACCTTTTTTAATTTTGTTTTCTCATTTCTTCTAAATCTGTTTTCTTTTCTCTAGAACTTCCTCTGTATAATAAATTAGAATTTTTAAAGTATAACAGTAATAGTATTAAACAAACAGAAAACATCTCTAATCTAATTTTTGAGAAGCATGGGAGCAGGAATGATGTATACCTATTTATTTCTTAAGCCGTAGAAATATTTACTGAAAAAAAGCTAATAAATTAATCTCTTTATGGTTCTCAAATTTGACTATTGTTGACATGTAGTATTTATTAGTTTTCCTCCTTTTTCTCTCTCAATTACTTCCTTCACATCATGCACCAGCCCAGTACAAGACTATAAAAGAAAACATCCATGTAAAAGAACTCTTACTCCAAGGAATTGACAGCAAAGGGACAGCTTCATCCAAGTAAAAAATGTGACTAGTTCAGATGCCATGCTTATGATTAAAATTTAAAAATATTTATTTCTCTGCACTTAAGACAACTACCTTTTTGAGCTAGTAGTCTCAGTCATTGTACAAATATGTAGAAAGAAACAAGCTCCTAGAGAATATTTCCTTACTCACTATCTTTGTTTCACTGGTGTCCTGCATAGCCTCTACTGTTTCAAAGTGTGTGTGAGAGCTTTGATTTGACAAGACATTGTACTTTAAAATATTTTATAATGAATATCATTAAATTATTTTAAAAAGATACTGACTTTTCTGGGATAGTTTCAGATCGTGAAGACCTGTCTGAAGTGGCTGAGAAACCTCCCCAAAGCCCAAGGGGACCACTGGAAAGAGAGAAGTGCAATTTTGTTTGGAGAATTAACACAGACAAAATGTGCCTGTGAAACAGCTTCTCACAAACAATTACAGTACTTTGTGGCTGTGGGAGAAGGAGCTATTGAGAAATTGCAAAATATAGAAGTGTATTACTTGGTGAAATTCTGGGTTCTTTTTATCTCGTAGGCTCTTTCTCAAGAGTCATCTCAAAGAATTTCTTTCTAATGGTCATAAAAAGAAAGAAAAGATAAGAGAGCAAAGAAAAAATAAAGAGAAAGAAATAAGCCAAGAGAGTATTGTTCTTCTCCTATTAGTTTTTTTTATCTGAATTAGCTAATGAGAAATGTACAAGGGACATGGTAGCAACTGCCAAAAAGCTACCATACTCCTTTTCCAAATATTTCAAAGAAAAACATAATTTCTTACAAGTACTGCTTCTCATCAGGATGTGTGCGTATATGATAAAGTATCTGTGTGTGCATGAGTATACAAAATATGATTACATGTTCCATAAAGGATTCATTAAGAACAGAGATGTGCTATTTTTGGCAGCAAATAAAATAATTTAATAAACATCCAATTCCGAGTTTTTTTTTTTTTTTTTAGCATTCTTAAGTTTCTTAATGTGAGTCTATACGTTGTAACTTATCGAAATAAGTTTCTATGATTTACTGAGATAGGCACTGTTTCAACTGCTAAATTGAAATAAATCACCATAGGGTGACCAGAGTTCTCAGAAGCTTATTGTCTGAGATAGGTATTGAATGGACACACTTAAGCGACTAGACAGAGGGAGCTTTTTTGCTTTTAGGGGTATTTGAATTCAATTCAGTGATGGAGGAAGTAAAGACACAGAGACAAATAATTTATCCATAGGATACAAAAAGTGTAAACAGACTACCAAACATCTTGCATTTATACTTAATTTTGTCCTAACAATCAAAAAAATGTGAAAAAATACTTTGGAAAGAGATATGGAAATTGTAAAAGATAGTCAAGCATAATTATCTTTAAAAGAAAATGCCATCAAGCATTTGATTACAGAAGATTACCAAAAAATCACTTTAATTTTAAATCATTTTTGTCTTTATCAACTTTTTATCGTATCTTTTATCCTTATAAATGTCTAGCATAATTATGAAATTGAGAAGTAGAAAATGTTTATCTTCTTTTATGATGATTGAGAGTCTGTTCTTTATCTAATACAGATAATTTCAGTCAAAAGCTCCACTGTGTCAATTGTCAAGATACAATATTCACCATAGGTAAAAAAAGTCACTGATTCAACTTAATTTCAATTGATTTTTTTCTATCAGTTTCAAAAACTATTTTTTTTTCTTCATTAGTGACTTCATTTATACTTTAAAACCATGAATATTATTGGAACCATTAAAAATAAAGAGGTAAATTATTTTATAATTAGTTTACCAAATAGCAATTGTGAAAAAAAGGCCTGTTAACACAGAAGTAGCCCTAACTTGTATGGAAATATAATTTGAATGTGCATTTAGTTTTATTCAATGTGACTTTTAGGTTCATAATTGACATATTTATTAGTATAATCAACTATAATAATCACTTCACAGGTGTGAAAGGCATACTAGCAGAAGAGGACTACTTCAAGCCAAACTTTCATTAAATTCTAGAAAAAAAAAATCTAAATAGGAAGAGGAACAACAGATAGGCTTCTCTGCAATTTACTTAAGTTAAAAAATACTGAAAAATAAAAGCAAAATATATCTAAAATTATGGAGAGGTAAACCTGAAATGATATTCTAGTAAGAGGTGGGAGAGTTGGTGGCAAAGGCACGCAACAAAATTGGCATTTCATTCAGTGTGACAACAGTCTTTCTGACAGCAGGTTAGTTTAACATTGAACATCCCACCAAAACAGTAATCCATTTCCAAGTGCATAATAATTCATTGTTGCCCTTCACTGTATATTAAATGTCACCCATCATTGTGACAGGAATATAAAAGCTACTGCACACTAGTCAGGAGCCAAAATCAAAGCTGTTAATGCAAGCACTTTGGACAGGGTTTTCCAAACCCAGTTAAACCATCAAAAACCCCACTAATGTTTACAACATCTTTACCCCTGAGCTCCAGGAGAAATACAGACTATTTTTGCAAGTATGAGGACTCTCAGTAAGGCAATAGCCTTGTCATCTTGTGACTGCAGACCATGTTAGAGCCAACACATATATCAAGACTGTCCTGGCAGTCACTGTAATAATAACAACAAACCCTTGAGCAAGTTCTAGGCAGACTAAACCTTGCTCCCCTGCAACCTAACCCAACAATACAATAGTTAATACTCTAATATCATAAAAACCATGCAAAGTAATTCAATACAAAATTATATAAGAAATTCCTATATTCTTTTTTAACTAAGAAAATCTAATCTTACGTATTTAACAGTTTGAGTGTCCCTGATTTGCTATTCTTGATAAGAAGGCCAGGTTAGTCAATATTGCTTGGTTTCTTTTACTCTTTCTCCTATATTTGTCCTATTCATTTGCTCATTTAAGTAACCTAAGAAATTTTTCTGTATAATAATATCCTTACTACCAAATTTGGTATAGTATTATTTTTCTTCTTCAGAATGTATTTGTATCTAATTTTAAAATGCCAATTTCAGAATAAAATATGCAATGTTCTTATATACTTAGTGAATATTATTAAATTTACATCAATCCTGTTGGAAGGAAATGTATATGCCATTATTACTTTCTTTTAGGTTCAATTTTTAGTTCTTAATATCTATATACCAAACTACAAAGGACCTCAGACCAAGATTTACATGCTAAATTTCTAAACAGCTCTAGTTTTCTTGGAAACAACTATAGCTAAAAGAAAATTTCAAACTCTCTAATATTATAGGGATTTAAATTGACTCATTTTATGAATAGGACCTATCATATCAATACTATCTATTTTTTAAAAAGGAAATATTTGAAGCAAGGTGAAAAATAATCTCTCATTAGTGCAAAGGGTGGGTTCCCTAAGTAGGCTTATTATATGACTAATTGCCATCCCTATACTAATATACCTAGATTAAAGAAAACAAAAGAATAGAAAGAAAGAGAAAAAGATTTAGGGGCACATATGATTAAGTACAAGTCCATCACGGACAAGATTTCTTCCTAATCCTCTGTTAGCCAAGAACTATTGTTAGAATACCTAGGGTAAGGCCATTGTATGGCTAGAATGTAGTAGCTCATCATTTTTACTCTTTAATAAGAGTTCTTACTTAATTAAGATAAGCATGCTGATTATGCCATTATGCTATAAACAATAATGCAACTGTGTGAGAGATCATGGACTATAAAGCCATTCCAGGACAAACAAATAAGATCATATATCTTGATTTTAATACTAAAATAAATTTAGAGAATTTTCAAGTATTTCTTAGAATTTTTCTTATAAAAAAGTGTAGGGAAATATTAAAATGGTATCATGATTTACCTTTAAATTTAATTTTAAAAATATAAAAATCTAAGAATTATTATCATTTATCAGTTTGTCACAAATTTAATGTTGTTAATACTGTGATACAACAGATATTCAATAAGACTCAAATCTAGTATTCTAATGATAAATAACAAATTTCTTTATGTCTTATTTCCTTTATAGTTGTATATTTTTCAGTGAAACATACATTAACAAGTCATCTTTAGATAAACATATATAAAATATATGTAATCATTAAAAATGTTGGATAACTATAAAATATTTTCACCACTTTCATTCAAACCCAAAATATATGTGTCAAATAAACACATTGGTTAAGAGTTTTTAGTCAATAAATGTATCAAGTCATGTTTGTTCTTGGATTTGAGCATCTGGTACAATTCTTAGAACATTATAGGTATCTAGTAGATAATTGCTGAATAAATTAATCTATAGATGAAGGGTATAAATTAATGTTTAATACTTTATGGAATCCTAATTGTCCAGTGTTCACTACAGGTTTAAGAGATATTTGACTAATCGAGTGAATGATTGATGGAATAATTAAAGTGGAAACAGAAAACAAACTGAAGGTGTGGCTTGATAGCTAAAAAGATAAAGATTAATTACAACAATAATAACTGGGACACTGTCATCTGGTGACTGAGAAAAGTAAAGTAATGCCAATTAAAAATTATAATGATATTTCAATCATTTATTATATTTTAATTTTGAGATAAAATTATTACATAGTTTCTTAAAATATCATATAAAATAATATTCAATAATTATAGAAATATGAATTCTGTTGAAGTAATATTACTTTAGAACTTTGCATTTTTGTGAATTTCAGTGGAAATAAAATGATATCTGAGAATTTTTAAATGTAATTTGTCTTTCTCTGTTATCTTATGAGGATAAGGACAAAGAATATGCATAAAGAAAATGTGATTTTAATTTTGACATCAATAATGATGTTAACTTCATCAGTGATCTCTATATAGCATAAGATATAGTGCTTATTCATAGATAAAATTAAAATGTTATGCTTATTTTGAATTGATAATAAATGATTATAATGCCATTTTGGTTAGAAAGGTAATTAAGTTCTTTGCAATTGAAATTCAGACATTTTGCTGTTATTTGTACATCGTGAACTTCTTTCACAGTAGCAGGAGTTCAATACAATGTCAAAGTGGATTTTAGTTATCCAAAATCATTTCGTTTTGGAGGTTCAGTTTAGAATTTAAACTGACTCTATTCATGAAATTTTCTTTTCATTTGAGTTTTAGTGTTTTTTTTTCTAATTTGACAATATTTATATGAGATAACAATGTTGAGAATTGAAGGAAATATTCTGAGATAATATGTAAAGAATTGATTTTCACTATGTATACTTTTTTTAAGAACATCAAATATATTTCTTAATAGAGGATACCCTATATTAATAGAATATTTGTTAATTTACCCATAAATGAAGATATTAAACTTAATTTTTCAAACTATATGAAACTGTATCTCACTATTGAATGATGTGCTGAAATAGAATCATTTTCAAATCCATTCATTTAATCACTGACAAAATTCAGCAGTATATTCTAAAAGTCAAAGACACTAAAAAATGGCATACCAGTTAATGGTATGTTTTCAGATAGAAGGACATAGATGGATTTCTTTTGTGTAAAATTTGTATAGCTTATCATAATTCTACACATATTATATGATTTCATGTTTATCAAAGTAAGAGCTATAGAAAATTTTAGAAGTGCAAATCAATATCACATGATTCTATTTGCTAATACACTTTTAAGCTGGAATTATATTCAGATATCTCCGTATTTGCTTTTGAACCTAATTTTAGAAGATTTAGGCACAGAATATTAGGAATATCTAAAATTTCTAAGTTGATTTTAAAGTAATTCAATAGTCTCTGCTAAGATCCCCTGGAAACTGATATTAGAACTTAATTTAGCTTGACTGATGCCCACACAATTGCCTCATAACTATCTCAGGACATTTTCCTCTAGGCTTTGTTTATATCCTTCCTGAGAATTTTGTTAATTTGATTACGAGGGAACAGGTGTACCTGCAGACATCAAAAAAAATTTTTTCTATACTTCAGAATCTTTGTTTATTACTGTTTGTTCTGTGGGTGGGCTGCAGAGTTCTTTACTCATTGAATTATTTAAGCTGTAATCCATGAACTCATTTCTCTGAACACATATAAACCAGGACGGCTTGTGTTAGACACTATTAAAAAAGATGTAATTGGTCCAAAGAATCTCAAACATGAGGTTGGGTTTTATTTGCACAAGATATGGAAAAAACTGGAGCTAAAAATTTATGAGCTTCATACTCCAAATTCTCATTTTAGGGGGAAACACTCTAAAATTCAAATAAAAATTTTAACTCAGTCTACCATATAACTACATATGTAATATGAATATATGATTCTAATACAGATTTTCAGTCAAATACAACTAATAATTTTCTGAAGGACTCTTATATTAATACTGAAATTATTAGGTGGAAAATTATAAGTCTATATAACATTTATATGTAAATATATACACATATATTTCAGATATATATACACATACATTTCAGAAATATGTGTATTATAAAAATATAAATATATGATAATAATTTTATTCTTTTCTTAACTGAATAAACTAAGCATTTTTCATTGCTAGGAAAAATATATGACTTTGTTAAAAAATGTTCAAGGAATGACAAATGTTCTTAGTGATAATTGATCAGAAGACTCCTACATAATGTAATTGAAAAAAAAATAACCCACATATTTAATACTTAAATTTGGATTTAAGCAAAAATATTTATAGCTGTACTTTTTAAGTGTTATTATCAATGTGAAAATTGGATTTAGAGTTCTCTTTTTGATATCTGGTAGAAAATAAATATTCAAAGACTACACTAAGTATTGACTTTGAAAGTCATTTGAGTAACAACGGAGCTCTGAGTCCAGGGATAGTTTTAATCTCCTTAATCAAGACCAAAAAAAAAAAAAACCAAAACTAAACCATATCAAAATAATCTATCTGTTGAAAATTTGATAGTAAGGTAAACAGAAATAAAAAATGACCATAAATATTCATTTCCAGAGTGACAACAGCGTAGCAAAAACCACATATAGTGAGGTATATCATAGACTTTAAAAGTCATTATAAGATATAAACATATGCATTTTTCACTTAGGCAATTGAGTTTCTGATCCTGTGACTTAAATATACCCTACATGTCAACAAATACAATGTAATTTTTTGTGGTGATGTGTTTATTATGTGAAAAAAATATATACATTTTATATAGAAAATCATGACAGGTTTTTATACTTAAAAACCTTATTTTTAATCAGCATCTTTTTTTTAAAAACCTCCTTTTAAATTTTATTACTTTGGTTTTTCTTATAAGTATTTCATTAATTTAAATTAGTAAAACATTGTTTTGCTCTCTGGTCCAAGATAAATTTTCAAAATGAGGAAATACTTTTTATATCATAGTGATCTGAATTGCTTTTAGTTTCTGATTAAAAAGAGTAATCTCTAACGCATCTATAGCTTACTGACATAACCAGCATGCTTTCTGCCCCAAAAGGCATCACAGTACATTTTAATAAGCTATATGACTTAAAAGTTCATTATTCTACAGCACTCCATGGGAAATAAAGAAAAAGAAAAGTAAAATTGATTGTGACTTTTGACAATTATTAGTTAGAAAAAAGAGGTAACAATTGCCAAAAAAATCACAAAAGTGAGCATGTTACCTGGCTATGACAAAGAGCACACAACTGACACCCAAGTAAGCCAGCAGAATATACATCCAGATATCAGGGGAGAGAGGATTCAGGAAGGAGAAGACGCCTGGGTTTGTACCATTGGGCTTGCGGTACAAAATACTTATTCCAAGTGTCATAAAGGGCTTGGAAAAGTCGATGACCTTCTCTCGAACGTAGGTAATAGCCAGTGGAGCAACTGCAAGGTCAGCTTTCTGTAGAGAGAAACATAAAAAAGGAAAAAAAATTGCTCTTAATCATAAGAAAGTAGCAATCATATTAAATAAAACAAAGACTTTACACTTCAGAATTGTCTCAAAACAGTCACATTAACATTTAAAACATTCTTCACTCTGAAGTGAAGTATTTGATTTACTCTGCTACTCATTTCTATGATTCTAGATTAGCAAATCCGCAGTTACGGCAAATACATATAGAAATAAAAACTGTATAGGATGAAAAAACTGAAAAAACTATCATACATTTAGGACCTGAATTATTATGCTATTAAACTAGCTCATAATACTTTTAAATTGAACTTTATAAACAATATCAATTGTGATTTTCCAAATACTATGGTCAAATTGTAAACAATAATAATAACTACCTCAAATTGTTTGACTGATAATCAGGAAACATTTCTTTTACTGGTTTTAAAACTATTTAGTATGGTTAAAATGTTTTAGTCTTTTAACAGTTAACATCGTGAAAATCCTCTTTTAATATGATTGTGTTTACTGCCTCTGAGTTTTGTTTCTATCTCTCTAATTTGTTTTATATTATTTAATGAAAATCCTTGCAGCCTTGCCTAAATCACATTAGGAAATTAGTTTTTCAATTTTCACAAAGTTGCTAATTTTCCACGGTAGCTTAAATATGTTAAATTACTAATGCTTTTCACTCACCATGTTATAACCATCTGTCAGGGATGAACTTAAGCTCTAACGTGTTTCAAAAAATAATTATAATATTTTGAAATAACCAAAGCATTTATTTCAACCTATGATGGGAACCTATATTTCTATATTTCTTTTATGTTTATAAATATATGGAGCTTTCAGAGACTATATAGAAATGCTCATCTGAAAGAGCTACAGAAAGGTGTACAACAAAATGAAATTGGTTGGCCCTTTACTGTTTCCTTTTCTCAGGGATTGTTGGAGGACTTAAGGAAGAAATTTCTCTAAGAGGCTAAGTTTGTTGACAATATTATTCTGAGTATGCGTTTGTGTGTATTTGTGTGTTGTGGGGGGCCGTGGGAGATGCTTGGATAGAATACCTTTGATAGTAGCAATGAAGAAAGACAGACATTTCCTAACAACCAGAAAGGAAAAACAGATCTTCAGGGTCCTGGGAAGAGTACAATCATATTTCACATCCATAAGTCAATGAATATCAACTTATCCCTGGAGCATTTGCCACGCAACAGGCATTGTGCTAAGAAGGCTCCTTGAAGTGTTATATTTAATTTTTACACAATCCTACTATTAGTCCCAGTTTCAGATATGGAAAGTGAAACCGCAGATGTTAAAAACTTGTTCATTGTCATAGTGCGAATTTAGCAATGGAACCAAGGGCATAAAACTAAGCTTTCGGAATCTGTACTAAAACTAACTAAGACGTGCATCTCAGAAACTGGAAATGGAACCGTGGAGACATCATTCATTCATTCATGATAGAGTTTGTAGAACTGGAAAGGAAACAAGAATGCACAGAAGCAAGGGTGGGAATTGATAGATTATAGTGTCAGAATTTAGAGGGTCAGGTGCAGAGTTCAAGAAAATAGAGTGTTTTCCACAAAAGAGATAGCACTTCCTCCAAGACAGAAGAAAAGGAAGTAAAGATCGTCTGAAAAAATAAGCAAGTTAGGAAAGGAAAGTGATAATTACAAGATTTATATATATATCTATATATGGTTTTTAAAAAAGGACAACATAGAGTGGTGGTTTATTCCTAATTTGGTGATTGAATTCAGCAGTTTTATCATGTGTCACTTAACTTCATAACCTGCCCTCCTCCTAGGCACATAGAAAGCAAAATTTTGTCACATATAAAATGTGTTAGTGAATATGCTTTAAACTTATAAAATACTTTTTAATTCATAAAATATTATCAAAAGTTAAGAAACAATTCAAGTAACATATATTAAGACAAATTTACTACGTTATTCCAAAGATGTTGTTCCATAGGCTTATATTAATATGATTGACAAAGCATACATCAAATTTCAAAATTTATTCAGCACTGCCTAAAAAAGTTATATTCCAATTATTAAAGGAAAAAACCCCACAAATATGTGTAGTATGCTTTCAATTATAAAATAAATCAATTATTTGAAACAAAAGATACAGATACTTTTAACCATTTAATTAAAAAAAATGCAGAGTGGTACATGTGTAGAATAGAATATTATCCAGCAACTTAAAGAAATGTGCTGTGTGTTAGTCACTCAGTTGACTCTTTGTGACCCCATGGACTATAGCCCACCAGATTCTTCTGTCCATGGAATTTTCCAGGCATTAATATTGTAGTGGATTTCCATTTCCTATTCCGGAGGATCTTCCCAATCCAGTGATCCAACCTGCAACTCTTGCATCTCTTGCATGGGCAGGTGGACTCTTTACCACTATGTCACCTGGAAAGCCCTCAGGAAATGTGCTATCAAGCCACAAAAAGACAGAGAAGGCCCTAAATACAAATTGCTAAGTGAAAGATGCCAGTCTGAAAAGACAACATATTATATAATTCCATACATATGACATTCTGGAAGAGACAAAACTATAAATACAGTGAAGAGATCAGTGAGTACCCAGATATCCAGAGATGAGACAGTAATGAATAGGTAGAGCACAGAACATTTTTAGGGCAGTGATGCTATCCTGTATGACACTGTAATGATGGATATATGACATTACGCATTTATCAAAATCCATAAAACTAAAAGGAATCCATAAAATGGAAGATCCAAAGAAGAATGAACCTTAGTGAAAAATATGGATTTTAGCTAATAATATCAATAAAAGTTCATCACTTGTAACGAAAGTACTACACTCATGGTATCTGATATTAAAAGCAATTGTAGGGTTAAGGGGGTAAGATAGAAGAAGATATATGGAATCTCTGCTTTCTGCACAATTTTACAATAAACCTAAAACAGATCTTAAAATGCCTATTAACTATTTTTAAATAAGAGAGCTTTTAAACCATATCCTCAGTTAGTAGAATTCATGTTATATGTTGATTAATTAAAACTAGGTTGTTAACTATTAAAAATAAAACACAAAATTTACTGAACATCACTTGTCAAAAATAAGCCATATCTAATGCACACCAATAAAGCAGAAATAGATGTTTTTCTGGAACTCTCTTGCTTTTTCCAAGATCAGCCCTGGGATTTCTTTGGAAGGAATGATGCTAAAGCTGAAACTCCTGTACTTTGGCCACCTCATGCGAAGAGTTGACTCTTTGGAAAAGACTCTGATGCTGGGAGGGATTGGGGGCAGGAGGAGAAGGGGACGACAGAGGACAAGATGGCTAGATGGCATCACTGACTCGATGGACGTGAGTCTGAGTGAACTCTGGGAGTTGGTGATGGACAGGGTGGTCTGGAGTGCTGCGATTCATGGAGTCGCAAAGAGTCAGACACGACTGAGAGACTGAACTGAACTGAACTGAATGCACACCAAAGATGTTAAAAATCCATGTAAAAAATGAGACCTCAGAACTATCTTGCAGCAGTAAAGATGACCACTTACTTATACATTATAGCATTATCTGTTAATAAGCTCTGACCTCATTAGAAACCCATTAATAATATAATAATTTTGGAATCTAATCAAGATGTTATTATATTAAAGATGTTTATAATGAGAGCTGTGGTATTTTTCCATCAAACATCATGTTATTAAAGATTGAGCATTTGGAGAAAAGACCTTGATGGTAAACCAGAATCACCCCAGAACTTTCAATCCCTGTAGAGAGAGGTTAATATAATTTAATGAAAATTGATTTAGTAATTGATTTTATTTTAAAGAATAAAGTATTCCTGGATTAGCAAGAGCCAGTAGTCAAAATTGATTTTTAAAAACAATTTCATCACAAGAAATATAAATAATTAAATTGTTATGTGTCACATGAATAGTACAAATGAAAGGGAGAGTTCACTTCAACCACCAGATTGGGTCACAGAAGACCTTTCCAAACAATTATACTTGCATTACAGCTTGAAGAAAGAGCCTGAGATGACAAAGGTCTGAATTAGGAGGGTGATAATAGCAGGAAAAAGGAATATGTTAGCAGTAGCTAGCTTCAGATGGATTCATCCTGGGCCAACACTATACTGCATACTTTGCCCATAATAGTTACATCAATTCTCACAACAGATAAACCAAATTTGTAGTGTGATTTCTTTTCCATGGATGAAAAAAACAGAACTGTGAGAGTTTCATCAGTTTGATCCCAAAGATGATTTAACCATATTAATTTCCCACCATTTTCTGTACAATTATCCAAATACATCATGACTAATTCTTCTGCTACAGTTCCTATATTCCCATACCCCAAATGATCTCCCCATTTCTTCACTATACAAATTCTATGACACGTCTCTGATTCTTTTCCTCCAATGTAGGCATCCCTGAACATTCTGTACACATTAAGTTATCCTAAGCAAATATTTATGCACTTATAAACTTATCCATGCAGTTTAACATGCAACAATACTTCGTTGTGTTATTTCTGAGTTTTTCACAGGTAAGTCACCTAATATGAGAGTTTTGAATGCACACATTGTTGCCATTGTATTATCAGAATGTAAGCACTTTGAAGCCTGCAGGCATTCTCTTCAATCAAAGCACATCGCACTGAACTGAGAGAATGGTAAAGTAGCTCTCCCTGGAAATTTCACAAAGATGTCTAGGCAGCACTATTTTATTAATTTAATAAGGATTAATTTACTATCATTCTATGTGAAACTCTTCCAAACTGTCTTATTTAGCCCTTGATCATAATCAATCTAACATCTCTAGGGTATTGGACAAATCTGACACCAAGGAATAGCTTAGCAAATGTTTGCTGAACAGTTTCAATTTAAGTTACTTAAATGCTAAAAGAAAATTAAAAGGAAATCACTCAGAGAATTTTAAAATTAAACTTTTTTCTGATCTCATACTAGAAATGAGATTTATTTGTACATTAATATATTTCCTAGTGAACTAACCATCTAGGGAGAACAGAATAATTCTTTTTGTGGAGTTATATAGCTAATAGCAGTCCTTTGATTAATGTCTCATTAAAGATCAAAGAAGAATGGTAGAATTTATTGGTGTAAGTTCTAATTCCATAATACAAAAATTCGATAATAAAGTATAGCTTCATGAATGGTACAATGACCCCAAATTTGATCATGTTAAGGAAATTTTTATTATGAAGTCCAAGAATCAAAAACATAACAATGTTATGTTATTTGTGACCTGATCAGTGAAACATCTTATGCATACTTCTGAAAGTTCTTGCAGTTTAACAATGGAAAACCAGTTCTAAACATTTTCTTTTCCATAGTTTTCTGAAATGCTTAGTAAAAGGGTAAAATAACTAAAGTAGTAAGTGCACATGAATAAATTGGAATGTTTTTAGTTAAGACATTTAAGCTAGTTAAAAAATGATGTGTATTAAGTTAAATGTCACTTATCAGTGGTAGCACACTTTCCCAAATTCTTCACAATGTATAAATGTGAACAAATGCTTTGCCTCTGTGTGTACTTTCAGAGAAACAGTTCATTTTCTGTAAATATGGTAGAGAATCCTCCCGGTCGGAATGTTGCATGATACCTGCTTTCAGTCTTGCGCAATTAGTATCTGTTCTTCATCTGAAAACCAGAAAGGTTTTTAGATTTTTTTTTCCAGTTGTTTCTTTCTTTTTTTATTGAGGAATAATTGCTTTACAGAATTTTGTTGTTTTCTGTCAAACCTCAACATGAATCAGCTATAGGTATACATATATCCCCTCCCTTTTGAACCTCCATCTCCCTCCCCATTCCACCCCTCTAGGTTGATATAGAGCTCCTGTTTGAGTTTCCTGAGCCATATGGCAAATTCCCGTTGGCTATTTTAAACATGGTAATATAAGTTTTCATGTTATTCTTTCCATACATCTCACCCTCTCCCCACCTCTCCCCATGTCCATAAGTCTATTCTCTATGTCTGTTTCTCCATTGCTGCCCTGTAAATAAGTTCTTCAGTACCATTCTTCTAGATTCTATATATATGTATGTTAGAATACAATATTTATCTCTCTTTCTGACTCACTTCACTCTGTATAATAGGTTCTAGGTTCATCCACCTCATCAGAACTGACTTAAATGTGTTCCTTTATATGGCTGAGTAATATCTCATTGTGTGTATGTACCACAATTTCTTTATCCATTCGTCTGTTGATGGACATCTAGGTTGCTTTCATGTTCTAGCTATTGTAAATAGTGCTGCAATGAACAATGGGATACATGTGTCTTTTTCAGTTTTGGTTTCCTCAGGGTATATGCCTAGGAGTAGGATTGCTGGGTCGTATGATGGCTTTATTCCTAGTTTTTTAAGGAATCTCCATAACCACCTTCCAGAGTGGCTGTATCAGTTTACATTTCCACCAACAGTGCAAGAGTGTTCCCTTTTCTCCAGGCCCTCTCCAGCATTTATTGTTTGTAGACTTTTTGATGATGGCCACTCTGACTGGTGTGAGGTGATATCTCATTGTGGTTTTGATTTGCATTTCTCTAATAATGAGTGATATTGAGCATCTTTTCATATGTTTGTTAGCCATCTGTATGTCTTCTTTGGAGAAATGTCTGTTTAGGTTTTTTCCCCACTTTTTGATTGGGTTGTTTGTTTTTCTGGCATTGGGTTGTATGTGTTGCTTATACATTTTGGAAATTAATCCTTTGTTAGTTGTTTCATTTGCTATTATTTTCTCCTATTCTGAGGGTTGTCTTTTCACCTGCTTATAGTTCTCTTTGCTGTGCAAAAACTTTTAAGTTTAATTAGGCCCCACTTCTTTACTTTTGTTTCATTTCCATTACTCTAGGAGGTGGGTAATCATCCATTACTCTAGAGATCTTGCTTTGATTTATGTCATCAAGTGTTCTGCCTACGTTTCCTCTAAGAGTTTTATAGTTTCTGGTCTTACATTTAGGTCTTTAATCCATTTTGAATTTTTCTTTGTGTATGGTGTTAGAAAGTGTTCTAATTTCATTCTTTAACACATAGCTGTCCAGTTTTCCAAGCACCATTTATTGAAGAGGCTGTCTTTGCAACACTGTATATTCTTGCCTCCTTTGTCAAAAATAAGGTACCCATAGGTGCATGGGTTTATTTCTGGGCTTTCTATCTTCTTCCATTGGTCTATATTTCTGTTTTTGTGCCATTACCATACTGTCTTGATGACAGTAGCTTTGTAGTATAATCTGAAGTCAGGAAGGTTGATTCCTCCAGCTCCATTCTTTTTTCTCAAGACTGCTTTGGCTATTCGGTGTCTTTTGTGTTTCTATATGAATTGTGAATTTTTTTATTCTAGTTCTGTGAAAAATGCCATTGCTAATTTGATAGGGATCACATTGAATCTGTAGATTGCATTTGGTAATATAATCATTTTCACAATATTGATTTTTCCTACCCAAGAACATGCAATATCTCTCCCTCTGTTTATGTCATCTTTGATTTCTTTCATTTAAAAGATCTCTCTGGTCTTTTTCTTTTTCAAATGTGCATTTCTTTAATTTTGAAAAATATACACAGGAGAAGCCATGTGTTTTACATAGGAATACACACATTAACAAAGCATTTCTTGTATTTTCCCAAAACTCTATTATATCTGTCTGAAATTTAAATTAAATATATCAGAACCTTTTAAGTTAAAATGAGATCCCTGAAACTACTGGATACACTCAACTTTTTCTCAAGATTAAATGAACAGAGAATGTGAATATGGTTTATGTTAAATAAGGTTTATTGTTAGCTTTATTGCCTATAGTCTATAAGATGCAATTTTATTGCAGCTTTGCAAACAGAATACATTTCTTAAAAAAAAAAAAAAACTGATCAAAATTTTCCAAATACATATAACTCTATATGATAGAGTGCAACACTGTTGTTACATAGTTATAGAAATACTATAGAACCCAAGAGCATAGGGTAAGCAAAAGAAATGCAATCCTGAGGCATTTGAAAAAGATGATTTGATGAATCCTTTTAAGTGTAGGTTTAGAAAACATGGAGGAGGGGGAAAAAATACATGCACACTGCAGTCAGGAGTGAAATACATTAAATACCTATTCAGCAAGACACACGTGGGGCAAATGGTGAATTTCAGACACAGGCACACTCACTCATTCTCCTGTTTCTTCTCCTGCTACCAGAACGACCTTTCTGGTCTTTTACATGTACAAACCAAATTATCATTTCTTGCTCAGAATCTTCTACTGACTTCCAATACACGGAGAATAAAATCTAATCTCAGCCTACACCACACTGGCTACCTCATCAGTATCAGTTCCAGTCACCTGCTGGTCTTAGTCGGATTACTCTTGTTCCAACAACTCTGGTCCCCATGCTAATTTTCAAACCTGTGCACACATTTCTGTTCAAGATCTTTCTACTTGCTATTCCTTCTGCCTAGAAATCTTGTCCCTTACACTTCCACATAGCTTATTCTCTTCTTTCATGTATGTGCCTGTTCTGATGTCAGTCACTCAAAGGGATCTCTCCTGACCATTCATTCTATCACATTTATTTACTGACCATGAAGCAGAGACATTACTTTGCCAACAAAGGTCTGTCTAGTCAAGGCTATGGTTTTTCCTGTGGTCATGTATGGATGTGAGAGTTGGACTGTGAAGAAGACTGAGCACCGAAGAACTGATGCTTTTGAACCGTGGTGTTGGAGAAGACTCTTGAGAGTCCCTTGGACTGCAAGGAGATCCAACCAGTCCATTTTGAAGGAGATCAGCCCTGGGATTTCTTTGGAGGGAATGATGCTGAAGCTGAAACTCCAGTACTTTGGCCACCTCATGTGAAGAGTTGACTCACTGGAAAAGACTCTGATGCTGGGAGGGATTGGGGGCAGGAGGAGAAGAGTTGGACACGACTGAGCGACTGAACTGAACTGATGTTTTCATTTTCTTAATAAAACTTATCATACCTGCAATTATGTCACTCATTGTCAACCGGTAATAGAATAGAAGTTCCTTTAGAATAAGGAGTTTCTTTTATTTTGTACAATTCTGTATCTCCAGTACCTAAGTACAGTGCCTGACACAAAGTAGTCATTAATTAACAAATTAATTAATCAGATCAGATCAGATTAGATCAGTCGCTCACTCGTGTCCAACTCTTTGCAACCCCATGAATCGCAGCACGCCAGACCTCCCTGTCTATCACCAACTCCAAGAGTTCACTCAGACTCATTCCACTGAGTCGGTAATGCCATCCAGCCATCTCCTCCTCTGTCGTCCCCTTCTCCTCTTGCCCCCAATCCCTCTCAGCATCAGAGTCTTTTCCAATGAGTCACCTCTTTGCATGAGGTGGCCAAAGTACTGGAGTTTCAGCTTTAGCATCATTCCTTCCAAAGAAATCCCAGGGCTGATCTCCTTTAGAATGGACTGGTTGGATCTCCTTGCAGTCCAAGGGACTCTCAAGAGTCTTCTCCAACACCACAGTTCAAAAGCATCAATTCTTCAGTGCTCAGCCTTCTTCACAGTCCAACTCTCACATCCATACATGACCACAGGAAAAACCATAGCCTTGACTAGACGAACCTTTGTTGGTGAAGTAATGTCTCTGCTTTTGAATATGCTATCTAGGTTGGTCATAACTTTCCTTCCAAGGAGTAAGTGTCTTTTAATTTCATGGCTGCAGTCACCATCTGCAGTGATTTTGGATCCCAGAAAAATAAAGTCTGACACTGTTTCCCCATCTATTTCCCATGAAGTGATGGGGCCAGATGCCATAATTTATAATAAATAAATTAATACACATTTTAAATGGATGAATAAATGGATAAAACTATAACTATTGTTAACTCTACCCCCAGCACTCCCCAAACTTCTTTACAGAAGATAATATTCTTGAGGTTCATCTTTTGACTGATTTTTCTCCTAAAGAATTCTTCTAGATTGGTTTTGTATCATTGTTGTCATAAAGACCATACAGTAATAAAGATAAAAATATTTAGCGAAAACACCTGCTTCCTTTTCCTTCAGACCACTGATATTTCTAGGTCTCTATTTCTGGCAGCATGAAAGAGAGATGTATAAGTTGTATAAATTTCATATCAAAGTTTAAACTTCCATCAACTGTATATATAACACACTGTATACAACCTAGTATCCAATTTTTAGATTTACAAAAAAGCTTATATTTGAAAAATATGCCTTATAGTTGCTTTTCACCGAAGTAGCAACCACAAGGTCCACAATGGAAAGTAAAGTAGTCAAATGAGTTCTTAAAATAAGGATCATTTCACACCTGAAGATCGGACTAAGGACAAGAGAGAGAGAAGTAAGAGAATTCTGGTTATGCAGGGGCTAGGACATTGCACTTCCACTGCAGAGGGCAAGGGTTCAGTCCCTGGCTGGGAACTAGGATCTCATGCTGTATGGAGCAGCCAAAAAAAAAAAAAAAACCCTGCAAAGTCAAAAATTAAACGGTAACAGTAGTAGATTCAGCTGCTGCTTCAGCAGCTGTCACTTTATTAGTGCTTAAGTAAGCCTGCTGATAATTTCAAAAGATATTGAATAAATCTACCAACCTTGCCACTAATAACAGAATGAAAAATGAACTTCTCAACTGATAATTCTTTAGAAGAGCCATGACTCCAAAGCAATGATTTTTCTTTTGGTGGTGAGAGATAGGTGGTTAATTTTCTAAAATTTTGTTTTCCATTCATTCCCATCCAGAATCTGATTTCATTGTAAGCTCTCAATTAAATGGTTTAGAAATTAATATTCCTATACTAAAATTGTTACCTCTTTTCTCACTGCAATATTTCCACGAAATTTATGTATTTATGGATTAATTAAGCTTTACTTAGCTCCCTCAGGAAAAAAAAAATAGGTTCACAGAAATTGAAGTTTTTTTTTTTCACATTGAGAGTTTCAAGAAAACTAAATTTCTAATAAAAACAGTTGGAAACATGCATATTAATATTTCAAAGTGGAATTTAGTATATGTATTATATACATAAGCAAAGCACTGAATGATGGTGTCTCTGACATTTTCTTTCTGCATTTTTGGTATTACAGATTTCCTGATTTTAAAATAATATCTTTTAAAATTATAATTTGAGTTAAAATATTTTATTCTGCAAAAGACAATCACTTAAGTAGGAATGACATTCTATTACTTTCTACAATTCCTAAGGTTATATTTAAACATACAGTAAAAACAACACAAGGGAAAAAAATCCTAAAATATTATTCAAAATGTTATTCTATATTCATCCAACAAGTACTTGAGAAGTGAGAGATGTTTAATTGCAGCTTTGACACAAATTTATATGGAAGTTTCAAACCAGAAACTAGAAACATGTCAACATGACATTGAAAATCTCAGGTTAGTTCTTTAGCCTATAAAACATTCATACAATTCATTTTTATTGATTTAAGCTAATATTTCCCCTATGTATCTTCAGCTAAACTTGTTTTCATACCCCAGTTTAAATGCTCTGGGAACAGAACTGGTGGACCAAGGAAAAAGTACCAGCACTAGAATGGATGACTATAAACTACAAGGAGCCGTCTTAATGGAACTGTGAACTTATAATTCTGCTCTAGTAAACCATTCTTCAATGGACAATTGATTAAGCACGCAGACTTTCCAGGATCTATTTTAAAATAATAGATAAATTATAAGAGTTGTAAATAAACAATATTATTAAATTTCCCAGTTATGAGCAGTTAGTGTTAAAATGGACATTACTTAGTTTAAAATATTTAGAATTAATTTATTCAGACTATTTCTTGCAATAACATTCCTTCACAAAGGATTATCAAAACCTGACTATGCACCAGGCCTGAGCAAAGTTTAGGATACAAAGGTGTTTATAACAATCTCATTTCTCAGGTGACAGCTGCACAGGAAAGATTAACATAGAAACAACTGGAAACATATAATAACTTCTTCAGTTAAAGTATGTATACGGTGTACCTGTACTATAATTTTACTGACTTGCCCCATTGTTACTCTAATGGGTTAATATAAATGATATTCATTACCAGAATTTACATTAATCCTGTAAAACCTGGAGTTGAAATTGGACGGATACATAAATGCTCCATCAGTAGTAGTATTAAAGGAAGTGGGATGAACTCAAAAAGGAAAAGTGAGGGGCATTATAATCCATCTTAAAGCTCCTACGGAGAAGGCAATGGCAACCCACTCCAGTACTCTTGCCTGGGAAATCCCATGGACAGAGGAGCCTGGTAGGCTACAGTCCATGGGGTCTTGAAGAGTTGGACACGACTGAGCGACTTCACTTTCACTTTTCACTTTCATTCACTGGAGAAGGAAATGGCAACCCATTCCAGGGGTCTTGCCTGGAGAATCCCAGGGACGGGGGAGCCTGGTGGGCTGCCGTCTATGGGGTCACACAGAGTCGGACATGACTGACGTGACAGCAGCAGGAGCAAAGCTCCTAATTATTCACTCTCCATCACAGGATTAACAATAGCTATGCTGAGGAGGTTAAAAATTAAAGTAATCTTTATTTTTTTTTTAAGTGATCTTTAAAGTGATTCATTCTTCAATACATTTGTTCAGACACCTCAGTTCAGTTCAGTCGCTCAGTCATGTCCAACTATTTGCGAGCCCATGAATCACAGCATGCCAGGCCTCCCTGTCCATCACCAACACCCGGAATTCACTCAAACTCATGTCCATTGAGTCGGTGATGCCATCCAGCCATCTCATCCTCTGCCATCCCCTTCTCCTCCTGCCCCCAATCCCTCCCAGCATCAGGGTCTTTTCCAATGAGTCAATTCTTCGCATGAGCTGGCTAAAGTACTGGAGTTTCAGCTTTAGCATCAGACCCTCCAATGAACAGCAGGACTGATCTAATTTAGGATGGACTGGTTGGATCTCCTTGCAGTCCAAGGGACTCTCAAGAGTCTTCTCCAACACCACAGTTCAAAAGCATCCATTCTTCGGCACTCAGCTTTCTTCAGAGTCCAACTCTCACATCCATACATGACCACTGGAAAAACCATAGCCTTGACTAGACGGACCTTTGTTGGCAAGGTAATGTCTCTGCTTTAGAATATGCTATCTAGGTTGGTCATAACTTTCCTTCCAAGGAGTAAGCATCTTTTAATTTCATGGCTGCAATCACCATCTGCAGTAATCTGGGGCCCCCCCAAAATAAATTCTGACACTGTTTCCACTGTTTCCCCATCTATTTCCCATGAAGTGATGGGACCAGATGCCATAATCTTCGTTTTCTGAATGTTGAGCTTTAAAGCAACTTTATTCACTCTCCTCTTTCACTTTCATCAAGAGGCATTTTAGTTCCTCTTCACTTTCTGGCATAAGGGTGGTGTCATCTGCATATCTGAGGTTATTGATATTTCTCCCGGCAATCTTGATTCCAGCTTGTGCTTCTTCCAGCCCAGCGTTTCTTATGATGTACTCTGCATATAAGTTAAATAAGCAGGGTGACAATATACAGCCTTGACGTACTCCTTTTCCTATTTGGAACCAGTCTGTTGTTCCATGTCCAGTTCTAACTGACCTGCATATAGGTTTTTCAAGAGGCCAGTCAGGTGGTCTAATATTCCCATCTCTTTCAGAATATTCCACAGTTTATTGTGATCCACACAGTCAAAGGCTTTGGCATAGTCAATAAAGCAGAAATAGATGTTTTTCTGGAACTCTCTTGCTTTTTCGATGATCCAGATGATGTTGGCAATTTGATCTCTGTTTCCTCTGCCTTTTTTAAAACCAGCTTGAACATCTGAAAGTTTGCGGTTCACATACTGCTGAAGCCTGGCTTGGAGAATTTTGAGCATTACTTTACTAGCATGTGAGATGAATGCAATTGTGTGGTAGTTTGAGCGTTCTTTGGCATTGCCTTTCTTTGGATTGGAATGAAAACTGCCCTTTTCCAGTCCTGTGGCCAATGCTGAGTTTTCCAAATTTGCTGGCATATTGAGTGTAGCACTTTCACAGCATCATCTTCCAGGATTTGAAAGAGCTCAACTGGAATTCCATCACCTCCACTACCTTTGTTCATTGTGATGCTTTCTAAGGCCCACTTGACTTCACATTCCAGGATGTCTGGCTCTAGGTGAGTGATCACACCATCGTGATTATCTGGGTCATGAAGATCTTTTTTTACAGTTCTTCTGTGTATTCTTGCCACCTCTTCTTAATATCTTATGCTACTGTTAGGTACATACAATTTCTGTCCTTTATCGAGCCCACCTTTGCATGAAATGTTCCCTTGATATCTCTAATTTTCTTGAAGAGATCTCTAGTCTTTCCCATTCTGTTGTTTTCCTCTATTTCTTTGCACTGGTCTCTGAGGAAGGCTCTCTTATCTCTCCTTGCTATTCTTTGGAACTCTGCATTCAGATGCTTATATCTTTCCTTTTCTCCTTTGCTTTTTGCTTCTCTTCTTTTCACAGCTATTTGTAAGGCCTCCTCAGACCTTTTGCTTTTTTTGCATTTCTTTTCCGTGGGGATGGTCTTGATCCTTGTCTCCTGTACAATGTCACAAACCTCCATCCATAGTTCATCAGGCACTCTATCTATCAGATCTAGTCCCTTAAATTTATATCTCACTTCTACTGTATAATCATAAGGGCTTTGGTTTAGGTCATACCTGAATGGTCTAGTGGTTTTCCCCACTTTCTTCAATTTAAGTCTGAATTTGGCATTAAGGAGTTCATGGTCTGAGCCACAGTCAGCTCCTGGTCTTGGTTTTGCTGACTGTATACAGCTTCTCCATCTTTGACTGCAAAGAATATAATCAATCTGATTTCAGTGTTGACCATCTGGTGATGTCCATGTGTAGAGTCTTCTCTTGTGTTGTTGGAAGAGGGTGTTTGCTATGCCCAGTGCATTGTCTTGGCAAAACTCTATCAGCCTTTGCCCTGCTTCATTCCGTATTCCAAGGCCAAATTTGCCTGTTACTCCAGGTGTTTCTTGACTTCCTACTTTTGCATTCCAGTCCCCTATAATGAAAAAGGACATCTTTTTTGGGTGTTAGTTCTAAAAGGTCTTGTAGGTCTTCATAGAACTGTTCAACTTCAGCTTCTTCAGTGTTACTGGTTGGGGTATAGGCTTAGATTACCGTGATATTGAATGGTTTGCCTTGGAAATGAACAGAGATCATTCTGTCGTTTTTGAGATCACATCCAAGTACTGCATTTCAGACTCTTGTTGACCATGATGGCTACTCCATTTCTTCTAAGGTATTCCTGCCTGCAGTAGTAGATACAATGGTCATCTGACTTAAATTCACCCATTCCAGTCCATTTTAATTCGCTGATTCCTAGAATGTCAACGTTCACTCTTGCCATCTCCTGTTTGACCACTTCCAATTTGCCTTGATTCATGGACCTGACATTCCAGGTTCCTATGCAATATTGCTCTTTACAGCATTGGACCTTGCTTCTATCACCAGTCACATCCACTACTGGGTATTGTTTTTGCTTTGGCTCCATCCCTTCATTCTTTCTGGAGTTATTTCTCCACTGATCTCCAGTAGCATATTGGGCACTGACAGACCCAGGGAATTCCCCTTTCAGTATCCTATCATTTTGCCTTTTCATACTGTTCATTGGGTTCTCAAGGCAATAATACTGACATGGTTTGTCATTCCCTTCTCCAGTGGACCATATTTAGTCAGACCTCTCCACCATGACCCTCCCATCTTGGGTGGCCCCACACGGCATGGCTTAGTTTCACTGAGTTAGACAAGTCTATGGTCCATGTGATAAGATTGGCTGGTTTTCTGTGAGTATGGTTTCAGTGTGTCTGCCATCTGATGCCCTCTCGCAACACCTACCATCTTACTTGGGTTTCTCTTACCTTGGACATGGGGTATCTCTTCAAGGCTGCTCCAGCAAAGTGCATTTGTTAGACTCCCTTAAACATTACAGAGAATAAATGATAATAAGATCTTCTGTATATCTTCCATCAGAAGAGAGACAGTTCAGTTCAGTTCAGTTGCTCAGTCACTTTTGACTCTTTTGGGCCCCATGGACTGTAGCACACCAGGCTTCCCTGTCCATCACCAACTCCAGGGTTTACTCAAACTTATGTGCATTGAGTTGGTGATTCCATCCAACCATCTCATCCTCTGTCATCCCCTTCTCCTCCCACCTTCAATCTTTCCCAGGATTAGGGTCTTTTCAAATGAGTCAGTTCTTCACATCAAGTGGCCAAAGTATTGGAGTTTCAGCTTCAGTATCATTCTTTCCAATGAATATTCAGAACTCATTTCTTTAGGATAGACTAGCTGGATCTTCTTGCAGTCCAAGGGACTCTCAAGAGTCTTCACCAACATCACAGTTCAAAAATATCAATTCTTCAGTGCTCAGCTTTCTTTATAGTTTAACTTCGCATCCATACATGACTACTGGAAAAACCATAGCTTTGACTAGATGGACCTTTGTCGGCAAAGTAATGTCTATACCTTTTAATATGCTGTATAGCTTGGTCATAGCTTTTATTCCAAGGAGTAAGTTTATTTCATGGCTTCAGTCACCATCTGCAGTGATTTTGGAGCCCCCCAAAATAAAGCCTGTCACTGTCTCCATTGTTTCCCCATCCATTTGCCATGAAGTGATGGGACCAGATAACATGATCTTAATTTTCTGAATGTTGAGCTTTAAGTCAACTTTTTCACTCTCCTCTTTCACTTTCATCAAGAGCCTCTTTAGTTCTTCACTTTCTACCATGAGCGGGGTATACATATACATATGTATATGTATACATATATATATGTATCTGAGGTTATTGATATTTATCCCGGAAAGTTTGATTCAAGCTTATGCTTCATCCAACTCAGCATTTTGCATGATGTAATCTGCATATAAGTTAAATAAGCAGGGTGAGAGTATACAGCCTTGATGTACATCTTTCCCGATTTAGAACCAGTCTGTTTTTCCATGTCCAGTTCTAACTGTTGCATCTTGACCTGCATACAGATTTCTCAGAAGGCAGGTCAGGTGGTCTGTATTTCCATATCCTGAAGAATTTCCCGCAGTTTTTTGTGATCCACATAGTCAAAGGCTTCGGTGTAGTCAATAAATCAGAAGTAGATGCTCTTCTGGAAATCTCTCACTTTCTTGACGATCCAGCGGACATTGGGAATTTGATCTCTGGTTCTTCTGTCTTTTCTAAATCCAGCTTGAACATCTGGGTGTTCATGGTTCATGAACTGTTGAAGCCTGGCTTGGAGAATTTTGAGCATTACTTTGCTAGCGTGTGAGATGAGTACAATTGTGCAGTAGTTCGAATATTCTTTTGACATTGCCTTTCTTTGGGATTGGATTGAAAACTGACCTTTTCCAGTCCTGTGGCCACTGCTGAGTTTTCCAAATTTGCTGGCATATTGAATGCAGCACTTTCACAGCATCATCTTTCAGGATTTGAAATAGCTCAACCGAATTCCATCATCTCACTAACTTTGTTAGTAGTGATGCTTCCTAAGGCCCACTTGACTTTGCATTACAGGATGTCTGGCTCTAGGTGGGCGGTCACACCATCGTGGTTATCTGGGTCATGAAGATCTCTTTTGTATAGTTCTTCTGTGTATTCTTGACACCTCTTTTTAATATCTTCTGGTTCAGTTAAGTCCATATCATTTCTGTCCTTTATTGTGCCCATCTTTGCATGACATGTTCTCTTGGTATCTCTAATTTTCTTGAAGAGCTCTCTAGTCTTTTCCATTCTATTGTTTTTCTCTATTTCTTTGCAATATCACTGAGGAAGGCTTTCTTATCTCTCCTTGCTATGCTTTGGAACTCTGCATTCAAATGGGTATATCTTTCCTTTTCTCCTTTGCTTTTAACTTCTCTTCTTTTCTTAGCTATTTGTAAGGCCTCCTTGGACAACCATGTCGCCTTTTTGCATTCCTTTTTCTTGGGGATGGTCTTGATCACTGCCTCCTGTACAATGTCATGAACCTTGTCCATAGTTCATCCAGCACTCTGTCTATCAGATCTGATCCCTTGAATCTACTTCTCACTTTAACTGTATAATCATAAGGGATTTGATTTAGGTCATACATGAATGGTCTAGTGGTTTTCCCTACTTTCTTCAAATTATGTCTGAATTTGGCAGTAAGGAGTTTATGATCTGAGCCAAACTCAGCTCCCAGTCTAGTTTTTGCTGACTGGATACAGCATCTCCATCTTTGGCTGCAAAGAATATAATCAATCTGATTTTAGTATTGACCATCTGGTGATGTCCATGTGTAGAGTCTTCTCTTGTGTTGTTAGAAGAGGGTGTTTGCTATGACCAGTGTGTTCTCGTGACAAAACTCTATTAGTCTTGGACCTGCTTCATTTTGTACTCCTAGGCCAAATTTGCCTGTTACTCCAGGTATATAATGATTTCCTACTTTTGCATTCCAGTCCCCTATAATGAAAAGGATATCTTTTTTGGGTGTTAGTTCTAGAAGTTCTTGTAGGTCTTCATAGAATTGTTCAACGTCAGCTTCTTCAGCATTACTGGTTGGGGGATAGACTGGGATTACTCTATTGAATGGTTTCCCTTAGAAAAGCGATCATTCTGTCGTTTTTGAGATTGCATCCAAGGACTGCATTCTGGACTCTTGTTGACTATGATGATTACTCCATTTCTTCTAAGGTATTCTTGCCCATAGTAGTAGATATAATGGTCATCTCAGTTCAGTTCAGCCATTCCAGTCCATTTTAGTTCACTGATTTCTCAGATGTCAATGGTTACTCTTGCCATCTCCTGTTTGACCACTTCCAATTTGCCTTGATTCATGGACCTAACATTCCAGATTCCTATGCAGTATTGCTGTTTTCGGCATTGGACTTTACTTCCATCACCTGTCACATCCACAGCTAAGTGTTGTTTTTGCTTTGTCTTTGTCTCTTCATTCTTTCTGGAGTCATTTTTCCACTGATCTCCAGTAGCATACTGGGCACCTACCAACCTGGGGAGTTCATCTTTCAGTGTCATATCTTTTTGCCTTTTCTTACTTTTCATGGGGTTCTCAAGACAAGAATACTGAAGTGGTTTGCCATTACCTTGCCAGTGGACCATGTTTTGTCAGAATTCTCAATCGTGACCCATCCATCGTGGTTGGCCCTACCTGGCATGGCTCATAATTGCATTGAGTTAGACAAGGCTGTGGTCTATGTGGTCAGTTTGGTTAGTTTTCTGTGATTGTGCTTTTCATTTAGTCTGCCCTCTGATGGATAAGGATAAGAATCTTATGGAAGCTTCCTGATGGGAGAGACTGACTGAGAGGGAAACTGGGTCCTTGTTATGACAGGCACAGCCATGCTCAGTGAATCTTAAATCCAATTTTCTGTTGATGGGCAGGGCTGTGTTCCCTTACTGTTGGGGCTTCCCTGGTAAAGGCTCAGCTGGTAAAAAATCCAACTGCAATGCGGGAGACCTGGGTTAGATCCCTGGGTTGGAAAGATCCCCTGGAGAAGGGAAAAGCTACCCACTCCAGTATTCTGGCCTGGAGAATTCCACAGACTGTATAGTCCATGGGGTTTCAAAGAGTCAAACACAGAAGATAAGCTCTATTCTTATCTAAGAAGAGAGATAACATTTTGCTAAATAGAACATACCTCTCTCCCAGAACTTACTTTACAAATAGATTTACCTCATATGCTGAATTACTAAGCAAACTTAACTAAGTGGGTCAAATCTAAATTATAAATTTACTTAACTCCTTACATTTAAAAGTCTGTGTTATATGCTTAGAACAAATACAAAGCACATATTAGTATTTGTTAAACAGATAAACAGGGCTTCCCTGGTGCCTCAGTAGTAAAGAATATGTGTGTGCTAAGTCACTTCAGTCATATCAACTCTTTGTGATCCCATGGACTGCAGACCGCCAGGCTCCTCTCTCCATCGGACTTTCCAGGTAAGAAAACTAGAGTGGATTGCCATACCATTCTCCAGGTGATCTTCCTGCCCCAAGGATTGAACATGCATCTCTTATTTCTCCTGCATTGGCAGGTGGGTTCTTATCATTAGTGTCGTATGGACACAACTTAGTAACTAAACAACAACAAAACAGATAGACTGTTATAATAATATACACAGTAAGAAAGAACTTTGGGCAATAAAATATTCAGATATATCTAAATAGCTAGCCTGTATTGCATGTAGACAGAGAAGGAAATGGCAACCCACTTCAGTGTTCTTGCCTGGAGAATCCGTGGAGCAGGGGAGCCTGGTGGGCTGCCATCTATGGGGTTGCACAGAGTTGGACATGACTGAAGCGACTTAGGAGCAGCAGCAATGCATATAGATATCTTTATAATTGATACTCTAATAAAAAATACTTTGTAATATGTTTTCTCTGGTTTCCATGACTAAGGAAATTCCTTTGTTGCTGTTGTTTAGTTGCCTAGTCATGTCTGATGCTTTTGCAACCCCACAGACTTTAGCAGGCCAGGCTCCTCTGTCCATGGAATTTCCCAGGCAAGAACACTGGAGTGGTTGACATTTCCTTCTCCAGAAAATCTTCCCAATCCATAGATGGAACCCATTATCTCCTGCATTGGCATGCAGATTCTTTAGCCACCTGGGATTTCCAGTGACATTCTTTAAATCTGCATTACTTAATTGCTTTAAAGGTTTTAACTGTTTATTTGATATTTGTTAAAATGTTTGATGGAGAAGGAAATGACAATCCACTCCAGTATTTCTTGTTTGGAGAATTCCACAGACAAGCCTGGTGGGCTACAGTCCATTGGGTCACAAAGAGTCAGACATGACTAAGTGACTAACTTTCACTTTCACTTTCAAAATGTTTGAGGTATGAGGGAACTAGGAATCCTGAAATCTATCTGAAATCATTCACTCAAGTATTTAACAAGTTATTTTTGAGCAATTCACCAATTTATTTAACAAATATTTATTCTTGAATGACTGCTTTGTAATAGGAACTGTTCTAGATGCTCATAGTACTGCAAAGACAGACAAAGTGAAGAAAACAGCCACCTATCAAAAAACAATTAGATGCGATAATGTCAGAACATGAAGAGTGCTGAGAAGGAAGATAAATCAGGTTAAGAGGATCAGAGTGTGACTAGGGAAGAAGGGACTAAGATGAGCAAAGGAAATCTCCCCAAGGTCCTGAAGTTTGAGTCCAGACCTCAGTGAAATTGGGGATAAAGCCCTGAGATATTCTGATCAGAGTTCCCTGGCAGAGGGACTTATAAGTTACAAATGCTCTGGGGTAGATAGGAGCTGGGTATGTGGAAGGAGTAGTATACATGTCTCCACTTCCCCCCACCCCCCACAAGTTTCTCTCACTAAATCATCCTCTTGAGAAAGTCTCATGGAAATATAGAAACATCACATGACACACACTTCAAACCCTAAACAAAAGGTGTCAGATTTAGAAAACTTTTGTTATTGCACCTCTCATTTCACTCTTGTTTGGTTTTACCAATAAAAGGAAATAATTCCATTTATATTTATGCTCTTCTATTTATGCTATAAATGTGGTTCTATAAATTCTTTTATTCAAATTAACTGCAAAAGAGCTGTTTAGTTGTGCCTTAGAATTTGTTAAAATATTATAATACCAATTAAATATTTAAGAAAAACCTTATGTTTGTGGTAACTCAGTTTTATATAAATAATACTAGAAAAATAGGTCAATAATACTATCCACAGTAATTCTGAATCTGTGACATGACCTTACTCCTATATCCACCTATGTGATCACGGACGCCCTATAGAAATCCGTCAATTAGTAAAAATAGCTTTATGATTTTCTGTAAATATCACTGAGGAACAGCAATTTCCTTTCAGAATAGTTGATTTTCCTAATAATCCAGGTGTAATGATTGAGCTGATACCACTTCCCCGTGTTTATTAATAATAATTGAAGCTATTCCCATATTTGTTAATACAAGTTAATAACATATTCCCATATATTTAAGGATGCTTGAATAACTCACAGTTAAGTCTGAACAAAAAGGTTAAATAAGAAAAGTCCTGTAAAGCAGCAAACAAAAATCTCTCTAATACTGCTATAGTTGCAGTAGTGTTTGATAGGAGAAAACTGAATGCAATATTAAGAAATAGATCCATAAAACAAAGGTTAGAATTTTCCATTTATTGTTTTATCTAAGCTCCCGCCACTTTGGTCCTTCTTTGTCTTCCTTTCTTCTTTCCTAACTCTTTCTCTTTCTTTTTACTTCCCTAAAACCAGAACAAATGACTTTTTGTGTGTTGCCAAAAACTTTATGCAATAGAATTAAATGTCTAATTTCAGATGTAGAAGAACTTGATGGAAATCATAAGCAAAAATGTTTGTATTGAATGAAAAACAGGCTACTCTTCCAGGCTGCTTAGATCTTATATCTATCCATTGTACTAGAATTTCACATCTCAAATTTTTAGAAAATTTCCAAATTCAGAAACAGGCTGATACATAAAGGTATTTTCTCAAGATCACCTGTAATCTGGGACTATGAGTAGCTTTCACGCCTTATAAGGGAATAATTAATAAATTAGAATATAACTAGAAAGAATTACTATACATTATTAAGCAGCATTTTACAAAGTTTCCAATGAAACTGCCTGAACACTGAGAAAGTGAAAGTGAAAGGTGCTCATTTGTGTCTGACTCTCTGCAACTCCAGGAGTAAGAGGGAACAATACTCAATTTGATTATATTTCTGAATCTTTCCATATCTACATAAAAACTCAGAACAATGACTAAATTATAAAAACATTAGATATTCATGACTTCAGAAGGTAATTACTATTCATTCACTGGTTTAAAAGTTCACATAAATATATCTCATAGTAGAGTAAAATAAGCTTCTATTTTCTCATCTGTGAAACAATATGACAGGCTCTATCAATCACTATTTACTGGTAGACTAGGCAGAATGGGGATCTCTCCCAGAATTTATATAAGATTCCTTGAAGCAAGAAATACCAAAGGAATGATAAAAACATAATGAATTGTATGAAGAAAAGATCAATGGAGTTGTTAGGAGAAGATTCGGGGAATACTTTGAGACTTAAACTATGAGCAAGAAAGACCAATATAGCAATTAATAATCATAGATTCTGGATTTATTAGTGACCCAAACTTCCTGATCAGCATCCAGAATCTATGTCCGTGGCAGGTAGCTGAAGATAGGTGTATATTTAGTCTGCCAGAATATAGTTTTCCAAAATAATGGACTAAAACATAGGGCACTGGCAATAGTGGGGGTCATACAGTAATAAAAATGACCTTGACTTTTGCCCACTTATAAGAAAGATCACATCCAGTTTGGGTTCTATTTAGCTAGCACTAATAATGGATATTCACAGGAGCCCAGCGGACAACATCACGTTTCAACTTGTCAGTGAATCAAGTCTAGGCATTTAGAAGAACTGCTATGAATCGAGGGCCCTGGTTAGTCAGCAGCTATTTTAAGCTGTGAAGTGGAGGATAAAATTTCCCCCAAAGGTATAGTTACCTCTTTTCAGATAAAGCCAAGATGTCACTGCTGCCTGGATGGCTGAGTTCTTCAATACGTTATTTCCACTTGATAAGTGAAACTTTCAGTCTTCCCATATTGTTAGTTACTAAAGCCTAAGTTCCCCTACCTCAAAATAGGACCATCAAGCCACAGAGTCACAAGGTTTCTATGGATCAGGCATTCATTTTCATCAGTGGTCTAGCTGCAAACTAATACCTGCTTTTAAAAGGATGTAGATGGTGACCGTGTCTAGAAGATGATGAGTTCAGAATTCTAAGGCAAAACTTCAGGTATACAACACCAAGAGGCAAAAGCATCAGCCACCAAGACTTACAGTCTAAAGGGGTCACTAGGATCATGGGATTGAAAAGTACTAGAACTTTTCTACATGTAACTTTTTATGATTGGGAAGATTCCCTCTGGGCCTTAAGAAATGACATATTACAGGCAAACTCTTTTATTACATACATATGTAGAAGCAACAAACACACTATGTTGAATTGGTCCAAAGGTCCCTTAACATAAGGCCATGTTAGATTCCTTCCTTTATTGTGGATCCTGACACTGATCAGCTGCATGTGGATGACTCATGATACCAGTGAGACTAGGCAGTATGGTGCCTTGGTCACCTGTATCCAAAAAAGCCATACAAATTTTCTTACCTGACCAAAGTTCTCAAATATACACGAACAGGTGTTTGCAGTCTTTAGTCTCTCTGGAAAACAGAAAGACTTTGTTCCAATCTCTGCCAATTCTTATTCTTGAGTAAACTGGGATTGAGAGAGATGGTGAGAGGGATCAGGGAGAATGGAGGTGGAGAGCAGCTCCCCATCAGGAAGCAAGACTCATTTATCAATACTTTCAGTTTTGAGCAGTATGTTGGTTGTTTGCTAATCACTCAAAGTTCCCATGTTTTTGGCCAGTCTAGTTATCTATATTAGATAGCAAGATCCTTAGTTTGAAATTATCTTTTTCACCAATGAGACCCGTTAATGCAGCAGCCACAGATACATTCATTGCCTTTCAGCTAGAACCATGGGGATTTCTGTATTAAATTCATGATAATGCACTTTCTTCTACCTGATCAATTCACCCTTTGGACAGTATACCTCAGTACTATTTCCTGCTTTCTAGGCTCTAACCATTCATCAACAGCAAAAGATAGCCCCTTAATCTTTCTTCTTGCCCACTATTTGGATAAAAGCATTTGCTCCTAGATCCTAGGAATTGGTCTCAAACCATTAAACCCAGCTCATAGAGGCTGTGGCCTTGAAATTTTAGAAACCCATATCTCTATTCTTATCCCATTCTCACTGCCTATTCGCAGAAGTTCCTGTAGTCTGAATACTTAAATTCCTTTGTCAGTTACATGCATTAGAAATCAGTCTGTTCTTTATTTTTAATTTTTTTCTCTCTGTATTGTTCACAATGGGGTAAATTTATTCATTTTTTTAGCCTATCCTATCTCTTAGAGTATATTTTTTAATTTATTGGTAAATATTTTACCAAAATTCCAGCAAATTCTCAGGTATTATCTTTTTAAATATTGCTTCTTTGCAATTATTTCCATTGTTTTCTTCTGGAACTCCTACTCAACATATGATGAAACTTCTCAATTTATTCTCCATTTCCCTTATCTCTTCTTTCAAAAAGTATATATTTTTTATTTATCTATGGTTTTTGTGTTGATTAAATTAATCACTATTTTTAACTCATTCTCTTTTCATGTTCAGTATACGTAGTCTCGGAGAAGGCAATGGCACCCCACTCCAGTGCTCTTGCGTGGAGAATCCCATGGACGGGGCCTGGTAGGCTGTAGTCCATGGGGTCGCTAAGAGTCAGACACGACTGAGTGACTTCACTTTCACTTTTCACTTTCATGCATTGGAGAAGGAAATGGCAACCCACTCCAGTGTTCTTGTCTGGAGAATCCCAGGGACGAGGGAGCCTGGTGGGCTGCCGTCTATGGGGTCGCACAGAGTCGGACACGACTGAAGCGACTTAGCAGCAGCAGCAGCAGCAGCATACCTAGCCTACTTTTTTTAATGACATTTTTACTACTTGTTAAACATTCATTATTTTTATTTTTCATATTTTCATATATAATTTTACTATATAATTTCTTTTCATGCATTGTATATAATTTTAAAAGATATTTTGCCTTTATTTTTTATTTATAAAATATTGACAGTTGTACAAAATGTATTTTGCAAGGATAAAACCATGTTCTATTGTGTTTTTTTCAATATAAGCTTGCATTTTTTTTTTTGGTCATTTTTACCTATTTCATTCCCTCTCTCACTCGCTCAAGTATCCTCACAGATTCCGTTCAACTGGTCCTATTATTTCTTTCATTCTGTGATCCCTTTCTCATCTTCCAATCCATAGCAATGTTTCAAAAGGATAGTTTGAGTTTCACATCCCCTGGTGATATTGGTGTTTGAATCTAGTTCTGAAATAATCAGGTAACTTGACAGAGTTCTTACTTACCTGACAGAATCTGTGCCTTTCTGTTTACCTAGGATCACAACTTTCAAATAAACCAAAGCCTCCAATAGTAGTGGAGAAGGAAATGGCAACCCACTCCAGTATTCTTGCCTGGAGAATCCTGTGTACAGAGGAGCCTGGTGGGCTGCTGTCCGTAAGGTTCCATAGAGTCAGACATGACTGAAGCAACTTAGCATGCTCGCATGCATTGGAAAAGGAAATGGCAAGCCACTCCAGTGTTCTTGCCTGGAGAATCCCAGGGACGGGGGAGCCTGGTGGGCTTCCATCTATGGGGTTGCACAGTCGGACATGACTGAAGCGACTTAGGAGCAGCAGCAGCCAGAAGTTTAATGCTGCTTTCACAATGAACCACATCCAAGGTTCTGGTTTCAAGCAGTAAATATGTCTTTACACTTAGATTTCACACAAAGTACTCTTGTATTGTTGATCCTGTTCATGATGCCAATTGTCTTGTTGTTCACACTGTTTGCTGAACGCTGGGTAGGCAAGGCATGAACTAAGAGGCTGGAAGAAGACATGAGGAGCCATAGGAACTGCAGGCATGTCTATTCTCTCCTGGCTGGCACAGAAGCCATAACACAGCCTCTATCCTGGCTGACACAGCAGCTTTAGAAGCAGCCATAACATAGCCATTATATAACCTCATATACCACAACCATGATGTTGCTCCAATGTAGTAGCCCCAATGCAGCAGCAGCCAGGGCTTTCATGGTGAAGCTCATACAGGCATACTGCACAAAGTAGCCCATGACCAAGCGAATACCTTGTGATGCACATGTGCAATGCTATAAGTAATCTCAGCTGTTACATAACTGTGCAAAGTCATTGTTACAGAACATGGGGTGAGAGCGCATGAGAGCATGGAGTGAGAGTGTCTGACTGGCAACATCTTGTTGATTTACTCACAATTTTTAATCAATGGATAATTCTAGACCAACAAGCTCTACTTATGCATCAGGGCCCTGGGGTTGATAGCTTTAGCTGGGTTTATTCTGCTTATTTTGCATGGATTTTTGTTTTGGGTATTAATCAAGGAGGAGCCTTAATTAGTTTTGGGGTCTTAGAGGAGTCTTCAAAGCCTGATATTTCTACATCATCTTGGCAAGAAATAAAGGAGTAGGGTTTTTTTCCCTAAATTTATTATACTATACATTCTTTCTGGCAAGATGGTTCAAAGAGGTAAAGATAGCAAATAGTAACCTAAGAGGGAAAATGAGGAAAATTGTATGGAAACCAGTGGCAAAGAATGCTTCAGAGTAGGAAGTTGAATAAATAGCTTTTTACAGATCAAATAAGACAAAGCCTGACAAATATCTATGGGATTTAGCAACTTGGCAACATTAATAAGAGCAATTTTTGATGACATGTTTGCTCAAAAACAATTATTGGTGAGATATGAGATGCACTGTACAACCAAATAAAGAAGGAAAGGTAAAGATGATAAGGACATTTGCCTCAGAGGGTAACTTGAAACATTGGGTGACTGCTGAAATATATTTTTCTTAATGAGAAATCATGGTCCTTTAAAAACACAAATGTAAATTGATCAGAAGTGAAAGGCTTAGATGTCTAAAGCAGAGAAAGAAAGAAACTTAGATCTAAAAATTCCTGAACACACAAGCTAGAATGGAAAAGAAAGATGGAAAGATAATCCTTGAGAAGGACCAATCTCTCCATCAAACCCACAAGAGGACAAAACAGCTGTTAATGAGCAGTGCTTGTAAATTTGATGATCAGCATTGAGGTAGGACATTCTTATCTAATGATACTATTTCTCTTAGAAGCAGGAGAGCAGGTTTTCTGTTTAAGTTGGAGAGGGACTGGTAGACTTGAGAAGCAGAAAGAAACTTTAAGAACAGTGTTGTAGAATGTAAGAGAATGTGGTAACTACAAAGAGTTTGTAGCAGTTGTGACAGAATTGACAGCTCATTTGGGATTACTATCAGTTATAGAGGCTCCACTTTTCATGATGATTTTCTCCAGCTGAGTTTATTTTTCTGAGTCAGGCCCAGTGGAGAAGATAATGACACAAATACAGGGTCAAGTTTTCTGTAAAACAACAGAGGAAAAATAAATTCAGTACTAGAGAAGAATGTCTGTGACAATAAAAGAGAGAAACTTAGCTGGATATGGAGAAATACAATGAAGGAAATAACTGATATATGAAAAACAAATAGATGATTAATCAACTCATAGGTTCGAGAGGGTCAAAATCAAGTGTAATGGGGTCAAATTTATCTAAAAGTAAGAGGAAAGGAGTTAAATTTCTGAATTACTGATCTAAGAGTTAGTGTACTTTGAGTCACAATAATGATTGTGATGCAATTGTGTCCAAGGGGACACAAAAAGTTGGACACGACTGAGTGACTAAGTACAGCACATAGGCATATATAAAATGTGGCTAAAAGGCTCCTGGGAATGAACAATTCAAGAAGTCTGGGTCCGTGGTGATGAATGGGTCATCTATAAAGACATTGAAGACATAAAGACATAAAAACAAAACAAAAAAAACAAGACAAAAAGAATTTATATAAAGACATAAAATCAACTATCTTAAAGTGATCCAGTGGTTAAAGTTAACAGTGGATGAGTAACTGTGATTAAGAAGTGGGTGGAGGATAACTTAAAAAAGAGAAGGAAGAGTATATCCAGGGACATGCACCTCAGAGAAGCATGGCTTTCCTGGAGCTTAGAGAATTCATGAACTGGGAACAGCAATAAGGAGAGTGGTATTGGGTATTGAGGTATTCAATTATATTCTGGTTTTTCTTTTTCTGAGCACATAGTTGACTATACTCCTTTCTTGCCACAAGGTTGAGCATACCCAAATGCTACTTTGGTTAATGGAATAAAAGGAGAATCAGTATGCTCTCATTTCTAAGAAGAAACTTTTAAGAGACAGTGTCCAGTTCACCATGTTCCCATTCTTGCCTGATGTGATCAATCAGCAATGCTCACATGGCAGTGGCCCCATCAGCTTGGCTTCTAACGAGAAAATATGGAGCAGAATACTCAGCTGGCCTTTAATCCATACATAGTTGAAGTGAGAAACAATTTCTGTAGGTAAAAACTGCAGACATTTGTGTTTAGCTCGTGATGCCTGATCCAGTCTTTCTTATCAATCTGACCCAGCCTTTTGTACTGGAGGACCAAAGAATTGAGTCTTTCAATTTGTGGTGCAGAGGACCTTTGAGAGTCTCTTGGGCAGCAAGGAGATCAAACCAATCAATCCTAAAGGAAATGAACCCCAAATATTTACTGGAAGGACTGATGCTAAATCTAAAGCTCCAATACTATGGCCACCTGATGAGAAGAGCCAACTCATTGGAAAAGACCCTGATTCTGGGAAAAATGAAGGGCAGGAGGAGAATGGGGTGACGGAGGATGAGATGGTTGGATGGCATCACTGACTCAATGGACATGAGTTTCAGCAGATTCTGGGAAAGGGTGAAGGACATGGAAGGCTGATTTGCTGTAGTCCATGGGGTTGCAAAGAATTTGACACGACTTAGTGACTGAACAACAAAAATAGCCTCTCAAGATAAGTGAGGTGAGACAGAGTAGCCATCATGGACAGGGCTACAGAGAGAGAGCAATTTGAACAGGAGAGAGGACAAACATTGTAGGAAACAGCCAAGGAAGAATATAGAAATGAAGGAAGATTATTAATGATGGAGGGGTAGGGATACAGAGAATATAATAAATGGCTTGTGAGAAAGGAAACAAGGGGTAACATAGGTCAGAGCAAAGTCAAAATATCCCAGCACATTGTACAGATAAAAATACAGGAATAATTAAATAGACCAGTTAGTCTTAGAGTGTTTATAATGTCTGATAATAAAATCGTGTGGTACATTTTGTTTAAAAAACCTTTTCATGTTTAAAAAATACACTATTAAGGACACAAATTGCAAGTTTTCATGGTTTTCCACAAAATTCTGACACACACTGCTTGTTTTAGGAGTAGGATCCGGTGCCAACCCTCTCCTCTTCCTTCTCTCTTGTCACAGATGTATTAGGTGAAATAGGCATAAAATTTGACATTTGGATGGTCCTGTCCATAGATTCCAGAGAAGATGTGGACTTTTCCTTATTTGTTTATCCTATTGATAATTTCAATAGGAAGCAGACTGAGTAGAAGAGGCAGTGAGATGTCTGGGTTTATGTTTTCATTCATTTCAGATACTTGCTATCCTTTCTAGCAGAAAAAAAGAAAAAAAAAAAACTACTAATGACAGGTAACACTTACTGAAAGCTTATAATACACCTAGCCGTATTCTTAGCGCTTAGGATGTTTTATGTCATTTAATCTTTAGCATGAAGTTTATGCTTTTGTCAATATTCTTTTTCAGGTTAAAAAAATAAAATAAAAGTGAGGCTCAGGGACTTAGGCAAGTTGCTCAAAATCAGCCTATGATAATAAATAGAGGGGGATTTGGAAATCTGGCCTGTTGCAGTTATTCTACTGGTTATAATTTTAAAACATTTTTAATACAAAAATATATTCGATGGACTGATTATCTTTCAACATAGAATGAAAATGTATTAAGGAATAATGAATTGAAGAATAGATTTCACTGAGGATAGCAAATGAAGCCATGATCAAATCTCCACTAAATTATCTAAGTTCATATTGAACTTTAACCATGAGAAATTGTCCTTGACAACAACACTGAATCTTAATTCATTCAAACAATACCTATTTTTTTCTCAGATATTTTTATTCCTTTAAAATTATTAATATACATATACATACTTTTATACTGCTTGTATAAATTAATAGACATATATACCACACGCCTATAAAATATATGTAAACATGCATGTTTGCCTATGTGTAATTGTACTATTACAACAATTACTTTAAAAAATTATGAAGGTCAAGTTTACTTGTCTTAAAAAACACTTAAACAATACACCATGACTTATACAGAGACAAAAAGAGAACACATCAAAATATTAGTATATTTGTATGCATATTACGTATTCTGTTTTAATTAGAAAATTCAACCTTGCCTGCTATGACAAACTACAACATAAATAATTTATGTAAAGAGATGCATGGGAATGAATCTGTCTACCTTAGCAAATACATAAAAGCAACGTCATTTACTTCAGGTCTTAGAATGACCAAGTACTGCCTGGCAACAAGATTCATCATAATTCAAAAAAATTCTTTACACCGTGAAAGATTGATTTGAAAACAGAAGGACACTAGTTGTTTGGTTACTATGGCTTTTCCTGGCAGGAATCCAGGTATTACAACTGCACAACCTTACAAACAGCATAGGAATTGACTGTTTTAACAAAGGGTCTCAGCTGGGTCATGAGTGGTGCACATTAATTCTCACTGTGCATTGATGAGCTCTCTTTGAACTTTGCCAAGGTTTAAACAATGATGACAGGCCTCTGGCACTGTCTGAAAAGATGGGCCTTGAACTATACTTCAAGAATGAAGCTTTTCGTTTGTTTTTGTAGGAAACCACATTTTGGTCATTTAGACCAGTTATCAGTTTTCATTAGATCTAGAGTCTTAAGGAAACTTGAAAGTATCAGAAAAGAATTTTTTGCCACATCCATCTTCTAAAGCAAAGAACCTAATGTTGTTTTTAAATTAATCCTTAAAGGTTATATATTTAAATCCCATGGTAAGAAAAGTGTCTGCAAACCTTTTAATGGTATGATAATAAGATGAAATGTATAGATGGAATCAAATGAAATCTGTGGCATTTCATTTTATGTGGTATTTCATTTTAATGTATAAAAATACCAATTTTATGTTTCAACCTAATATTTCTAGTTACATAATTAATTGATTTGCCTAAACATTTTTTCCTTACATTTTGACTTCTAAATACTGACACCTGATTACATTTTTATTTGTAATGTTGATCCCAAGGTAAGAGATAATTATACCCTATTTTAAAACATTAATTAGCTTTTTTAAGCAAGGAAAATGAAACAAAATAGTTACATGTGTATGTGTGCACACTTGCATATACATATTCCTGCAACCGATTCATCATAATTGTTGACTGATAGATGTTGTTGACTAGTGAATAATATTTTAGGAGAAAGCGATAATAAATAATTTATACTGATTTGTAAACATTGTTTTCTTTTACAATGGTGACTGGTGTTTATACAAAAACATTTCTTGAACACATTTTCTGATTCACAACTCTGATCATGTTAGATCTTTCATGACGCATTCACAATGCCAGCTCACCACACACTTTTAACATGCTTCCAATCTTAGATATTCTCTCTTTGCGCTGGATTTACTCCCCAGCCCTCCTGGGTGCATCATGACATCTGATTCTTTAATCAGTCGCTTGTGGTAATTGTACATTCATATCTAGTTTCTGTACCACATTACACATTCTAAAGGGAGGAGTGTGACACACACTGTGACACAGAAGTCTATCTCTATGGCACTGATAGTGACTGGCACACAGAAGAGAAAAAAGCAGCAGTCCTTCAATGAATAAATGAAATAAAACTCCTTTGGGCTTCTTCTTGAATATGTTTATTCTCAATGATATTAACAACATTGCTCTTTCTTATAACTCCTATGGTTTTGTTTAATTAAATATTATGTATTTAATTTTGATGTTTTCTCGTTTGGGAATGGGGTCGGGAAAATGTCATTTCCCAAAGAAATAAAATCGACAATACCGAAATCCAATATACAATGAAAGGGACTAAGTGTTTGTGGAGATATCCCTCCAGTTGCATTTCCAGAAGGATTAAATGATCAGAAGAATAGTTTTAATTCTGAAACTAAAATGAAGGAAATACGAAGCCAGAGATTTTGAGCTGGCATTTGCTGAGTACACTGCCAACTCTATCATCCTCATAGTCTAGCTCTGAGGTAGACTCCAAAGCTAAGAAGCCCAACTTCAAAGATAAGGCCTGGGTCTCAAACAAAATGTGAAATGAAAGATCAGATGTGAGCCTTTTGTATAAAAGCAACATGCCCTAGCACACTCATACTCAGTGGGTCAACTAAAATAAAGACCATGCCAGAGTTTAACCTTTCTAAGGTCCTTGCACAGTTTTGATATTGGCATCTTGTTAAGCATGCTTGCTAAAATAGCCACTAAAATAATAAAAAGTAAATAAAGGTTATAACTAGACTAATAGAGGAAGAAAGGATTGAGACCAAAGAAAATCCATTCAATCCAAAATAAATCAAGTAAAAAAGAAAAAGGGAGCAAATTTAGATGATAAAAATGAAATTGTCTTGAGAGATTATCATTGTGTCTTAATTACTTATCCATCTAATCAAGAAGCTACCTACTTTTTCTAAGGTTCTTATCATAACACATGCCCTCCTACTATTTCATCTTGTATTACCTGATATATCTGACAATATTTGCTTGAGAAACATTTAAAACTGACATTCCTATGTGCCTACATTTGGGATACAAAGTATTTCAGAATGCTTTTATCTATTACTCTCTAGCTGTGACTAATTTCTCCATTTTTAATTTCTCATAAATTCGACAATCTTACCCCAATTTTTTTTCTTTTTCAGAAGGAATCTGTGATGATAGGAGAGCTATGGCTTAGAATAAAATCACAGGTATGATGTGAAGTTTATTACACTTCGCTAGTGTACTGAGGTGGAGAAGGAAATGGCAGCCCACTCCAGTGTTCTTGCCTGGAGAATCCCAGGGACGGCGGAGCCTGGTGGGTTGCCGTCTATGGGGTCGCACAGAGTCGGACACGACTGAAGCGACTTGTCGCACAGAGTTGGACACGACTGAAGCAACTTAGCAGCAGCAGCAGCAGTAGCAGTGTACAGAGGAGTAGAGGCAAGATGGACCATTTATACCCATCCACCTATTCTATGAATATTGTTTAACCATCTCTACTCTGTGTGTTGAGTGTTATGGGAGGTACCAAGAGGAAGATGAAATCATTCCTGCCTCAGTGAAGGTACTGACACCTGCATGGTGGAAACAAGGCATGCAAGTTGACAGCCAGAATATGAGTGTTGGGGAAATTAATTTGAGGCATATCCCTATTTATAAGTAGTTTTGTAGGTGGAGTTGGTCAAACTGACATGGATGGGAAAATAGGGTTAATTTATTTAAGAAAGCCTCATTAAGAATCTGGCAAAGGACAGGGAAGCCTGGTGTGCTGCAGTCCATGGGGTCACAAAGAGTCATGAATGAGCGACTGGACAACATTAAAAATCTATTTTGTCTTAGGCACTGTGTTAAGTCCTAGAGATACAGATTATCCCAAAGCTTATATCGTAAACAGAGAGAAAAGCCTGAAGATATATCTATTGAATAACAGAAAGTGACATCAGAGAGAATATTTGGAATCTAAATGTTGCTAAAAAAAATTAATCTCAGGTGAAAGAAAAAACTATAGTGCATCATAAGGTATCAAAGATAATCATTTCTAAAGAGAAGAAAATATAAGGACTAAATATTTTATATTGTCTAATACTAAACAATTGACACATAAAGAAGTATAGATTATACATTTGTACTTGAATACATCCCATATACAATATCTTTGATATTCCAAAATCCAACTTGAATCTTGATTTTAAAAATTTGACCCAAAATATCATCCTAATTAAATATGTGAAAAATAAACTTTTCTCTTCAACGACTTTAGCAAACTGAATGTCCTTGAGGAACCAGAAAACCTTAAATATAATTAAAAATGACTAGGAAATTCTATGGGTGAAGACACATGCTTTAGCATAAAACAACATTGGTTAATGTTAGTGTAATTACATACTAACAAATAAATGCATTCTCAATAGACTGTTCTTAATTAATAAAAATAAACCCATCTGGCAAAGAGATATAGAAATCTTTTGTTAAACCTGTCTTCAAAAGTATTCTTAACCAGATCAGAGTTATCTTAAATTGAATTGTTTTTCAATGCACTTAAATGAACCTGACCAAGTTCATTCTTTTAGTCATGTGTGATGTTATATAAACTAACATCTTTTAGGTAGAACTACATTCTAAAATTAAATTAACTGCAGTGCTAAATATAGTATATTGGAAAAAGCATCTGTCATTTTCTCACAATTTAAGCTTAAAAACTTCCTTGATCCTTTTCCTTCCAGGTAGGATTAGATATATACCCCTCAATTTTCCCAAATATCTTGCAAATATCTCTATTATTGTATTACCTGAAGTATATAAAATGTATTTATGTGTCTATGTCACCTAGGATTCATACTTATCTTTAGTCTTCAGTGGCTAAAATTAGGACAGACTGAAAAATGCTGAGTTACTAGTACTGAATTATATTTTTATTTAGGGCAAAGAGTCGGACATGAGTGAGAGACTAACACTTTCACTTAGGGATATACTGAAGAATATCATTTTTTGGCCATTGCATTATTTCCACTATTCAAGTTTACTTTGAAAAGCAATTCCACATAACTCCTGTGGAAGGAAAATCCAGGCACAGTTAAAAAAATGGTATTTATTCTATTAAGAAAATTCATTCTATGGTTGTATTTTTTAAATTATTTTAACTTTTGTTTAGAACTTTGTTATTGTTTAGATTTGTTTTGTGTTCTAAAGAAAAGGTCACCTTAAAAAAAGTCACATTTATTTAAAATAGAGAACCAACAGGGACCTACTGTATAGCAGATGGTACTCTGCTCAATACTCTGTAATAACCTAAATAGGAAAAGAATTTGAAAAATTATAGATACGTGTATATCTGTAACTGAATCACTTTACTGTACACCTGAAACAAACACATTGTTAATAAACTATACCCTAATATAAAATAATTTTATATCTGTTTCAGTTACATTTATTCTGCTTTTCTTATAATAGATGCAAGTCAGTGATTATGATTAAATAACACCTTATACCACAGACAAATGAATTTTTCAGTCTACTGCTTCAACAGTGTCACTGTAAATTCACTCTCTGAGTCAAATATAAACTCCTTATTATTGAATTCAAATAATTCTAGATTTTTGATCTGTTCCTGTGGGCAATTTTCTCCCAGAATACCTTTGCCCTTATTGTTCTACTTTCATTTTTATATAGTACTTACTTGTTTGAGTCATCATCACATCCTCAGTTTCACTTTTTTCATTCTAATCTGTTTTCTCCTGTTCATTTAAGAAGCTTTTAAAAAAAAGTTTTCTTTCTTTTTTAAGAAAACTGACTATGTCAAGGAAAAGTTTCAATGCCCGGCAGTGTGAGACTGATTAGCTATGCACTGTTTTGTCAGAGGCAAAATTATATATAGGAGTGTATAGAAGTCTCCATAAATCTATAGGAACCTCTATAATCCCGAGTTAGCTTTTTACTTCTTCTAAAGTTTCTAATTATGTCTTATGGTATTTTTTTCTGATAATATTTATATCTAAAATATTCATTTTACCAAATTTTAAGTATTATAAGTTCAACAATCTTGTTTGAAGAAAGTAGTAATAATAAGTAGTAAAGTAAAGAAAGTAGTAATAAATGGGGGATATTTATTCAATAATATATAGTTACAAAATAAAATAATCCTTAAGACTGGTTTTTACTATAATATTACAACCAAATAGTAAATTGCCAGGAGTTCATTATTAGGGAAATAATTAGGGAAATTTAAAAAATCTTGAGAATACATCAAAATTTTTAATTTGTTTTTAAATTTATGTTTAAAAAACACAAATATTTCTAAAGATAATGTCAACGTTACTGCAAAAGTAAACAGAAAAGATAAAATAGAACCATTATATTTAAAAGATATTATAATGCTGTAGTTAACACTCTTTCCCAGGAGAGATATTCAATAAGCAGTTGCTATTAAGTAAGTATCAACTATGGGATAATTTCTTGTGAATAGTAATCTATTATACAGTATAAATCAGACTTGTACTAATCTATGATCTCCTGATTGTGAAGTAACTTCCTCAATAGTTTGTCTCTGAACTACTTAACAGTACATTTCCACTTTCAACAACTTGCTGTTTTAATCACTGAGAAAATAGTTCAGTTACAGAGAACTACATTAGTCCTTCTTAACATGTCATGCACTCTTCCAAGTACTTAGTTCTAATGTCTGAGTTAACAGAAGATTTCTCATTTAAAGTAAAAATCAATTTTTTACACTGCTTTTTTTTTTCCAAAGGAAAATTATTAACTAATATGTCTGACAGAGGATGAGATGGCTGGATGGCATCACTGACTCGATGGACGTGAGTCTGGGTGAAATCCGGGAGTTGGTGATGGACAGGGAGGCCTGGAGTGCTGTGATTCATGGGGTCGCAAAGAGTCAGACATGACTGAGCGATGGAACTGAACTGAAGTCTGACTTAGACTATTTGGTTGTATATCTTCATGAAGAGAGTGGAAAGAATTCAGACTTTTACTTAAGTATAAGTCCAACCAGTGTGGACTTAAGTCCATATTGGTAGACTTACTGAACAAACTGCATGTGGTAAAACAACTAAATATGAAAAACAAAAATGTTAAGACTCTTAAATAATAGAATATCTTAATGAGTACCTAAGGAAGGATTTCCCCAACAAAGAAAGGAAAACATCATAACTCTGGGAAAAAATAAGTAAATCAACAAACTCAAACTTTAAAAAGTCTATTCCAAAATTCACACAAACACAAACACATACTTTAAACAAATTAAAAGACAATATCCTAACCAGGAAAAATATTTGCATTATTAGTATACAAAAAGTATAACAAATACTATATATCAAAAAGGAAAGGTGAAGGAAGTAAGTGGGAAAATCAAAGGAGGAGAAACTAACTAAAAAGTCAATCAACATGGAAGGAGTAGGGGAAGAGACTACTAATAGAGGAATTACAAGTTAAAGCAATGGGATTCCTTATCTCCTGACTGTGTTTTAGTCCCTTATTTTTGTCCAATTCTTTGCGATCCCACGGACTGGAATCCACCAAGCTCCTCTGTTCATGAAATTCTCTAGGCAAGAGTATTAGAGTAGGCTGTCATTTCCTGCTCCAAGGGATCTTCCTGACCCAGGGATTGAACCTGAGTCTTCCGCATTGCAGGCAGATTCTTCATCATCTGGGCTTCCCTTGTGGCTCAGGTGGTAAAGAATACTCCTGCAATGGATTCAATCCCTGGGTTGGGAATACCCCTGGAGAAGGGAAAAGCTACCCACTCCAGTATTCTGGCCTGGAGAATTCCATGGACTACAGTCCATGGGGTCACAAAGAGTCTGACATGACTGAGCTACTTTCACTTTCACTTTTCTTTATCATCTGAGCCACCAGGGAAGCCCTAACTGACCAAATTCAAATAGTGTGAATCTCAAGTTAGTGATTTTGCAGAGAAACAGAAATGCATAAACTACTGGTAGAAATGCAAATCGGTAAAACAATTTGGAGAATAGTATTTTCAGTATCTAATGAAATGTAAAACATAGGTAAACTCTGACAATTCCTTTCTTAGTGCATCTCTTAGAGCAGCTCTTGCATAGGTGCTCCAGAAGACAAGACAGCAAGACAAGACATGGCTCTTCTGACAGCATCCATTTTCACAGCATAACACTGGAAATAACTTGAATCTCTCTCCACAGGGACTGGTTAAATAAAAATGGTATGTTCCTAGTATCAAATATTAAAACTATTAAAAATTTATACATAATGACCTGAAAGAATATCAAACAAGAATAACTGCATGTAAGGAGGAATGAGGGAAATGTAATTATATTTTTGTAATTGATTTGGAAATCACTAAATTGACAAATTTTATGGTGAGTATATGAAGAGTCTGTGTGTGTGTGTTAATTGCTCAGTCCTGTCCAACTCTTTGTGACTCCACTGACTGTAGCCCACCAGGCTACTCTGTCCATGGGATTCTCCAGGTAAGAATACTGGAGTGGGTTCCTAAGCCCTTCCCCAGGGGATCTTCCCAACCCAGGGATCAAACCCAGGTCTCCCAAACTCTGGGCAGCTTCTTTACCGTCTGAGCTACCAGGGAAGCCCAGAGTAGATCACACAAAATGCAGGGCTGGATGACTCACAAGCTGGAATCAAGATTTGTGGGAGAAATATCAACAACTTCAAATATGCAGATGATACTACTTTAATGGCAGAAAGTGAATAAAATCACCTTACCTATCTCCTGAGGAATCTGTATACAAGTCAAGAAGCAAAAGTTAGAACAGGACATGGAACAACAGACTGGTTCCAAATAGGGAAAGGAGTACATCAAGGCTGTATATTGTCACCCTGCTTATTTAACTTATATGAAGAGTACACCATGAGAAATGCTGGGCTGGAAGAAGCACAAGCTGGAATCAAGACTGACGGGAGAAATATCAATAACCTCAGATAGGCAGATGACACCACTCTTACGGCAGAAAGCAAAGAACTAAAGAGCCTCTTCATGAAGGTGAAAGAGGAGAAGTGAAAAAGTTGGCTTAAAGCTCAACATTCAGAAAACTAAGATCATGGCATCTGGTCGCATTACTTCATGGAAAATAGATGGAGAAACAGTGGAAACAGTGGCTGACTTTATACTTTTGGGCTACAAAATCACTGCAGATGGTGACTACAGCCATGAAATTAAAAGATGCTTACTCCTTGGAAGGAAAGTTATGACCAAACTAGACAGCACATTAAAAAGCAGAGACATTACTTTGTTGACAAAGGTCTGTCTAGTCAAAGCTATTGTTTCCCAGTAGTCATGTATGGATGTGAGAGTTGGACTGTAAAGAAAGTTGAGCGTCAAATAATTGATGCTTTTGAACTGTGGTGTTGTAGAAGACTCTTGAGAGTCCCTTGGACTGCAAGGAATCAAACCAGTCCATCCTAAAGGAAACCAGCTCTGAATATTCATGGGAAGGACTGATGCTGAAGCTGAATCTCCAATACTTTGGCCACCTCATGCAAAGAACTGACTCATTGGAAAAGACCCTGATGCTGGGAAAGATTGAAGGCTGGAGGAGAAGGGGATGACAAAGGATGAGATGGTTGGATGGCATCCACCGATTCAATGGACATGAGTTTGAGTAAATTCCAGGAGTTGGTGATGGACAGGGAAGACTGGTGTGCTGCAGTCCATGGGATCGCAAAGAATCAGACATGACTCAGCAACTGAACTAAACTGAACTGATGAAGAACCAAAAAGCTTCTTGAAGGTGAAAGAGGAAAGTGAAAATGATGACTTTAAATTCAACATTCAAAAAACGAAGATCATGGCATCCGGCCCTATCACTTCAAGGCAAATAGAAGGAAAAAAGTGGAAAGTGTCAGATTTCATTTTCTTGGTCTCCAAAATCAATGCATATGGTGGCTGCAGTCTCGAAATTAAAAGAATCCTTGGGAGAATAGCTATGATGAACCAAGACAGTGTATTTAAAAGTAGAGACATCACTTTGCCGACAAACATCCAAATAGTCAAAGCTATGGCTTTTCCAGTAGTCATGTACAGATGTGAGCTTGCTTGCTTGCTTAGTTGCCCAGTCGTGTCTGACTCATTGAGACCCTATGGACTGTAGCCCACTAAGTTCCTCTGTCCATGGAATTCCTCAGGCAAGAATACGGGAGTGGGTTGCCATGCCCTCCTGCAGGAAATCTTCCCAACCCAGGGATGGAACCTAGGTCTCCCACATTGCAGGAGGATTCTTTTACTATCTGAATCACCAGGGAAGCCCAAGAATACTGGGGTGGGTAGCCTGTCCCTTCTCCAGGGGATCTTCCTGCCCCAGGAATTAAACTGGGGTCTCCTACATGTGCAGGCAAATTCTTTAACAGCCTAACTCCCCAGGAAACCCATGGATGTGAGAGTTGGACCATAAAGGAGGCTGAATGTCAAATAATTAATGCTTTCAAAATGTGGTATTGGAGAAGACTCCTGAGAGACCCTTGACAGCAAGGAGATTAAACCAGTCAATCCTAAAGGAAATCAACCTTGAATATCCATTGGAAGGACTGGTGCTGAAGCTGAAGCTTCAATACTTTGGCCACCTGATGCAAAGAGCTGACACACTGGAAAAGACCCTGAGGCTGGGAAATATTAAAGGCAAGCAGAGAAAGGGCCAACAGAATATGAGATGATTGGATGGCATCACTGACTCAATGGACATGAGTTTGAGCAAAGTCAGGGAGATAGAGAAGGACGGGGATGCTGGAAAGCTGCAGTTCATGGGGTTATAAAAAGTCAGATACAACTTAGTGATTGAACAACAACAGGGACTTCAGTACTATCTGTTATGTTTTATAACCTTTATGCTAAAATAAACTTAAAACAAAGTCAACAAACGTGAACAGTTGCCACTTTGTGTCATGGGAAATTATAAATAAATTTACAGTTCTATGTTTTAGTGATTTTCCTCAAATTAAAAAAATAATAACAATAACAATATTACCCTTGCCTAACTTTTTAAAACTGATATACCAGAATGCTTCCAGTAGAATGCAAACTTGAGGCATCATGCTATCAAAATTCAAAAGCTATGGTACAATTCCCATTTAGTAGAAACTGGCTTTTGACTTAGGCTTCCCATATCTGTGATAATACCTGGAGACTTCTTAAGTTCCTTGATAAACAAATGTTTGACTCCCTCCCTGGTATATAATAAAAGAGCAATCAGAAGGCAAGGCAAAGTACAGTGAGGTCCTCTCAGGCTCATTTATGAAGTATAAAAGCCTTGATAGTGTTAAACACCAATTGTGTTGTTGAGCCAGCATGCAGGGAAGCATTCAGGCAACTGGGAACCATTACATCACTGGTCATAAAAATTATGGAAAAGAAGAGGGAATTAGGTCCTAAAAGACTACCCACTTTGTAATACTTGTTTTATAAACTATAACCTATTTTTTTCTCATCCTTTTCTTAATCTGTCAAATGCTTTCAAGTTTTGTTTGCTTTTAAAATTTCGGTGGGCTCTTTAGAAGTGTGAAATGATCAGGAAAAGCCTTGGTGATCAGAATTCCAACATGGAACCCTGTAGGCAAACTTTAAACAGGGAACAAGGTGAAAGAGCTTAAGGACTGCATGAATCATCAGGTGTCAGGGGACAGTGAGAAATAAATTAGATGCCAACATGTATATTTAACATGTTGGGATTCCCTGGTAGCTCACTGGTAAAGAATCTGCCTGCAATGCAGGAGACTCTGGTTCAATTCCTGGGTTAGGAAGATCCTCTGTAGAAGGGATAGACTACCTAATCCAGTATTCTTGGGTTTCCCCGGTGGCCCAGCTGGTAAAGAATCTGCCTACAATGCAGGAGACCTTGGTTCGACCCCTGGGTTGGGAAGATCCCTTGGAGAAGGGAAAGGCTACCCACTCCAGTATTCTGGCTTGGAGAATTCCATGGACTATATAGTCCATGGGGTCACAAAGAGTCCGACTCTTTGTTGGACTACTGAGCGACTTTCACTTACATGTGTATTTGAAAGTTTATACTACAATCTATCAGTATCTCTGCAGTACTTTGAGTGACCCGGCTTTGAGAAAACACTGGTGATTAAAGAAGAATATGACTATAATGTGTAGGTACATTCCTAAAGAAGAGGCAGGGAGTACATAATAAAGACATAGTAAGGTGGCAAGTGTCTGAACTAAGTTGGCGAGTGTAAAACTGGAAGATAGGGACAGATCTGAGGCCTATTTTTAGCCTGCACAAAAAGAGACTTGACATCCTGCTTTATTAGCTTATGTATGGATATTTACCAGCACATCTTCCTAGATTCCCACTGCTAAGGCAAACATCATCCAAGATTGGAAAGTAATGCAACTGCCCTTGCCCCCTTTAAGGAATCCCATAATAATATGTGCTGCTAGTTTATTGTAGCTTAGATGTTTCCCTTCAAACTTATGAATAACTCTAGCTGGATTTATGAATAACATACAGCAGCTGTCTCATAAGCCCACAAATGAGTTATCAGCCATAAGAAATTCATAGCCCAGAGCTACAAGTAAATGTATGCTCAACTTATTACAATAGTTGCATCACCAAGTTTCTGTGTACTCATCTCTACTGCCAGGTTCAATAGCTAAGCTTGATTTTAATAATGAAAAACTTGATCAAATATTTCATAAAATATTATACAAAAAGCTGTGATGCTTTAATTTCCTGAGGAAAATGTGTCACTGTTTATTTTGTTCCTTGGAGCTTGAATAGACACTCTCACTGGGGCCCTTGGAAGATAATATAAGAAGAAAAGAATTTGGAAAGTACATTGCATATTCTCTAAAGAGCAAGGTGTTTGAGCGTAACATTTGTTGTGGCACACTATGGACTATTTATGTCATTCTTTCATTTTTGAGTACTAAACACTTTCTCTCATCCTATTATTTGTGTCTCCTAGTTATTTTCAGTATATTTGAAGCACATGAATACTACCATGCACGTACCTCAATACCAGAGGATTTACGGAAGCAATGAACTGATACAGTAAAAGTGTCCTGATGTAGATTTTAATCAGTTTGGTGACTCGCAAAATTTTCAGTTTTTATAGCTGCCCAGCACATTTCAAATAGAATGGCCCAACAATCATCATAAAAACTCAAATGATGGCTAACTTGATGAATATTCCTCTTAGCATTAAAATACTAAAAAGAGTAGGTCATCTATGTTAATGAAAAACTGCATAGATTTTACTTCATTTTCTCTGCAATAGTACCTACTATTAATATATTCCATGAAACATTCAAATAATATGACTCTGGAAAATTTTTATTTTAAAAATATATATTTGAGAAATGTCTGTTTAAAGGATTAAAGCAAGGAAGATAAACCTTTTAATATTCAGTCATACATTTAACTCAAATTTGACACAAGACCAAATTATACAATAAATATAAGAAGATCCAAAAACATTTTGACTTTTCCAATAATGATTTATTTGTTTTAAAAATAATATTAAATAGAAATTTTCAAAAGAATTAGGTGTCCCTGCTTTGCTAAACATTTCTCCCCTTTATCCTACCTATTAGTAATCTAACATTGGATTTTATTTCCTATCAATTCTTCCCTATGTTTAATTAATTCTAATATAAAACTACCATTCACAAGACATGGATCATTTAGGTAGGAAAGCACGGAGATATTGGAACATTGAAGGTTCCAATGAATAAATTTTACATTAAAACAACACTAATTTTACTATGATTTAATATAACACTAATATCAATAGCAGCTATAATTCCTACATCTTTCTCATTATATAGTGCCTAAATGTTATGCTTTTTAGTCTTCAAAAGTAATACTCATAACTATAATAAAAACAGAATAAGAAGAGACGAACTTTGAATTTATTAGTTCAAACTTATATATCTGTTTCTTGATTATCTATTATTTGTCATATACTGCATTAGAAAACATATGTGTGTATATAATTCATAATTATTAATATGATATTATAACTATTTTCTTTTTGAGAAGACTAAGGCTTAGAGAGTTTGAAGCAATGGGACCAACGCATATATAGTGAAAAAATTAGGACCTGAACCAACATCTGTCTCACCAAGTACTTACTAGGACACTTTCTGTGCAGCCCTGTTTTGGAAATGATGGGGGAGGAAGGTGTTTTAAGGGGAAAAGCTTATCATTTTCCAAAGACTAACAAGGCTTCAGGGAGCCACTCTCTCCTAATAACTTTCTGAGGTTGTCTTCATATTGCACCATCAAGAATGGTCCCTGGTTAGATTAAAATAAATTTAGAGATCATATCAAACCCTATACATTGAGGATCCTCTCAAGAATGAATGAGAGAGAAGAAGTGGGTAAAAGCAGTTATTACCAAAATAGACTTTCAACTGTCAGGGCAAATTAAAATTAAACATAAGAGACTCAATCCTCTCTACTGAAAATTATCAGAGACCCTTCCCCTTTTCTTAGAATATTTACTTAAGAAAACTTATAATTTTAAGTCTTATCTCTCTCTCTTTTTAACATTTATGAAAAAGTGAAAGTTAGTCAATCAGTCTAGTAACCTTTGTTGTTTTTCAGTGCTGAGTTGTGTCCAATTCTTTGCAACTCCATATGTGTGTTTGTCATTCAGCTGCTTCCAGCTCTTTGTAACCCCATGGACTGTAGCCTGCCAGGTTCCTATGTCCATGGAGTTCTCCATGCAAGAATACTGGAGTGGGTTTCCAGTTCCTTCTCCAGAGAATCTTCCCCAGCCAGAGATCCAAACTGTGCTGTTGCTGTGCTTAGTCATTCAGTCATGTCCAACTCTTTGCAACCCTATGGACTGTAGCCCGCCAGGTTTCTCTGTCCATGGGATTCTCCAGGCAAGAATACTGGTGGGTTGCCATGTCCTCCTCCAGGGATCTTCCCAACCCAGGGATTGAACCCAAGTCTCTGGCATTGCAAGCAGATTCTCTACCGTCTGAACCACCAAGGAAGCCCTTGGAACTCCATAGACTGCATTAATCTTTACAAGTCAGGTAAGCCTCTTGCCAGGTTTCCCACTAGAGGATGCCTTTTTTAAGGACCTTTGAAGTAACTATTTGAAATAGAATCACCAGGGATGGGAGAGAGGCTCAAAAAGGAAGGGATATAAGTATATATATACATATTAGATTCACTTTGTTGTACAGCAGAAAATAACACAATATTGTAAAACAATTATATTCCAATAATAAAAATTAAAAAAAAAGGAATAGAATCACCCAGGAGGAGTGCATCCTAATTCCAAATTTCTGTGGAAATTTCTGTGGATGAGTGCCTAAAATCTACCTGCTGTCATAAAGGTATGAGAAGCTCATTCTTCTACAGTATAATGATCTAATACAGATGGTTAGCCCAGTTTAGTGCAGTCGCTCAGGCATTTCTGACTCTTTGCGATCCCATGAACTGCAGTACGCCAGGCTTCCCTGTCCATCACCAACTCCCAGAGCTTGCTCAAACTCATGTCCATCAAGTCGGTGATGCCATCCAACCATCTAATCCTCTGTCATCCCCTTTTCCTCCAGTTACCAAACAAATTTAATATGAACTAAGTGTGATGAGTAGTACTTTCAAGGCTTCTTGAGGACTAATTCTTTCTCTTCAGAACACATATGTACTATAATGGGTTGCGTCTGCTTGGCTATATAAAAGGCTGATTTTTTTTCTGTCTTTGCCATCTCTTAGCAAATTGCCTACAGTGCACATCACATTCCAGTTTAATGTTTTTCCATAATATTATTTTCTTTTTCTTCTATCTTTGTGAAGACATTTTCGGGGTTGGAAGAAGATATTATTTGTAATTACATTTCTTCATCACAACACCTGAATAAATACAGCCTCTTTATGGTTATGCCCCCTCTACTCGACCATAAATTCAAGAAAGTCTACAAAACTGGATTGGCGCATATCCCGTATAATATAAATATCACTTGCTTCTGCCCCCCAAGTTCACATACAAATGAAAAGTACCATAATTCAGATGCGGCTGACTCTAGCCCACAATTCTAGATGTGGACATACAATCCAGGTGGGGCCATTCCACTAACCACCTCTGTGGTCCCAGCCTTATGGCTTAGTTCACAGATGGGGACATGGTCCTAGTTGGCCCAGTGACACCCCTCCCCCCTCGCCCCAACAAACTAAAAATAGGTTTTGCCGAAACTTTGGCTAAAGGAGATCACTCTCTTTTTAGAAGGAGGACTCTAAGAAATAGATAAACCTAGATTTCTCAGCCTCAATACTACTGGTATTTGGAGCAAGTAACATTTTGTTCTGAAGGCCTAAGTACATTATTCAGAGGCTAGTATTTCTAGCCTCTACCCCTAGTGACAGCAGTAACACCCCTCCCGCCTCCTTAAATTGTGACAATAAATATGTCCCCCAACATTGCCAAATGTCTCCTGGAAAAAAAAAAAAAATTGCCCCGAGTTGAGAACTACTGGCCTAGCACCAACTTGAGCCACCTTTTTGTCACCATGTAGAAAGAAAGTGTTTAAGAATAAAATCAATAAAGAGAGTAAAGCCAAGAGATAACAAGGCAGTGAAAGAGAGACCAATGTATGCAATGGCCTGCTTTAAGCCCCTGGAAGTGAAGTGAAAATCACTGTTGAATGTTTTGTGTAATGCAGGGCTTTAAAAAAATATGTGTTTGTATAAGCTCTATTTAGCCAGGGTTCATACACTTGCAACTCATACAGCCCCAATTGATATTAAAACTACTGTACAACTTTGTTATTGTTTAATCTCTAAGCCATGTCTGAGTCTTTTGAGACCCCAAGGACTGCAGCCCACAGGGCTTCTCTGTCCACGGGATTTCCCAGACAAGAACACTATACAAATTACATGCAAGTAAATAGTATAGATATTAAGTTGGTAATTGAAATGTAATGGTGTTATACAATAAGAATTATGTGGAAACTCATTGCAGGTGGAATTGCTGGAGTCAAGTGAGGAAGCCTCACTGGTGAAGTGTTTCTGAAGCTGAGCAAAAGTAGTTTGGATCAGGTGAGCTAGATGGGAGTTGAGAGGGTTCTGGAGACAGAAAACTAGACTGGAGGCAAAGGAGAACAAGAATGAAAAAAGCCCACATGTGGGTGGAGAGAGCAGAGCAGATGAAAATATACAAAGGTGTGTCAGTTAGAATTTCAACAGAAAATAGGTGCACACTCATATGAGGATACATGAGCAGGATTTATTTACAAAAGGACTAACAGATTCTCAAACTTCAGAGAACATCAGAATATCATCAGGGAGGCTTGTTAAAATAGAGAGTGTCAGATTTCACCAGTTTCAGATCAGGTAGGTCTAGAGTGGGACCTGAAAATGTGCATTTTCAACACGTTTGAAAGTGATACTGATTCTGCGGGTCTATGGAATATACTTTGAGAACTACTGGTAAAGGGAATTTTAAGGAATGGTGTAAGAACCCAAAGCCATTAGCAGCTAAGCTGTAACCACCCCTAAGATCAGAATAAACACAACTATGTAGGGTATAAACTGGAACTGAGAGCAGAACAGAGATTTGTGTAGAGCAGACATGATTGCAAGAAACTGGCATACAATGTGAGGACACAAGCCAATCTAAGACACTATTTCAGAGAATGGAACAAGGAGCAAAATAAATACCCTAACCTTACTCTCCTCTCTGACTTGGACCTTTGGTTGGGAAGCTCTGTTGATTTATTCTATGTGGAACAACCTCCCAATACAAAAAGCAGGGTGGAGAAGGTCTGAGGGTCTGTCTGAAGGGTCAAAAAGATTTCCACAGGAGATAAGCAATAATCAATGCAGTTCAATTCAGTCACTCAGTTGTGTCCACTCTTTGCAACCCCATGAACTGCAGCACACCAGGCCTCCCTGTCCATCACCAACTCCCAGAGTCCACCTAAACCCATGTCCATTGAGTCGGTGATGCCATCCATCCATCTCATCCTCTGTCGTCCCCTTCTCTTCCTGCCCTCAATCTTTCCCAGCATCAGGGTCTTTTCAAATGAGTCAGCTCTTCGCATCAGGTAGCCAAAGTACTGGAGTTTCAGCTTCAACATCAGTCCTACCAATGAACACCCAGGACTGATCTCCTTTAGGATGGACTGGTTGGATCTCCTTGCAGTCCAAGGGACTAGGGCTTGTAAATATGTTATATAGTCGGTTCTATATCCTTCAGACAGTGAAAACTACTGAGAGATTGTGTGCAAAGGAGGGGCATGATCAGATTTCTCTTTCTTAAACAAGACTGTAGTTGAAAATATGAATAGATACCAGATTAGAGAGCTTCCTTGGTGGCTTAGATGGTAAAGCATTTGCCTGCAATGCAGGAGACCTGGGCTTGATCCCTAGGTCAGGAAGATCCCCTGGAAAAGAGGATGGCTATCCACTCTAGTATTCTTACCTGGAGAATTCCATGGACAGAGGAGCCTGGCAGGCTATACAGTCCATGGGGTAGCAAAGAGTGGGACACAACTGAGCGACTAAAGACACTTTCACTAGATTAGAAGGAAACAATTCTCATATGGGGCTCTTAATCCATGTAATAATGGAGCTGGAGAGAAATGGGTAGCTTTCAGAATCATTTAAGAAGCACACTTAATATACATTGCAAACATGATACTAAATTTTTGGCTTGGGAAAACTATTGAACTGTTCATGCCACTTATTGATATATGAAACTCTTCAGAAGGAACAGATTCAGAAGAAATGAATAATACCTTTAGCCTGGAACATGCTTCCTTTGAGATGCTTACGAGACATTCGCATGGAAAATATACGAGAGGTAGTTAGATATATGGGTTGAAAGCTCAGGGCTGAAGATATAGAATGGAGAAATTTCAGAATGAGAATGGTAATCAAGCTCTGAAAGAGGATAATTTTATCTAAGAAAAGTAAGGAGTGGGAGAAGTTCAGGGTGTTGATTAGTAGTTCAGTTACTACTTTACGTTTAAATTAGCATATTCATGAACATGCAAACTAAGTTGAGGTGGTACAAGGAAAAATACACTGACTACAGTCATCATTCTAGTTTAATGTGACATATGCTAAACATTAAAAACTAAGGCTAAGCCAACAGTATGTATCATGAGGAAAGTATCAAGAAAGGGTATATTGAAATAGGATAGTACTTTAGCACAGAAAAAAATAGAAAGTGAAGTGACAGGTATGACACCGAGAAAAAAATGATTAAATAACTTAAAAGCTTTATCAATGGTCTCAACTCAATACCAAAAATACTTTTTGAGAAATAAATATCAAATAATAAAACCTTCCTTACTATCCCTTCATTTGGTGTACAGTTATCTTTTATGCTATAGCTCTATTCATATAACCTAACCTTCATTTTCTACTTTATAGTTCTCTTAAAGGAACATGCAGGTACAAAATCAAGAAAAAATAAATTCTAGAAACATAAAACTTCTAATCAATTTTGAATCTCAAAAAACTTAAATAAAAGAACATTAATTAAGCACACATGACAAATATAAAGCATAAAGGGATTGGTTTGGCATAAAGGCATTAGTGATATAATATTTTTGTGTTTTGACTAAAATAAAAGTCTCCCATAAGTTAGTTATTCATATAACTCTATAGTGAATATTCATTGTATTGGTCTGTATAGCATCCAGTCCACTTTCTTCAAGTATAAGCAACCTAATTTTCCTCTAAAAACCCAGTTTCCCAACTCCATATAGTTTTAATCTTCACTGGTGGTCCAGTGGTTGAGAATCCACCTTCCAATGCAGTGAAAGTGGGTTTGATCCTTTGTCAGGGAACTAAAGTCCCACAAACCCCAGGGGGAACTACGAAGATCCCTCATGCTGCAACTAAGCCCAGTTGCAGCCAAAAAATTAATTAATTAATAATTAATTAATTAAGGTATTGACCCTACCTCCTAGTTTCTTGTGAGTATATTCCTAGAATAATCAATGAGAATACCATTTCCCTCTGAATTGGATAATTGGCACAGAATTTAGTTTATGAAATGGCAACTCACTCCAGTATCTCTTGCCTGGGAAATCTCATGGACAGAGGAGCCTGGTGGGCTACAGTCCATGGGGTCACAGAGAGTTGGGCAGAACTGAAGTGACTTAGCATTCACAAAGGTCAGGAAGGGGCTTCCCCAATAGTTCAGCAGGTAAAGAATCTGTCTGCAATGCAGGAGACACAGGAGATGTGGGTGTGATCCCTGGGTTGGGAAGATCCCCTGGAGAAGGAAATGGCAACCCTGTCCAGTAGTCTTGCCCGGAGAATCCCCCAGACTGAGGACCCTTCCAAACAGGTGTAAACAATTGGACATGACTAACTACCCACACACACATAGGTCAGGCAAATAAAACTGAATTTGGAGTTTTTGATAAAATTATACCTTCTGGGTGTTCTATTTCTACCTAGATGGTTAATCTAGAACTGCTGGTAGCAGTTGTTGTTGTCACCTATTGAGAAGCCCATGTCTAAGAGTAAGACAAATATAAGGAAGTGAGAACTAAATTGAGGCAAAAGATAAGAGAAATGAACTATTAATATTCCAAATCTAGCCACACTACCTCTAGACTTCACAGAGATGCAAACCAGTAAATTACTTAAACCATCTTGAGTTAGGTTTATGAAAGTAATTGTTATATTAATATAAACTAATGGAAGGAAAGTTATGACCAACCTAGATAGCATATTCAAAAGCAGAGACATTACTTTGCCAACAAAGGTCCGTCTAGTCAAGGCTGTGGTTTTTCCAGTGGTCATGTATGGACGTGAGAGTTGGACTTTAAAGAAAGCTGAGTGCTGAAGAATTGATGCTTTTGAACTGTGGTGCTGGAGAAGACTCTTGAGAGTCCCTTGGACTGCAAGGAGGTTCAACCAGTCCATCTTAAAGAAGATCAGTCCTGGGTGTTCATTGGAAGGACTGATGCTGAAGCTGAAACTCCAGTACTTTGGCCAATCATGCGAAGAACTGACTCATTAGAAAAGACCCTGATGCTGGGAGGGATTGGGGGCAGGAGGAGAAAGGGATGACAGAGGATGAGATGGCTGGATGGCATCACCAACTCGATGGACATGAGTTTGGGTAAACCCAGGAGTTGGTGATGGATAGGGAGGCCTGGCGTGCTGCAATTCATGGGGTCGCAAAGAGTCGGACACAACTGAGTGACTGAACTGAACTGAACATACAGTTTAAGGTTTTATATTTGATCCCAAATCATGTATATGTTCATCATCTTTCAATGTATTTTACAAAGTTAAAACATAAATGTCCCATATAAGTAGAATTTGTGAGAAATAACTGATCAAGTCTAGGAGTTCAGGAACTTACAGAGTAAATTCCAAGTCATTAGAAGAAATATACTGAAATTTTGAAGAAAATTGGGGTTTCCTTGTGGCTCAGCTGGTAAAGAATCTGCCTGCAATGCAGGAGACCTGGGAAGATCCCCTGCAGAAGCGAAAGGCTACCCACACCATTATTCTGGCCTGGAGAATTCTGTGGATTGTATAGTCCATGGGGTCACAAAGAGTTGGACACGACTGAGCAACTTTCATTGACTTCACGTTGAAGAAATTTTAAAATGGTAATCTGTTCCTAACCATTGTCTAATATCCCTTTCTTGACAGATAGATAGGTAGATAGCTAGACAGATCTCCTTTATTCTTTTTCTTGATGATGAACTTTGTAATTACTGGCAAAGTATCTTCAAAATGTTTTGAAAATTGCCTATATTTGCTACTTCCATTAAGTAAGAATTTTTATTTAGGATACAACTCACAATGTTTTTTAAAAGAAAATTATTTAAATAACTTTGCTTAATTCTTTACAATAATTATGTGCCTTAATATTAAGGAAAATGTCAAAATATGCTTAAATGCTACAAAACACATAGTCAAATATTATGTTATGATGTTTAAAAGAGTTTTTTCAAATAGATGAATTAATTAACACTGCCAACTGACAAATTATGAAATAATGTTTTCCTAACCAAGAATAAATGCCTGAATTATTTCTTAAAAAATAAAATATCTAGGGGGGCTCAGGATGGTGAAGACACGCACACCCATGGCTGATTCATGTCAATGTATGGCAAAAACCACTACAATATTGTTAAGTAATTAGCCTCCAGTTAAAATAAACAAATTAAAAATAAATAAATAAATAAAATATCTGTCATTCTGCTCTAATATGCTTAATATTTTTGCTTTATTTTTATATAGTATTTGATTCTAGATTTTTTTGTACAGATATCTTTCATCTTTAAAGACAATAAATATATTATCCTAGTACAGAAAATTTTTATCATGAAATTTAGAATTTGTACCACCTATTCTCTCCATTGATTAGAAAGCTAATATTATGAAAGTGAAAAAGAAATTTATTATTAAAAAACTGAATTCCATCTTATAAATCAAGACCAAAATTTCAAGATATTAAACCACTAACTACTAGTTAATTTAAGATAGACACATGTCTCTAATAGAATTATATTCATCCCTTATATTCTTTATGCTTGACAAAAATAATATATACTTTGAATAACATTATCGAAAAAGTAAATACATCACTGTTCTTTGACTTTATTAACCCTTGACCATCAAAAAAAGGTAAATCTAATAAACATCTTCCAAAGGTAGTAAGAATGAGAAAAGGGACTTACATGATCAATTAGTTCACGGACCATTCCATTCCATTGTCCATTGGCATCATCCTGGGCTCCATATTTTCCATCCTCCACAAGTCTAATTTCATATGTAAAGCCAAGGATTGTAGATAGCTCTCTGAGGAGGTCAATGCAATAGCCCTCAAATCGATCATTTCCATAAAGAGGTTTGTCAGACTTTTTAAACAGAACATAGGGTTCCTCCTGGAAATAGTGAACATGAAGGTAGGAAGTGTCAGTTAATCATGAAACTATTACAAAAATTATAACTTTGGTAATAAGTTGGTAAAGAGAGAAAATTCCACATTAATTTAAAGCAGTCAATTTTATTTTTTTTCTCATTGTGATTAGCATAGGTTGAGACACTAAGAAGGCATATTACTTTGAGAACACTTATGTCTCATAAGAGATATTTTAATATAACATCAACACAATTATATAATAAAATGATATGTTATATATATTATACCACATCTTATATCACATATGATAAATAATATATAAAATGATTACATACTATATAATATATAATACCAAGATATAATTTCAATATATTATATTTAATTACAATATATGATTACAATATTCCAATTTGAATTATACCAAATAATTAATTTCAAGTGCACTGTTTTAGTGAGATTTATTGATAAAAGAATGAAAAAAGTCATTATCTAATTGCCTACCATGTGCTAATAACTGAATTAGGCACTTATATATACATTATCTCATTCTTTATCTCATTCTGTTCTAAGAACTATCAAAATTACAACCATTATAATTATAAAAGAAAAAACAATAGCTTACTTTAGAGTATAGATGAAGAAACTAACACATATCAAGTGATTATGCATTCATCCAACATTTTATTGAGCACCTAATATAATTCCTGAATCATGAAGTTTATGGTATAGAAGAAGAAAGCAATAATAAATGCCTAAATGAACAGAACCCATTACTTCTGATGCTGATCAATCGTATAAAAACATAAACTAGTGCAATAAGACATTGAATGAAATATCAAGGTACTTGCAAGATAAGAGAAGACAAAATTGACTAATATGTCTGGAAACCTTTTCTGAGGAGATGAAACATGCACTAGAACTTAAAAGACGAGAAGGAGTCTAGCCATTTGAAAATCTGAAAGACGAGCATTCCAAGCCAAGGACACAGCAGTAAAAACCCTGAGATCAATATGACACTAGAGTGTATCAGGAAGAGGACAACAGCTATCAATATGATTGAAGTCACATGTAGTAGGTGAGGGAATTAGTTGAACAAGGTAAAAATGAAGAGCAAATGAAAGTGAAAGGCGCTCAGTCATGTCCTACTGTTTGCAACCCCATGGACTATATATTCGATGGAATTCTCCAGGCCAGAATACTGGAGTGGGTAGCCTTTCCCTTCTCCAGGAGATCTTCCCAACCCAGGGATGGAACTCAGGTCTCCCCCATTGCAGGTGGATTCTTTACCAGCTGAACCACAAGGGAAGCCCAAGAATCCTGGAGTGGGTAGCCTATTCCTTGTCCAGGGGATCTTCCTGACCCAGGAGTTGAACTGGGGGCTCCTGCATTGCAGGCAAATTCTTTACCAACTGAGCTATGAGGGAAACCCAATGAAAAGCAAGTGAGGAGCCAAATCTTATAAGGCTTTACAAAGCAGGCCCTATCAAATACTGTATGTTTAACCAAGCACTAAGAAAATCCATTTATCAGCATATTTTATTGGAAGTGGGTGGAACATGATATGACAGATTGTCCTATAACTAAACCAGGGAAGTTTAGTTATTATTCACAGGTCCACCTATTTCACAGTGGACAAAGCCTCTGGAAGTTTCTCTCTAGAGTAAGATGTTGCAAAGTGAAAAAGTTTGGGAGACCCCCATGCCAATCCATTTAGCAAGCAATCACCCTCTTCCCAACCGCTGGAGAATATCAGTCATCTCATAAAGGCCATCACACCAAAAGATGTTTTGGACCAACAGCAATGTGTCAGCTTGCCCATACTCATCTCAGAAACAAGACTAATTCCATCTCTCTTCCCATCTCCTTTGACCTGGCTTATCCCTACTGTTTCTTGCACACTCTAACTTTCCTGCTCTTCTGATATTCCATTGTGTAAAAGAAGTCCTGCTCAAAGACCAGCACCTTATTCCACATCTCACTTCCCTGGAATATCATATGCACATTGATTCATTATAGTATCTCCATACTTAATACAATACTTGGCACATAATATGTGCAAAGAAAATATTAATTGTATAAATGATAAATTAATTTTCTGACTCAGTTTTCTTGTCTCTAAGTTGATTCAACAATGCTTTTAAGTTGTTTTGAGAATTCAACAAAAGGAACATAGCAGATATAGCTTAATATTATTTCATTATTTTAGATGCAATAATTTTCCATGGAGTCTAATAGACTTTATTTCTATAGCAGTTTTAGATTTACAGTAAAACTAAATGGAAAGTTCAGAGTTCCCATAAACCCCCTGCCATCATGCATGCCAAGCCTCCTCCTTTACCAGCATCCCCCACCAGATTGATACACTTGTTATTTTTAATGAGCCTACAATGATACATAATTACCAGTGAACACCCATAATTGATATTAGGATTGTATTTTCTATAGGTTTTATCAAGTATATAATGACATGTAGTTCACCATTATAGCAACATACAGAATAATTTCACTGCCCAAAAAGTCCTCTGTGCTCTATTAATGCCTTCCTCTCCTCCAAACCCTGGCAACTGCTAATCTTTTTTGTCTACAGTTTTCTCTTTTTCAGATGTCATATAATTGGATTCATACTATACTAAGTATGTAGCCTTTTCATATTGGCTTTTTTCACCTAGTAATATACATTTATGTTTCTTCCAAATCTCTTTATGGTTTGATGGTTCATTTCTTTCAAGTGCTGAATAATATCCCATTATCTGAATGTACCACAGTTTGTTGATCCATTCATCTACTGAAAGACATCTTGGTTGCTTCCAAGTTTTGTCAATTATGAATAAAGCTGCTACAAACATTCATGCGCAGGTTTTTGTATGGATATAAGTTTCAACACATTCGGATAAACAGAGGTGCATTCAATTGTTACATCATACAAGAGTATATTTAGTCTTGCTAGAAACTGCCAAAATGTCTTCCAAATTAGTTGTACCAGTGGAGTTCGCCACCAGCAATGAATGAGAGTTCCTGTTGTTGTACACCCTCAACAGCATTTGGTGGTGTCAGTTTTCTGGATTTTATTCATTCTAACAGGTATGTAGTGATTTTTCAATGTTTCCTTATTTCACAATTCTCTACAGAAAGATGATATTGAGCATCTTTCCCTATGGTTCAACTGAGTTTCATTAGGACTCTTTTACAATCGTCATTTTTCAAAGAGGTTAATTTTCCCAGGCCACACAGCTGATAAGAAATAAAGAACACCTAAGAGGAGTCAAAGGATAGATTTTCACTCAGGTTTTCTAAATTCCGAGATGCATGCTTTCCCACAATCTCACATTTCTTTCTAAACTATTTAGGTAATTTGTGGAACACCCACATATGCTGCTTTCCTGGTGTCTTAGAGGGTAAAGTATCTGCCTGCAATGCGGGAGACCCGGGTTAGATAGGAGACCCAGGTTAAATCCGAGAACCGGGTTAAATCCCTGGGTCAGGAAAATCCCCTGGAGAAGGAAATGGCAACCCACTCCAGTACTCTTGCCTGAAAAATCCCATGTATGGTAGAGCCTGGTAGGCTACAATCCATGGGGTCGCAAGGAGTCAGACACAACTGAGCGACTTCACACTTTCATATATGCTGCATTTTTAAATGGAATTAGTTAAAACACATAGAAATCAGAAATTAATATGTAATTAAATTCAAAGTTAGATATTTGGGCTTACCAAAAGGTAAAAAGTACATTTAGGATCCTGTCTAATTTTTATATGGGGTTACCTGGTGGCTCAGTTATAAAGAATCCACCTTCAATGCAGGAGATGCAGGTTGGATCCCTGGGTTGGGAAGATCCCCTGGAGTAGGGCATAATAACCCACTCCAGTATTCTTGCCTGGAGAATCGCAGGGACAGAGTCCCTCGAGGGCTACAGTCCAAAGAGTTGGACATGACTAAAGCGGCTTAGCATGCACACACTAATTTTTAGGTACTATGTGATCACGTATAAAATGTATTTCCCAGGGATACAGAGTGCTGCAAATCTGACAGATATAGTCCTCTTGCACCCTTAGGGATATTATACTCATTTTCCTCTCTACACTTCCTGGCTTTCTAATCTTTAAAGTTGGATAACACATGTTCGTGGATCATAAGTTAAATGCCCTTGTTATCTGGGGAGAAGAGGGAAGCCCTGCAGCTGAACAGCTTTCTTGTGCTAGGTATTCACAGTTCAGGCACAGTCAGTTAGCTCTTTTTCTGCTGCCCCACAATAATTTTTACCATAATATTTATCATATTGAGTAGGGAGTGCTGATTTACATATATATCTTCTGAACTAGAATTGAGCCATTTATATGGCAAGATAGGAGCCATTTATACAGCAAATTTGCATCAAAAGCACCAAACATCACCAGGCACATAGCAGGGTTGCAAATAAATGACTGTGTAATGAACTGAATGGAAATGGACTGCTATGGTCAACTGCAGAAACCAAGGCAACTTGAACTTGAAGGAAACATTTTATAAGACAGCTAAGTTCTATGGGGTTTGGGGATGGTGGTAACAAATCCTCAGGTTCCTAACCAATGGCCAGGGGTTTAGGGACTTGAGAAGAACATATCATGTTCCCCTTAAGAGGAAGGAACAGCGAGAACATTTCTGGCTGGTGGAATGCGGGACAAAGAAGCATTTTGGTACAAAAATTATCAAATTCATATTTCGGTTGCAGTCAGTTTCTGATTTATAAGTAAACAAATGTGTATTATTTTTATTTAAAAGTCCACAGGTTGACCATTTTTCAAGCTCCAGACACTAAGTAACAGCACTAACATTTTCCAAGTGTTTAACTACTGCCCATTCCTGTTCTAAACGCTTTTCCTTGGATTAATTTATTTATTTCTCATTACAGGCAAGTGAGGTCAGTGATATTATTATTAATTTTTATATTTTACAGATAAATAAACTAAGGGCTGGAGTGCCAAGTGTTTTGCCTAAGGTCAACAGCCAGCATACAACCTAGGCAATTGGACTACTGAATCACTTACCTTTCTACTATACTTCCCACATTAAATAGTTCCTAGTGATGGTTTCCAAACTGCATATAAATGCATAATTATACAGGGCTCATTAGCTAACTTAACTTGTATGGTCTGGTTTTATTATTACTTTTTCCATCAACTGGGATTAGTCATTAGTATACTGCATGCAAAATGGTAATATATTTATTAATTGTACAATGCAATCAAAATGAAATTGGTGAACAATAGAAGTAAATATATAATCCTAAGACTTCATTTTCTACATAATAAATTATTTTCTTTCCAAATAAAAACACATATTTTTATCACAATATTTGAAGAATTTGTAAAAATAGGGAATTCCCTGGCTGTCCAGTAGTTAGGATGCTCTGCTTTCACTGCAGAAGACACAGGTTCTATCCTTGGCTGGGGAACTAAGATCCTGCATGACAGTGCAGCCAGATAAACAAATAAAAATAAAATATAATAATTTGTAAGAATAGCATATTTTCAGCCCAACAGATTTAGGAAGCAACATATTAGTGTCTAAAAAGTGTTTTCCCCCTATTTACACTATTAAGTTATGATTGTCTCTATTTAAAAATTTTGCTCCAAAATATTTATGATATACTTTTCATACAACCTTACCTGAACATTGGAGAAAATATGATAAACGTTAGTGATTACTTAAAAGTGCATAAGGCAAAAAGACATACATGTACAAGGTACAAAAGCAAAGCAAAAATTCCAAAAATTATTGTGCTATTTAAATGTCACCCATCCAGCTTTTTGTAGTAACCATCCTACCTATTAATTTGATTTCCTTCACTTATCAGAATAAGAAAACCTCTGTCATAGGCAAATAAATGTGTTGATCTCTGTGAGATTAAAAAGCCTATTTAAATGTATATTTTAAACAGGTTTTCATATCACTAGGAAAAAATATGTTGTCTGAGTGCATCTTTTTAGTATTTATGTGTCTCCACAGTGTCTAATATCATTCTTCCCATATTTAATTCTGAGAAGTAAGACACTCTTTTCCAGCTGTGATTCCTATCTCCAGCTACACTGTGTCACAAGATAGTTTACATCGAGTTATGACTCTCCTTTAGACTCTTTCTCTGTTTCACACAGCACAAGGATAAATAATAACCTCGTGTAAGAAAAGAAAAATGATACCAGAAGCAATTACTGTACCACATACTGAGTTCAATGAATAATATGATAAAACTCTCCTGGGCAACTTTACTGGTTTTTCACATAGTCTTAAATCTCCACATCAGCATTTGCCAGAGGTAAAGGCACTTCATTCCACTGGCATCTGTAATAAGGATTTGTCAGCATTTCTACTATCAACCCCAGTTTTAAGGAACCTAATAACTCATGTATTTTTATCTGTATTAGACTGGGATTTGACACAGAATAAACCCAAAATGAAGTTCTGAAAAAGTAAAATATGTTTAAGGTTAAGGGTAACAAAATGTTTTATTTAAATATAATAAAATTTTATACTTTTTAAATGTATAACTCATATATCCCTCAGCCCTTGTCTAAAAAGATATAAATGATCTTTTTCATGTGTGTTAACCCTTGATTATCATTGTCTTAAATAATTTAAAAACATTAAAGATACTAAGATGCAAATTAATTTTCTATGATATGTATAAAATATCCCCTACTATTACAATGATAAGAATAATAACTAATTTATTTATTTATTCAAACATATATCAAACTCTTATTGTGATACATACTCCTTTAGGCTCCAGGCTAACAATGAAAATCAAAACAAAACAATACCTAAAATCCCAGCCCTTATGGAACTCTCAATCTAGTGATGAATTTAAAGTTTTTATCTATTTTAAATAATTTTGTATTATTTAGTGGCTACTTTGATTCATTAATTACCAGAAGAAAAATATCACTAGAGAGTACGTTTTTGAGAAACATGACTCTGTCTTAGAACATTCGAGTGTGTATCAGGATCTATGACCTTCAATTCATTTCTTTGGGAAGACAGAAATGGATATTCGGTTAGCCCCAATCAGGTTTGGAATTTAACCAAAACTCTTTTAAAAATGTGTTTGCAGAAGCCAGCTAAAACTGCATTTGTTTATGGGTAACAATATCCTTGCCTATGAAGTATTTATATTTTATGAATTTATATTTATATTGTTAATGCCACTTAAGGGCTAGCAAAAAATACCTTTTTAATAGTATTCATATGAACCAAATGAAAAAGACACATGTTTATACTAGTAATATCATGTTAAACTTATGGAGATTAAAACTTAAAACTGAACAGTTTATATTTTCCCAAGGAATCATTTATTTCTTTCTATTTTCTGACCTCTATACTCTTTGTGTCCTATCACTGCCCTCATACTGAAAGAATTACATAATAAATAATAAGAGAACAACCTAATTAACAGAATGTGGAAATCAAGTAGGTGCCACAAAGTTGATTAGAAGTAAAAGGCAAATGACTGGGCAGCATGAACAGTGGCAGAATGATGCTGATGAAGTTGAATTCTGAGGGCGGTGAGTCAGTTCTTTGAAAGTGTAGAAAGTATAACTTAATATAAGAAGAAAAAAAAAAAAAAAAAACTCAACATCTGGCCCTGGGAAACTCGAAGGAGGCAAATGAAGAATCATGCTTTCAAAAGGGAGATTAAGGATGAAAAAACACTATCATACACAGCAATACCAAGAAGATGGATATTTCTTTAACAAATAAGTTATCAACTCACTGTAACTATCTGACCATGGCTTATCTCATTGCTCAAATAAACAACATCCATGGATAGAGTAAGAACACATAATAAATAATGCAAACATGTGAAGAAAATGCTTATGATAACAGTAAGGATGTTTTCTCATTACTAAAATATGCTCTCAGTTGGCATGTTTTGATTTTAACTGGCTATCACCATTCTTAAATGGAATAGTGACCTAGAAGTAAAAACAGCAACTCTGAAGATGATCAATGAATGACCATGCTTCTCTAACACAGTATATTACACGTTGTTAGATGACGTTTAACAAGATGCATGTAGATATCTACATTTAATAATCTAATGTTAAAATATAAATGTAAAATAGTTTTATTGTTCATCCATCCATTCATCCACTAATGCATCAATCATGCATGCACTAATGAAATATTTGTATGCAAATTTTGTATACCAATTTTCAAAACAGAGGTCAGCAAAGAGTCTCTTAAAAAACAAATAGTAAATATCTTTGGCTTTGGGAGTAATACATTTGTAACCATTCAACTTTACCATGGTAGAGAAAATCAGTCATAGAAGCAATGAATAGGCTGGCAAAAAGTGTCAACAATCTTTTAAAATCAATTTTTTAGAACTCTGGAATCTAATAAAAACTCACAACAACCAAGAGAATGCTTTGTGAAGAGGAAAACTCTAGAATTTTGATGGGAGAGTTCTGTGGCATATCAATTTACCCAGTTACTACTGACACTCCCCAGCGCTGCAGCAGCCTTGAAAATGGAAACGTATTCCTGATGCAGGTTGTGCGGCACCACAGGGAACACTGTGGACCTATTCTCAAATAATGTAGTAGTTCTGTGTTTTTACCCTTGTGGTGGTTCCCTGAAGAATCAGCTCAAAGATTTGTCTTTGTTTTGCTACACAGCAGCTTCCCAGGGTTGAAGCTACTTCCTGGATGTTTTCATAAGCATTAAAGATGAATACACTTAGCCACTACCTTCTGAGCAAGAATAAACTGCAGGAGCAAGAGATAAACTAAAAAGCCTGGGATAGAAAGGACAGAATAGGCTCAGGAAAGAGATACTTGGGACAATTAGGGTTATGAAAAACCCCAGCATATTCAAGGAAACCTAGAAAGTCACATATGTGCCTGTGGCAGGGTGTCGGCTCAGAAAAGACCTTAAAAGACTGAGCATTTTTACCTCTGGCTGGACTTCAGTCTCTGTGCAACCAGAAAGGGAAGAAGGCAGAATTGTAAACTGCCTGGATAGTTACCTTTATTCTATTACTTTGATCTAACAAACAGCTAATAACAGTTCATTACTTTACGACACTAGTTTCACTAACAAGCTCTACAGTACATTCAAGAAAGAGTCCTCCACCACAAATACATTCCCTTAATTCTCAACTATGATAGATATATCTCAGGAGTGATTACTTTTTATTTAATTCTATCAAAAATTCATATATCTCCTTATATTTGTTTTTTTCCCTCAACACTGAAAGTTTAATGAGTAATAGTATAAATAAAATAAATTTCCCACTAAGCACAGCATTACAGGGCCTATTGTGTGGGTCAATCACCTTGTTTATAAGAAAATTAATTATTAGATATAATTTCTCAAATCTCGTATTTTACTCCATTCCAATCTCTTCAAAGACCCTGATACTGGGAGAAATAGACGGCAGGAGGAGAAGGGGATGACAGAGGATGAGATGGTTGGATGGCATCACCTACTCGATGGACATGAGTTTAACAAGCTCCAGGAGTTGAAGGATAGGGAAGCCTGGCATGCTGCAGTCCATGGGGTCACAAAGAGGTGGACATGACTGAGTGACTGAACTGAACTGAACAGAATCTCTTCAAAGAGCATGTTTTCTCTTTTTATTTTTAAATTATCACCAATAAGTCTGTTTTTATCTTACTTTTTCCTTATTATCTATAAAATGAATAAACAAGTCATATCACTCTATCCATTCATTTATTCAGTCATTCAACAATCACTTAATAAATGTCTATAAAGCTGCAGGCATTGTTCTGTGTCATGAACATAAGACTAAGAAAACATGGTACCTATTCCTAAGAAACATTACAGTCTAGTGACAGAGACAGAGACTAGGACAAATAAACAGATAAGTAAACGTAAAGTCTTATGGAAATAGCACTTGAATTCAGTTCTCAGCCGTGACTGTACATAAAATTTAAATTAAATATTTTACAATTAAAATTATAATACTGATGTCTGTGCTCCATCACCAGAGATTCTGAAGTCAATTATCTAGGATGCTACCCTGGCATTATTACTTTTCAAAAACTTTCTAGATGATTGTCATGTATGGCTGGGGCAGTTTATGAATGTGTGATCTGTATAGTTTCACAGGACCCAGAACTCTGAAGATCTGTGCTAGGTTTAATATTCTGCTGGTGCCCTTTTGAAATTCTTATCAATTTTTAGTAAGAGAGTCTTGTTTTTGTTTTGTATTTTGGGTTGAAATGTGTAGCTAGTCCTATATGCAGTAAGCATTGAAAACTACTGTCTTAAACTGGTCTAGATGGTAATATTTCAGAGCAAGAAAATTGTTCATGTAGATGCTGAAAAGAATAAAGAGCTTTGTATGATTTAAGTAAAAAGAGAGTGTGGGACAAGAAAGATACAGGGAATTAATATCATGAGAGTCTCAGTAAGGAAGCAGACTTTATTCCTATAAAATTCTGAAATACAACCTAAATATAATCACTGTTGATCATCAGTGCTTGAATTCATATCCTGCTTAGAATGGCATTTTCTTTCCTAAGATTATTTTTAAGCATCTACCTAAAACCAATTTTGATGCAGGAAATTAAGTTGAGGGTTTTTTTTTTTTTCTTTAATAGTCTACCTTTAGGTAATTTCTTACTATTTAGACATTAGATGAATTTGGATGAATGTTTGGGAGATAGAGAAAGCAAACCAAAAGGAGGAAGATATGATTTGCTAAGTGACTGCAAAGTAGAGTTTTCAAACCTTAGGATTTGGTTTCTTATAATTTAGTGAAATGATTAGAGGTTAGAGACTTTTTGGTTTTAGAAAGGAGGACCCAATGTTAACCATCCACTAACTCTACTTATGCTTCTCCAAAAAAGGCTGAAATACACTGATAGAAAAAATGAATTAGAATGAAGAACTAATACTAATTGGGTTTCTACCCTTATCCTATCCAAAGTTGATCAAATACTGGCAAACCTTTCAATGTTTCTGAATATGCATGCAAAACATGTACAATAAGGATTAATCATCAGTGATTAACAGTAGTTAGCATTCATCTGCTGAAAGTTATTCTTTACACAATAAACAGTGAGTATAACTTTCAGCTGCTGCCTTTTGTAATCAATAAAATCAATAAATGTTTATTGAGTATCCATCATTTAAAAGAAAATACCCTGATTTAGGAAAATGGTGCATCTCCTAAGCACCTTTTAATCTAATTGAAAATACAGAACTTGTACAGGAAAATGCAAACTAATAATACAAATTTTCATGGAAGTGCCTAAGAAATAAGTTGTACAGATAAAAGGACCATTAGGTGTGCCCATTAAAGGGACATAAAAATGTCTCAAAGTAGTCAGATAAATCATCCTAGAGAAAAGGGCAGCAGAAAAATGGACTGTACAATGAGTATAAATTAGATAAATGTGGAGAAGAAAAAGTTGTTCTCAGGTGGTGCAGTGGTAAATAATTCTCCTGCCAATGCAAGCAACACAAGAGACACAGTTTCCATCCCTGGGTTGCGAAGATCCCCTGGAGTAGGAAATGGCAACTCACTCCAGTATTTTTGCCTGAAAAATTCCCTGGACAGAGAAGCCTGGTGGACTATAGTCCATAGCGTTGCAAAGAGTTGGAATGGACTGAGTGACTGAGCACAGCACTTAAGAGTTGTTCAGGCAAGAGAAATGAAGAAGAGGAATGACAGTTTCTAAGAGGAAGATATTCAAAAACATGCTAGAAAGCCTTATGGGAAAATAGTAAAATGAGAACTATTCATTACTTACTAATTTTTGAATTACTTTATATCCATTGAAGTTATCACTTACTGATAACCTTGTACCAGGAACTATGTTCATATTTTCCAAATTTTTATCTCTACTACACACTTTAATTTGCATACTATTTTATTATCCTCATTATTAAATTATGGTAACTTACCCAAGGTAACTCATCTACTAAGTGGCCAACTCAAGATTCAAACCTAGATTTTCTGACTTCCATTTGTCCCTTCAATCTGCAGAAAAGCCCTTTCTTAATTAGGTATTAAACTCAGTTACCCAGTGTCAACAAGCCATAGAAACTGTCTGCTCCTCCGCTGAGGATTGATGGGGTAGGTAATTTAAGGATTTTCATACATAAATAAATTTCATCATAAAAATCAACAAGTACCTAAAAATCATTATGATTAAACTTAAATATAATGTATTTGTACACAGTGTATTCTTCTGGAAAATTACCCCACAAGTTTTATTTTCTAGAAAAGACTCTGCAATTTAAAATATTTAGAAATTCTACATAATCACATCGCTTTGAGATATCCAAGATACATATGAATTTATTAAAGACTTGATGATAAGGAAACCTAGCGAATTTGGCTTAACTAAGGAAATGGCAACCCACTCCAGTGTTCTTGTCTGGAGAATCCCAGGGACGGAGGAGCTTGGTGGGCTGCCGTCTATGAGGTCGCACAGAATCGGACGCGACTGAAGCGACTTAGCAGCAGCAGTATTTCTGAAAATCTATGAACCACAGAGTCGTTGTAGGGCATGCCTGTATCATATACCTATCAGAATTGTGGAGTATAGTCCAACATTCTTATGTAACCAAATGTGTGTGTGTGTGTGTGTGCTCAGTCATGTCCAACTCTTTGTGGCCCCATGGACTGTAGTGTCCCAGGCTCCGCTATCCTTGGAATTTTCCAGGCAAGAATACTGGAGTGGGTTGTCATTCCCTATGCCAGGGATCTTCCCAACCCAGGGATTGAATCAGCATCTCTTGTGTCTCCTGCTTTGGAAGATGGATTCTTTGCCACTAACACCACCTGGGAAACCCGATGTAACAAAAAAAAAAAATTCTATTGCTACACACATAGAAAGTGTAAGCTATAATGTAAAAGCAGTGCTTTGTTTCTAAGGTCAGACTCTATCATATTTGTCAAACAATTGCAAATGTAAAAGTTCCAAAGAGGAAATATAAATTTAGATTTTCTTTTTAAGAGCACAAAGCTATGACAAACATGATCAAATGTATGGCCTTTGACTCTAATTACACTTGAACGCAGTATAAAAAATTCTCCATATAATATGAAATGCTTTCCAAACAGCTGTGTGAAAAAGGCATTTTTTTTTTCTATTAGTTCTGAAATGAAGTGGTTAAAAAAAATATCCGTTTAGTTGGTTTCTTTTACCAATATGGGTTTAACTCAAACAAGGTGATGAAATTCATGAGTTATTTCTTTTAATTAATTACCACATAGAACTAAAACTAAGAGAACTCAGAACATAAAATTTATAAGATCCCAGTTAATGGTGCTCATTTTTATTTAGGTGACTAATTAGTGGCATAAATGCCTTATGAGTAGTAGACCTAATAAAATACATTGACTGATAAATGGGTAAGAACTGGGGGCATCAAGTGTTATCCTGGATTTTTAGGCAAAAATTACTCACTCTAGTGATGCCAGGAAAATGAAACACGTGTGTGTTTTATACCATGGAAAGAGTTCTGTATCTTTCTTTCTTGAGTCGCTGTAGTAGAGTTAATTGGAGTTACGATATAGTTTGTCACTAAGAGTACCATTTAAATCTCAAATAAAGAGAAGTAATTAGGAATCAATGTCAAGTAATCAAGTGTGGTTCAAAACCACAGATATCAGGACCTGAGTATCAGATACTGATGATCAGAAAGGGAAGTTAAGTTGGAAGTATCTGCCACGATTCAGGACTTAACTGGTCTTGAAGGTCTCATGATTGTCATCTGACAACCACAATTTCCAAATATGTGTAACGTATTCTTGAGTCTGACTCAAAGGATAGTATATTTTTTTCTCCTAGACTGTTTATATTCCTGGGAAGTCCTGAATTTATAAATATTTGCCAAGCCAAACAGAATACAGCAGGTGTCAGGACAGAAGCAACAAAAGCATCAGGAAAGAAAAAATGTTCAGTGGTATAGATTCACCAAAAACACACACGAGTTCTCTACATGAACAGTATCACCAATATTCATGATTCAAACCACCCTCTATTTTGATAACTCCAAATATGATTTCTAATCCAGACCATTCTCTTTAGGTATGGAACTACATGTCTAACTGCCAACCAGATCATATACCATAGAAAAACTAAATGCTGTATGTTCAAAATTAAAATTCAATTGTATTATCCCAATTTGCTATTTTATGTCAATTCTGCTTCCAGCCACATTTACCAGAAAAATAAAGGTGCTCTTAACCTCTGACCTCTTCTTAAACTCCAATTTGCAAACCATTACTCCCCTTTATCCCCCTTTCTTCACCCTATATGCCTTGGAAATTTCATTTCTTTCCCCCATCTTTGAACAATGCCATAGTTTGGAACTTACCATCTTTCACTCTAGCAATATTCTCTTGGCTGGTCTCACTAAATTCTATCTCATGAACTACACACAATTCTATCTCCAATACTAAGAAGGATTTTTTAAAATCTCAAATTGATTATATCAATCATGCACTTAAAATCCTTCTAAATTGTCTCATTGTGAATAGCAGACAGTCTTAACTCCTTTAGGAGGCCTACAAGGCCTTTTCTCTGCTGTTGCCTGCCTTCTACCTTTCCCACTACTTCTTGAGAGAGTCAGTTCCTAGGCAGGTTGATAGGGAGTCTAGGGGTCCCCAAGGAGAGAGGGGTCTGGAATTCTCAAGGAGGAAGAAAAGACAAACTTTTTTTCTTTCTCCACATTCCTTAGGATTATATAACAATAATGTATCCTGCCTAAGGACAGTCTTTGGATTAAACCTTCTGTTATCTTAAACTGTAAATTATGGGAGTAGACCTGGTCTTTACAAGGATGTATCCTGCCTGAGGACAGTGTTATCTTAAAATGTAAATTATGGGAGTAGGTCTGATGAGGTCTTTACAACCTCCAGATATTCTTTGGATTATATAACTTCATTGTTAACATTAGCAAGCGGGTACTCTTTTTGCCCCCTTCTGATGCCTATGTCAGAAGCTTTCTCTCTCTCCTTTATACTTTAATAAAACCTTATTACACAAAAGCTCTGAGCGATCAAGCCTTGTCTTTGGCCCCGGATTGAATTCTTCTCCTCCGGGGGCCAAGAATCCCGGTGTATTCGCATGATTCAACAACAACCTTTCATTCTCTCACACACTGGCTGTGCTCCATCGGGAGTGGACTACTTACAGGGAGTTATTCATATGCTCTAAGCTCTTTCACATGTCTGCACCTTCAAACATAGGCTTCCCAGGTGGCTTTCCAGCTGGCTTCCCAGGTGGCTCAGTGGCAAAGAATTTGTCTGCCAATGCAAAAGATGCAGGAGACACAATATCTACCCGGGTAGGTAAGATCTCTTAGAGTATAAAACGGCAACTCACTCCAGTCCTTGCCTAGAAAATTCCATGGACAGAGGAGCCTGGCGGGCTACAGTCCATGGGGTTGCAGAGTTGGGTATGACTGAGCACAAAGGTTTACAGTTTTCTGCCTTCAAACATACTTTTCCCACAGCCTGAAATATCTGGTATTCTTGACCTACTAGAGCCCTACTCCCAAAGTAAATATAGCTCCAGATTTGTGGAAAGGAGGCAGTGGCAGCCCCTCTCCTAATTCTTTACCAAAGTAGTTATTAGGTTTTGGGCAAATATAAAAACTCCCAACAGTGAAAAGTAAGAGTAACAAAGTCTCACTAAACGTTGGAACTTAGATATGTACAGAAAATTACATATGGAAGATAATTGCTAGGTTGCAGACAATGTGTAGGGCTTCCTATGTGGCACTAGTAGTAAAGAACCTGCCTGCCACTGCAGCAGATGTAAGAGTGAGATGCAGGTTCAATCCCTGGGTTTGGAAGGTTCCCTGGAGAAGGGCATGGCAATCCACTCCAATATTCTTGCCTGAAGAATCCAATGGATAGATAAGCCTGGTGGACTACAGACCACAGGGTTGCAGAGTCAGACACGACTGAAGCGACTAAGCACACACACACACACACACACACACACACAGTAAATGTTGTAAACACAGTAGGGCAAGAGCGTGAACATGTCATCAAAAAGGGTTCCTTTCTACTTGAGAGATAAAGCATGTTCTAGATGGCTCCTAAGAAATAATTTGTAGAAAAGCAGAGTGAAAAGAGAGGACTCGTTTTTGATGATGAATTCTATTTAAAAACAAAGAATGGATTCTTGGAAAACTGTATGTAGATCCAAAATTCAGTGTATTTTCTCATTTAGATGTAGAATATGCATCAGTATGTTGCTAGGGCAAGCTGTCCTACTCACATGACTAGAATTCATGACTTTTAAAAAATAATTCTTGAAAATATACGCTTATAAGGCAATTGATGAGGAAACTTGACTATCATTTTGAAAGAACTGACACTAAATGTAGACTGCAGGAAACCAAGAAGCTTTGGTCTCCTAAAGGCAGCTGAAAGGAATGCTTTGTTTTCCTCATCAGAAGTTCTTGCTCAGAGGTCCATACTCCATGCCAACCAACTAGGTAGATTCTCCAACATATTTCTGGGGAACTACCCACTTCCCTTGCCCTGACCCTAGCAGAAAACTGAAGGAAAATTGAATTAATGCGACTCTGGATTAATCATGCTGAAATCTAGAGAACACAATTAAAGTTTGCATCAGTCAAAAGTTCATTCTACAGCTTGCTTTTCCTTCCTGATTGAGAATGCTAGCACCGAAGATGATGTCACCTGGACTACGGGTTGTAGGATTTCTTTCAGAAATTATATAACATGGAGAATAGATATATAGATGTAAGTGTTTATTAGACCCTCTAGATAGAAAGTCACATCCCCTCAAACAGTCCTTTATTATCTGAATTTCAAGCCTGATGTCATTTGAGAGATGATGGTTCTGCATAACTTCAAAGCACTCTGGTAAACATTAAGCTGTATGATGCAGCTTCTATTTTAAAAGTGTCTTCAAAGCACTTTTCAGAGAAAAGCTCAGCCTTATATAAATTTGTCATTAAACTATTTAAAACAAAATAAATAAATAGAACACTTAAATAATAAGAATATATAATAATGGAAGACATTATGCAAAACATAGGAAAAACAGGAAATAAAAGAAAAATAAATGAAGTAAAAAACAGGAAAAAAATGGCTAAATTATAAGCATGTATTTTAGCAAAAATAATATGTCTTTTGGTAAAATTTAATGAACCAAATTTTAAAAAAAAAGAAAAAATGAATAGAACTTTACATGAGAAAGTGACTCAGTAGACAAAGTTTATAAAATTTATATGATGATCATATTTGAATACCTGATATGCATCAATGCACCATATAAAATTGACTCAAAAAGAGGTGACAAAATGAATATGTCAACAACTATAAAATAAACTGTATCAGTTATTAAATAAATCTTCCCAGAAAAAATCTAAATACTATAGTATTTTTAGTTTTGACCTAATATGAAACAAATAACCTCAATATATGGACTGCTTTAGAGCACAGCAAATACTGTGGGCCAGTTATTTTCTTTTTAAATGCAGTTAGCATAACCTGACAAAAACAGCCAACAAAATAGTGAAATACTGTAACTAAGGGTCCTAGTGAAGTCGTAGTGAAGCCGCCCAGTCATGCCTGACTCTGGACCCCATGGACTGTAGCCTGCCAGGCTCCTCTGTCCATGGGATTTTCCTGGCAAGGATACTGGAGTGGGTTGCCATTTCCTTCTCTAGGGGACCTTCCCAACCCAGGGATTGCACCCGGGCCTCCCGCATTATAGGCAGACGCTTTACCGTCTGAGCCACCATGGAAGCCCAACTAAGGGTCAGTCACTATCAGATGTTCCTAAAAACAAGATATAACAAACAAACATAGCAGTCCATTGAAATAATTTTTCACCATATCCAATAACAGTTTATGTCTGGAATATAAATATTTTAATATTCAGAAATTGACTAACACATTCATCAGAAAAGTACAACTAGAAAAATTAATAATAATCTCCACAGATAACTAATGTATTCAATAATAATTAGCATCCAATCCCAAGTGGCCCTAGTGGTAAAGAACATGCCTGCCATTGCAGGAGACATAAGAGACACAGGTTCAATCCTTGGATCTGGAAGATCCCCTGGAGGAGGGCATGGCAACCTACTCCAGTGTTCTTGCTTGAAGAATCTTTTGGACAGAGGAGCCTGAAGGGCTACAGTCCACAGGGTTGCAAAGAGTTGGACACGACTGAAGTGACTTAGCACAGCACAGCACGATTTTGAAAAATAATAATTTTTATTCATAGTTGGAAAACTATGAATAAAAAGTATTTTTGAGAATACAGCTATATTGTAGTTAATAATAAAAAGTACAATTGAAACAAGGAAAACAGATAACAAAGTTCTCATCAAATACAAGTAAAAAATAAAACAGATAAAGGCAATGAAAACCAGTAAAGGAAGAGATGAAATTAGAGCTCTGTGTAAGAAGCATGATAAAATAGCTAAACTATCAAGAAATAAAAATAAATTAAAAACTACTAAAGAAAATTACCTGTAAAACTCTTAAATACAGGAATATTTCAATAAAGTGACTCAAGTTAAGGAAAACCTTCGAAAATAAATTATTTTCCTATATTTATATCATAAAAAACATAAAATCACATTGAACTCATAAGTAGAGCCCACTCAGTTCAGTTCAGCCGCTCAGTCGTGTCCGACTCTTTGTGACCCCACGGACTGCAGCACTCCAGGCTTCCCTGTCCATCACCAACTCCTGGAGTTTACTCAGACTCATGTCCACTGAGTTGGTGATGCCATCCACCCATCTCACCTTCTCCAGGGGATCTTCCCAACTCAGGAATCGAACCAAGGTCTCCTGTATTGTTGGAGAATTCTTTACCAGCTGAGCTACCGGGTAAGCCTGTAGAGCCCACTAATGCTGTTTTAAAAGACAGTCAACAGTCTGTCCTCACAAGCTCTGTATAACAGATATTCTATTGAAATTATGGCATTTGGCCTTCTATTAACTTTAGCTTATTCTATCACTGTTTTTATTGCTTTTTGTGTTTTTTTTTTAATATTCAATGAGAATTTTATTGAAATGCTAAGAAAAAACATCTTTTACAGTGTTAATCAGAATAACTTCTATTATGAACAGAATCTAGTGAATACTTTGATTATAGCTTTGCAGACAATTCTAACTGTTAGCACTGTAAAACTAATACCAGAATAAATAAAAATGAGCACTAATACTGAAACAGTAGATTAAAGATGAAAAATAGAGAACATGTTTAAACAGAAAACAGGCTCTGAATGAAGAGGACTTTTATGCTTTATTCCTTCAGGTCTGTTTTTATTTAGATCTGACTTGGGAACATCGTAAGTAGCTTTCCTAAAGTAACTTCAGCTCTGTCTCCTGCTTGACAGCTGGTATAGGGGCTCCAGACCATCTGCCAAGTGAGGAGCCAAGTCATGGTCAGACATCTCCAAACAGAGAGAACCAATATTCTCATGTCCTGATTTTTAAACAGTTTGCATTTTTTCCCACTGAAAAACGTTGGTTGTTCTTATGTTTATCCTAAATTGCTTCCAACATATATATTATATTATTTAGGAAAATTTCATGGAAACATTTATTATGACAGTAAGAAAAAATACAGATTTATAGAGCTTTATTCTAACTTAGCTAACTTTTGGTTAATGGGTTTGAAAGAAATTATGTATCTCATAATTGGAAGATGATTTAAAAAGAAAAGAATTTTATGTTTATCAATATTATACCAAATACATATATAAGTGCTAATTTAGTTGATATGTTTTATACATTCTTTCAAAATAAATTCAGAAGGTTGCTACATTATATATAAATGATTCATTTTAAGGTATTTATTTGCATTCATCTTGTTACTTTATTTATTTATTTTTTTTTTACTGTCTCATCTTAAAAGACTCTGATGCTGGGCAAGATTGAAAGTGCTAGGAGAAGGGGATGATAGACGATGAGATGGTTGGATAGCATCACTGACTCAATGGACATGAGTTTGAGTAAACTCTGGGAGTTGCCGATGGACAGGGAGGCCTGGAGTGCTGCAGTCCATGGGGTCACAAAGAGTCGGACACGACTGAGCGACTGAACTGAACTAAATGGAAAGACTTGCCAGAATTGGAATCTACATTCCAGAAAAGGAGAAGAAAAGATGATCTTTCAGGAAACAGTCTTCAAAGATCCTAGCCTATTTTCATGGCAGGGGGTACAAAAAAGGGGACCACAAATCCTAGGGAAGTTAGGATTTGTGAAGTTAAAAATTGTGAGCTATTTAATGCACAGTTTCTTTTATATAAAACTACCTATTGCACATTTTTTTTAATCAGACAGTTCAACTCAATGTATGTTATTATAGCTTTTCTATAATAGAAAAGAACCCTTACAACTCTGTTAAATATAAACACCAAAAAATGGCTCTTTTCATCCAATTGTTATTAAACTGTTTTTAAAAGTGTTAATGTAGCCAGCCACAATTACATTTTATTGATTTACATTTTTAGTTACACATTGCATGACTAAAAGTTAATCTGATGATGATTATCCATTGAGTAAATATTGGGGAGTAATTAAAAGATTAGACTTTCTCCTCTGTAGTGGCAGGCACGGAAGGAATATTATATACCATTATAAATGTGTAATCGCCATACAAGACTATGAAGATTGAGCAGCATTTGTTAGCAAGCATACAGATCAGGCCAGGTCTGTGTTTTCATCAGGAATCCTGAACTTAAAGCTGTAGCTTGACATGCTGAAGAATATAGAAGAAAACGTCTGATTGATAGGAATTGAGAACTGGTGTAGGTAAACCTAAAAAAATAGGACTTGTATTTGCCTTTAAGTCAGAAAATCCTTTTTGATTAAAGGCATTGTCTTCCTTACCCTTTTTATCTGGTAATCATGAAATCAGCTAAACTTGTTATTTGGCTCATATTTTTTTTTTAATTTTATTTTATTTTTAAACTTTACAAATTGTATTAGTTTTGCCAAATATCAAAATGAATCCACCACAGGTATACATGTGTTCCCCATCATAAACCCTCCTCCTTCCTCCCTCCCCATTCCATCCCTCTGGGTAGCCCCAAGCATCCAGTATCGTGCATCGAACCTGGACTGGCAACTCGTTTCATACATGATATTATACATGTTTCAATGCCATTCTCCCAAATCTTCCCACCCTCTCCCTCTGCAACAGAGTCCATAAGACTGTTCTATACATCAGTGTCTCTTTTGCTGTCTCGTACACAGGGTTATTGTTAGCATCTTTCTAAATTCCATCTTGTTACTTTAAAACAATAAGATTTAATCAGAATCCAGTATTATTAACATCTTTGAAGTTTACTGAGTACTTGGTTTTATAACTTATATTATCTAAGGCCTGCAGACAATGTCACTTTTAATAATACCACCACTGGTCTAAACCACATTTTAGTCATTCTAAAATAATTGTGTTATTTTTTTCTTAGCTCAATTAAAGAAATGTTATAAATGCATGTAATAAACTTTGATCTTAAAAATGGAAAGGGGTCATATTTAAGGGAATTATTTAAGAATAAACTTAACTATTCTTTCATTACATTTTAATAATTCAGATTACCCTAAATGTAGTTGGAAAAATACATAGAAGCCTAACAGATCAAAAAAAATGTTCCATTCTTTAGGCAAGAAATGACCAATAACAATTGTAAGCAACAGATAAGCATAAATAATAATTACACAGTTGAATGTTATCAGTCCATTGGTTGGACAGTATTATTTATTTCTTTTTTTGGCAGACTCATGCTTTTACTGCTGTAGGGCTGAGAAATCTTCCACTGTCTGAGTCCCAGTCTTTAAATTTCCTTCAATTCATCATGGCTTCTAGAATCTGAACTCTGCCATCCCTAATTAACATGCATGTCAAAAGCCAATGTGCACTACAGGCTATCTCAATTGAAAGTGAGAATACCAGGAGGGAAAAGTGAAAACCCTAGCAGCTACCATCAAAACAGCTTAATGTTTTCAAGAAGAGGCAATACTAAAGATGACTGGCTTGTTAGGATCAAAGAGTACTGATGAGAGTCTCCATCTGAGCTTATACAGTGTTCTCTCGCCTGGGAAGCAAACCTGCTTGTGACATCTCAAGACATTATAAAGGCACTTTCACATGAACATGCTGGATTGAAAATAAATAACTATCATAATCTGGAGCTTTTGTTTTAAAGAAACAACAAAATAGTGCAGCAGGCATATAGAGCATGCCTATTGAGGTAGAATTGTTACCTTAATTTTTAATAAATTATGTTTATTATTTACCTTTTATTTTTTTTTTCAAAATTCAAGTGCATTCTGAGGCAAACTACAAAGTTATTCTTTTATTTTGTTTTGAAAATCTACTAAGGAAAGGCATGCTTTTTAATGCCTGATTCTCACACAACCACACAAACACACAGACACACACACATCCCTTTACTACACTACTGCAGGCACAATCATCACACTCTTCGCTGCTGCAAACTGTGTTTACCTCTTTGCAGAAGAATAACTTCAGAGAACTTACCTAATATTCAAAAAATCTAAGTTTTATTGGCCTTAATTACCATTCTAGAGAGTTTTTGTTTTTAATTGATGTCTATAGAAAATCTCCCAGAATTTGGAAAGGTGAGAAGAATATCTTTCTCTCTGAAATGTAGTATTCAACCACCCGAAACTGTAACTGACAGTGCAGCAGATTGAAACGAACTGTCAAGAAAAAAGGACTAGAGTTCTGCTGGTTGTGCTGTTCACCAACATTTCAGGAAGGATGCTTCTGTCAGAGCAAAATGGATTTAAAGGAGGGCTTGGCTTAGTGATTATCATTCATTTTATTAAAGAAAAAAAAAAAACTGGTATGCTATTTAATTCTTACACTTGACTGATCAGTTTAGATTGGAGATCTGGGTTGTTACTGTCTTTCTACTGGAATTTGTATTTTAGCCATTAAATATTTCATTAGCTTAATTCACAAGTGAAAGAAGAAAGAGGGAAGAAAAGAAAAGCCAAAGCTCCAATCAATCAAATGTGCCATTTCACCGCTCTTCCAGTAAATGGTTTGATGGGAAGGGAGACTGCACTTATTAGCTAATCTCCAAACTGCATTTCATTTCTGAATCTAATTTATTATCCCCTTACATGAATAATCAAGATTTGACTACACAAAATTACTGCCAACATCTCCATTCAGATAGGACTAAATAGAACTCATTATCTCTCTTTCCAACATCCTTATCATGCTTTGTGGTAATGCTAATACTCCGCCTCATGGGCTTTTAACCTTGAAGTCCTTGTTCACCTTTCTCAATTGTTTTTGCCCCACATGTAATGCATTCATGATAAATCTCATACATGATATTTTGACGTTGTCTTCTCTTTCCTGTTGCATCTGGATACAATACCTCTCAAATCAGACTCTATAAATATCCTATTCATCAGTACCCATGAACAAACCATACCTCCCTTGTTCAAAATGTTCTTTGACTCAATTCTTTGTTAAACTGTCTTAGAAAAGGACATTCATGGATTCATCCTGTCTTTCTTTTTAGAAAGAAATTTCTAAAAAGAAATTATTAATTATTAATGTCTAAATTATAAATATGGGATTTAAAGAGACTAGGGTATCCACTCTGGCTGAGTAAATATAAAATTACTGGAACCATAAACAGAGCTTGGAAATATAGGAGAAACAGATATAATGAGGCCTGAATTGAAGAAAGATGTTTGAATCGTGTTGAGTTTGATCTTTAACATGAAGCTAGATATATGTCCTGAGTAGTTACATCTGAATCTCAGATCAAGGACATAGTTAAAATTTAGATTATACAATTTTTACAAGGTACTATCGTGATGACATCTTTGAGAAAATTAAAGCAAAATTATTTCATTTCCATGTGGTTAAACTGAACCAAAAATTCATATTTCTCCAATCATTTCTTCTAGAAATATACATGTTATTTATAATAAATATATATGAAATATATATGTTATTTATAATAAAATAATCTCTAACAAAATTACGGTATTGATAATATGTTGACAACTGAAAAGAATATAACAATAATGAAAACACTTAAGGGTTTTATTATGGTAGCATTTTAAAATTAGATTTAATAAAGAAGGATGAAGGAAGCAGATGTGTGTATGTGTGTGTATGTGAGATTATGTGCTAAAAAAATGAAGTTCTGGTCACTTACAAAGCCCTTAAAGATTGAGACCCTAAGATTTTTAAAAGTATGCCTAATTTCACATTAAAACAAATAAAATAGTCACTGGTGCATTAAAATACTACTAGTCATTAAGGGAAAGAACATGTTTCTTTCTCTGTGATATAGCTACTGATAGTTTTATGTTAATCTAGCTAATCTGGAGGTCTAAAGAATATGAGAATATATTTGAAATAAAATACAACAAGCTACTAAAACAAGAATGAAAACAAAAGCACAATCTCTGAAACAGAAGACAAAAATATGATGAAAAAAGATTTGCTTGCTTTTGAATATGGTATGAGCAGCCTGAGTTTGAATGAGGCATTCATCTCACATAAACATTTAAGTAGTACTTGTACATGCATATCTACTGTATCTCCCTTAAATTATGTTGATCTTACCATCTCCAGAGCACATCATTAAAACTGCTTAGAAACTGTATAGGGATTGATAAAAATGAAAAACCTTTTTCTTTGTAAAGCACCAGTGTCTGGGTTTCCAAGCCTGAATGCTAGTAACTCTCTAAGAAGAACTACATGCTTGGCAGTCACCCTGTGACAATGGGAAGATAAGAATCAGAGGGAAAACCCTATTGCAGGGACAGATGTGAAGCCTTAGAAAACTTCTTTTGTTGATATGATGGAATAAACTGCAGAACCATTTAGGGGATATCTGGTCACTTCTCTCTTTTGTACTGTGATTCTTTCCATTGTTCTTGGGAGTTTGCTTCCAGATAAGCCACCTGTAGGCTGTGTACTCCAACAATAAAGCTTAATAAGCCTAAGCAAGTAAACTCAGCACTGAAATACACAACTTTTTAGGAAGTGCTAGGAAAATACAAAATAAGACTAAGTTGCAGATGCAAGCACATTTGTTCAATTCATTGAGCAACTGGGAAGAATCTCCTTAGAAGTGATTTTTCTGAAAAAGTAACCAAATTTCATAGTCATTGGCATGCTTAAGTGCTACTAGTCATTCAGGGGAAGAACATGTACAGTGGCATTTAGTGCTAGTAATCTTTTGATGGACAAAAATCAATTATTATAGAGGAGCCACAGAGTGGGAAGCACTCAACATATTTAAACAGGCATGAAAAAATCAATTGAAAACCAAGAGCACAGAGGGGAAAATAAGCATTCCCTCTATGAACTTAAATAAATATCCAGCCACCTGATACTGTCCCTTGCTAGTGTACCCAAGGTAGTAAGGACAACAGGATGAGGCTGAGAAGCTGAAAATAGAGCACATATTGGTCTTCAAAGGCTCTCTATATCTCATCCAGAATGAGTATTTTTGTTATGATTTTGGTGATTATAAATTTATATTTTAATAATTGAAAGTGTTAGTCACTCAGTCATTTCAAAGTCTTTGCAACCCCGTGGACTGTAGCCTGCCAGACCCCCCTGTCCATGGAATTCTCCGGGCAAGAAAACTGGAGTGGGTTGCCATTTCCTCCTCCAGTAGATCTTCCTGTCCCAGGGATCAAACCAGGGCCCACATGGCTGGTGGATTATTTATCGTCTGAGCCATGAGGGAAGCCATTTTACAATTTTATGCTCATTTATGCTCATCTATGAAATCATCATAGATGAAAATGTGATTCTAAGGTTGATACTTTAAAATTCCATTTGTAATGATACAAGAAGCAAGGGAATTTTAACAACGACTGAATTTAAAATTCTAAAACCAGAGAGGTAATATGAGGAACATTCAGGAGATCGCATGAGTAGACTAGAGTTTTAGGTCTAGCCCCCTCCTGCAGAAGAGGCTATATAATTTCCAAATTATATAGCACCATATAATTAAAAACTAAAAAAAAAAAAAGGAATTACAAATTTAAAAATTGTTTAGAGCTTCTGAAAATGAACACTTTCTATGAAATAACTATATTCTATACCCATTCAGTGTATTGGGCATAGATTATGTTGTTGAAGAGGTGTAAAAAATATTTGTAAACAAGATGCTTAATATCAATTTTTAAGAGAAAAAGTGAGTTAAGCGCCTTTACTCTTGATTGTCCAGAAAGATCTGAGATTATGGTTTAAAGAAGCTGAAAAAAACCCAAGTGCCAAATTAGGAGAGGAGAGAAACAAGAAGATCAAGGCATCCAAAGCGAGAGTAACCTAAATCTCGGTCCCTGAGGAAATGTCTAGATGTCTGGGGACACACCTACAATGGTATCATGGTACTTTAGCATATGTGGTATTTCTGGATGAGAAACATTCTTTGGGTGAACAATTCTCAGTCAAGATACTATTTTGGTCATAAACTATAGCTGTTAGACTTTTCCAAGCTGGGACACTGGAGATTTCATTTTACAGTATTGGTTCCTCAAGTAGGCTACAGATTGGTTAAAAAAACTACTGTTCTACTTTCTAGCTCTGTGGTCATGAGTAGGTTACTTGGACAATCTGAATACCAGTTTTCCTACCTGTGAAAGAGTATGGATAATGGTGTCTAACAAAAAAGGTTATTATGACAATTAAATGAGTAAATCGATGAGTAGTGCTTTGAACATTGTCAAGTACCTAGCAGGCATGCCAAAGATGTGTGTTATTAATTTTTGGTAATGAACCATATTCATATAGCAGTATTTCATGAAGCTGAGAAGCATATAGAAAACTGGCCTCAGTCATTATGGTCTTCTTTGAATTTTGTAACTTTTTCAAGATCTTTCTTGCTTCAGGGCCTTGCATATGTTGTTTTATCTGCTGAGAATACTCATTCCCGCTCCCTTTACTTTGATAATTTCTTCTCAAACTTCAGCTCTCTATCCTTCTGCAGTGAAGTCTAACCTGATTCATCCTTCCACACCTGATCCTTCATGTCATTCTTGATCATTCTGTAAAAGGCAGCATGCCATGCATCTTTCTTTCATATCTAGTCACAAGGGCGTATGTCTCTGTGTGTGTGCGTGTATGTGTGTTTAGTTCTCCTTATGAATTCTACAATTTTCTAAGTTTCATAAAGGCAGAGACCATGTCTATTTTGTCCATTAAATACAGTGGTTAGCATAAACCCTGGTATATCATTATCATTAAGTACATATTTGTTAAATACAAAAAGAATGATAAAAAGTAAAGTAAATAAAATCTAAGAGAAATGGAGCTAATTATGATAAGCACATTTATAAGGTCAAATTTTAGAATATTTCACTGTTTGTTTTTTTTTTTTTTTGACACATAATAAAAATGTTACACAAGAAGCATTAAATGAACTTCTCTTTTTGAAGATATCATTATTTACAACATAGCTAGAATCTCCTCTGAGATTTTCGAAGAGAGAAAGGGAAAAAATAACCATAAAATAAATCAAATGATCATACTTCTTTAAAAATATAAGTTAAGCATCAATAAATTATATCAAGCTAGCTTATAAAAATAAGGGAAATAATCTCCTCAAATCTTTTCCTAATTGTGGCTACTCAGTGATCAGACTGTTCAGAAAAAGATTTTTCAACTAAGTGATATAAAATAATAAAGTACTTTTTCTTTTTAAGAAAATCACAATCACTTTGAAACTAACACAGTGACATAGTCTAAAATATAAGTGACCTACTTATTAATATGTAAGCTTAGAGTCCTTGGAAGGAAAGTTATGACCAACCTAGATAGCATATTCAAAAGCAGAGACATTACTTTGCCAACAAAGGTCCATCTAGTCAAGGCTATGGTTTTTCCAGTGGTCATGTATGGATGAGAGAGTTGGACTGTGAAGAAAGCTGAGTGCTGAAGAATTGATACTTTTGAACTGTGGTGTTGGAGAAGACTCTTGAGAGTCCCTTGGACTGCAAGGAGATCCAACCAGTCCATTCTGAAGGAGACTAGCCCTGGGATTTCTTTGGAAGGAATGATGCTAAAGCTGAAACTCCAGTGCTTTGGCCACCTCATGCGAAGAGTTGACTCACTGGAAAAGACTCTGATGCTGGGAGGGATTCAGGGCAGGAGGAGAAGGGGATGACAGAGGATTAGATGGCTGGATGGCATCACTGACTCGATGGACGTGAGTCTGAGTGAACTCCGGGAGTTGGTGATGGACAGGGAGGCCTGGCGTGCTGCAATTCATGGGGTTGCAAAGAGTCAGACTCGACTCAGTGGCTGAACTGAACTGAAGCTTATAGTGTATTTCAGAATTGATCTTACATGTTGGTTATATGGAGTAATGATCTGAGGAATATGTCTCAAACATCATTATAGATCAAAAAAAAAAAATGTCCAAGATCCAAAGCCTGATAATTTTTAAAAAGTTTTCTCTGGCTCTGATATTAAGATTTAATACCACTTGTTTATGAACAAATATAAAATTGTTTATTAGTGAGAAAGATATTTGACTACTTCTTACAAAATAACTCTTGAGTAATCAAGCAAAACTGAGAAATTGTATGGGTAGTCTAATCACCTGCTTTGTTTGGACAAGAAGTTTGCAATAACCTGCACACTTGAAAAAATATTTAAATACAGTCATTTGAAAAGTGTTTATGCTCTCTAATTTTCTGCTTAATTAAATACCAATTTTTAAAATTTAATTTGACAAATATTATTGAGTGCCTGCTATGCCCCAGGCACTTTTCTCTGACACTGAGATCTAAAAAGTGTAAAATTTGATTAGATTTGTATAGATTCTTACCAAAATCTTGTATAGATTGTATAATCTTACCTTGTATAGATTCATACCAAATAGAGATCAGATAAACACAAAATTTCTAACATTAAAAAAAGTAATGTATGGTAAGTAAAATGATAAAGTATTATGATACACATGTACACTTCCCTGCCTGCCCCAAACATACACAACTGAATGGAAAGATCAAAGAGTTTCACAGAGTGCATGCAAACTGAGGTGGGTCTGGAAGGATGAAAAACTTTTCACAGGAGAACATAACGAAGTGGGCAAAGATTTGAAGCCATAAAATAAGTGATGCATTTGAGAGTTTGGCTGTATCAGGGAGAACTGAGAAAGTAGTACAGGGGCTAGTTGCTGAAGACAGATGCCCTTGCCCAGCACACTTTATTTTGTGAGCATTGTAGAGGCATATATGGTATAAAAACAAGAGACTTAGTCAGATCCTAATTCTCAAAGCAGTGGTCAGTGATGTTTGCAGAAATATTGTACACATGAAATAATTCAAGAATAGTATAGTGTTAAGCTTAAATATGAAGTACTGACAAGTTCTATATTTCAGGAACGGAGAGAAACATTTTGCAAACAAAGGGAACGGGGCTAACACAATCACAGTAGTGAGCTAACTGGTTACCCTAGATCAGTTAAAATACAGGATTTCTGAAAGGGAGAAATGGGAAATGAGGATAGAAAGATGAGAGAAGACAAGACAGTAAAAGGCTTTGAATAACAGGGTCAAGATTAGGGGGCCTTTTTAATGTCCGATATGGACTCAGACAAGAATGTGTCTGCAATACAGGAGACACAGGAGACACGGATTCAATCCCTGGGTTGGGAAGATTCCCTGGAGGAGGATATGGCAATCTGTCCCAGTATTCTTGCTGGAAAAATCCTATGGACGTAGTAGGCTGGTGAGCTACGGCCCATGGGGTCGCGGAAAGTCAGACACAACTGAAGCGACTGAGCGCAGCACAGCAGCAGGGACTCACTAAAGACTTATAAGCAGAGAAGCAGGGAATGACAGAATTAGATCTTCACAATGGACAGTGAAATATATTATAAAGGGGAAAGGTTGTCAGCAGGAGGAAGTTACACTGTTACTGTAACTGTTCCAGCAGCGGGTTATGAGATCCAAGATATACTGGCAGAAAAAGAACGTAGTACTATCCTGTGCATACATTCCATCTGAGGACCACGGCTGGTGGATTTGAGAGCTAGCTTTGAAAAGAGATGGGGATACAAAATTAAGTTAAAGGGGACCAGAGAAGTTTGGATATAGTGGAGCAGGTATTCACTGAAGTTCTTAGCAAAGGAGTTATTAAAAAACACCTCATGAACTTCTATCACCATCATTTCATGATCACCAGCTTGCTTCATTATCAAGAGTCTTTAACCCAAGCTGTTTTGTTTGGACATGTTTTGATCTAACATCCTGTATTGCTAGTAAAAGGACAAGATTATGAATTCCTCCTGGCTTGATGTTCTACCATAAATCAAATTTAGAAATCATGTAAATGCTAAAAGTATGTGGAGGTTTGTTTTGGACATTAATCTCACATTCTTACTGGCTACCTGGAGAAATCAACATTGATAAACTTATTCTGTAGGTGAAAGTACTTACTAAATTATATAAAAGTTCCTTGCTTGTCCTAAAATTAAAATTCTTATTTGCAAATGGCATAGTAGGCATACATGAACATTATTGTGATTTAATTAAAACATATAATTGCAAGAGGGGTAAAAATATCTAGCTTATCAGTATTAATTTAATTCTGTTGGTAGTGAAAATATTTCTGAATTAAAACAGCACTTGTCATTTGATTTCATTAGGGAGATTAGTAAAGTAAAAGTGATTTGCCATGATGAAAACAACTAAATTGAAAGCAAGGTTAAAACATAATTATAATAGAAAAAAATCTCAAAAATAAATGGCATGCCCTCTGAAATTTATTTGCAGGAAATGAAAATGAAAGCAGAAGTAAAGTTCACATGCAGCTCCTCACATAACTATATTTATATAACTGCTTGTCCATGTATTTTTAAAATGTTAGCATTCACAATTTTTCAACAGCAACTAATTTTGTAGAAACATAAAGATTCCCAGTAATAGGTAAAGCTGTATTATTAAGCAACACAAGCAGCCCAAACATTAATATAATTTACATCATTAAAAGCTAACAAAATAAAACTGACTAAATTAACACTGACTCATCCATTATACAGCAACTGCTAAATAACTGTAAAATATATTCCATTCTGTTCATTTCTACTCTAATTATAATGTCTTTTTCTATCCACTTCCATGTTTGTCTGCATTTATCTAAAAAGAATGGGAAAACTAATACTTACCAAAATGGTGGTAACTATCAAAGAACGATTGGATAAGGAATCTGTGATGTTGGCTGGCTTTCCCTTTTGACTTTCTGTCATATTCAGGCCACTGGCTGGATCCCAAGTTCCAATCTATAAAATAGCATATGTACTCTGTAAATCATCCATCAGACACCTGGAGAGAGCACTGCAGAGAAAGTTAAGACTGCTAACACTTATTATTCACCTCTGCTACATTATCTGCTGTTGCTGAAGTAACGGCTGCTTGTTTTAAGCATGATTCACTGCTTTGTGAAGTGTGTCCAGCGAAGTGTGACATTAAAGAACAAAATGATCCATTGCACTTCTACAGTCAGTGTGGGAGCTTAATTTTCCATTCAAACTTTCATTCACCAAGATAAACTACAGTTGATGATACCTTGATAGTTGGCTGGAAACTCATTAACAGCATATATCTTTTATAGTAATGGATCTATCTTATCCTCTCATTATGATGGTAACATGCCATATTATATGGACAAAGCTAAAAGAGCAAGACCTGGGGATCCAGGATAAATTAATAGGTAAAGGCAACTTAAAAGGGGCATTTATTTGTATTCACAGCACCCCCAGTAAGGTGAAATCACACCCCAAATTACCTCTGGAAGTTTTAAAAATATACCTTTGAAGCTTTTAAAATACTCCAAGAAAGGAGATTACAGCAAAATCTCATCTGGATAACCTATTCTAATACTATCACTTGTATTCTACACTCACTACACTCACTACACACAATACACTCACTTGTATTCTACTATCACTACACTTCTGTTCAGTGTATATTTTAACTATTAGGTTGTTGCAAAAGTAACTGTGGTTTTGGACCATGAATTTTAAATCATTATAACAGGTTCAAACACATCTTTAATAATCAAAATAGGAACCATTACAATCAACATATTTTTGCCAGCAATATGTTGGTTTATTCCTGTAACATAAAAATCCATGCTTCAGAATTCTATGAATTCTTAGAAAGCATTTTCAACCTCCTGCTCATTGTGGAAGCATTTTCCCTGCAAAAAGTTGTTGAGATGCTTGAAGAAGTGGTAGTCAGTTGTCAAGATGCCTGGTGAATATGGTAGATAAGGCAAAACTTCATAGCCCAGTTCATTGAACATTTGAAGCATTGGTTATAAGATGTGTGGTCAGGCCTTGTGGAGAAGAATCGGGCCCTTTCTGTTGACCAATGCTGTCTGTAGGTGTTGTGGTTTTGGTGCATTTCATCCATCTGATGAGCATACTTCTCAGGTATAATGGTTTCGCTGGGATTCAGAAAGCTGCAGTGGATCGGACTGGCAGCAAACCACTAAACAGTGACCATGACCTTTTTTTGGTGCAAATTTGGCTTTGGGGAGTGCTTTGGAGCTTCTTCTCAATCCAGTCACTAAGCTGGTCATTGTGGGTTATTGTATAAAATCCACTTTTTGCTGCGTGCCACAATCCAATCAAGAAATGGTTCAAGATAAGACAACACTTCAAAATGACTATTTTTTTTTTTTTTTTTTGCCAGCTCACAAGGCACCCATTTATCAAACTTTCCAATTTGCCTCAAATGCCAAATAACCATAGAATGGTCAAGGCTGAGTTCTTCTGCAACTTCTCGTGTAGTTATAAGAGGAACAGCCTTCAGTGATTGCTCTCAGTTGGTCACTGCTGACTTCTAATGACCAGCCACTACACTCCTCATCTTCAAGGCTCTTGTCTCCTTTGCAAACTTCTTGAACCATCACTGTACTGTAATACTGCACCTAATATTAATAATGCCCTCTGAAAGTTTAAGCCAAATGCTGTGTTCAGATATATTATACTCAGTGAACACAGTTTATAAAATGACCTCTGGAGATACATAAAAGCATAAGATACAACTGTATATGTAGATTGGTTTACATACAGTAGTTATATAAGTGGTTTACATATCTGCACTACTGCATGCCATGTAATAATAGTGACCACTAACAGAGAGCAGAAGCAAAGGAGACACAGAGTCAGTGTTTTCATCAGCATTAACTTTTCCTCACCCTCTCAAACCTGGGAGTCACCAGTAGTGAAATTTGTCTTTCTTATGTCCCTAGCCAATTACCCAAACAAAGCTATAAATTATTCATTTATTTTAATATAAAATTTTGTACATAAAGAGCTTTCTCAATTACAGATGAACCCATCATAAGTTGAAATATTAAGTCAAAAATGCATTCACTATAACAACCTACCAAACATCCTAGCTTGGCCCCGCCTACCTTAAACATGCTCAGAACACTTATATTAGCCTGCTGCTAAGTCACTTCAGTCTTGTCTAACTCTGTGCGACCCCTTAGATGGAAGCCCACCAGGCTCCCCCGTCCCTGGGATTCTCCAGGCAAGAACACTGGAGTGGGTTGCCATTTCCTTCTCTGAAGCATGAAAGTGAAAAGTGAAAGTGAAGTCACTCAGTCATGTCCGACCCTTAGCGACCCCATGGACTACAGCCTACCAGGCTCCTCCATCCATGGGATTTTCCAGGCAAGAACACTGGAGTGGGGTAGTTGGGCAAAATCATCTAACAGAAACCTTGTTTTATATAAAGTGCTGAATATATCATATAATTTATAGAATACGGTATTGAAAGTGAAAAACACACTGGTTGTATGTCCAACAGGATGGTTGTAATGGTACTGGTTGGTTATCCCAGTGATGGAGTGGCTGACTGGGAGCTGCAGCTCAATGAGCTGCCAGCATTATAAGAAATTGTCATACTACACATCACCTGCTCAGGAAAAAAAGATCAAAATTCAAAGTATGGTCTCTACTGAATATGCATCACTTTTGCATTATCACCATTATAAAGCCAAAAAATCATAAGTTGGGAACTGCCTGTAAATTAAATTATTTTTAAAGTGACATTGATTTGAAAGTGAAAGTGAAAGTCACTCAGTCATGTCCAACTCTTTGTGACCCCATGGGTTACAGAGTCCATGGAATTCTCCAGGCCAGAATACTGGAGTGGGTAGCCTTTCCCTTCTCCAGGGGATCTTCCCAACCCAGCAATCAAACCCAAGTCTTCCACATTGCAGGCAGATTCTTTACCAGATGAACCCCCTACCTAAATATGCTAATAAAAATCTCATTGGTTTAAATCCAAATTAAATGTTATTATCTTTTCTATTTTCTTTACATTTTACTATATGTGCTCTTTTGGATCTCTCCATTTGTATAGCTTTATCAGTAACTTTTTAAGGTGTTTATCTTCCTTTAATTGGAGTAGTACAAGAGTAGAAATGTTAACAATTTCTGTTCTTCATAAAAACAAATGTCATTCTAATAGTTGTATATAAATATAGACCCCCATGTATTTTTTTTCAACAACTCATTTGGGGATTCAATGTAAATGTATTTAATAATGTAAAAAAATCTTGTCATATTTTCTAATACTTAATTTTCTTCTTACCACCTAAAACTATATATTTCTGGTATTTTTGTCAATAAAACAAAAAAGTCAAATAATACAATAAGGGGAAAAAAGAAAACAATCTTGATTCAGCATTCTTTCCAAAGTAAATTACATACTGGTCAATTAAATTACTTTAAAACTGTGACTACCTTGATGTCATAAAGAGACTAATTACAATTTCGATTCAATAATGAAAGGTTTTCAGGGGCCAGATGGGTAATATCAATGTGTAAAGTGAAAGGGCATAAGCCAGTAGTAAGAATTTCTAGGCTAAAATGTGAAGTTTCTAAATCTCAAAAACATCTCAAGGCAGAAAAGTAACTGCGGCCCACTAACCCAACCTGCTCTGCTGTGTGCCTTGGGCTGCACACCCAGAATAAGTACTTTTTTCAAATCTCTAACAAGGCATCACCAGAGTTAGAAGAGGCCCTGCTGAGGACCTGGGTGGAGGACAGAAGGGAGGTCAAACCTAGAATTCCTGCTGACCTGCTTAAATTGTTTCAAATTCAAAATCACTAAAAAAAAAACAAACCCAAACAAAAATGCCCTGTTGGCTAAATAGACATCTGCAGACTGTATTTTGCAGTGACTGGTACTTTTCTGATCCTGATCTATGATTAATACCTATTACACATTTGTCCCTTAGATTTAATTGTCTTTTTCTTTCCCCACTGTTGGCTAAATAGTTAGATTTTTTCAGACATAATTCTGTTAGCAAAGCACTGGCAGGCATCATTTGCCCAGTGTCATCTGCCTAATGACAAGCTTGACTACTAAGTTTTTCAACTTTCTAACAAATCATTAATACAAAACATTGTCCATTTCACTTACTGTTATCTTCCAGGATTACACTTACAAAAAATAAATTAGCTAAATGTTTACTCATCTAAACCTACTAATCTAGGTTCATTTTCTATTGGTTGTTTTTCTAGCACTCTTTGGATGAAGGGGTTCTGGCTCATGAATCCATGATCACCTATAATCACAAATATTAGGTATCCCTCTTTATAAGTCTCAGGTTTCTACATAGAATATTAGAATATTTCAGAAATTTCAGTGGCATAACAATTTAAATCAAATAAAATTTTGTGTGATTCCCCGATTTTTAAGTCTCTTAGAACTATATGATTCAAAAATTTCTGTTGATTGAAGAAATTGCCACCAGTGGGGCTTTTTGTTTTGTTTTAATCACAAGAGCCATAGACTAAATCAAGACAATCCTTTTTCTTGCGATGTATCTTCAGAACCATAATTTTTTCATTATATTATTCAATCAAGTCATTTAACATTATTTTCAGTTTCAAAATGTAATAAAGATATCTAAGTACTCTTGACCTCAAAGAGTTATGTTAAATAGAGTGAGTCTATCTGTTGGTTTATGTGAATACTTCAAGTTTACAGTTATCTTCGTGGTATAGCAACCCTCTTTACAATTTAAAATGTCATGGTTTGGATAAGTCATAAGTTCACTTTACTTATAAGCATAAAATTAGATAGAAGTAATACAAAAGTACTTCAAAAATCACAAAGAACAATAGAAAATCATAGTATTACTCATTTTTCTGTTTTATGTTCTGAATAGTTCTTAAATTTGCTCTTCTTCATAAAAAGAATGTATATTATTGATATCAAATTATAAAACATACAAATAGAAAGGAGAACGTCAATTTAAACTTTGAAGCTAAGCACATACCCATGTCAATCATAGCTAATGATTTAATGTATTTTCTTTAATTCTTTTATCTTTATATGTATTTTCCTTACATAATTTCCAATACAGTCTTGTAGGTAATCTCCCAGACTCGGAAGGGTGTGTCAGATCACCAGGATCCTATTACATCTCCACAATTATCACCAGGGAACTGGGCCACATTACTTTTCTCCGACTCAATTTCCTCATCTATAAATGGGGATATAACTTTGTCTACCTCAAAGAGCTATTGTGAGGATCAAGTGATAAACACTGTAATGTGTTATATAGTGAAGTCCCTCAGTCGTGTCCGACTCTTTGCAACCCCATGGACTGTAGCCCAACAGGCTACTCTGTCCATGGGATTTTACAGGCAAGAGTACTGGAGTAGGTTGCCATTTCCTTCTTCAGAGGATCTTCCCAACCCAGGGATCAAACCCGGGTCTCCCGCACTATAGGCAGACACTTTACCATCTGAGACACGAGGGAGTCCCAATGTGTTTATAAGTGGGCTACAGTTCAGTTCACTTCAGTCGCTCAGTCCTGTCCGACTCTTTGCGACCCCATGAATCGCAGCACACCAGGCCTTCCTGTCCAACACCAACTCCCGGAGTTCACTCAGACTCACGTCCATCGAGTCAGTGATGCCATCCAGCCATCTCATCCTCTGTCATCCCCTTCTCCTCCTGCCCCCAATCCCTCCCAGCATCAGAGTCTTTTCCAATGAGTCAACTCTTTGCATGAGGTGGCCAAAGCACTGGAGTTTCAGCTTTAGCATCATTCCTTCCAAAGAAATCCCAGGGCTGGTCTCCTTCAGAATGGACTGGCTGGATCTCCTTGCAGTCCAAGGGACTCTCAAGAGTCTTCTCCAACACCACAGTTCAAAAGCATCAATTTTTCGGTGCTCAGCATTCTTCATAGTCCAACTCTCACATCCATACATGACCACAGGAAAAACCATAGCCTTGTCTAGACGAACCTTTGTTGGCAAAGTAATGTCTCTGCTTTTGAATATGCTATCTAGGTTGGTCATAACTTTCCTTCCAAGGAGTAAGTATCTTTTAATTTCATGGCTGCAGTCACCATCTGCAGTGATTTTAGAGCCCAGAAAAATAAAGTCTGACACTGTTTCCACTGTTTCCCCATCTATTTCCCATGAAGTGATGGGACCAGATGCCATGATCTTCGTTTTCTGAATGCTGAGCTTTAAGTCAACTTTTTCACTCTCCACTTTCACTTTCATCAAGAGGCTTTTGAGTTCCTCTTCACTTTCTGCCATAAGGGTGGTGTCATCTGCCTCTCTGAGGTTACTGATATTTCTCCCGGCAAAATTATTATATAAATTAATATATCCTATTTCCATACTATTATGAGTATTTTCTTCTGGTATTAAAAATTAATTACATTCAAAATTTTAATGATTATAAAATAGGAACATTATATAAACATATCACAGTTTACCTAAGGCTGTTGATGCTTGACAGAAAATCACAAAATTCTGTAAAGCAATTATCCTTCAATTAAAAAATAAATTTTAAAAATAAGTCTTTAGTAAAACACAGTTATTTACAAATATTTGCCCACATATTTTAGTATTTTAAAAACAGATTCCTAGAATTGGAATTACTAAGCCCCCCAAAAAATAAAAATGAGTCAAGATTGTTAGTACATGTTGCTATATAGCTTTTCAAAACTATTACTGTGTTCATTATGATCCACCTGACCATATATAGCATAATAAAACTTCCTCACAATTCATTTTCTACTTTTTTTCTGATATACAATGGGTTCTTCATTTCTTTTTTAATTGAAGTATAATTGCTTTACAATATTATATAAAGCAATTGTATAAATTGCGTAGTTTCTACTGCACAATGGAGTGAATCAGGTGTATGCATGCATATATACCTTCCCTCTGAACCTCCCTCCCACCCATCATGTTAAAATATATATTCATAAGAATTTTATATATACACAATGTGCTTTACTTTTTATATTTCTCAGGATTTAAAAAAAATTCTTCATATAATTTTGTGTGGTAAACTACATTTTATCTTTTGTTGCTTTGATTTATTTTCTCATGTAGAAAAACATTTATTTATTTTTTTTTAGAAAAACATTTATATTCAGATGATTTTAAAGTTATTTATCTGAGTATCTCATTAATTAGTTGATGCTTTACTTATTTATCTTTGTTTCTGACAGTTTTCTCAGCATAAATTTTCTTTGTTTTGTACTTTATATTACTCCTTTGGCTGAGATAATGTTTTCTTTCCTCTCCTGAGATATATAATTGTTTGCCTCATCTGTAATTAGCATTTTGACATTTCTTCTAAACATGTATGTTAGCACTTTTCCTTGTGAGCAGAATCAATGGGACAGGTTTTTTAATTGTCTGTGGAATTTGAAATAATAATTTTTGACAAGTATACCAAAAACTTTCTCAGGTAGAAACAAAACAAACACTTCCAGCAGGGTGTAAAATATTAGTTATATATGAAGTCAAGCTCATTTAAGGTTAAGAAATAATTTATCTACTAAAAAACATTTGGCATCATAGAATCTATTAAAATTCTATTTACACTCTCCTCTTGGCATTTGCTAACAATATAGTCATGGATGTTGGGGAATAAGGAAAAGAATGATACAGTTTTTCATCACAGAACAATATAAAAAGGAAAACTTCTCTGATTATACATAATTTTTACTTAATTTTAGACAAATATGTTTTGAGCAAAGAGCATAACTGGCAATTTTCTAAAGGCCTGTTTGGTGATGAGAAACCACACTGTACATTATATACAGTCTTAGCACAATGTGGAGTCTCTATCAAAAAATAAGGTTGCTTTAAAAAAAAAATTCGTCCTGATTTATAAAAGAATGATATTAGAACATTCTCTAACACCATACATAAAAATAAATTAAAATAGACTAAAGACCTATATACAAGACCAGAAACCATACAACTCCTAGAGGAAAAAATAGGTAGAACAATCTTTGACATAAACATAGCAATATATTTTTGGATCTGTCTCCTAAAGCAAAGGGAATAAAAGTAAAAACAAATGAGTCCTAATTAAAATATTTTTCATAGAAAAGGAAACAAAATTATCAACAAAACAAAAAGACAACCTACTGAATGGAAGAAAATATTTGCAAATGATATGACCAATAAGGGTAGTTAATATATATGCGACATATATAAGTGTTAGTTCTCAGTCATGTCTGACTCTTTGTGACCCCATGGACTGTAGCCTGCCAGCCTCCTCTATCCATGGAAATCTCCAGGCAAGAATACTAGAGTGGGTTGCCATTCTCTTCTCTAGGGACTCCCGACCCAGGTATTAAACCCATGTCTCCAACGTTGCAGGTGGATTCTTTACCTGCTGAGCCATCAGGGTTCCTTAAATAGCATGTTCAATTCAAAATCAGGAAAATAAATAATCCAAATAAAAACTGGGCAGAAGAACTGAACAGACATTTTTCCGAAGAAGAAATGCAGATGACCAACAAGTATATGAAAAGATGCTCAACATCACTAATCATCTTGGAAATGCAAATCAAAACCACAGTGAGATACCAACTCATACCTGTCAGAACTGCTATCATCACAAAGAACACAAATAACAAATGTTGGTGAGGATGTGGAGAAAAGAGAATTCTTGTACACTTTGGTGGGAATGTAAATTGGTACAGCTACTGTGGAAAAGCTATGGAACTTTCTCAAAAAAACTAAAAATACAACTACCATAGAATGAGCAATTTTGCTCCTTGGTATATATCCAAAAAAAAAAAAAGACCAAAAAAAAACAAAACAGAAAACACTAATTCAAAAAGATAAATGCACCTCTCAGTGTTCACCAAAGCATTATGTACAATTGTCAAGACATGGAAGCAATCTAACTGTTCATCACAGATAAATAGATAAATAGATTATATATATATATATATATAAATACATATATAATTATTATATATGTACATACATATATATATATATATATATATATATATATATATATATATTTACATACTCTCTCTCTCACACACACACAGACACACACACAAACATGCAGAGACCAAACCTGTGTCTCCTGCATTTGCAGGCTGGTTCTTTACCACTGAGCTACCAGGGAAGCACCAATGTAATTGGTGGGCTGCATATTTCTCTGTTAACTAGTGCATCTATTCTTTCTAGATAACTTGCAAACTCAGGTTTCTCAAGCCTACATGGAACATGAATAATGGGCACTGAGTTTTTTCAACATAGCAGTTTTCTTACTATGTATTAACAGGTAGGTAATTGGAGAAGGAAATGGCAACCCACTCCAGTACTCTTGCCTGGAAAATTCCATGGACTGAGGAGCCTGGTAGGCTACAGTCCATGGGGTTGCAAAGAGTCGGACATGACTGAGCGACTTCACTACTATTAACAGGTAGACAGTTTTTGCCTTCATTTACTTCACCCCTTCCAGTGTTAGGGCTTCCCAATGGCTCAGCGATAAAGAATCCACCTGCAATTGCTGGAAACACTGGTTCAATCCCTGGATCAGGCAGATGCCCTAGAGAAGGAAAAGGGAACCCACTCCAATATTCTTGCCTGGGAAAGGCCATGGACAGAGGAGCCTGGTGGGCTACAGTCCATAGCATCACAAGAAAGTTGGACATGGCTTAGTGACTAAACAAAAACAGTAACACAATGCAAAGAACTCCTCAGTTAATGACTTTTCTAAAACTGTCTATCAACCAGTTAACATAAGTCTGGAATTTCACCATTTGAGAACTATAGCATTAATATGAGAACAGGAAATCAATGAGTATATAATGATCTTACAGAAAGGGCTGAATAATCTAAACATGGATTTTTTTTCACCACTGATTTTTATTTTTGTTTAAGACAAAGTCTAAACATAATTAAAGAGTTAAGAGACAGGTGATACTTTTGATTTTTAAAATACAATTTGAATCAATGAATTTACTCAAATATAACTGTGATAATATTCAATTAAGGGTCATTGTTTTGCAAGGATAAAAAAGTACTTCAGAGATGACTTTGAACTCAAATCAATGCATTATAATTATGTTTAGTACACATGCATGCTATTTGCTAAATTGCTTCAGTTGTGTCCAACTCTGCGACAGTTATGAAGCAAAATAATAACTATAAATACACTGACACAAACTGAAAAATATCAGTACAGTTATGAAATTTGGCATGTAATGATTCTTTGTATAACTCAGACAAATTAAACAGTAAACATCTTCAAAGACAGACACTAAGTTTGGGTCCTTCCTAGGATCAATTTTTGCTTTTCAAGAAGCAAATGACACATTTACCACAGGTGTAGAGATTGTTGGTCAACATCATCATTATCACTGCTTTCCTAAAGACAGGAAAAAGAAATCTTAGCTCCTAGGAAAGTTAGGGGTCATTGTTGCCATGGAGACCAAGGTGTATGTACCAAGAGTCATCAAAGAGAGAAAGATAAAAGCTGCTATGCATTATGTGAAGTTGCTCAGTCGTGTCCCACTCTTTGCAACCCTATCGACTGTAGCCTACCAGGCTCCTCAGTCCATGGGATTTTCCAGGCAAGAATACTGGAGCGGGTTGCCATTTCCTTCTCCAGGGGATCTTCCTGACCCAGGGATCGAACCTGGGAATCCCGCATTGTAGGCAGATGCTTTACTGTCTGAGCTACCAGGGAAGCAAATGCTATGCATTAGGTGTTTACAAAAAAAAAAAAAATCCTCAGTGATCTAATGTAGATTTTCAGATTTAGATAAATTTTGGACTGTAAATCCATTCAGATATCTTTTCAGAGGGGGTTAATGATTCTTCTGACAAGACAAAGATCAACAGTAAAATTTTATGCAGAAATTACCACTCTTTCTTTAAATATATATATATATTGTACAAAAAAGTTTCTTTAAATGCACTTTGAAACATGTTCTCTTTCTGGAACATCAGATCAGATCAGATCAGTCGTTCAGTCGTGTCCGACTCTTTGCGACCCCATGAATCGCAGCACGCCAGGCCTCCCTGTCCAACACCAACTCCCGGAGTTCACTCAGACTCATGTCCATCGAGTCAGTGATGCCATCCAGCCATCTCATCCTCTGTCATCCCCTTCTCTTGCCCCCAGTCCCTCCCAGCATCAGAGTCTTTTCCAATGAGTCAACTCTTCGCATGAGGTGGCCAAAGGACTGGAGTTTCAGCTTTAGCATCATTCCTTCTAAAGAAATCCCAGGACTGATCTCCTTCAGAATGGACTGGTTGGATCTCCTTGCAATCCAAGGGACTCTCAAGAGTCTTCTCCAACACCACAGTTCAAAAGCATCAATTTTTCGGTGCTCAGCTTTCTTCACAGTCCAACTCTCACATCCATACATGACCACAGGAAAAACCATAGCCTTGTCTAGACGAACCTTTGTTGGCAAAGTAATGTCTCTGCTTTTGAACATGCTATCTAGGTTGGTCATAACTTTGCTTCCAAGGAGTAAGCGTCTTTTAATTTCACGGCTGCAGTCACCATCTGCAGTGATTTTGGAGCCCCCCAAAATAAAGTCTGACACTGTTTCCACTGTTTCCCCATCTATTTCCCAGGAAGTGATGGGACCAGATGCCATGATCTTCGTTTTCTGAATGTTGAGCATTAAGCCAACTTTTTCACTCTCCACTTTCACTTTCATCAAGAGGCTTTTTAGTTCCTCTTCACTTTCTGCCATAAGGGTGGTGTCATCTGCATATCTGAGGTTATATGTTTGTAAACTCAGACAGGCACAGTCTCACTACTAATCCTCACTCTTTCCATATATTATCAAAATATTTGAGTTTTTAGCAAGAAGTCTATGGATTGTTGATAGCAGTTCCTCTACCAGTGGGTAAAAATGCAAGTAGTGAATATTCAGAAAGCACAGATTTTAGAAGTTGAATCTTTATTTGATAGTAAAATATAATGAATTCAATCTTTTGCTATACTATGCTAAGTCACTTCAGTCGTGTCCGACTCTGTGAGACCCCATAGACGGCAGCCCACCAGGCTCCCCCGTCCCTGGGATTCTCCAGGCAAGAACACTGGAGTGGGTTGCCATTTCCTTCTTCAATGCATGAAAGTGAAAAGTGAAAGTGAAGTCGCTCAGTCGTGTCCAACTCTTAGCGATCCCATGGATTGCAGCCTATCAGGCTCCTCCATCCATGGGATTTTCTAAGCAAGAGCACTGGAGTGAGGTGCCATTGCCTTCTCTGTTCAAACTTTTACAGGTTTGCAAATATGGGTCATCTTGATTTATGCTATTTATATAAATTTTTAATTTTGTAGAAACTGGCAAACATATATTCCATAAGATGGCTCTTGATAGCCACTTTTCTTTCTCAAGATTGTCCCTAAGGGGGCTAATTTTATTCTAAAAGCATGCTGAGGCTTAGTTTGATCTTTGTGTTTTTTCTAGATTAATATGATATTAATAAAACAGCCACATTTCAATACGGATTTATTAGGCCTTTGCACTGAGAAGACAGAACATTCTATTCTCTAACTTCTATTTTAATATATTAAATATCACATTTAGGAGACTATCAGAAAAATAACCAGAATAGATAGGAAATTCTGATGCTACACAAAGGGCAAGAGACGTACACAATTATGATTTTAGTTTAACGTTTCTATTTAGATGAAAATTTAAAAAAATCCATTTAAATAACAAACAAAATATAATAGCAAGAGATTGATTTTTTTTTTTTCTTGGAAAGCTCATGATGTACATAGTTGTCACAAAGAACATTCAGTAAGAAAATTCAATCAGGTGGTAAAATAAAGCAATTTTATTATTGTACTTATTATTGTACACAGTTTCTTGGAAGGAATTGTTTTTAAAGTCTAAGTGTTTTTTTAATGGCCTTTAGATAGCTCATTTTGCAATGGAAATGAACCATTATCATGTACTGTCATCAACTCAGTTCAAACCTATTTGTGTAAAACCCTCCTAACTGTTTTTGCTCTAAACAGAACCTTTTTGATATCATATTCTAAGAACCACCTGAATATTTCTTAATATCTATTGCCATTAGTCATGTTTTTGTTCCATCTGAAACTGGTCTTTCCTAAAATATAGCTAAGTCTCAGAGTACAAGATAAGTAAAGTCAAACCATTTCCAATGGTAAATCATATCATAGTTACATATCCTTTAAAAAATCTATTAATTTTATTGTCAGTTATAAATAAATTTGTATATCTCCAATGTAGTACCCAGGTGAAGGGTCTCCTTGTTATAATTATAGCAAAGGATGTGGAGGGAAGTAGATGGATTCTAAATGTATTTTGAAAGTGAAATATACAACATGATCTTTGGACAATGATTCAAGCTGGGAAAATCATTTATTGTAATTTTCCTTTTCGTACTGTTATTAATCTCAATTGTTGTTCAGTCACTAAGTTGTGTCCAACTCTTTGCAACCCCATGGACTGCAGCATTCCAGGCTCCTCTGTCCTCTTATCTCCTGGAATTTGGTCAAATTCATGTCTATTTAGTTGGTGGTGCTATCTAACCATTCATCCTCTGCTGCCCTCTTCTCCTTTTGCCTTCAATCTTTCCCAGCATCAGGATCTTTTCCAATAAGTCAGCTCTTCACATCAGGTGGCCACAGTAATGGAGCCTCAGCTGCAACATCAGTCCTACCAATGAATATTCAGGGTTGATTTATTCAGGATTGACTGGTTTGATCTCTTTGCTATCAAAGGGACTCAAGAGTCTTCTCCATCACCCAATCCCAAAGCATCAATTCTTTAGCACTTAACCTCCTTTATCATCCAACTTTCACATCCATACAACACTACGGGAAAAACCATAGCTTTGACTATATGGAACTTTGGAGGCAAAGTGATGTCTTTGCTTTTTAATATATTATGTAGGTTTGTTTTAGCTTTCCTTTGAAGAAGCAAGCATCTTTTAATTTCATGGCTGCAGTCACTGTCTGCAATGATTTTGGAGTTCAAGAAAATAAAATCTATCACTGCTTCCACTTTTTCCCCTTCTATTCACCGTGAAGTGATGGGATCAGATGCCATGATCAATACCAGGCTCTTAAAGAAAGAAACCGTCTTAGCATTGCCTGAGGAAAACAAAGTCATTTACTGTCTTATATCCTTAATCTTCTTCCTCTGTTTCAGAGAAAGGACTGCCATGTCCCAAGGGCTTTTTTGGACAGACATGGTTGGATGTGTATGCAATATTCTTGACCTTTCTTATACCTGACCAGGTACATCTGTGAACGACTACAGGAAGGAAGAAATTAGCACCTCCCCTCCGGAAGCTGACCAGATCCAGGAAATATTTGACTTTAGCTCCTCCCCTTTCAGTACAAAAGAAGTCTGATCTAACTCCTGGCTTTTTGAGTAAAGACATTATTTCTTGCCCCAATTAAACCAATAATAATAATAGATGTGACTGCTTGTTTATGCAGCACGGCTGACCCTTCTTAGACCATGACTAACTGGGGTGGGTTCTTACCAAGGTCCCTGGTGAGCCAAAGGAGAAGGAATTCACTTTGATTTATGATTCCCAGCTAAGTGGAAAGCTGTATCCAGAGTAGCATTTTAACCCCAAGTTCAGTTCCATGAATATGTCCTACTTCTATTTGTCAGAAGTATACAGGAAGCTCCACAGTCACAAATATCAGAAGTATGTATTATACTGTCATTAACTGTTTTAATCCTAAGATTAACATTTGAGAAAACAATTCAAAATATATCTGTTTACTGTACATACAAACAAGAGGTCTTTATTTTAACATATATGACTGTCCAATCCTTTGTTATAATTTTATGCATTCATTTATTATTGGCAGGTTTTCTTCACTAGAGTATAACCATTGTAAAGGCATAAAATAGATGTTTATCGAATATTTGTTAGGGAATTAAATGAATAAATAAAGTCAAAGATGATAAGAATCAAAAAAGAGGCAGTAGCATGAGCAGATAGGATTGAGGATAGTTAAAATTCCTAGCCTTATTCATATTAATGTAGTATTTTTAGGTTCTTTTAGAGACCACGATATCTTTTTCTTCAGCCAGTACAACAGGGAAGTCCATTTCTCTCAGCTTTTTTTGAGATGGGGAATTGGGCATAGAGAAGTTGGGTGGAAGGATGAAGTTCATACACTTGTGATAGAACTGGAATTGTAATTTAAGTCTCCTGAATTACCATTTATTGAACCTTTCAAAATGTGAACTCTATCAATTTAGGAACTCTGTCTTTTCATCTATGAATTGGTAACTATACTATTTAGGAAAAGACAAAGGTAAAATCAGCAAGACTTATGAGCCTTCAGGAGGCAAATATTGCTATTACCCATGATATAGTTGGAGACACTGTATTTTGAGGGAATAAGAAACCTGTTTGTAAATAGTAAATGGTGGAACAAGGATTTGAGCCCAATTCTGTTTGAATTTAGTCCTTGATCTATTAATCAGTCTACTAAATTAAAAAATGAATATATTTCACTGGTTTCTCTGGTGGCTCAGATGGTAAAGAATCTGCCTGCAATGAAGAAGACCTGGGTTCAATCCCTGGGCTGGGAAGATCCCCTGGAGAAGAATGGCCACCCACTCCAGTAGTCTTGCCTGGAGAATTCCATGGACAGAGGAGCCTGGCATGCTACAGTCCGTGGGGTCACAAAGAGACACACAACTGAGCAATTTTCACTTTTCATTCCTACAATTTCAAAGTCAAGTCAACCATAATGGCATTTCCAAAATATTTCCACTATTTGGAAAATAGTGACTAAACTAAAATACTGACTAAAGTAAATTCCACTTCCCTTTTTTAGCTGATGACTAATTTTCAAAGGTTCTGAAACAGTTTGATGTGAACTCTAAGTTCCTTTTCCCTATAGCTTACCTTCACCCACTCTTAGGACTTTGTCTTCTCAGGAGATTTGTGCCAATTTCATTCTAAAGTAAATTTCCTTTCCTTTTTTTTTTTTTTTTTTCTCCAGTGTTTGATTTCTAGCTCTGTAACTAGCTCCTTCCACTTTTGCCATATAGGCACCACCATTATCCCTTAACAGAGTCCCAATAGTCTGCTCTTCTTTAAACTAACACTGATGAAGGTTCAGTTAATACCATCTGTCACTGTTTACTCTAAATTATACTCTCAGAAGAGTTTCATGGCTTCATAGTAAAGTTATTCCAAACTATATCTTCCCAAGCAATCCACAGGACTCCAGGCTATTCTGTCTTTGAAATCACAATGTATACATTGCAAATATGATTGCAAATATCTTGACAAGGTGTTCATGGTATGACACAAACCAGCATTTTAGCTCTATTTCCCACTTCTACAGTATGTGAGAGAATGTGTGTGTGTATATAATATGTATGTGTGTGTGTGTGTGTGTGTGTGTGTGTGTGTATATATATATGGCTCATGCTTGGTCATGTCCAACTCTTTGTGACCCTGTACACTGTGGCCCTCCAGGCTCCTCTGTCCAGGAGATTTATGAGGCAAGAATACTGGAGTGGGTTGCCATACCCTTCTCCAGGGGATCTTCCCCACCCAGGGATCGAACTCAGGTCTCCTGCATTGCAGGCAGATTCTTTACCACTGAGCCACCTGGGAAGCCCTATGCATATATATATATACATATATAAATCAAATAAAATATTAGTGCATATAAATTATCAAGTGAAAATATATGCATATGTGTGCTCAGTCATATTTGACTGTTTGTAGCTCCATGGACTGTAGCCCATCAGGTTCCTCTGTCCATAGAATTTTCTAGGAAAGAATACTGGAGTGGGTTGCCATGTCCTCCTCCAGAGGATCTTCCCAACCCAGTGACAGAACTCAGGTCTTGTGCACTGGAGGCAGATTCTTTACCATTTAAGCCACCAGGAAACCCAAGAATGCTGGTGTTGGTAGCCTATCCCTTCTCCAGGGGATCTTCCCAACCCAGGAATCAAACTGGGGTCTCCTGCATTGCAGGTGGATTCTTTACCAGCTGAGCAACCAGGGAAGACTGTGTATGTGTACATATATATGTATAAATCTATATATTTCTATGGGAGAAGGCAATGGCACCCCACTCCAATACTCTTGCCTGGGAAATCCCATGGACAGAGGAGCCTGGTGGGCTAAAGTGCAGGGGTCACAAGAGTGAGACATAACTTAACGACTAAATAACACCAGCAAGTGGATCAAAAGGCCTGCGTAATATGGCAATGGCATCCCACTCCAGTACTCTTGCCTGGAAAATTCCATGGACGGAATAGCCTGGTAGGCTGCAGTCTATGGAGTCGCTCAGAGTCGGACACGACTGAGCGACTTCACTTTCACTTTTCACTTTCATGCATTGGAGAAGGAAATGGCAAACCACTCCAGTGTTCTTGCCTGGAGGATACCAGGGACGGGGGAGCCTGGTGGGTTGCCGTCTATGGGGTCTCACAGAGTCGGACACGACTGAAGCGACTTAGCAGCAGCAGCAGCATACACATCTATGATCAAATGAAACATTATGCATGACTTTCCTATATTGTTACATCTTTTAGAAATTATTCAATTCCTACTAATCTATAAATTCTCTATTATTCTAAGATAATTCTAAGAAACTTGTATGCTGTAATATACTTAATTATACTCTTATCAGAAATATTCTTTTATTACTCTTTTGAAACTTGAAACAGATGTTCCATTGTATTTACTTACAAATGTGTGTTACCTGATCATTCTATAGAAAAAGCCTCTTGAGCCTCTTAAGGATAAGGACTGTGTGTAATTAATTTATCAAAACAAATTTTCAAATTTCAGTTAAGAACACGAAATATCGATGAAATGTTAAGGCAACATGTATAACTCACATTATTATACTCCGCTTACCAATAGGATAGATCATAACATATACCTGGTAACTATTACATTCAGGGTATTTCTGTAATTCACAGTTCAGCCTGAAGAAACCTCTAATATTTTCTTTATTTTGAGTCTACGATAGGACTGGGTCTATGGTAACATGAAGAGCATCACCATTTTTATGTTAATGTGTTGAAATATAAGCAGTGCTTGAGGCTCATCCTAGTGACCTGAGTACTTTCAAAGAATAAGGTAATAGGATTCCCAGTAAATACTGAGATTAGTCCATATGAGCTGACTGAACTTCACCATTATCAATTCCAGCCTTGGGTATCAAGTGATGTTCTCAGTCTTGGAAGCAAGGTAATTAGGAAGTGACAGTCTCACGAATATTTTAGTTTCAGTTTATTATAAGATTCCTGATTTTGCATGGTCTTGACAAAGGATACAAACCAAACTCTCAATGAAAAGAGGTAATACTCCTATTAATTTTACTCATCAATTTGTCATGATATACCTCTTGTCTTGGTGACATTACAAATATGTGTTTTCTCTCTCCTGCATCATTTAATCAACATTTATATATATTTTGTTTCATTTCAGGCTAAAAGACCCCTTATTTTGATTCAATTTCCTTCTTTAGTTTCCATCTATGAGTGATGTTCCATGTTCAATTGTTAGATGAAATATAACAATATCTTTAAAGTCATATTATCGCAAACTTGTTTCCTAAAGTTCTTATCAAAATATCTATTTTAATTTGTAGCTTTCAATAAATGCATCAAAAATATCTAAATACATATATTAAAAATATAAGCAAACTTCTATTAAAATGTTCTAAAAGTAGCACACACACCCAAACTCTGTACATCACCTCAGTTGTATAAATAAAATCAAGGGAGACAGAGTCAATGTAATGTGTAGCATTCATGTTCATATCTAAGTTACTTGTGCAGATTAATTCAGACATTTCTCTTGAATATGGCCCAGCAGTGGAAACATGTTTTAGTATTTAATCGTTTTATATGGTCTGCTATAAGTGGGAAAGTCTATGCAGGCACATGTGATTATAAGTTACATATATAAAGACTCATACTACACCAAATATCTTCTAATTATATCTTATAGCTAATTAGGATTATATTAATACATTAATATACCTTACATTAAATGAAGATTACATACATTATATGCAAAGAATCAGAAAAACCTGATGAGAAAATAAAAACATAAAATATCTTAAAAGACATCTTTATCCTTGAGTTCTAATTGCCAATTATTATGTCTAATGTAATGAATTGAGAACAAATTTCTTAGAGTCACTCAATAAATTTAAAAGTCAATGAAATGTGGCAACAGGAAATATTTACTTCTTCATTAGGATATGTTTATTTAATAATTAAAGTAAATGAACTGAATGTTTCAAGTACCTTTTCCAGACCTTCTTCCTTGAGGCTGATCACATCCAAATCAAAATCTGTTCGCAAGCCATTGGTTTTGTTGAAAGTGATTCTGCCTGTGAGGCCTTCCCAATGTGCCTGTGGGGAAAACCAACAAACAAACAAAAACCATAGATTATTAAATATGTAAAGGATGAGAAGATAAACCGTTTTTGTACAAGGAAAAAGAAACACTATTTTTGTTACTTCTCATAAATTTACATTGCTGTCCATTTTTAGTATTTAACATTTTATTCTCTTCTGAACTTCGAAGGATGTTTTTTCCAAATATGCTATCCAAGTCCCAGGGAAAATTTATTGTAAATTTTTCATTTTAAATACTGCATTTGCCAGGTATAACCTTCCTTTATGAGAAACTTGTGGCTTATGTTTTAAATAGCAAAGCTCTTTCAGCAAAGTGAGAACTTAAAATAGTAAATATCTCACTGGGGATTACAACTAGAAATACTATTATAAAATACCACTCCTAACATCAAACTAATACAAAATAAATATTTTATTACAATTAAAGAAACTGAATCTAGGATACATTTTGTTACATTACTTCAATCATACACTTTATACTTAGAATAATTAACATTGCTTTATTTTACGCTGTGTGCTATTTGTGCTTCATTGACTATGCCAAAGCCTTTGACTGTGTAGATCACAATAAACTGTGGGAAATTCTGAAAGAGATGGGAATACCAGACCACCTGACCTGCCTCTTGAGAAATCTGTATGCAGGTCAGGAAGCAACAGTTAGAACTGGACATGGAACAACAGACTGGTTCCAAATAGGAAAAGGAGTACGTCAAGGCTGTATATTGTCACCCTGCTTATTTAACTTATATGCAGAGTACATCATGAGAAATGCTGGACTGGAAGAAGCACAAGCTGGAATCAAGATTGCCGGGAGAAATATCAATAACCTCAGAGATGCAGATGACACCACCCTTATGGCAGAAAGTGAAGAGGAACTCAAAAGCCTCTTGATGAAAGTGAAAGTGGACAGTGAAAAAGTTGGCTTAAAGCTCAACATTCAGAAAACAAAGATCATTGCATCTGGTCCCATCACTTCATGGGAAGTGAAAACAGTGTCAGACTTTATTTTTCTGGGCTCTAAAATCACTGCAGATGGTGACTGCAGCCATGAAATTAAAAGACGCTTACTCCTTGGAAGGAAAGTTATGTCCAACCTAGATAGCATATTCAAAAGCAGAGATATTACTTTGCCAACAAAGGTTCATCTAGTCAAGGCTATGGTTTTTCCAGTGGTCATGTATGGATGTGAGAGTTGGACTGTGAAGAAGGCTGAGCGCCAAAGAATTGATGCTTTTGAACTGTGGTGTTGGAGAAGACTCTTGAGAGTCCCTTGGACTGCAAGGAGATCCAACCAGTCCATTCTGAAGATCAGCCCTGGGATTTCTTTGGAAGGAATGATGCTAAAGCTGAAATTCCAGTGCTTTGGCCACCTCTTGTGAAGAGTTGACTCATTGGAAAAGACTCTGATGCTGGGAGGGATTGGGGGCAGGAGGAGAAGGGGATGACAGAGGATGAGATGGCTGGATGGCATCATTGACTCGATGGACGTGAGTCTGAGTAAACTCCGGGAGTTGGTGATGGACAGGGAGGCCTGGTGTGCTGCGATTCATGGGGTCGCAAAGCGACTGAGCGACTGAACTGAACTGAACTGATACTGGGAGAAATATATCGAAATTACTTCACATCAATGTACACTTCCTATAGGAGCATTTCTTCAGGTAGAAAGAGGTAAGAATATAATAATCTAGATACACAATGGACTATCCCTCAAGAGTGAGCAAATATCTAGGTTTTTTTAATACAAAAAGATTTCTCATTCTGCTGGCTATATAGCCAAATTAGATGTTATATATGTTATTTGCAAATAGCTTGGAAAAATAGTTACATGTGAAAATTTTAAATAATGTAACATATACTCATAATTATGTTTGAATATATACTGAGACTCAAAACAGGTAAAACCCAGTAGATAAAGGGTAACATTTCAAAAAGTATTACAAATGTATATAATTATTACTACATTTCTAAGCTCCCTGTGTTCCTTGGATACTTATGTGTAGAAATTCTAAAACAATTTTAGGCTAATAAATTATAAGTAAATTTTTTAAAAAACTATAGTAGATATCTCAGTGCATATTGCAAAAGGGCATCCTTGAGGTTACCATGTGTCAACAGTTGTCCAGTAAGGAAGGAAAACATTTTGAACTTAATTTTTTCCAAAGAAAATAACTGTGGGCAGTGAACAAAAATCTATAGTAGTATAAAAATAAGAAATGGGATCAAGAAGTACAGAAGTAGAAGTACAGAATAGTCAAAGAAATCTGGGTTAAAGACAGCACAGGGAAATATACATCAAGGAAACTGTGCAACTAATAAAACCAATCACAAATTGAATTCTGAACTTTCCAGCAACCAAAGCAAAGAAGAAAATATGATGAAAATACAAGATACAAGACCCATAATTTAAGACACATCAATTGCCCAGGAGAAACTCAGATTTTCCTGGTACTGAAACCTGACAGAAATCTTTTTGATCTTCATAAGAGAGACCCTATGTGATTTAGTGGACAAGATCCTCAATAACACCCTACAATGAATACAATAGTGAATTCAGTTTCTTACAGGGCTGTTTGACACATGTCTCAATTGTCAAGTGCTTCATTCAGAAAAAGCTCTTCTTCAGCAAGCTCTTCTTCAGCTAGCCAAACCAATATGCTCTGTTAGCAATCCTCTGAGACTTAGTTTTACACCAGAAGTAAATGCAGAATATGGAGTAATAAAAGAACAATATGCTGTTACAGGACTATCATTCCACCTATCTCAGAGTTCAGTAATAATTAGACAAGGAACTCATGAATATTCTTTGCCAAGGTCCTGATGATTCTTAATTATGATTCTGTTTGCACTTTTATTTTCATGATAAATAATTTATTCTATGATGAGCTGATGATTTCCTTTAAGCAATAAATGAAAAATCTTATATATGGTAATAACAGCTGTGACTTTGCATAGTGAAGATTAAATATTCATAGTTAACCTTTCATATAAAAACTCATAAATCAAATGTACTTTAATAAAAAATAAAAAACTCCTGCTGCATCAAATAAAAAATATCCTTAACTGACAAAGGTATTTCCTTCATGAGAAGATGAATAGGAAGAATATGTGTGTGAAGTAAATGTGTGAGTTTGCATGTTTGTGTATGACATTTAAAAATTCTCCATTTTTATCCTTACTATGAGCATACTTGGTGTTAAACTGTAATAATTAGAAATGATACATTGCCATAAAAATGGTTATACTATGCAACATGAAGTAAACTTTGGACTTTTATGACTCTATATATTTTGTTTTATGTTAATGCTAATACAATTAAAATAACTAGATGTTATACTTAGCAACCATAGCTCTATAAAGTAATTCTTGAAAATGTACAAATTGGGTGTAATTTAGTGTAGTGCAAAGGGCATTCAAGTTAAAAATTCATTGCATATTTTGTGAGCTATGCTATAAATATTCTTTAAATATCTATTTTTCCACATAAATGAAAAGTAACACAATTGGACATGACTGAGCAACACAACAACAACATACATAAAGATTCCGAAAGGTGAGGGGCAAAAATGTCATAAATCATATATCACTGGTTCTCATCTGTACACACAATCATAGATATTTTGTAGAACTTCATTTATTTATCATAGAATTTTTCCCTTTCTTCCATATTATTTAGTAAAAATGCTAATTTTGCTTGTATGGGAAAAATAAGAAAGTTTAATTTAAAAGATACAAGTAAAAGATTACCTGTGAGGGAAACTGTAATAATCTCAATTCATTCAACTTGAGGACAAGTGAGACAGAGCAGAGGTACTTCTCCTGACTCACCTCTTTAATTAGGCTCATGAAGCGGGTCCCAAAGCGCCAGGGTTTGTGTCGATTGCACTGTAAGGAGCTGACTGTCATCTGGGGAAACTGCTGGACGCCCACAGACACCACGTGCACAGCATCATACATGAGAGCAGCATCAGTCTTAAAATGAGACAAAAGGAAAAGCGGCATCAATACATGTGAAACCCAGGATAGGAGGTTTGTAAGTAGAGATAAAGAGCCAGTGAGAGAAATAAATACCCAGTTTTTCTTCATGTAAGGGAGAAAACAATATTTCCACATGCTGTGTTTCTCTTAAAGAAGCTACTGTGATCAAATCCCTTCATGGGCTCCATTAGCACATCTGACCTACCCTCCCTTTCCTGAAGTGATAACAATTTCATATCATCCCACTATCTCTGCTTAAGTAGGAAATGTGTGCAGACATGCATTATTTAATTTTTTGCCCACCCTTTGTCTCTAGCTTTCTTTGTTCCTCTGTACACGTGTGTGTGTGCGTACATACACAAGGAATGCAAATATGAGCATTTTAATGGTTCCTTAAATTACATATTGTGTATAAAAGTAAATGAGTAAATAATTTCCTTTCATAGAAAGAAACAAGAGATTTGAAGAGATTTACCTAAAAAGCTTAAAGATAAACCCTAATTTTTCCTGCAATTCAGCTTTTCAAAAGGTTCAGTCTCAGAAATGATGATACAGTTTTGAATCTCAATACATGTGTTAATCCCTTTTCAAGAAACTAAGCTTAATCCCTGTACTGTTTTCTTTTCCCAAAATTTCCATATGAATAAAAGTTCATTTTGGCTTCTCAAGCAAAATGAATATGAATTCTACTGTGTTTGCACCTGCTCAAATGACTGGCCACTTTAGAGGTGAATGATAAAAAATAAACTGTTTATAAGTCATAGCAAACCAGAGGCTCAGTAACTGTCAAGCGCTGTGTTAAATGGCCCCTCACATTGTGTTTGACGGATCTATGCCAGGCTCACTACCTACAGAAGAGAGCCACTCTGACAATGAGGGTAGCAATGAACTTTGGGCCATCTGCTTGGCATGCTTTGGAATAAAAGCATATATTTCCTCTTCTCATTCACACAATTAGTGAGCTGTGAAATGAATTCCAAAATGAATAGGAACCCTGTAGATTATAGCATTTGCCACAATGCAATACGAAATGAGTACACACAGTAGCTTTCATGCAAATGGATCCTCAGGAACTTAACCACATAAAATGGAAGGCGGCTAAAGAGCCCAGTGCAATGACAGAACATAATAATAATACCATTTTATAGTTCATAAATCTTTGGGGAATATAGCTCAGATTCATAACCTTCGTTTGGTAAATACCAGCTGACTACTTTCGCACATTGATGGCTGCAGAGTGAAAACTAGAGAAGTGGTGTTGATACAGGCACATATCATGAGCCTGAGGATCAGGCTGATATTTATCTTTGGCCTGAGTTAACACTCAGAGGACATATCTCATACACCACACTGGTGGTTATAAAAAAAAAGTTAACAAGATATGAAAGATATGTTTGACTTAAAAATAAAATGAATTTTTTAAAAGTCACTATCAACAAATGTATAGAGATATGAACACTTTAAGAGACTACTAGAGAGAAGATAAAGGGCAATTTTGCAAGTTGCACCACAAGGGAATTTTTTAAATATTCATTTCTTTTTTTTAGCCCAGTAATTTCTCTTTCTGGAATTTGCCCTGAGAAAATAAAAGATAAGAACAAAAGCTACACACAGTATTTGTTTTAATAAATAACAAAGAGTACAAATCAATAAATGTTCAAAATAAGGAAACAGAAAATCACAATGATACTTTATATAAACATTAAAAATCATGTTTTAAAAAATAATCATTTAGATGAGAAACTGCATGTGATATAAAGCTAAGTGTAAAAACAGATTATACAGAACTGTATTTCCAGCATTTGTGTACTTAACATATATGCTATTGAACTTATTTCTCACAATAATAATTTAACAAAAATACTGATATTGTATCCATTTTACAAATGATGAAACCAAGGCTGAGAGATGTTATGTAACTAACAAAGTCATACAACTAAGAAGTCGAGAGGCCCAGATTCAAACAGCCTCATTGGTCATAGAAAGTATTCTTAAACATCATAACAATAAAAAAAAATTAAAGTGAAGAAAATACACTAAAATGATACTACTGATTACTCTTGGGAGATAGCAGTGAATAAAATTTATATTTTTATTGTTTTTCTTTATTTTTTACAGTTTTTTTTTTTTTTTTAAGATGGAGGTTTACTAAATACCATTGCAATTATTTCCAAGATGAAACTTTGTCATAAAATAGCTAAAAGAACACAATCTATGATATTCCTGCTATCCTGCCAGGACTTACTGCCTTATATGATCTTATGTGACCTATTTGAAAATTTTAGAATTAGCAACCTTATCTATTAATGACAATACTAGGAAAGAATTTTACCTAATTAAAAATTTGAAAATGATTTTTGGTACATAATTTCAGCTTCTGGATCAGAGTGTATACTAGATGACAATAAAACCATTTAAGATCTGTGATTTTAAATGTAATTACAAAAGGGAAACAATATTTATTAAGCTATAAGGTAAAGATAGGAGAGAAAAATTATAGTTAAAAAGTTGCTGTTTAAATATCTTCTTGAATTTCCAGTTTAAAGTATGTTGATTTATTATAAAATAATAAACAGAACTTCTGAAACTACTCTCTATGATATTTTCATCTGCTTAGGGTGCTTTTTTCATCTTACTTTTAAACTAGTTGCTTTATGTGATAATATGGAATTGTTTTCCATTTAGACTTCATATCCTGTCAGACTTAGCTTTACTATCTTCACAAAACTGTACATATGTAAATTCTTTCAACTTTGAAAAATTTTGAGAAAGCTCCAGCTTATCAAAAATGTTTTTCTTATTTTCACAAGAATGCATATATGCTTGACAATTTGCCTTAATTTAGTAACATTAGTAATGTTCATTCAGTATTTACTTTGTGTGAGGCACTTGCCCTAAATCATTGCCTTTAATTCTTATGCCCATCATGCAGTTGGAAATTCACTGATGAATTTAATTCCTGTATAAAATAGGAAGTTAACTCAGAAGACAGTTAAACAACTGGTTTGAAAATCATAGCATGTAGAGATGGAGCTGGATCTGAATCCAAAAATACTATCCAGAGTTTACATCCTTCTCTCTAGTTTTTGTTCAGTGTTCAACTTTTAATAAAGGAAAACAATTTAAAGTTTCAAAACATAAGAAATATCAATAAGTACTTGAATACATTTTTATATATAATTTTTGATAAACAGTAAATATTTACATAATGAAAATTCACTATAAAGTAAGGAAAATAGATTGTGGAGAGTTGGTAAATATAAATTCACAAAAAATAAATACAATGATGTATGAGATTGAGTCAATAATAGGTTAGTGAGAAGGTTAGTATTAACCAGGAACGAGGTTGTGAAAGAGGTAGATTTACTCTATACAGTTGCTGCTCAGTAGATTTTCACAAGGCAAAGGTCCAAGACTATCTTTTAAGATCATGCTGAAGAGGCATCTCTACTTCCAACTCTAAACTGTAGAGTTTTATCGAGCTGTTCTGGCTAAGTCTTCCACTCTCTCATATTGACTCTATAATCCTTTGCCTTGACTCTTCTCTAGAGGGAAAATATGAGGAAAGATGGGAGGAGTAGAAGAGAACAGGAGAAAAATGAAAGAGATACATGGGTTCATTACTTTGTCAATATCTCAATAATATTACTAACAAGCTACACTGCACACTTACTCTATGCCACACAACTGTCAATTTCTTCACACGTATTTCACGGAGACCCTATATTTTAGTTGATACTACTTTTATCAGAGAAGAGAAAACTGAAGTTTAGCAAGTTTGAAATAATCCTCTCAAGGTCTCATCACCTTGAGAAACAAGACTCAGCCAAAACTTAGGTCTTAGAATGACCCTCCAAAGTATCATAACAAGACTGGCAGAACTAAGACTCAGACAAAGATTTTAAAAACAAGATTCAGACACAGTCCAGTTCTTAAAACCACTGTCCTAACCACCATAACCAATTACCTCCCTTAAACCAGATTCCCACTGAAACTATGACAGGCAATGGAAGGCAAAGTGACAGCAGTGGATCTCATATTTCTGGAGACTCTGCTGAATACCAGAAAATGATGTCCCATAGAGCACGTCTCTGAGCTGAGATTCAAACAAAAGTTCATTAATCTTCCAGGTTAATTTTTTTTTTCCTTACACATCATAGTACCTCTAAAAAAAACTTCAGCTACATAAACATAAATGTGAATTAACCAAATCTATACAGAGTATGTGTACAATCTGGTTATTAAAATCCATAGGAGGGGGTTAGAAAAAGTTGTAGTTATTTAGATCCTAAACTGCTAAGACAAAAGCTAGGCAGAGAAAAAAATAAATAAATCAGCAAGGAAGAGAAAACAGTTTATCCTATTTTCTCTCTTTCAAGTATAATTGCTGCTGCTGCTGCTGCTGCTAAGTCGCTTCAGTCGTGTCCGACTCTGTGCGACCCCATAGACGGCAGCCCACCAGGCTCCCCCGTCCCTGGGATTCTCCAGGCAAGAACACTGGAGTGGGTTGTCATTTCCTTCTCCAATGCATGAAAGTGAAAAGTGAAAGTGAAGTCGCTCAGTCGTGTCCAACTCTTAGCGACCCCATGGACTGCAGCCTACCAGGCTCCTCCGTCCGTGGGATTTTCCAGGCAAGAGTACTGGAGTGGAGTGCCATTGCCTTCTCCGTCAAGTATAATTACTCATATATAAATAGATCATACTTATTGTGTGGAAAGTTAGAATATCTGTTCACCCTGGGAATATAGCCCAGAAGGAAGTGCAGTCTAGGAAAGTATAGTCAGATCCAAGTGCAGCCCTCCCTATTTCACTACTAGGTCAAGCATCTATCAACAGCTATATGAGCCCTCTTGAGACCCTATCTCAGATTAGACTGGAGTTGGAACTTTTTCTTTCCAAAATAAGTTAGTTAACCTACAAAGCATGTCCATCAGCCAGAAACTTGTTTTGCAAACCTTTAAAACTGTGCATTATAGCCCTACACATTTCAGTAAAACAACAGTGATCTTTTTAAATGGATGGCTTGAAGAGATCACAAGTGCCTTCTCATATATTATAATATGCATTAACCATCTCCCTAACTTATTGCTGGGTTTATCTTATACCCAGTCTAATTACTTTTAGGCATGGAGTATGTAACGGGGATGCAGGTGGAAGAGTGATGAATGCTAATTTCTATGGTTGAGCTATTGCCACAGAAACTGGTTTAGTCACCCCGTACTTTTTTCATCTATTTCAAGTAGCCTCGTGTCTGATGAGACTGTAAAGCATTGAAGGAACAGTGAATGTATGTACGCTTACATTTCTTTTATGCTTGGAAAAAGTCCACTGCATATTTTTAAATAATTGAAAACTCAGAGAGATTAGATGCTCTCAAAATGATAAGAATTACCATTGCTAAATACTTTTGATTTACGATATATGATTGAAACATTTCAAATAGTAAAAACAGGAATATTAATGGATTCCGTGAAAAGCTAAAATATTTCTATGCACTTAAATTTCATTTACAGAAGAATCTGGTACTAAGTGCTAATTACCAAGCATGTCCAGGGGAAGTGCATATGTTATTTCAGTTTCTGATCACTATAATCATCATCATTAAACATTTTCTTTGTAAAGTTCTGGGATAGATGTTCTAGAGTTATAAAAAATTAAAACAAAGCTTTTATTTGCATGAGGGATGAAGCAATTAGTTAGAAATGAGCAGTTTTGAACTATACAGGATCACAGAAGCAAACATCACTGTATTAAATCTCTTCAGTACACTAAATACACTAAAGACTTCTCTTCACAAAAGCTATCAAAGGTATTTACCTTTCTTCCCAGTAGGGAGGCAGCCTTTTGGAATGCTCTGTCCCCTAGGATATAACACTTTTGGGCATTCCATTGAGTTTTGCCTGGGAGAAGTTGTAAAACAGCATTTTCCAATTTATTTTCTCTATTATGCCAGCAGATTTACATTTATACAAATGTCTTTCTGCTTAAGCACTTTTTACATACTTGGGCTCTTGATCTGGGCTTCAAACACACCCAGTATTGTATTTAATAATTTACATTTAAATGTAACTAAAGAGTGATGTGATACATGATATATATAAAGTATATATATATATGTATTAGTTACATAAATAATATGTGACTAATATTAAGAATGTTGCCATATCTTGATTATAGTGATACTTATATGAGTGTATCAGATCAGATCAGTAGCTCAGTCGTGTCCGACCCTTTGCGACCCCATGAATCGCAGCACGCCAGGCCTCCCTGTCCATCACCAACTCCCGGAGTTCACTCAGACTCACGTCCATCGAGTCAGTGATGCCATCCAGCCATCTCATCCTCTGTTGTCCCCTTCTCCTCCTGCCCCCAATCTGTCCCAGAATCAGAGTCTTTTCCAACGACACACTCTTCCCATGAGGTAGCCAAAGTATTGGAGTTTCAGCTTTAGCATCATTCCTTCCAAAGAACACCCAGGACTGATCTCCTTTAGAATGGACTGGTTGGATATCCTTGCAGTCCAAGGGACTCTCAAGAGTGTTCTCCAACACCACAGTTCAAAGGCATCAGTTCTTCAGTGCTCAGCCTTCTTCACAGTCCAACTCTCACATCCATACATGACCACAGGATATACTTAGGTCAAAACCTATCAAGTTGTACAGCTTAAATATGGCAACTATAATACATTAATTTTACTCTAATACAGCTATTAAAAAACTCATAATGCATTTTTCTGGGAAGACTGTAGATTTCATTTTATTCTATAGATATCTAGAATTCTCACAAATGAAGGATCATTGATCTGTATCTTCTTTCCTTCTTGACAATTCTACTTTTAATAAAATTCTTTACACTTTTCCACATTTTATCTTCCTTTCTAGACACAAACATCTTTTGTATAATAATCACACCTCTCTTCATAAAACTGTGCACAGTATTCCATATATTGCTTCGCCCACGCTTTTTTACTATGGGCATGTATAAAAGGATTTTTCAATAAGTTGATGATTCAACCCAAAAGTTCATTTACACCATAAAAGAATAGGCTTTAGGAAGCTCTGAATAACAATCACACTTTGCCATCTAGCTAGAATGTATTCCCTCCCAGAGGTACAGTGAACCAAATCTGCCAGCAGCTCAAATCTGGGAGGAATGTGAGTGCAGCCTCTGTCCCGTTTCTAAATGAATTTATAGTAACAGCTTCGTGAACACATCTATCTTTCCATTAAATAAGTGCAGGCAGGTCCCCTTTGAGATCTGAATACTAGCTGGCAGGTGGCAGATCTATTCTGGAACTCCTGCATCTCAGATTTTGCTCATTTCTAAATTCCCATCTGAAGTATGGTGCACAGCACAGACAGCAGCCTGGTTGGTCTAATACATGGAGTTTAAGTTTATGAATCCTGGCTATTTCATTGTCTTGATCTTTTATCTAAAACAAATAATAAAAAAATACTTAAATCCCCATTTGCCTTGTTTCCTCATTTTATAATTGGAAATGAAAACTGATGATCTGCCATATCTGTCTCTTGTTGGGAAAAAAGTCACTTTTATAAACCAGATAGTTCCAAGAGAACAGTTACAAATATTGATTCTTCTATTAGAAGATGTGACTATTAAGGGTAGTGGAGAAGGGACTAGACTCTGACCTCTGGAGCTCCCTCCCACAATCAACACAGGCCTAAATGGGACAGAGAATCACCCACCCCTCTGAGCAAGGGTGAGGGTCACACATGGAAGGCAGGATGGTGTTCGCTCATTCAGCTGGCACACTGCAGCCAGCGCTCTGCCCGGCACAGAGCAGGTGCACAGTGGCTGGTAACGAAACCGAGGGATGGAAGAAGAAATGCCCTCAGACCCAGTCGGGAGCCAATTGTCAGAGACAATTCTCCCAGTTACATTGCAGCTGCCGTTATGCTTACTGTGTTGCCGGCTCTTTGTACTGCTCTGAAACGGAGTTCTTTACCAGCAGCTGCCTGGACTACACAGACGGCATGAGATAATACATTAAAGCAGTCTGCACAATCCCTGGCTCGCGGTGCATAGGCAGGTGTTAGATGATGATGATGATGATCGCCAGAAGAGCGGTAATCTCATCAAGATGGATCCTATCCAGAACAAGGAGCCGGTTTAGAAAGTAGAATGTTTCAACCCTTCTGCACCCACTGTTAGCCTAAATGAGGGAATAGGCCTCATGCTGTTCAAGAGAGCAGATCAAGTTCTGGAGGGAGAAGGAGCAGGAAGGAAATTAACACACAACAACATGATCCCTATAAAATGTGGTGTGTACACAATGCCATAATTCAGTGCTCAAAAAAAAAAAAAAAAAAAGTTCCTAAACACACACAATATCTGGTAAGTCTGGAATTTAAATATAAGTGGTGAAATATTACAGCATCTTGAATTTTGTTGCTAATTAAAGGACTGCTGTTGGACAGATAATTACCCACCAGCAATGTGAACCTGGACAAATCTGCCTTGCAGTTTTTTCTAGTCTCAGTTTCTTCATCTGTAAAAGGAGGGCAGGAACCAGGTGAATTTTCGGGTGCCCTGTAGTTTACATTTGCACTCCTAGAAAAACTCATCTTTTATTTTGATTTTATATTGGCCTTTATAATGCAATCATAATCCTAATTTATCCATCTCCTCCCCATAATTCTTTATGCTTTCTGTACTTTTTCAATAAACTTTAATACTAACATTTCATACACATATATAAATAAGGGAAATCAAAGTTAACTTTTCTTCAATCATTTGTCTGTGTTCATACTCTATCCATTTCCTCCCTGATCCAACAAAATCTGCCAATACTTGTATTATAGTTTCTCTGTTGTTTCAACTTCACTGTTAAAACTTCTTATGCACATTAAACCCAGCTTGGTTTCCTGATACTCTGCAGAGAAAAACTAAAGCCCCTTCTGTTATTCAAAGTCATTTACTAAACTATCCCAGGATTTTATCATGTTTTGTTCCTCTTCGCAGTTAGGATATAGATAGATATGCCTGTTCTTCATGTTTTTTAACTAACCAGAATGATGCCTGTATTACAGATTAGTTGAAAAAAAGGAGATTCCAGAAACTGCATGGTAAACGACCTTTAAAAGGAATATGGATTTTTGTAGTTACCTGTATGGCATTTGGTACCCATGAGGGCTAAAACGGAATAAGAGCTTAAAGGAAATATAAAGAAAAGAGAAGAAGGGAAAAGAATAGAATGAGTTCAGTATTACAGTCAAATTGATGAGTTAGGAAGAAAATTCAAGTTCAGCAAAGCTTTGAAGATTAAGAAAAGGAAACAGTATTGGATGATAGTGCTGCTGGGATTCAGGTAAAAAAAAAAAAAGGCCTGGTTTAGGATTAGTGCAATGAGTAATTAATGGATCTGTTTGTCTGGTGTTCCTGTAAATTTGTGAATTTAAATAAGTGTCTATGTTTTCTCAAACCAATACTCTCTGTCTTAGGCTTTAAAAGCTACCCCAAAAATTGTGGTAGCAATTTCACCTATTTTGAATAGGCAATCTAAGTGTTAATTTTGAGAGTAAGAGTTTTTGTTGGCTCTTAATGTTTCCATTACAAAATTTTCTATTATACAATTTCAATCTTGCAAGAACTCTTGCCGGATGCAGTTTCTTTAATAACAGTCAAGATAATTTTACAAAACAACATTATTTCTCTGTAAGCTTTTATATCTTTATAAGGTATGAAATTCAGTCCATGGAATTTTAACGTTAGAATTCCGAAAGCTTTAGATGACTACTTTGCATTCTTTCCAAGAATTATATATATCCATCTCAAATATTTTCTATATAATTTTCTTTCTTTCCTACACATATCTTTAAAATGCACCATTTCCCAAGCAGAAAATCCTATTTGTTTTTACTGCCACACTCTCTAAAGTACTTTAAACATTTATATACAAATTCCAAGATGTTTAGATGTTTCTCAAATACCATGTAGAGAAACTTTTCATTTTTTAAATATAAATGATTAACGAACAGCTGTAAAGCAGGTTAGAAAATGCCAACAGGTTTTCAATTAAAAGTTTCATTTAACTAATGTAATTATTCTTACCTAATTAAATTTTTCCACTAAGATCAGTCTATTGAGATATCTCATTCTCTTTTAAAATGTTCCATGAAGCTCTTACTAGCGCCCATGAACCACACTGTATTGATGGGATTCTTAATGAACTCTCTAGCAACAATGCACTGGCCTTAATAATTTAGGTCCTGTTAAATCGTGTCTGCTTCTTTACTACATTTGGAACTGCTACTGATCTAGAAAAGAGTCAATATCAAGGGGAAGTATTCTCTGCACTTCCAGCATATGTCCAGTACATCCAATTATCCTGATATTTGGAGCTCAAATTAGCTTCTTACATTAAAAAATTTATATTCCTCAATATTGTTTATATTTACTTTTCTCAATGTAATGAATTAAAATTGATTTTATACTGTTAACAGACTGATTCTTTCTAATTTGAGATCCAAGACTATGCAAACCAAAAATATACCAGAAATTTGAGTTCATGTAAATACTAGTTCCAAATGCCTACAAAAATTGAGAACCTGATACTTTATATATTATTTACCCAAACCAAAAATTAAATGATAGTTAAGATCTATTTTAAGCATGATTTGAAGAATAAAGTTGAAGTTTATATCAATGTGTGTATGTTAGTCGCTCAGTCGTGTTTGACTCTTTGTGACCCCATGGACTGTAGCCCCCCAGGCTCCTCTGTGCATGGAATTCTCCAGGCAAGAATACTGAAATGGGTACTAATTTGCTTCTCCAGGATATCTTCCTGACCCAGAGACTGAACTTGGGTCTCCTGCATTGCAGGCAAATTCTTTACTATTTGAGCCACCAGGGAAGCCCTTGGTATAGATATTTCTGAATAAATAAAATGATATCCAAATAAATCATACCAATATGTGTCCAAAACAAATTTTATTGCTCTTCTTGTGAGTCTAGCTTTTTATATTATGCTCTGTATATAAAATTGTAATAGTAAATTCTCATAGGGGTTTCCCTGGTGGCTCAGTGGTAAAGTCTTCTCATAGAAATGTGAAAAAAAAGTAAAGTTTCACAGAAATTTAATGGGACTTACAGCTTTAGCTTTGTAATGTATTAGTCCCTATTGTAAATCATGCAATCTTTCTTAGCTTCATTTTTTTCATCTTTAAAATAAGTAGAATAATGATGTATCTCACATTGTAAGGATCAAATTAGATAAATTTAGAAAAGTGAGAACTATAAAGATTTTAAACGTGTCATAATTACAGAGTGGGGTAAGTGAGAATCTCAAGAATGTTAACACTGGTAACATCAATTTAGATTAGGATTCAGTCTTTGAGGGAAAAAAATAATAATTGATTTGCATGTTCACATTTCAGTGTACCTTAGATCTTAACGTGAAGATTTCCTATCTCTTCACTACTTTTAATAACCTGGTTGATTCCTTCTCTGAAAGTGCATTGATTTAACTAATTATTGTTTTTTTTTTTTGCCAAGAGGAAATGTCTTTGCTTGCCCACTCTTGGGTCTCATGAATATCCCTTTTCCCATATGAACATATGCTTTTGCAATTACATTTTTTATTTAATTTGTCTTTATGTGATTTTTAGTTTGATTCACTCATTCAACATTTATAAATATTATTGTGTGATTAACATCAAACACAATTATGAGTTTGGGTAATAAGACTGAGAGGTCAATTATTTAGACAAACAAATCAACATTCTTAATATACTGCCCCATGGTGGGTAAAGGAGAGGTATCTGATTTTGTCTGGAGCAATGCCTATCTATTGATATGTTAGAAAATAGGTATTGTATGAAAGATTTTCCTATTAGCACTTACAGCTTCAACAAACAAAAGGAGTGGAGAAAAGCTTAGAAAGCAGAAGTTGGAAAGGATAGTAGGATCAAGGGAAAAAGTCAAACCAGAATTCTCACTAGTTTTTTTTTTTAAGATTATTTGTTGTTGTTTAGTTGCTATGTTGTGTCTGACTCTTGCGACCCTATGGACTGTAGCCTACCAGGTACTCTGTCCATGGGATTTCCCAGGAAAGAATACTGGAGTCGGTTTTTTTCTCCAGGAGATCTTCCCAACCCAGGGATCGAATCCACATCTTCTGCACTGCAGACAGATTCTTTACCCCTGAGCCATTGAGAAGTCCTTTTTAAGATTACACTTTGTTCATATCCTGAGATTCCTAACATCTCCTTTCAAGACAATTAAAATATGCTTGTTCTTTAATGAAACAGATATTAAAGAGTTCTCCTAAAGTTGAGTCGTTATATATCAGTTCATTTTATAACTGATCTAAACAGGAGATTGAAAGAATAGAGAATGGAACTCGGAAGACCAAGAATATGATTTTATTAAAATAATGTAACTATGTTGATGGGATTCTATTGTTATGCATTCTCAGCATCTCTTCCTATTACAGCAGAATATTTTTCCCCTCCCAGTTTTTCCGTGACCCAGTCTCCTAGCCCTATGCACTATAGGCCTTACTGATAACTACCACTGCTTCAGGCATGGCCAAGTTAAATCCAGGCCTTTTGAGGGAACCACCGGGAAAGAAACACAGTCCTCCTCCTGAAGCTCTGTACCTGTGTATTTGAACTTTCATGGTGCCTCTGCACCCTCTGTCTGAGAACGGAACCAATGCAAATGAATAAGGGGGAGTGATGGAGATTAGCTTGTTTATGACTTTATGACCTGGAACCAACTGGATTCAACTGTATCTGAGGACAGATTATCTTGTACTTCTGAGCTAGAGATTCAACATGCTTTCCTTTTGCTATTAACTAATTTTCAGGGAATTTTAGGCAATCAGAATTGAAAGAATCTTGAATAATGAAGGTCTAGGCTTTGGTTTCCTCAAGGCAAAATGTGATTACTACTTCTATCTACTCACAGCGTTGGGATATAAATTTAGAAAAATAGGAAGATATATGCAAAAGAGGCCATATGTAATATTACAGATGCAAATACTAGAAAATGTAATAATCATGTTAAATAAATACACCAAATGTATATTACTATCTTCTATTAATAATTCTTAATACTTTGTAGAGAAACATTTAATATAGTAGGAAATTTGGGGGTAACTACTAAGATATCTACAGTATTGGGAATTGGTTACACTAATAAAAACACAAAATGGAGCAACTGTAAGATGTATACACTCTGCCTGCCAAAATTCGTCTCAGTCAACATTACCATTCCTACTGTGAATTATACAGGTTCAGGGACAATCAGAATGTGAACTGAAGCAAAAAACTTTAATGGTACACTGCTGAGAACATTATTAAGAAAGAAATCATAGAGGACTCTAAACCAAATGTAAACTAACCCTCTGCAATGCCCTTTTAGTCAGTAGGTTAATAGACTGACATCAAAATTGGAAATGACCGATTAAACTGTATCAGTTAACTCTTGACATTTATACTTTTGAGTTTTATACTTGATGAAACAAATTATAAATCACAAACCTGGACATAAAATACTTTCATTACAACCTTTTTCTGTGTATGCTGAATCCTATGCCATTCAGGAAATTAATTCAAAGTAGACAAAGAGCAAGAAGTGAAGGTGATATCACTCTACTCAGAAGACAGTTTGATAAACTTCACCTGATGGATTTTACAACTGAATAATGGCAGCCAAAGTAAGACTAGAGGGTGAGAGGCAGAGACTCAGAGGAAAACCAGAAGTAACAACATTTCCACAGAGAAATTAGCCGCAAAAGGATGCTACAAATGTCTTATAAGGCATAAAAAATGATCATCTGAAGAAACAAAAAGAAATTTAAGAAGTGATGAGGCAGTAAAAAAAGAATAGCCTAAGCATTCTGAAAATAAAAGAGCTTAAAATGGTTTTCCTTCTTAGTTGAAAGAGAAACTTGATAAATTTGTGAGGAAAAAATTTAAATAAAAAGACATTCCATATTTAACTTTCTCCTTGAGCATAGCTCATTTATAGGAGTTCTATAAAGCATGCATTGACTCAAAACTCACTGTCGGCATCTGAGTAAGTACAGTGAGTCTCAGTGCAAGGCTGTTAACCACTGAGTAGGCTCCTGTGTTTCCGGAGTTCATAGCATCAGATAATATTTCTTCTGCTCCTTTGCAATCCTAACCCCGAGTCCCTCCGTCCCTCTCTTCCCCAAATGTATAGCCTTCAGGGCCTTCTCTTTTCTTTCTCACCTTGTAAATACAAGCCACCTAATGAATACCCACAGACACTTTGAACGAATACCCACAGATATTTTGAAGGGAAAATTACTGCAATTATAAATATAATTCTATGTTAAATGTTGAACAGAATTTGATAGACTTTTTTATAATTAGATATTTGCAACTACTTTTGTTCTCAAGGAAACCAATACAAAGGTATTATACATATCTATCATGCAAAATAGAAGAATAAAGTTTACTCTTATTTCTTTATTCTTTGAAATTAGGTGAAGCACAAGGACAATCCTTGACCAGAATGTAAAAGAGAGGAATTTACTACAGATATGAAAAAACTGGGTAATGAGCATATCTGTTATGACATTGGCATACTATGTCGATTTTTAACTATATCCCATGAACGATGTTGTGCCTTTTTAAGTTAGAAAGTAAATACTTCACAAAGAAGTTATTTAATTACTTTCTACAACTCCTACCATATGGCATTGTGTAGGCACTTTTCAGATATGATTTAACTTAATTTTCTTTAACAAGCTAATGGTGTGGGTAAAAGATTCTGAAGAGTTGAGGCTTAAATCATCCAGTAAGGGGCACACTTGAGAGATTCTGCTTTTCTGAAGCCATGATACATTATGACAACATCAATTGTGGCTATTTATAGCAGTGGCTAGAGAACACAAGTTAACATCTATTTTAGAGACTAGCTCCACTCCTCGTAAGCTAAATGCAGTGTGCTCTATGAAACAAAGATCACTGAAAAGATAGCTTTTATCCAAAGCTTTTCATCATTGAAAAGTCAGCTTTCATTTCTTGATGACATGAAGTTATTTTTTTCAATCCAGGGCTGAGAAAGAGTCAGTAAAATTTCTAGGTAAGAAAAAAACCACAATTTCCTCATGAGACATAGGTGCAGAATGGTGTGCTCCTACCTATAGTTGAGTGCTAGAAAAAACAGTCAATACGATTCCGGAAAACGATCTGGAAATCAGTGTCAAGCATAAACTGGGACATTACAATTTCTCTTTGGAAATTTTACTCCACTGAAACAACAATACAAGATCCCACAGATGTATACACAAATACATGCATAAAACACGGTTTATACTTTTTTTTTTTAAATATAGCAGCCTGAATTTCAAAGCTAAGAAATTAATGTTATATAACTGAATATTGTAAAACTATTAAATTATTATCTAGAGCTATATGTATTGACATTTAAGTATAGATGTTAAAATTTAGATATCCATGCTATAAAATAATATATTCCTCTTGTAATGGATTATAGCATATAGCCTTACATTCAGTAAAACAATTTAGAGTCTGCCATCCATGCTCCAAACTTTGAGGTAATTATTCTCAATACCATTGATGTATAAACACAAACCCACATATTGCACTTATTTCTATTGTTTTAATCAAAAGTGGAATAGTCTCAAGTTTCTTTAAAAAGAAAAGAAAAAAAAACAAAACTAAGAATATACCCTTCCAAGTTAGTGTTAGGTTCTGCCTTATCATTTTCAGCTACTGAATAAATTTCAATTATGGATACTCAAGATATAAATTGTTTAAGCATAGAAAAATATAGGTTATACCTCTCATAAGGCACAGTTGTACTCATGCATGATAGTGGATAATTATGTGTTGTGCCTATAAACAGCAGAATTTTAGGCATATTTTACTTTATTGTACCTTGCAGATACCATGCTCTTTATACATTGGAGGTTTGCGGCAACCTTGTATCCAGAAAGTTTATTCGTGCTATTTTCCAAAAGTATTCACTCGCTTTGTGCCCATGTTGCATTTACATAATTCTCACAATATTTAAAAGTTTTCCTTATTATTACTTGCTATGATAATCTGCAAAAAGATTAAAATCTTCAGTTTGCTGAAGATTCAGATAATGGTTACTATATTTTAGCAATTAAGTGTATTTTGATTAAGGTTGTGCCTTGTATTTTTAGACATAATGCTATTGCACACTTAATAGACTATAGCACAGTAGAAACATAACTTTTATATGTACTGGAAAATTTTAAAATTCCTATAACTTTTCTTTAACAGTGGTCTGGAACTGAACTTGCAATAACTTTAAGGTATGATTTACTGAAACAAATTCAAATTTTATGTTTTTATTAACAGTAGCAGGTTTAATGAACTTATTTACAAAACAGAAATACAGTCACAGATATAGAAAACAAATATATGGTTACCAAGGAAAGTGGGGGGTGGGGAGGGATACACTGGGAGATTGGGATTGACATACACACACTACTATGTCTAAAATGGATAACTAACAAGGACCTGTGGTATAGTACAGGGAACAACACTATTAGGTACACTGTAATGATGCTTTCGAACTGTGGTGTTGGAGAAGACTCTTGAGAGTCCCTTGGACTGCACGGAGATCCAACCAGTCCATTCTGAAGGAGATCAACCCTGGGATTTCTTTGGAAGGAATGATGCTAAAGCTGAAACTCCAGTACTTTGGCCACCTCATGCGAAGAGTTGACTTATTGGAAAAGACTGATGATGGGAGAGATAGGGGGCAGGAGGAGAAGGGGATGACAGAGGATGAGATGGCTGCATGGCATCACTGACTCGATGGACGTGAGTCTGAGTGAACTCTGGGAGATGGTGATGGACAGGGAGGCCTGGCGTGCTGCAATTCATGGGGTTGCAAAGAGTCGGACACGACTGAGTGACTGAACTGAACTGAACTGAACTGAATGACTTACATGGGAAAAGAATTTTAAGAGTGGATATACGTATATTTATAACTGATTCACTTTGCTATACAGCAGAAACTAACACAACATTTTAAATCAACTACACTCCAATAATTATCTTTTTTAAAGCATATTTTCTTCTGAATTCTAGGTAACTCACTGTTTACATGAGCCACTTCTAATTTCCCTAACGTTTTCCACTACAGATTTTTCATCTTCATGCATGTAAACTCAACCAAAAGTAAAGGTCAGGCCCCAAGACTGTCAGGTGAGAGCTGCCTGGATGACTTGTCATTGTTTTGGACAACTTGCCCGTTTTGGACAACTACAAACAACCGTCAGGCCATCATCTGCGTCAGTGGACATAAAGAATTATTTTCTAAATATGGACATCAAAAGGAAAAAGTGATTAATCAAGTCATATCTTAAAGCTTTCCTACAAGCATTGTGCTGTTAATTAACATGGTATCTGCTTCCTGCAAATGAAGCCCCAAGCTATTAAATAAAATTACTGTGGTGCTCCCTAAGTGTGAGGCTCATTTGGAAAAGCACTAATACGCATTTTTTTCTGTCTTGAGCTAAGTGATTAGCAGGCAACTAGCTCTGGAAGATGATACTCCCGGAAGTCATCTGGTCTGAAAGACATGCTGTATTTACCTAAAAAACAGTTTGACAATTATATGCCATGACTGCTGCTGCGACTGCTGCTGCTGCTGCTGCTCCTAAGTCGCTTCAGTCGTGTCCGACTCTGTGTGACCCCATAGACGGCAGCCCACCAGGCTCCCCCGTCCCTGGGATTCTCCAGGCAAGAACACTGGAGTGGGTTGCCATTTCCTTCTCCAATGCATGAAAGTGAAAAGTGAAAGTAAAGTCGCTCAGTCATGTCTGACTCTTAGCGACCCCATGGACTGCAGCCTACCAGGCTCCTCCATCCATGGGATTTTCCAGGCAAGCATACTGGAGTGGGGTGCCATTGTATGACTAGATGTTTTCAAACAAACATAGTAGTTTTATGTATAGCTGACTTTGTTATAAAAAATATTTGAGGTAAGCACAGCCAATCTTTTTCTCCCAATTGAATTTTACATAAATCCAAATGTGCTCATTTATGTCAAATATGAGGGCTTCCCTGGTGGCTCAGATGGTAAAGAATCTGTCTGCAATACAGGAGACCCAGGTTTGATCCCTGGGTTGGGAAGATACCCTGGGGAACAGAATAGCAACCTACTGCAGTATTCTTGCCTGGAAAATTCCATGGATAGAGGAGCCTGGTGGGCTAGAGTCCACAGAATCACAAAGAGTTGGACACAACTGAGTGACTAATACACATACACAATATGTCAAGCATGACTTTGAGGAAGGTTTTAAATATTTCAGGAGCTGTTTAGGACCATTATTTTGATATTATCAATGATATCACATATTGAACCCTAGATTTATAAAAAATATTCAAGAATAATTATTAAAATTTATAATTAATAGTATAGCTATTTGGTCTTAAAATTATCTACTAATATTGATTTTCTCAGTTTTCTCTAAAATCAAGTCCCAAATCAGTGAGCTATCATTTTAAGCATAAGTGGAATAAGTACATAAATTTTACCAGTAAAATGTTGTTTCAATGATGCCAGTCTTTATCATTTCCTTAAAATAAGTGATTTCTTCATATTGAAAATGCTTTACATTTATAAATTAATATTTGGTGACTTATTCCAATCAATGCATCTTGCAAAACAAAGATAGCTTAAAATGTTGTTTTAATCATTTAATTTAAATTTTAATGGAATTAAACTCACATACAACATTTTGAAATTTACCCTCAATATTTGTAATGCAAAAAAATGGATTCCATATAAATGTGTTATAGAACCTTTTTGAGAAATCAGACTTCAATAGATGTATAGGAAAATGCAAAATTGATATGTTCCTAATTTCCAAATAAGAGGTCACTTTAATCATTACATACCCAGATTAACTTCATTTAAAGGTAGTACCTGCCATTTCTATAGACTCTGAAGAATGGGTTACAAGATTAATTTCTGCTCCATGGAGAGGAAGCAAGAAGGGCTAATTTCCTAAGAAAACACTTCCTCCCTCAAGGTAAAAAATATCTTGCTTCTGTTTTCATGTGCCTTCTTTCAGCAGTATATGAAGTCTCTACCTCTGGGTTAGGCAGAATAACTCTAAGACTAACCAAAGTAGCTTTTGCAAAGAAGGACGTCAATGCACTTTCTAAAACTGAAACACAGTCTGAAATAGTTGAATCATTCATTCCACTATTCTTCCTAGAAAATATGCCAACTATTAAAATCCAAATGATGTGCCCAGTTCTATTTGTATTTACATAATAGTGCTTCCCTGGTGGCTTAGATGGTAAAGCCTCTGACTGCAATGCGGGACACCCAGGTTTGAGGCCTGGCTCTGGAAGATTCCCTGGAGAAGGAAATGGCAATCCACTCCAGTAGTCTTGCCGGGAAAATTCCAGGGATGGAGGAGCCTAGTAGGCTACAGTCAATAGTGTCACAGAGAGTGGGACACTACTGAGTGACTTCACTTTGACTTTTACATAATAGGGCATGGTTGTTTAGTTGCTAAGTCACATCTCACCCTTCTGTGACCCATGGACTGTAGCCCACCAGGCTCCTCTGTCCATGGGGTTTCCCAGGAAAGAATACTGGAAGGAGTTGTCCTTTCCTTCTCGAGGGTATCTTCCCAAATCAGGGACTAAACCCATTTCTCCTGCATTGGCAGGTGGATTCCTTACCATTGAGTGACCATGGAAACCCAATAGTACATTAAAACAGTCATAACATATTTAGAGTCAGAAGAAAATCAGAGAAGATGGACAGCAATGCACACATGCATTTCATAATCAGCTACCCTATGGTAGACAAAGAGAAAAATGAATTAACTCACGAAATACTTAGATGTAGACTTTACCATTGATTGATTATTGAGGAGATGAAGGGAGTGATGACAAGAAGAAAGGAGGTTACAGTAACTCTCAGGTTTATTATTATTGAGGCTAATAGAAGGTGATTATGATCAGATCAGATCAGTTGCTCAGTCGTGTCCAACTCTTTGCGACCTCATTAATCGCAGCACGCCAGGCCTCCCTGTCCATCACCAACTCCCGGAGTTCACTCAGACTCACGTCCATCGAGTTGGTGATGCCATCCAGCCATCTCATCCTCTGTTGTCCCCTTCTCCTCTTGCCCCCAATCCCTCCCAGCATCAGAGTCTTTTCCAATGTTTCAGCTCTTCGCATGAGGTGGCCAAAGTACTGGAGTTTCAGCTTTAGCATCATTCCTTCCAAAGAAATCCCAGGGTTGATCTCCTTCAGAATGGACTGGTTGGATCTCCTTGCAGTCCAAGGGACTCTCAAGAGTTGTCTCCAACACCACAGTTCAAAAGCATCAATTCTTCAGCACTCAGCCTTCTTCACAGTCCAACTCTCACACCCATATATGACCACTGGAAAAACCATAGCCTTGACTAGACGAACCTTTGTTGGCAAAGTAATGTCTCTGCTTTTGAATATGCTATCTAGGTTGGTCATAACTTTCCTTCCAAGGAGTAAGCGTCTTTTAATTTCACGACTGCAGTCACCATCTGCAGTGATTTTGGAGCCCAGAAAAATAAAGTCTGACACTGTTTCCACTGTTTCCCCATCTATTTCCCATGAAGTGATGGGACCAGATGCCATAATCTTCATTTTCTGAATGCTGAGCTTTAAGCCAACTTTTTCACTCTCCACTTTCACTTTTATCAAGAGGGTTTTGAGTTCCTCTTCACTTTCTACCATAAGGGTGGTATCATCTGCATATCTGAGGTTATTGATATTTCTTCCGGCAAACTTGATTCCAGCTTGTGTTTCTTCCAGTCCAGCGTTTCTCATGATGTACTCTGTATATAAGTTTAAATAAACAGGGTGACAATATACAGACTTGATGTACTCCTTTTCCTATTTGGAACCAGTCTGTTGTTCCATGTCCAGTTCTAACTGTTGCTTCCTGACCTGCATACAAATTTCTCAAGAGGCAGATCAGGTGGTCTGGTATTCCCATCTCTTTCAGAATTTTCCACAGTTTATTGTGATCCACACAGTCAAAGGCTTTGGCATAGTCAGTAAAGCAGAAATAGATGTTTTTTTGGAAATCTTTTGCTTTTTCCATGATCCAGCAGATGTTGGCAATTTGATCTCTGGTTCCTCTGCCTTTTCTAAAACCATCTTGAACATCAGGAAGTTCACGGTTCACATATTACTGAAGCCTGGCTTGGAGAATTTTGAGCATTACTTTACTAGCGTGTGAAATGAGTGCAATTGTGTGGTAGTATGATAGTGACTTATAATTATACAGTGGAAGTGAGAAATAGATTTAAGGGACTAGATCTGATAGACAGAGTGCCTGATTAATGATGGACAGAGGTTCGTGACATTGTACAGGTTACAGGGATCAAGAAAATCCCCATGGAAAAGAAATGCAAAAAAGCAAATTGGCTGTCTGAGGAGGCCTTACAAACAGCTGTGAAAAGAAGAGAACCAAAAAGCAAAGGAGAAAAGGAAAGATATAAGGATCTGAATGCAGAATTCCAAAGAATAGCAAGGAGAGATAAGAAAGCCTTCCTCAGTGATCAATGCAAAGAAATAGAGGAAAACAACAGAATGGGGAAGACTAGAGATCTCTTCAAGAAAATTAGAAATACCAAGGGAACATTTCATGCAAAGATGGGCTCGATAAAGGACAGAAATGGTATGGACCTAACAGAAGCAGAAGATATTAAGAAGAGATAGCAAGAATACACAGAAGAACTGTACAAAAAAGATCTTCACGACCCAGACAATCACGATGGTGTGATCACTGACCTAGAGCCAGACATCCTGGAATGTGAAGTCAAGTGGGCCTTAGAAAGCATCACTATGAACAAAGCTAGGGGAGGTGATGGAATGCCAGTGGAGCTATTTCAAATCCTAAAGGATGATGCTGTGAAAGTGCTGCACTCAATATGCCAGAAAATTTGGAAAACTCAGCAGTGGCCACAGGACTGGAAAAGGTCAGTTTTCATTCCAGTCCCAAAGTCAATGCCAAAGAATGCTCAAACTACCTGACAATTGCACTCATCTCACACGCTAGTAAAGTAATGCTCAAAATTCTCCAAGCCAGGCTTCAGCAATACGTGAACTGGGAACTTCTAGATGTTCAAGCTGGTTTTAGAAAAGGCAGAGGAACCAGTGATCAAACTGCCAACACCTGCCGGATCATGGAAAAAGCAAGAGAGTTCCAGAAAAACATCCATTTCTGTTTTATTGACTATGCCAAAGCCTTTGATTGTGTAGATCACAATAAACTATGGAAAGTTCTGAAAGTTATGGGAATACCAGACCACCTGACCTGCCTTATGAGAAACCTATATGCAGGTCAGGAAGCAACAGTCAGAACTGGATATGGAACAACAGACTGGTTCCAAACAGGAAGAGGAGTACATCAAGGTTGTGTACAGTCACCCTGCTTATTTAACTTATATGCAGAGTACATCATGAGAAACGCTGGGCTGGAAGAAGCACAAGCTGGAATCAAGATTGCCAGGAGAAATATCAATAACCTCAGATATGCAGATGACACCACCCTTATGGCAGAAAGTGAAGAGGAACTCAAAAGCCTCTTGATGAAAGTGAAAGAGGAGAGTGAAAAGTTGGCTTAAAGCTCAACATTCAGAAAACGAAGATCATGGCATCCTGTCCCATCACCTCATGGGAAATAGATGGAGAAACAGTGGAAACAGTGTCAGACTTTATTTTTCTGGGCTCCAAAATCACTGCAGATGGTGACTGCAGCCATGAAATTAAAAGATGCCTCCTCCTTAGAAGGAGGGTTATGACCAACCTAGATAGCATATTCAAAAGCGGAGATATTACTTTGCCAACAAATGTCCATCTAGTCAAGGCTATGGTTTTTCCAGTGGTCATGTATGGATGTGAGAGTTGGACTGTGAAGAAAGCTGAGCACCAAAGAATTGATGATTTTGAACTGTGATGTTGGAAAAGACTCTTGAGAGTCCCTTGGACTGCAACGAGATCCAACCAGTCCATCATAAAGGAGATCAGTCCTGGGTGTTCATTGGAAGGACTGATGCTGAAGCTGAAACTCCAATACTTTGGCCACCTCATGGGAAGAGTTGACTCATTGGAAAAGACTCTGATGCTGGGAGGGATTGGGGGCGGGAGGAGAAGGGGACGACAGAGGATGAGATGGCTGGGTGGCATCACTGACTCAATGGACATGAGTTTGAGTAAACTCCGGGAGTTGGTGATGGACAGGGAGGCCTGGTGTGCTGCAATTCATGAGGTTGCAAAGAGTCAGACACGACTGAGTGAGTTTACTGAACTGAAGATAAAATAATGTACATAAATGCTATCAAAAATATGCCCTCACAATCATCTCATTCTCTTAGCTTGTCTGGTTTTTCTTCAGAGCCCTTGTCATGATCTGACTACACACACATGTGCACACACAGTGTAGTTCTCTTTCCCTCTGTTAGAACATAATCTCCATGGGTACAGAGACTTCACTGCTTATATCCATGAGTAGAGAAGAGGTTTCAGGTTGGATGATAAGGTTGAATTGTTTCTGAAACCTACAAGTAGAAATGTCTGACAGATGAGTTGGACACGTGAATTTGTTTCAAGTTACAGGTATGAGCCAGGGATTTAAATTGGGATATCACCAACAAATGGAGAAAGATTAAATAAAACCTAGGAGCAAATACTCTTGCCTGGAAAATCCCATGGATGGAGGAGCCTGGAAGGCTGCAGTCCATGGGGTCGCTGAGGGTTGGACACTACTGAGCGACTTCACATTCACTTTTCACTTTCATGTATTGGAGAAGGAAATGGCAACCCACTCCAGTGTTCTTGCCTAGAGAATCCCAGGGACGGGGGAGCCTGGTGGGCTGCCGTCTATGGGGTCGCACAGAGCCAGACACGACTGAAGCGACTTAGCAGCAGGAGCAAATAACATTCAGAAAAAAAGTAGAATAAAAGAAAAGCGTCCTGATGTTAAAGGATATTTAAGGACTGAGAGAAGTATCAGAGGGAGACCACAGGTAGAGAGAGACAGGAGATAGTGGTATCAGGGAAAGCAAGTTCAGTTCAGTTTATTTGCTCAGTCGTGTCCTACTCTTTGCAACCCCATGGACTGCAGCATGCCAGGCTTCTTTGTCGGTCACCAACTCCCAAAGCCTACTCAAATTTATGTCCATCGCATTGGTAATGCCATTCAACTTTCTCATCCTCTGTCGTCCCCTTCTCCTCCCACCTTCAGTCTTTTCCAGCATCAGAGTCTTTTCTAATGAGTCAGTTCTTCACATCAAGGGGCCAAAGTACTAGAGTTTCAGCTTCAATATCAGTCCTGACAATGAATATTCAGGACTGATTTCCTTTAGGATGGGCTGGTTGGATCTCCTTGCAATCCAAGGGACTCTCAAGAGTGTTCTCCAACACCCCAGTTCAAAAGCATCAGTTCTTCGGCACTCAGCTTTCTTTACAGTCCAACTCTCACATCCATATATGACTACTGAAAAAACCATAGATTTGACTAGATGGACTTTGTTGGTAAATTAATGTCTTTGTTTTTTAATACGCTGTCTAGTTTGGTCATAGCTTTTCTTCCAAAGAGCAAGCGTCTTTTAATTTCCTGGGTTCAGTCACCATCTGCAGTGATTTTTGAGCCCAGAAAAATAAAGTCTCTCACTGTTTCCCCATCTATTTGCCATGAAGTGATGGGGTCAGATGCCATGATCTTCATTTTCTGAATGTTGAGCTTTAAGCCAATTTTTTCACTCTTGTCTTTCACTTTCAACAACAGACTCTTTAGTTCTTCTTCACTTTCTGCCATAAGGGTGGTGTCTTCTGCATATCTGAGGTTATCAATATTTCTCCCAGCAATCTTAATTCCAGCTTGTGCTTCATCCAGCCCAGCATTTCTCATGATGTACTCTGCATATAAGTTAAATAAGCAGGGTGACAGTATGTAGCCTTGATGTACTCCTTTCCCTATTTGCAAGCAGTCTGTCGTTCCATGTCCAGGTCTAACTGTTCTTTCTTGACCTGCATACAGATTTCTCAGGAGGCAGGTCAGGTGGTCTGATAATTCCATCTCTTTCAGAATTTTCCACAGTTTGTGTGATCCACACAATCAAAGGCTTTGGCATAGTCAATAAAGCAAAAGTAGATGTTTTTCTGGAACTCTTGCTTTTTTGATGATCCAGTGGATGTTAGCGATCTGATCACTGGTTCCTCTGCCTTTTCTAAACCCAGCTTGAACATCTGAAGTTCACTGTTCATGTATTGTGTTGAAGCCTGGTTTGGATAATTTTGAGCATTACTTTGCTAGCATGTGAGATGAGTGCAATTGTGCGGTAGTTTGAACATTCTTTGGCATTGCCTTCCTTTGGGATTAGAGTGAAAACTGACCTTTTCCAGTCCTGCGGGCACTGCTGAGTTTTCCAGATTTTCTGGCATATTGAGTGCAGCACTTTCACAGTATCATCTTGATACAAGAATTTAAACTTTTGTAATTTTCCAAATTTGCTTTGACCTTGCTTAAAAGTAAATGTTTATCTCTTCCCCACTGTCAAGTCAGACAAAATTCCTAAGTTGGTTTTGCTGTCCACTGTGCAAGTGACAAGTCTGTAGCAGTACTAGCAGCAATCAGGACTGGTTATATGATTCGTGGGGCCCAGTTTGACATAAAAATAGATGGCCTCAGGGCGGGAGATGGGAGGGAGGTTCAAGGGGGAGGGGATATATGTATACTTATGTCTGATTCATGTTGAAGTTTGACAGAAAACAACAAAATTCTGTAAAGCAATTATCCTTCAGTAAAAAAATAAACTGAAAAAAGAAAAGAAAAGAAAAAAGGAATCTACTCAAACACTAAGATTGCATGATGGCAACAGCATAGCATTAAAACAAGCAGATGTCTCTTCTAATAATTGGGTCCTGTGTGACTGTAAAAATCACATGCTCAAAAAATCGGCTCTGGAATCAACCTTCATCTTTTAGTTTCAAATGGGTTCAGGTGAATGAAACAATAATATATTATTTTCCACAAAAGACAAAACATTTCATCTGGAAATTTTCTTAAATCTTTAGTGGGAAGAGAAAAGAATCCTGTGATGTTTGAGAGTTATTAGCAACAGAGATATATGACTTCTCAATCAAAAAGGATTGATTTGAGTAGAAGATACTGATGATTTTGACTGGTTGAATAAACCAAGCATGATCATAGGGTGGTAATTTCCTTCCATTAAAAAACTGGAAATGAAATGTTTATCTTCTGGGATACATAAGCATTAACAATATATCCAAATAGCCAGCTAATTTGAGTTATTTATTCAAATAACAGACAGTGACTAAATAAGGCCGATATTCCATTTCTAGAAACCTCTGATTCAGAGTCTCTTTCAGGATTGAGTGAATTAGGACAATTACACCAGCCCAGAGCTTTGGTGCTGAGGGAATCACTCAGTTGTTAAAAACAAATCCTGCGACTCCAATGTTCTTACCACATTGTCAAGGAATCAAAGTAGTAGGCACAGCCCTTTGATTTTCTGCCAAGACCCTCGATCTTTACATTGTCCTTTTGTCATTATGTGTTTCTCAGGAGGATGGCCTTGATGTTCTTTGAAACATTATTTCATTTGTACATGAGCGTCTCCAAGGAACCCCCAGCATGATTTGTCCTGGCACTGCAGCCTCTCCCAGACAGTGCTGGGATTAGTACCTGCTGCTGAGACAGCCCGCCTGACTCTGGCAGATACAGTTAAAAGCCAGTGTTTTATGTCTGATGATTCAGTCATAACAAAGTTTCTCATCCAAATGATTATGCCAGAAAAGAATAGCAGAATGTATGAAAAGATTAGACTTTGATGGTGACTCTAGTTAGCTGTTAGATTAATCTCAGGGGTGTCTGAAACTGCCCCATAGGACATATCTACTTTTTAGCTGAATATTAACCAGATCCGAAAGCTGTAATTAGCGTCTTGAATTTGGACAAACCTCAAACCCTGTCAAGTCAGGTACCTAATGACACCATTTTAGACTAAGTCATTTATCAAACTGGACCCAGGAAACACTGGTCTTATTACTCTGAGTACCCAGATTCAGAGGCATATATAGACCTAAATCATCCCCTCTCCTTCTGAGGAAGATTAGGAGGTACCCAATTAAGAAAAGAAATAAGAACATCATGGAAAGATGTGATTAGGTAAAACCTTTGCATCTGGTTTTGTTAAAAAATATAACCCTGAAATATTCTGGCCACAAAAATTTTTACTGTGAGTCTGAAGAAAAGCAAAGACTCTTAGAGTCCTATTCTAGTGAAGTACTTTACAAGTTTGCTGATTTTAGAGTCAGGAGAGGAATACTGCAGAATGACAATGAGACTATAAGCATAGCCACCAGGGAAAGAGCATGTGTACTGTCAGGAACTCTGAGAGAAATGAAGGGGCCACAATTACACAATTTTGTGTTCTCATCATTTTGCTAAGTTCCCTGTGGGGACTTGTTTTAAAAAAAAATAGTTGCTTGAACAACAAAAAGAAGGGCAGATGAAACCATCAGAGTCACATAGATGTAAATGCTCCTGCTTCCTTTTACAAATGATGTGTGTGTGTGTGGTCAGTTGCTCACTCGTGTCTGACTCTTTGTAACTCCATGCCCTGTAGCCCACCAGGCTCCTTTGTCCACAGAATTTTTCAGGCAAGAATCCTGGAGCAAGTTGACATTTCCTACTCCAGTGGATCTTCCTGACCCAGGGATTGAACCCACGTCTCCTGTGTCTCCTGCATTGTTAGGCAGATTCTTCACCGCTGAGCTATCTGGGAAACCCTTACAAGTGATGAGTATCAGTCAAAACAAAAAAGCCACCCAACAGTTGACATTACTTCTCTTTGTAGCCAGAAAATATAGAGATGCTGGCCCTAAGGTGATTTTCACATGCAAGTGAGCTTGAAAAGATTAATGGGTGATCCACACTTCTCTCCAGACTGATGGATATGATGTTTCTAAATGGAGTCAAAAGAAGACATTCAGTATATGAATTCTAGGGAGGATTTAACTGACTTTAGAGAGTTTACTCAGGTTCACTACTAGCACATCACTGAAACTGTGGCATCCATCGACTAACAGCCGACCCTTGATTCTCATTACTGTTTAACATATAGTAAGTATCTCATATGAGACAGATACTGTACAGATGATGTAAACACATGGCTATCAAAGTCAGGAGATGAAAAGTTAACTTTGGCTGACAGTGTAAACTTTCTCAAAAATTATACTCACTAAGCAAATATCTCAAAATGATGCACAGCACAGGAGGCATTGTTTATGTTAACCCTGTTATGTATATTTTTAATTCTAAAATCTCACTCAATTTAGACAATAATCTATAAAAACTTTCATAGGTATCTCTTCACTCAAGGATGTTAAACAATTTAAAGTGTTTTTGTTTAAAAATTAAGTGTGGTGGTGATCTAGCTAGTAGTCACTAAAAGAGAGACCTTATTCTAATGAACTGAATATTGTTGAAATTGCTCACAGATTTTGAAATAACTACTAGGGAAATTATAATGCAAATAAAAGTATCTAAAGCCTCAAATATTAATGATATTAATTGTTGCTGTTTAATATACAGCAAAGGACCCTAATGGTGTTTTTACAACTTTAACCCAAATGACCAGCACCGAATCTGTTCTGCAGTTAATAGCCCTATGTCCCCTGGTAAACTGTAACTTCTTCAAACCCCATCTTTCTCAGCTATAAACTGGGAGCAATAGTACCTGTTCCACTTAGTAAAACATGGTGTAAGGGAGCTTAAAGGACATAATGTATGTAAAAGCACACTTAAATGTCTATGTAGTCATTAGCTGCTTCTTTTGTTATTCAAATCTAGATACTTCCATCTTGGGGGAAGGCTCTTTCTTTTAATCATAATTTTTTTTTCCGAACCCCAACAACAATAATAAAAAACACCAATTTTAGGTCTTACATTGAAGGAACTCATACAATTGTAACTTGTATTCTTTAATATCATATTCAGATTTTAATACTTCTTTAAATAACATCAAAGTTAGGAAAAACAAAATATGTATTGTCCATTTATCACAAAGCTTCAGTGGAGTTGATCATTATAGATGTAGAAAATAAGCCTAAGAATTTTTTAGTATGCTACTTGATATGCAAAAATGAAATTATCTGAAACTGCAGTGTTGTCAAGCATCATTTAGTTTGGGGGCACTGTAAATGGACTTAAAAAAAAAAGAAAAGAAAATCAGTCAATTCTACTTGAATACAGAATACTTTAACTTATAATTTAAAATATTTCTGCCACAACCTCCATATGATTTCAGTGGGATAGTTTTATTCTTTTGAAATGAAACAAAGTTAAACAAAAGCTTTTATTTGTTCCCAATTTATTTATCTTGTTTGCTAAAAGCTTTCCTATGTAAGCCAATTATTTCCAAAGAATGAATTAAGAAGAAATAGCTTGGAAAAAAAAAAGAATACTCCCCCCAGTTTATCAGGTAATAAAATCTATTACCCCTGAAATCATTTGACTTAGTTCTCACTTGCTCTTGTATCCCATACTCCATTTTGCTGAGTGAAATTTAAAAAATCTCTCAGTCCAGGATTAAATTTTACTGTTTTATGAACTGTTAAATTGCATTGTATGCTTATTAAAGCTGGCGTTCTCTCACTCCTAGATCCTAGACACATTCTCGTCTCTACCCTATGGCACAATTAAACAAACAGCAGAGATTTTGTTTTCACCAGTGGAGTGTCTTCCAACAGGGAGTAATACATGAGCATCAGCAAGTCATTTAACTATAAACAATGTGCACTTAATCTGCACATGCCTTGAACTACATAAACTGTATTTTAAGGAGGATAATACATCAAATGAATAATAGTCCCCACATTATGGACTCTGACTAAAACAAGGTAGCTACTAAAATACACTGTAATATTAAAATACTATATATTATCTATACAGTATACTTTTTAAGCAACCTACTGAAGTTTAGTTACATTTTCATATTCACACAATGGGTTTACCTATCAACTCCAGGGATGAAATTGGCATGTACATTTGAGGTGCCAATTATAAACATATTGCTGTATTGGAGGCTTCCCTGGTGGCTCAGTGGTAAAGAATCTGCCTGCAATGCAGGAGATGCAGCAGGACCTGTGAGTTGGATCCCTGGGTCTGGAAGATCCCCTGGAGTAGGAAACGGCAGCCCGCTGCAGTATTCTTGCCTGGAAAATCTCATGGACAGAGGAGCATGGTGGACTACAGTCCTTGGGGTCACGAAAGAATCAGACATGATTTAGAGACTAAACAACAGAAACATAGAGTGGAGTAAGTAAAGGATAAAACTTTTAAAGGAGATACATTCAAAAAAGAAAACGCTTGAATGCTCTTTTCAATCTGTAGACCATGAGTTGTCCTACCAAACTATACGTGGGAAAACGTCAATTCTCTTAATGCATGGTCTCCAGAGCTTGTGCCTTGACTTAAAAGAGGCCCTTAGAATTCAGATGGTGAGATAGAATGGGAAACAGACTTCATTGTTTGAACCTTGAACTATGCAACCCTAGGCAATTTGTTCTCTTCTCAACCTCAATGCACTACCAATAAATAAGAAAATTGTGTTTACCTCAAGCAGATGTTGGGAAAATAAGTTAATTTTGATCAGTTTGAAAATTTAAAGGAAATAATGCTTCATTGGACTAAACACTCATGAAAGCTTCGCTGTTATTATCATCATCACTATATGTAATAGGATAAGAATCATCTGATTCTTAATGTTTACATTTTAATAATTAATACATTCATGATTTTCCATACTTACTATATTTTATGTTCCAGGAAGAAATTAATATTTTGAACCTGTTTATTTTCCCCATAACATAGATACTATATAAATGTCTATTGGTTTAGTTAGAAAATTGTAGTCTAAACCTGTTTCCCTGTTTGAAAATGCATTTCTTTTGATAAATGATGTAAAAACGTACTTGAACATATACTGAGCCAAAGGCAAGAAGAGCATGATAACCCAGCAATGTGGTATCAATAACTGGGTAAATATTTTCTGTTCTCCTTCCCTGATGGCCTGTCCCATCAGCTTTTTAAAGCAAACTTTTTTGAAACTTGAACACCAGTCACTTGAGTTCCTTAGCAAGTAATTATAAGATTTCAGAATCTTCAAAATTAAGTGCATAGATACAAAAAAAAAAAAAAAAATCTTTGCCCTTAAGAACAATCTACTTGATTTAAAGATTATGGGAATTGAACTCTTTATAAGTGCCATAGCAAAAACTATGTCTAACAAGTTCTAATTCTCTGGTATTTTCAGTTAACTCAGGATGGAAGTTGCAACCCACTCCAGTATTTTTCCCTGGAAAATTCCATGGACAGAGGAGCCTGGCAGGCTATAGTCCTTTACAAATATACATTATGTGGGAAGAGGAAGCTTATTTTCCTAAGAAAAATTATCTCCATGTTTCTTTTAGGACAGAGACACTAGATTGCCAGGTGGGCTCCTGGTAAAGAACCCACCTATCAATGCAGGAGAGGCAAGAGAGGTGTGTTCAATCCCATGGTTGGGAAGACCCTCTGGAGGAGGGTATGTTAACCCACTCCAGTATTCTTGCCTGGAGAATCCCATGGACAGAGGAGCCTGGTGGGCTACAGTCCATGGGGTCACAAAGAGTCGGACATGACTGAAGGGACTTGGCACACATGCCACAAAGGGCACACAGCAAACTTGGTTCTCCCCTGCTTCTTGCTCATTTCTGTTCTCGCCTGTGTTTGGTCTTGACTCTAATTTCTTTTCTAAATAAGCCAGTGCCTTCCTCCATTTAATTAATTCTCTAACTACTCCCTCAGGGAAACTTACCTCTTCTGCTAGTCTTGTCTGAACTGTGCAGCAGCTGTACTAACTAGGAATGGCATCATGTTAGCCTCAGATGTTATTAAGGAACACAAAACCTGGAGGGAGAATGCTGTACATCACCTATAAATGGCCTCTAGTATAAAAACTTCCTAGTGTGGTATTACTTGCCCTCCCTCACCAGAAAGTATTTCTTACAAACACTTTCCCCCAGGTGTTCAAAGCTTCAGGTTCAACAACTAATTGAAACAGTATAATTCCCTTATAACAATGTTTCTAAGCCGCTTTCCTAGAATAATATTCACTGCATACATCAGTTTTTCCAATAGGTCAGGTATACCTACAGGTATACCTATAAGAGAACAGAATACTTCACAATCATCAGCGCATGCTCAGTCATGTCTGACTCTTTTGCACCCCCATGGACTGTAGCCCTCCAGGCTCCTCTGTCCCTGGAATTTTCCAGGAAAGAGTACAGTAGTGGGTTGCCATTTCCTTCTCCAGGGGATCTTCCTGACCAGGGAGTAAACACGCATCTCCTGCATTGGCAAGAGGATTCTTTACCACAGGCCCACCTGGGAAGCTCAAATTTGCAGTAATTAGCTACTATTTTTGCATATTTTATATGATCTATATGACAAGCGACAGCAAATGACACACGAGTTTACCTGGAAGACAGAACTAGTTTCCTTTCATTATGTCCCCACGGGGGGAAACCTTGAAAACTCTGTAGCCTCAAGACTAGGTAGAAGAGATTTGAGATTCATATAGTGTTAGGAGTAATTTTAGAGATGATTTATGCTAGCTCTGTCATGAGGGACAGTGAGTTTAAACCAGGTTTTCCTGTATCTTCCAGTATTTCTGGTATCAATTTGTTGAAATCTATTCTCCAGACTTAAGTCTGAATTTTAAAACTTTTCAGAAGAACCTCATCACTGACTGGATCAAGTCCACATCCTCCATGTGGCTTATGAGACCCTTTATGTTCTAGCCTCTTCTCATCCGGTTTTTACCATGTCCCACTCTCTCCATCCCCATGATTTCCATGATCCAGCCATACTGAATGATGCTTTATTTCCTCACAGGACCCACATTTTCTTACCTCTGAGCCTTTGCCCATGCTGCTTCCATCAAACAGATCATCCATCCTTGTTCCCCATTGCCCAGTTCCTAGTTAATAGAGGTTTCATCTCCCTGAGAACTCAGGGTATCAACCTGAAGCCTCTGCTTTCTGCTCATCTGGCAACCTGTCCTCCCTTGTCACAGTACTTGCCACACTGTATGGAGATTAATCATGCATTTGTTTGTTTCCTTCAAGAGACCTTAAACGCTGTGAGGAGAAAGATCATGACTCCTGTGGTTGCTTTTATCATGGTGGCTATCATGGGTCTGGTGTATGGTACTGCTAAATCACTTCAGTCGTGTCCGACTCTGTGCGACCCCATAGATGGCAACCAACCAGGCTCCCCCGTCCCTGGGATTCTCCAGGCAAGAACACTGTGGATTGGAGTGGGTTGCCATTTCCTTCTCCGAGGTGTATGGTAAGTGCTCACTAAATTAAATTAAATGTAGCTAACTGAATGGGCTTCCCTGGTAGCTCAATTGGTAAAGACTCCATCTGCAATGCAGGACCCTGGTTTGATTCCTGGGTCGGGAAGATCTGCTAGAGAAAGCACAGGCTACCCACTCCAGTATTCTTGGTCTTCCCTGGTGGCCAACTGAATGGCCCCAGGTCAGCGAGAAAAGTGGGTCAGATAATCTGAAATAGATCCCATACCCAGTGTGTTGTACTGGCTCTTATACTCTAGTATCTTTGTTTCCTTAAGCAAATTTGAGATGGGACAACCAATCATATACAAAACACAATTTAGACAGCTATTTTATACATTGTGTATATATATACACACACACGCACACAATGGAATACTGCTGCTGCTGCTAAGTCACTTCAGTCGTGTCCAACTCTGTGTGACCCCATAGATGGCAGCCCACCAGGCTCCCCCGTCCCTGGGATTCTCCAGGCAAGAACACTGGAGTGGGTTGCCATTTCCTTCTCCAATGCATGAAAGTGAAAAGTGAAAGTGAAGTTGCTCAGTCGTATCCGACTCCTAGCAACCCCATGGACTGTAGCCTCCTCGGTCCATGGCATTTTCCAGGCAAAAGTACTGGAGTGGGGTGCCATTGCCTTCTACCCAGCCATAAAAAGGAATGAAATTTTGACATTTACAACAACATGGATGAACTTGGAGGGCAGTATACAAAGTGACATAAGTCAGACAGAGAAAGACAAATACCGTATGATATCACTTATATGCAGAATCTAAAATGTACAACAAATTAGAAAATAATAAAAAAAAAGAAGCAGACTCACAGAATATAAACTAGTGGTTACCAGTGGGAAGATGGAAGGGGGAAGGTTTCAATATAGTTTCTGAGATTAATATTTGAATATGTAGAATAAAGTAAGTGATTTGCTATGGAATAGTCTTTTTTATTGGTTTATAACATTATATAAGTTTCATGTTTGCATTATTATACTTTATCTTGTGTTTACACAACTGTGTGCTCACCACCAAAAGTTTAGTTTCTATTCATCACCATAAAATTGAACCCCTTTACCCCTTTTGGCCTCCTCTCACACCTCTTTCTGCTCTAGTAGCTACTACTCTGCTTTCTCTATGTATGTTTCTGTTTAGTTTGGTTTATTTATGTGGTGGTGGAGAGTTGTGTTTTATATTTATATATATATATATATATATATATATATATTCCATAAATGAGTGAAATCACATGGTATCTGTCTTTCTCCCTCTGACTTATTTCACTTAGAATAATACCTCCAAGTTTCATCCATGTTATGGCAGCTGGCAAAATCTCACCTCTTTTTATGGCTGAATAGCTGTGAAATTACAATTCTATAATTTCTGGTAATATTAAGAAACTAGATTCTCACTTTCAGGAAGAGAACAAAAAGATATAAAATAGAAGAAAATAAATAAAAATACTGTAGTTGTAAATTTGAATTCTCAAAATAAACATATGGTAGGTTTCATAATTTTAAACAAAATAAATATTTCCCAGTTCTGTAGTAGACAGAAGATACTTATAAACAATAGTACTTCAATAGCAATGAGTACCACCAAAGTCCATAATATATTCTTGATACACCATTTCCTACTAAAACGAATCAGACTCCTTGAATAAACTGCTACTTTTAGGACTGGGACAAAATAAAATAAGATAAACCTGGAAAAGCTTGTTATTGCTCAATAAAGGATGTTGTAGATGAAAAATAAGTCTGACTCAAAATTATTTAGAGTCTTCTCTTGAAGTAATCACAATTGCCAAAACAAAATAACTTGAAAATTAAGAATATTGAAATAGATTGAAATAGTAAATATAATTAATTATAGTTGGCAATAGTATAACAAATAAGCTAACTGATTAGTATTGATAGATGATAATGAGATAATTTACTAATTTGGAAACTGATAAGTAAAAGGAAATAAGTAAGCAACTATTATTTTCCTTTCCTCCAGAAAATTGCATGACTAGAAATCCAAATACATAAGCAAGGTTCTTCTTTCAGAAGCATTCCAGCTAATAAATGATGAAGAAATGAAAGAACTAGAATCTCTTGATCTTACCTCTCTGAATTAATGGATCTTGGCACTGATCATTCTAACACTGCAAGAGGCAATCAAACATCAAGTGCTTTCTGATGGAAAACTACAATATTACCTATGAAGTAATTTTGTCCCCAAAACAAACAAACTATCTGACCTAAATATAATTATCTATCAATTTATAGAAAATACAGAGGACAAATGAATATGTCAGAGATTATCATGTGGATGCAATCAGTAAAATTCAGACTGAAATAATGTCAGCCTATTATAATGAATGGATCTTATTTGGACCCCAATCTAAAAACTCATCTGTAAAGAAAAATGTATATAGAATTCATGAGGCAATTACAAATTAGAACATTGTGTATTCGATGATTATAAGAATAATTCATTAATTTTAGGTACTAAACTGTTAATTAGATCACATTTTTAAGAGTCCTTAATTTTTAGTGATATATAATATAATATTTGTGAATAAAATGATGTGATATTTAGGAATGAGAAATAGAAAGGGATAATGAATTAAAATACCATAGTGAACTGATAATATTTGTAGTTACAGAGAGTTCATAAAGATTTGCTATTACTAGTTTGCCTATTTCTGTATATATTTACCATTTTAAAAAAAGTAAAAATGAAAAAGAAAAGAACATAAGATGTTTATAAAATAGAAGTGACTTTGTGTATTTACAGATAGTAAGAAAGGGATTGCAATATTTTGCTTCTGAATCTAGTACATTTTTTCACTGTTTCACAATATTTTATAATGGTGAAAGAACTTTAAATTAACTTGAAATTAATGACAGTATCCTTTGGAGAACAGTCTTGAAACATTTGGCCTGTTAAGTCTAGTAAAGTCATAAAAAATAAATGAAAAAGCAGTGAAGGAAATAGTCAGTGGGCTTGTGTGAAATAGAGCATGGGAAGTCCACCATTCTAGGGATCATATGTCCACAAGCCTTGACCAAACTATTTGCAGTTATAAAACTACTCCATCTTGGATCATTCAGTTGTTAACATTCCAAAAACCAGAAGCCTGGCAATATAGAGAAATAATTGCATCATTCTTCCTGAATGCTTTTTCTTGCCATAGCATTGAGACATTGATAAATCTTGTTACTATAGCTGATGCTATAGATATGGGCAACAGCCATGCAACTTGTGTGCTATTAATCAGTGCCCGTGGAAGAAATATTGGTTATGCCATTGAGAAGAGAAAGGATTCTGATAAAAGTTTGATACTTTTACTATCTATTCAATTTCTGATGAATATGATTGAATGGTTTTCACACCCATTTATCTGAGCTTCTGTGGGTGGGCTAAAAAAAAGATGGCATCATGGACACATCACAAAATTTGGCTCTTATAAGGAAGGAAGCATTATTTATTGTGATTATGGAATATGGGCTTTGGATTTTAAGAAACTTATGCTCAAATTCCAGCCCTACTACTCACCTACTACGTGACTCCACCCTACTTAGCCTCTCTAAGCTTAGACATATTCAACTGCAAATTGGTGAACATAATACAACTAGAAAACTATGGGTTAAATTAAGCAATTTCAGTAAAACATTTCATAGAAGCTGGAACATATAAATGTCCAAAAAACAATAATCTGTGTTGCCATTGATGTAGCTATAGGAAAAAAAAAAAAAAAGTCACATGTGAGGCTTCATTATCAGCCCGGGTTTCAGGCCAGTTTCTGGACATAACCTCTCAGTCTCAGCTTGAAATCTATTTACTAGAAATACACTTGCTTCCTTAAACAAAATTAGAAAAACAAAAAAGCCAGATTTAAATTAGTCCACTGGTTATTTTTAAGCACTTATTGCAAATTTAACAACTACTTTTAGACTAAAATTTTGGAATTTTTCTAAGCCATTGTCATCTTCTTAGACAAAAAAAAAAAAACTTTCAAAATTTTCAACATATATGTGTATGTTTTTATATATATGTATAAAACATTGTAGCAAATTGGAACATAATCATAATTAACATTTTTTAAAGTTTTGGAGACAGTTACCCTGAAGAAGAGTCTCAAGTTCTTATCCAACTAATACCTTCGATTCAACATTTTTATGTTTCATTTTTAGTATCTACAGGGTGTCAGGTTCTGTGATAAATTCTGGCAATAGATACATCAATAATTCTGACCTAGTGGAACTCATAGTCTGGCAAAAGGAAGAAATTTACATAAACATTTATGATGTAAATAATGTATTAAAACTATTTAACTTGAATCATTAAATTATAGATACCAACCATTTTTGACTTATAGAAATGGCAATTTCATATGGTTTAATTAATACATTTAATGTCCTCCTTAAAGTCTTTAGTTGTACAAGAATTTCCTAATTCTGTACAAGAATTTCATTAATTTGTCCATTAATTGAGCAAGGATGATTAACTCCCAGAATACAAATTTTATCACTACTAAATAATTTTTATTTAATTATCTGCTTTGTGCTAAATTGATCAGAGTGGTAGAACCTAATTAATTATGACTGTATTCTATGACCTTTTCTAATAGAAAACATATAATAATCTATTTTATTCTAATAACTTTTAGCATAAGAAATAGCTATGTCCAAAGTATTTACTTATTTTGCCTATAAAAATATTATACACTTTCCATTTTCACATCATCCGATTACCTACGTTAACCCAACCAGAATTTGTTCCCAGTTTTACATGGTAGCTGCTATGGTATATAATTTTATTTATTTTTCCTAAAAATGTTCACATTTTTAGGAAAAATTCTAGCAATTGCAATGCCAGGTCCCTTTGGCTGGTATATCTTTCTGACTTGGCAAAATTTGAAATCTCCCTGCAGAGACTCTGGCTGCTGGCCTCTTCAGCACACGATCTGCCAGCCACAGAACAAAATAAGATATTATTGTTGTTTAGTAATATTCAAATATAAATTCTGTATCACAGTTCTCTCTTTTGTGCCCTGTGGCCTCAAAAAGCCATAGAAGTAGTCTTTTTCTCTATTTTCATCTGAATTTAATTAGTATTCAGATATAATTTAAATAACCCAAACAACAGTGTGTTATGTGTCTATCAACACTAATGTCTATATTGTTATTACAAAAGTGTTATTAATATTAATTTTCAGATTATTTTTAAGTATATTATTAACTCAATAAAGACAGCCATACATTGATGAATCTACAGACATCAAGCACAGAAATTTCAAAATATCCAAGAAACTAGGTATTAATGACTTAGGAGAAAGTAAAGATCTATTTTTCAAGAAAGAATGAGGGCCACAGATAAAGGCTGTCATTCACCAAGGAGAAAGAATACATTTTATGTAGACTTGACACGGCCAAATAGAAAGTGCATTCTTTCTGGAATATGTGAACAGGACATAATAGAAAAACTGCCAAGATTTATCACACCTGCTGACAACTACCCATGCTCGCTGGTTCTGTGGGTATGAATGATGTCATCATGAGAAATATACAAATCATTCATCATGAGAAATATACAAATCATTTCTAGAAGCCATAATATCTTAAGCAGGAACTGAAGGGATCCTGGGACCCACATGCTGTTTTAAACTCTTTCTCCAATTTAATGTATGATTTCAGTTCAGTTCAGTTGCTCAGTCATGTCTGACTCTGTGTGACCCCATGAATTGCAGCATGCCAGGCCTCTCTGTCCATCACCAACTCCCGGAGTTCACTCAAACTCATGTCCGTCGAGTCGGTGATGCTATCCAGCCATCTCATCCTCTGTCGTCCCCTTCTTCTCCTGCCCCCAATCCCTCCCAGCATCAGAGTCTTTTCCAATGAGTCAACTCTTTCCATGAGGTGGCCAAAGTATTGGAGTTTCAGCTTTAGCATCAGTCTGAAAAAATGTTGAGTTGCTAGTAAAATAGGTGGTGACAAAATCATGGCAAAATCATGATTTAAGATGCCAAAATTGGTGGGTCTTGGCCAAGAAAATAATAGAGATTATTATTTCTCTGGTGAATTGCTGATCTAACTCAGAGTATTTTGAAGTAAAATGTACAAGGAGAGGAAAATATTATCAAATATTAATAAGGATTATAAAAATTATAATAGATGTGACACAGAAAAAAAAATATTAGGGAGCTTCCCAAGGTGTACATTTGTTGTTTAGTCTCTCAGTAATATCTGATTCTTCATGACTCCATGGACTGAAGCCTGCCAGGCTCCTCTGTCCATGGGATTTCTCAGGCAAGAGTATTGCAGTGGGTTACCATTTCCTTCTCCAAAGAATTTTCCTGACCCAGGGATTGAACACACATCTTCTGCATTGGCAGGCAGATTCTTTACCACTGTGCCACCAGGGAAGCCCAAGGTGCTCATAAAAGAACATAATTGGATATAGAAAATATCTGTGTCCTCAGATAGCTATGTATCAATGGCCAGAGTGTTATAATAAAATGGATATGGTTGGTTGTGCATGTCCTTTCTCTTGTGTACATGTGTATTTGTCAAGGGAAATTGAGGGATTCAATATTAGAATGCCCCAGTGCAAGTGTATATTTTAATTGAAGAAACTATTTTATTAGAAGAATGAAATCACAAAATCTATCTTATCTGCCTAGATAGAAATTTGAAGGCAGCAGGACTTTACAGTAAAAGAAGAGTGAATTGTACATGGTACCATCTGTGAGACTGATATAGATTATTTGGTTTGATGATTGAAATAGATGATTATTTCACATTTACATCCCCCAATACTAAAGTGGTTAGTTATACAAATGATCAGAAAGGGTGCTCAACTCTTCTTGGAGTGTCATTTAGCTGAACAAATTATTTTTTTGTTTGCTGTCAGCATAGCAATTTAATGCCTCAGATGTCAGAGGAAGGAGTACAGTCACTCTGGATCAATAAGAAGAAGCTGGTGGGAAACCTGGAAAGATGAGATTCCATGAATATTACTTGCCATCATAAAGTTCAGATTAATGTTCAGAAAGGGTGGCTAGGAGGTGAAAATTACAGGATACAATGAAAATTTAGTTTACGTTTTAACAAGCCAGATTTTAAAAATTCAGAAAATAGGAAGACCTAAGATTTTTATATGGTGAAATAGCTCAATCAGAAAGGATTGAAAAGAAATTACGTAAACGTTGAAATTAAAATGTTATAATAGTAAATGATCCTGATGAGGAGGGAAATTGGGAAACATATAAGAATTATAGCTGCCTGGGAAGCACGGTGAAGAGCTAAGGTTTAATAAGACATTTATAAGAGAAAAAGAAAAAGAGGAGATATGGCTAAGAAATTGTTCTTTCCTTATTTTCAGTTTTGCAGGTGGTATCATCAAATTTGAGACCAGTTTAAAAAAAAAAACCTAAATTTTACATGTAACTTCCAAATGCCCATCTATTCTTAATAAAATGTGCCTCTATCCCCCAGGGTAAGAATACCAATCAGCTTTTTTAATGTCCATAACTTTTCCAGGTGCTTTTTAAAGCACTGACCCTCTTGGTAATCAGCAGTAGAAAAGCAGATCCATCATATTCAGCTGTTTACCATGTGGGTGTTGTCAAACACAAGGAGGGGAACTACATGACGTGGCAGCTAGCCACTCTGATATATTCCCTAAATTGCACGTTTGAATTTTAGATTTTGAGCAATTTTCTGCTAGAGTGTAAGATGAGTGCAATTGTGCAGTAGTTTGAACTTTCTTTAACATTGCTTTTCTTTGGGTTGGAATGAAAACTGGCCTTTTCCAGTCCTGTGGCCACTGCTGAGTTTTCCAAATTTGCTGGCATATTGAGTGCAACACCTTAACAGCATCATATTTTAGGATTTGAAATAGCTCAACTGGAATTCCATCACCTCCACTAGCTTTGTTCGAAGTGATGCTTCCTAAGCACCACTTGACTTCGCATTCCAGGATGGCTGGCTCTAGGTGAATGATCACACCATCGTGGTTATCTGGGTCATGAAGATCTTTTTTGTATAGTTTTTCTGTGTATTCTTGCCACCTCTTCCTAATATCTTCTGCTTCTGTTAGGTCCATACCATTTCTGTCTTTATTGAGCCCAGCTTTGCATGAAATGTTCCCTTGCTATGTGTGATTTTCTTGAAGAGATTCTAGTCATTCCCATTCAATTATTTCCCTCTATTTCTATTCATTGAGCACTGAGGAAGGCTTTCTTATCTCTCCTTGCTATTCTTTGGAACTCTGCATTCAAATGGGTATATCTTTCCTTTTCTCCTTTGCCTTTAGCTTCTCTTCTTTTCTCAGCTATTTGTAAGGCCTCCTCAGACAACCATTTTGCCTTTTTGCATTTCTTTTTCTTGGGGATGGTCTTGATCACTGCCTCTTGTACAATGTCATGAACCTCCATCCATAGCTCTTCATGCACTCTATCTATCAGATCTAATCCCTTCAATCTATTTGTCACTTCAACTGTATAATCGTAAGGGATTTGACTTAGGTCATACCTGAATGGTCTAGTGGTTTTCCCTATTTTCTTCAATTTAAGACTGAATTAATTACACTCATCTCAAACGCTAGCAAAGTAATTCTCCAAATTCCCCAAGACAAGCTTCAACAGTACGTGAACAGTGAACTTCCAGATGTCCAAGCTGGATTTAGAAAAGGTAGAGGAACCAGATATCAAATGGCCAAATTCTCCTGGATCATTGAAAAAGAAGAGAGTTCCAGAAAAACATCTGCTTTTGCTTTATTGACTACACCAAAGCCTTTGACTGTGTGGATCACAACAAACTGTGGAAAATTCTTCAAGAGATGGGAATACCAGTCCACCTTACTTGCCTCCTGAGAAATATGTATGCAGGTCAAGAAGCAACAGTTAGAATAGGACATGGAATAACAACTGCTGCTGCTGCTAAGTCACTTCAGTCATGTCCGACTCTGTGCGACCCCATAGACGGCAGCCCACTTAGCTCCTCTGTCCCTGGATTCTCCAGGCAAGAATACTGGGAGTGGGTTGCCATTTCCTTTTCCAATGCACGAAAGTGAAAAGTGAAAGTGAAGTTGCTCAGTCGTGTCCAACTCTTCAAGACCCCATGGACTATAGCCTACCAGGCTCCTCTGTCCATGGGATTTTCCTGGCAAGAGTACTGGAATGGGTTCCCATTTCCTTCTCCGATAGAATAACAGACTGGTTCCAAATAGGGAAAGGAGTACCATCAAGGCTGTATATTGTCACCCTCCTTATTTAACTTATATGCAGAGTACATCATGAGAAATGCCGAGCTGTATGAAGCCCAAGCTGGAATCAAGATTGCTGGGAGAAATATCAATAACCTCAGATATGTAGATGACACCACCCTTATGGCAGAAAGCGAGGAACTAAACAGCCTCTTGATGAAAGTGAAAGAGGAGAGTGAAAAAATTGGCTTAAAACTCAACATTCAGAAAACAAAGATCATGACATTCAGTCCCATCACTTCATGGCAAATAGATGGGGAAACAATGGAAACAGTGACAGACATCATTTTTGGGGGGGTCCAAAATCACTGCAGATGGTGACTGCAGCCAGGAAATTAAAAGACTCTTGCTCCTTGGAAGAAAAGCTATGACAATCCTAGACAGCATAAAAAGCAGAGACATTACTTTACCAACAAAGTTCCATCTAGTCAAAGCTATGGTTTTTCCAGTAGTCATATATGGATGTGGGAGATGGACTATAAGAAAGCTGAGCGCTGAAGAATTGATGCTTTTGAACTGTGGTGCTGGAGAAGTCTCCTGAGAGGCCCCTGGACTGTGAGAAGATCCAACCAATCCTAAGGGAAATTGGTCCTGAATATTCATTGGAAGGACTGATACGAAGAACTGACTCATTGGAAAAGACCCTGATACTGGGAAAGATTGAAAGCGGGAGGAGAAGGGGATGACAGAGGATAAGATGGTTGGATGGCATCAACGACTTGATAGGCATGAGTTTGAGTAACCTCAAGGAATTGGTCATGGACAGGGAAGCCTGGCGTGCTGCAGTCCATGAGGTTGCAAAGAGTCGGACGTGACTGAGTGAGTGAATTAAACTGAACTGAACTGAAACTTTAGATCTCCAAAATCTAGCTCTTATTTGACACTTTTCATTACCAGTAGATATTCTTTCATTGAGTAACATGTCGATATATTCTTATCTTTTATCAAAAGTTGAAAAAAGATAAATTCTATAAAGAATGTTGCATGTACTCTTTTAAGATCATGTTGTTTGATGTTCCTTATCTAAGCACTAATTTAGTACATTTCTCTTAGAGCATGAAATTCTCTTTTCAAATGAATTAAAGAAATACTTTTCCTTTAATTATAGAAATTGCATAAATCATTTTACCTGCTTTTTGCCTTGCCTACAAGGAGACTCAGATTAAAGCATTGTTTAAATAAAGTAACTATAATGTCTACTGTAAAATTTGCCTTAATTGGCCTTTTTTATCACTAAAAATAATGTATTAATTTTTAAAAGTAAATTAACATTTACAAATAGAATACCAAATTAAATTTAATCTAATATACTAACAAAAGCATGATAAACTTTAATAAACAAGGATTCTTCAATTTATGGTATAGCTAAATGAGAAATAAGTCAATTAAACACTTGGTTTAGCAAACATCAGCCACTGCTACCTGATTGCATAAATCCATGCTGTTTCACATTTAAGAGGAAACTCAGCTGAGGGACCTCCTTGTCCTTTCCGTTAGAAGTGCCCTTAAGAGTGACAAGCCCAGAGAATAAAAACGCTATTGTAGCAAGTTGGAGCTGAGGTCAAAATTTACTCCCCTTACCTTAGGGGAAGTGGAAGGGATGTGTTACTTCACCAGACCTACATGGAAGACAGTTTGATCAAAACAACCCAGGGTAAGATTTCTCATGTGCAATATGGTGAGCATGATCATGTCATAATTCTGAAATTCAGGAAGAACGTCTGTCATGTACCCATATTGAGAGTTGACAGAGATGCTTACATTTAAGTGATAAGGGCTAGGCTCTACTTAAGAGCCACTTAAACTTTGAATTTATTTTTTGAGAAAGGAAAAAAATATGAAAATTATAGAACCTACCACATAGGACCCATTGTATCAATATTAAAGGAAAGGTTGATGTTGATAGGATTCAGGATATGCTACCCCCAAATATGACAACTTGTCCTTTCTATATTTTAAGCTAAAGGAGTGTGAGTAAATGTGTGACTAAATGGCAGAAGCAGGAAGGATACTCTTACTTCCTCCCCTCACCTCAACCTTCTTCCCAGAAACAGGATATAAAACTTCCATGGAAGAGGTGCCCTTCTTCTACTTGGAAAGAAGGAGCATCCTTATCTCTGAAAAGAAAAGGATGCCAAGAAGAAACCTAGTGAACAGGCCTTGCCAAGTCTCCCTCAGTTTGTTGCAATTACCTCATACTTCTTAACCTATCATATTCCTCCACAACTGCCCACTCTTCATCAAACCAAGCATAAAAATACTCAAGTCTATTTCTTAGGTCTTCATTTCCTTATGTAGGCTCCCATGTCATGTAAAACTTTTATTAAATAAACGTGAATGCTTTTATCCTATAATCTTTGTCCATTTAATTTTCAGAACCTGTCAGAACCTAAAAGGGCTGAGGAAAAAACATGTTCCTCCCCTACAGTATTATTGTCAGGGAATAGACAGAAAGAATAGAAAACCACAGAGTTCCAATTTTATTTCTTTTTTCCTTTGGCAAAGAGAAAAGCATTTAGATGGGAAAAGATGAAAAAGACTATGGAAAGAGGCCTCTGAAGACCAACATAGAGAGTCATTAGGAAGACAGCACTTGGCTGTCTAAATTCAATGTTTCTGCACTCAAGTGAATTTCATCCCAATGTACTGAGAAATTTTTCAAACAAGATGTTCAAGCCCCTCTAAGATACTGAAAGCTGTAAAAAAAAGTCAATTTGCTATTTCCAGATATAGAAGAAGGTATACTCTAATAATCATCCCAAGTAAAATTTTACAATGCATTATTAACCCAATTAGAATCTAACATAAGCAGAAGGAAATGGCAACCCACTCCAATATTTTTGCCTGGAGACTCCCATGGACAGAGCAGCCTGGCAGGCTACAGTCCATGGGGTCTCAAGAGTTGGACATGACTTAGCGACCAAACCACCACTACCAGCACCACCTCACCTATTCAAGGGTGTAACTCTAGAAATGTTCCGATGTAAGGAATAACATAATATAATAGAAAATGTTGACCTTGAAGTCAGGTAAACCTAGAGTTGATCCTGTCTCTGCTGTTTATTAGCTTTTGACCTTGGATAGAATATTTGTCCTACCTGAACAAAAAATGGGACATAGTAAGCATTCAAATATGACATAAAATTATATAATTTTTTTTTTTGATGCAGCTGTGGACCATACTATATTTCTCTGGTTTTAAGAGCTATCAGATGAATGCATCAGAGTTTAGGCACAAAGATTATTTTAAAGTGAAAATAAAGTGAAAAATATACACAAAAGATATGGAAAGAAATTTTTTCTGAACTTGCTTCATTTGACTACAGCCAAGTCTCCAGAAAACACAGCTTCCATTAACCCCTTTCTATGGGAGTTTCCTGTGAATTCAGCTGCCTTGGAAAAAGACTTCCCACTCATTAGCATAAAAAAGCCCAATAAAACCCTAAATGATTTCCCACTGAAGCTCTAAACCTCTCTACCTTTTTTCTTGTGATGGTATATAAACCTCTGGACTTCCCAGGTGGCATTAGTGTTAAAGAACCGGCCTGCCAATCCAGGAGACTTAAGAGACACAGGTTTGATCCCTGGATCAGGAAGCTCCCCTAGAGGAGCCTGCGTCAGTATTCTTGCCTAGAGAATACCTTGGACAGAGGAGCCTGGCGGGCTGCAGGTAATAGAGGAAAAAATTTCTTTCTGATAGATAAAATCTGTAGACAAGTTATATCTGGATTTCAACAGGAAATTATGTGAAAAGTCTAGTAATACCCTTGTAAGGAGAAGGAGAAATCTTGGCGAAATGGCCTATGTTATTATTGGATTCCTTACTATTGAAATATACAGTGTCTCTTGACCATGCTTCACATTCTGATCACCTGGTAAATATTTCACAGTTTCAACACTGAGGTCACTTCTCAGTCTAATTTGTATAGCGGAGGTTAAGAACCACAGTCCTAAGGGAAATCTCTAGTTGGATACTTGTGTGCTTGTGCCTTGCCCTGACCTTGCCTTCCCCAAAGTTCTAGTTTGTTTATTTCATCTTGGATGAGAATCACAAAAGTCAATTAAATTTTCAGATGACAGGCTAAAACATGGGGTCAAATCTAACAACATAAAAGAAAAACAAGAGCAAAGGTTAAGTTCTCAGCCTAGTCTAAAAAATAAAGTGAAAATCAGCACTGCACAAGTATAAAACACAGTAGTCTGATGTAAGAGCACTAGCCTCCTACCCTTTTCTGTTTCCATTTTGTTTTTAGGTATTAGTAATAAAGAACATTTGTGTTTATTGTGTGCCATGCACTGTCCTAAGAGCTTTTAGGTGTGATTTCACCAATCCCACTTCACTTAATCCCCACAAAAACTCAGAAGTAGTGAATATAATGCTGTTTTCCAGCCAAAGAATCTCTCAGAGACATTAAGTTCATGAAGTTATGACCATTCTCTAGCATAAAAAAGTCCAATAAAATCCTCAGTAATTTCCCACTGTAGCCCTAAACCTCTCCCTCTTCTTTGTTGGGATAGTATATAAGTCTATACTTCTGGCTATTCATCAAGTTACTCATCCCTTGAGAAGGATAAACCCACCTGGAGTGCAGGGGTTTAACATGAGATCCCATTAGATGAGCCACTGTCCCATACTATACAGCCACAGTGGATATGGACTGGATTGAATCTTTAAAAAAAAAAAAAAAAAGCTCCTGGGAATGTATATTCCAACTTGGAATCTAGAAACACTAAAGCATGTCTTCTCAATGAGGTGGGGAAGGAAGGACTTTGCCACATCAAGCCCAGGGGGCAAAATCGGTTGTTGAGCTGGAACAAATGTGCAGCATTAACATTTCATGGGGTGAGCAGTTAGGAAAACAATGTCTAAGAAGGCTCCTGGGGGGCTGAGGTCTGGTAATGAAAACGAGAATCACTGCCCTAGAACAAAAGCTGTAAGAGTCTTATTGTAGTTTGTTAGGTAGGGCACAAGTAACGGAAAATCATGGTAAATTTTCTGTGGAAAAGGTAAACATGGCAGCTGCTGCTGCTGCTGCTGCTAAGTCGCTTCAGTCGTGTCCGAATCTGTGCAACCCCATAGACAGCAGCCCATCAGGCTTCCCCGTCCCTGGGATTCTCCAGGCAAGAACACTGGAGTGGGTTGCCATTTCCTTCTCCAATGCATGAAAGTGAAAAGTGAAAGTGAAGTCGCTCAGTCGTGTCTGACTGTAGCGACCCCATGGACTGCAGACTGGAGGTAAATTTACCAGATAGTGCAGGAGGCTGAGAAAGTTAAAGATGCTGATCCAAAGAAACATTGAGTAATATGAATAGTGACATTTGTTCTCCCTTGGTTTCAGTAGTATCTGAGAAATACAAATTACCTTTAATATATTTGCCTGATTTTTAAAAAGATATACATGGAAACTGAGGCCCCCTAAAAGTGTATTTCCCTACCAAGTTTATAATTAACCTATCTAAAATCTTATTCCTTTTCTTGTCCTACTCCTATTCCCTTCAGGATTGAGAAGTACCAAAGAAAAGGAGGGACTAAAACTAAGCAGACACTGCAGGGCCCTCCTGGGTACAAAAACTCCCCTTATACCCTGTTTATTGTTTGTAGAAGGTTTTAGTCTCCTAAGCCTTCTTTAAGTTCCAAAGAGCAGTCACTCATTAGGGAAGTGAGAATGAAGAAACAAAGAAAAAACAGTCAAGAATTTATGATACAACAGAGCTCTTCCTCAAGGGATATACATAACCCTCTGCCAAGAAATTTGAGCTATTCTGCAGAATCTAAGATCCTCACCCAGGTAGAGGATGGTGCCTACATGCTGAGCAGAAGTATGTAGATCCCAGATTAGTTGGAACCAGAAGTTTGATAATTAAGATTCCTGAAACACCACCACCTCACCATCTAGCAATCAGAAGAAAGTCATGCACCCTGCAACCCTCACCCCAAATGCTGCCTTTACAAGTCCTTCCTTGAAAGCCACTGAGGCTTTTTGAGGGTGAACTACACATTCTCCTTGCTTGGCATCTATATCTATATCTACATCTATGTCTGTCTATCTGTCTATCTATATCTAGTCACAATCTTCTACCTTGGTAAGGGTCTTAGATCCTGCAGAATAGCTCAAAAGTTTGTGGCAGAGTGTTATGTATAATCCCTTGAGGAAGAATATATATATATATATGTGTGTGTGTGTGTGTGTGTATATAATATTTTATATATACATATAAAATATTTCAGTATATGGACAGAAGAGCCTGGTGGGGTATAGTCCATGGAGTCGCAAAGAGCCAGACATGAGTGAGCAACTAACATAGTCACTTTTTCACTTTTTATTATATATTAATATAACATTCAAAATGCTCTTATATCTACTACATCATTTTTCATAGAAAACTATGAAGTAAATTTCTTAAATATGTATAATAGTTCCTTTGAAGGGAAGATACCCAAAAGTAAATCGATTTGCTCAAGGTCCCCCAGCCAGTTAATAACAGAACCTGAACTGGGATTTTCATGTGCTACTCACAGACACTGCTCTTCACTTACCACAGTGTCACAGCCTAATTCAGGATGCTGACAATTGTGAGATTCATAAAAATGACAGATTAAATAATGTAACAAATTAAATTAATTATTTAATTAAGATAGATTAAATAATGTAACAAACAAAAATTAACAGAACAATCTCAAATAAGTATACCTTCCAACCACCCACTGAGAGCCTATGTGACTTATTGATCTTCGTGTTTCCCAGTAGCAGAAATAGGACAGCAAAATCAATAGAATGTGATAGTGTATTTGAAGTTATAAATGTTCTATTCAGTGGAAGAACTTGACATATACAAAAAAAAACACTTACTGTTGATTGTGGCATTTTGTAAATGGTCAAGAATCAGAGATAATTCAATCATATAAATAATATATCAGGCTGTTGTTTTGTTTAGTCACCAAGTTGTATCTGACTTTTTGAGACTCCATGGACTGTAGCCAGCCAGGCTCTTCTGTCCATGGGATTTCTCAGGCAAATACTGGAGTGGTCACCATTTTCTTCTCCAAATACATCAGGCACTTGCCCTAATTGACAATTCTATAGGAAGGCTCTCAGTGAATGATAAGCGCCTATGAAAAGAGAAATAAGCCTTCGTGTGTCCATGCTGCACGTTGCCTGCTGTCCTTGATGAGAAACCTTTACAGTTCTTGCCCTGCTACCTCTCTTACCACAATCCCAGTTACTTTTACTTCATAGCACTGATCACCACTAATATTGTGTTTTCTACTGTCTATTTCTTCCATCTAGAACTTACAATGGTGATTCTGCCACCAAGGGGACATTTGGCACCATCTAGAGGCATTTTTGGAAGGCGCTAGTGGGGTCGCACAGAGTCGGACACGACTAAAGTGACTTAGCAGCAGCAGCAGTGGCATCTACTGGGAAGAGTCCACGGATGCTGCTAAACATCCAACATGACAGCCCCTCTAAGCAAATAATTATCTAAATTGTCAAGAGTGCCAATATCGAGAAACCCTGCTCTAGAAGGTAACCTTGAGACTCTTTTGCTTAATAAATATTTACCGATGAATTAATAGACAGATAAATGAGTGAATGGTGCCCACATCTCAGAGGATAAAGACAGTAGCAGACCAGCAGGCTGTGAAGATAGGGCAGGTAAGAACATCAGAACAATTTCCAGGGGAAAAATACAAAACTAAAATTTGAACATCATCAAAGCACAAATCCTAAAGATAGTAGAAAATCGCACCACTAACTTCTTAAGAATTTACATAGCTTTACTGTATTTTGTCTATAATGTTTTGATAAGTTTCTGATTCCTCCACACGACCATTTAATTCTAAGTTACAGAGGAGTGGAGTCGTCTGTTACTTTTTACTAGGAAAAAAAAGTCATACATCTAAATCTCTATCTTCTTAGACCTGATATTTCTGAGTAATCAATAATTCATTTGCCTCCAAAGCTCATTTAATTATTCTCATCCTAAATATCCTGTTGAAATCAGAAGTTTTTCCTGATTTTAATCAATTCTGAAGTAGATTGATTTTAGCTCAACCTCTTCCTTGATGTATCATCCACTTCACATCTACAGCCAAAGTAGACCTACAGCCTACAAAGGAATTTTGCTGACAGATATGAAAATTAACATAAAAGCAATAAAAGTTGAAACTCTTATTAAAATATGACCCAAACCTAGAGATTAAATGGAGTCATGGTTTCTGCACATTTTACACCAGGGTACTATTTTTTTCTAGATCCTGATATTTCTGAGTTAATGCATGAATGCTGATATATTGAACACAACAGGAACAAAGGACAACTGAGAGTGACTTCCTCCTCTATCTGTTAAATGCTGGTGCCTTTTCATTAAATCCCCTATTCTTCTCTATCTCTACAAGTCTTTCTCTAAGGGACTCATGACCACTCACAATGAGTACAATCACCCCAGACTGCACATCTGAACATCAGACCTGCACCACTCAGATGAGGTCACCAGGCCCTCAAGCTACAGATATTAAAGCTACAGTCATCATCTCCCCCCAGCCTTTCTCCTTCCTTAATTTCCTCTGCCTTGGTAATTATGTGTGCATGTGTACTCAGTCTGGAGAAGGCAATGGCAACCCACTCCAATACTCTTGCCTGGAAAATCTCATGGACAGAGGAGCCTGGTAGGCTGTAGTCCATGGGGTTGCTAAGATGAGACATGACTGAGCGACTTCACTTTCACTTTTCACTTTCATGCATTGGAGAAGGAAATGGCAACCCATGCCAGTGTTCTTGCCTGGAGAATCCTAGGGACGGGGGAGCCTGGTGGGCTGCCGTCTGTGGGGTCTCACAGAGTCAGACATGACTGAAGCGACTTAGCAGCAGCAGTGTACTCAGTCATATCTGACTTTTTGTGACGCCACAGTCTGTAGCCCGCTAGGCCTCTCTGCACATGGGATTTTCCAGGTAAGAATATGGGCCAGCATTAGGTAAGAGAAGAGACTCTTAACAACTGGATGACAAACAGAACAAAAGCAAAAATGGAGGTGGAAAATAGGGGAAGGAGAGTCCGATGAGGCCAAATGGATCCGAGCCTAGTAGACCTCAGTAAGGGAGGTAACTGTAAATTTTCAGCAAGGACATGAAAGTCCACATTTGGTTGACTTTTTTAAAAGAGTAATTTAAGACAGATGGTTGCATTTAGACATGTTACTTTCCAAAGTAGAAAGATAAACAACTGTTATATTCTAATCAGATTCCCATTATAAAGATAATGAAAACACAGAAGCAATCAGAATATGAATATTTTCAATTCTGGACTTGGCATAAAGTCCCTCAGGCATTATTTGATTTGAAGTTAAAAGAAATTAAACCACAGAATAAATACATATATGCAGGTGATCTGTTGATATAAAACCAGACCTCCCATAGTATCTTTAAACTATTACTGAAAAACAAGTATCTACTCTATTGCAAAGCAAAAATATATATATATATATATAAAATTATCTAATGCAATCTCAATTAAATGATAATTCCTAAAAATAGAGTGTAATTAATTAATTATACCATTTCTTCTGCTTCAAAACAGACCCTGTAATTCCACCATTAATCAAACCTTTACATGTTTCTATTCGAGATCCAAACAGGAGGTTAATTTGTTTCATCCATAGAACACAGAAAAACATAATCCCAGAAGACTAGATCAACTAATTAGACCATGTGAAACATTAAGTTCTATGTAAAAGGAGTAACCAAAATATAAAGCAGTGATATCACTCTAGGAAAACAAAATTGTGTGTGTACAAACACCAAGAACTGAAAAATGTTTTATACAATAATTTGTGTAATCAAGGTATTTATTTTTTGTAATGTTCATGATAGGCTACTACTCATCTGAAGATGATGCAATTAGTGTTATTATGGTTCTCTAGGTTCTTAATGTTACTATTTGAGAGAAAACATCTATAATTCAAAGGAAAATGTCATATTGTTTATGTTGTTGGTGTTCAACTGCTAAGTCGTGTCTGACTCTCTTCCTAGGCTCCTCTGTCCTTCACTACATCCTGGAGTTTGCTCAAATTAATGTCGACTGAGTCATTAATGCTATACAACCATCTCATCCTCTGTCACCCCCTTCTTCCTCCTGCCTTCAATCTGTCTCAGCATCAGGGTCTTTTCCAATGAATCAGCTCTTTGTATCAGGTGGCCAAAGTACTGGAGCTTCAGTATCAGCATCAATCTTTTCCACTGAGTTGTTGTTTCCATTGAGAGTTGATTTCCTTTAGGATTGACTAGTTTGATCTCCTTGCAGCCCGAGGGACTCTCAAGATCCTTCTCCAGCACCACAATTCAAAAGCATCAATTCTTCGGCCCTCAGCGTTCTTTTTGGTCCAACTCTCACATCCCTATAGGACAACTGGAAAAACCACAGCTTTGACTATACAGACCTCTGTCGGCAAAGTGATGTCTCTGCTTTTCAATACACTGTCTACATTTGTCATAGCTGTCCTTCCAAGAAGCAAGCATCTTTTAATTTCATGGCTGCAGTCACCATTCTCAGTGTACTCTTGGCTTTGGCAGGTCAAAATTATAATTCTATGAAAGATAGTTTAAAACTTTGCAAATTTATAGGTGTTTAACACACATACAAATTATGTCTTGTTTGGTAGAAGATCCTTTTGACTTCACTTTCCTTCCTTGTTGAATAAAGAACTTGGCCTTTATTTGCATATTCCTGATCTATAAATGTATGTTCTTTGGATTCTCTTTTTAATTGATTTTAATACTGCCTGGTTCCCTTGCAAGTTAAATAAAATATTTAACAGGTGTTCAATTTTACATCAATGTGAGGCTCATGATTTTTACCTCTATATTCGAACACCATTATCTATTCTGTGGTTTATATAAGAGGTGAATTTAGGTTCTTTTCTATCAAACTTCCTAAAAGAAACCCTAAACAAGAATGTTTTTGTCATGTGTCTATACAGATTTCCATTCTAAATTCTAAATTTGCACTGTACTTAAATTTTGCATTTACAACAGGCTTTGAAATTGTCATGAGTCATATCATTGTATCTACCTTGTTTTCCTAAGTACAGTGAACTTGGCAGAGATTTTGTATACATTTAATTCTTATTCCTTCCTTAAGTTCTAGGTGGTAACACAAAGATATTTTCCTGGTAGTCACCTCCATTGTTGCGTTGTTTTAGTTGCTAAACTGTGTATCACTTTTGAAACCCCATAGACTATAGCCTGCCTGCTTCTCTATCCATGGAATTTTCCAGGCAAGAATACGGGAGTAGGTTATTTCCTTCTCCAGGGGATCTTCCTGACCCAGCGACTGAACCTGTGTCTCCTGCATTTGCAGGAGGATTCTTTACTGCTGAGCCATAAGGGAAGACCACCAGACCCTTTGTGACCCTTTCATATATAGATTCTGATCCTAACCTGGTTACCAAAATAAGTGTTTTGTTCCCTTTACTTGTTTCTCATCTCTGCCCTCCATAAATATGCAGTCCCCTCTCCAGAAAAGCTATTCAGTAATGCAGGGCAGGGATGATAAACAAAGGAAACAAAATACTTATTTTGGTAACCAGGTTAGGGTGGGAATTATCTATTAATAAAAGAGTCACAATTCACTTTTAGTTTAAATTCGTTTCTTCCTTAAGATATGTCATGCTCTCTTCACTGCTGGGATAATTTCTAAGACTTGTTAGCTACACAGACTGAAACTGCATAGAAACACTTGACGAAGTGGCTTGTAAAGAAAGTTGAAAAATGATGAATAGTAATCAATCATCTGCTTTGCATTTCAAAGAAATGATAAGATATGACAGCACTTTGAAGAGGAACATTCAAGTAAATTGCAGTATGTGAGGAGCATAGTTTACTAACACTTCAGAATCCGCTTTGGGCACCCTCCCTTTCCCTCAGTCTTCTTAATATAAGACTTTCCGTCCATCTTATTCTCTCGAGTGCTGATAGATTCTCTCATTTTTACTCCTTTTTACATGATTCTGTCCCTGCAGTGAATGATCAGTTTTTCTTTTTTTCTTGATGTTCATCTTCCTGTTTTCTTCTTTCTCTCTGTTTTTCTCTCACAATCTCATTTTCACTTGTTTCTTTTCTTGCTTTCAACTCAAAATAAGAATGGAGGGGAAAAAAAGAATGGGGCAAAGGCAGTTGGGACACAAATGCACATATCAAGGTATTAATAACAATTATTATATAATAATTTTTTTGTTGGGTGGTAAACAGTATCTTTCCGAACTTTTTTTTTTAATGTCACTAGTCACTGTGGGAAAAGAGAATGCTACATAAACATCTGGTGAGGAGGTAAAAGAACTCCCATCAAGACCAACTGACTTTCATTTTGTTGTACAGCAGAAAATAACACAACATTGTACAGTGACTACACTTCAATTTTAAAATAATAATACTAAAATAAAATAATTTTTAAAAAAGATCAACTGAGCTTAAACTTATGAGACCACCTCTGGCTGCCTGACAAGATAGAACTGAAGTAAGTTTTATATTATGCGTGCTTCTCTGGTAGTGAAGCTGCCTTCAATGCGGGAGACAGGGTTTTGATCCCTGGGTCTTCAAGATACCCTGGAGAAGGAAATGGCAACCCACTCCAGTATTCTTGCCTAGAGAATTGCATGGACAGAGGAGCATGGTGGGCTACAGTCCATGGGGCATGGGGTCACAAACAGTCACACATGACTGAGTGACTAACACACTTTTTGTTATATTCTTATTTTGTATGTACATATATATACACACACACACACACACACATACATATAGTCTCAATCTCATTGTTACATACTTGCTAAATGTTTTAACATATTGAGTTTTACTTCCACTTGACTGTTGATTTCTTCACTCTCTGGAGATCAGGAGTTACCAACAGAGACTTCTTCACTGTCTCACAATTACACCTGATATAGTATTTCAGCACATTGCGATCATACAGAAGCAAATAAGTTGTTGTTTCTAATAAAATTAAAAAGAACCTAATACAAGACTTCCTAGTTTATATTTAGCTATTAGTTTAGTTCAGTTCAGTCACTCAGTCATGCCTGACTCTTTGTGACACCCTGGATTGCAGCATGCCAGGCTTCCCTGTCCATCACCAAGTCCTTGAGGTTACTCAAACTCATGCCCATCAAGTCGGTGATGCCATCGTCTCATCCTCTGTCATTCCCTTCTCCTCCCACCTTCAATCTTTCCCAGCACCAGGGTATTTTCCAATGTGTCAGTTCTTCACATCAAGTGGCCAAAGTATTGGTGTTTTAGCATCAGTTCTTCCAGTGGCTATTCAGGATTAATTTCCCTTAGGATGGACAGGTTGGATCTCCTTGCTGTCCAAGCGATCTCAAGAGTCTTCTCCAACACCACAGTTCAAAAGCATCAATTCTTCGGCGCTCAGCTTTCTTTACAGTCCAACTCTCACATCCATATATGACTACTGGAAAAACCTTAGCTTTGATGAGACGGACCTTTGTTGGTAAATTAATGTCTCTGCTTTTTAATATCCTGTCTAGGTTGGTCATAGCTTTTCTTCCAAAGAGCAAGCATCTTTTAATTTCATGGCAGCAGTTACCTTCTGCAGTGATTTTGGAGCCCCCCAAAATAAAGTCATGGATGCATGGAGTGTGGATGCATGCATGTACAGATGTGAGAGTTGGACTATATATAAAGAAAGCTGAGTACAGAATTGATGTTTTGAACTGTGGTGTTGGAGAAGACTCTTGACAGTCCCTTGGACAGCAAGGAGATCCAACCAGTCCATCCTAAAGGAGATCAGTCCTGGGTGTTCATTGGTGGGACTGATGTTGAAGCTGAAACTCCAATACTTGGCCACCTGATGTGGAGAGCTGACTCATTTGAAAATACCCTGATGCTGGGAAAGATTGAGGGCAGGAGAAGAAGGGGACAACCGAGGATTAGATGTCTGGATGGCATCACCAACACAATGGACATGGGTTTGGGTGGACTCCCAGAGTTGGTGATGGACAGAGAGGCCTGTTGTGCTGTGTTCATGGGGTTGCAAAGAGTCGGACATGACTGTGTGACTGAACTGAACTGAACTGAAAATAAAGGCTGTCACTGTTTTCATTGTTTCCCCCTCTATTTGCCATGAAGTGATGAGACCAAATGCCATGATCTTAGTTTTCTGAATATTGAGCTTTTCACTCTCCTGTTTCACGGTTCATCAAGAGGCTCTTTAGTTTTTCTTTGCTTTCTGCCATAAGGGTGGTGTCATCTGCATATTTGTGGTCGTTGATATTTCTCCCAACAATCTTGATTCCAGTTTGTGCTTCATCCAGCCCTGCATGTCTCATGATACGCTCTACATATAAGTTAAATAAGCAGGGTGACATAATATAACCTTGACATGATGTTTTCCCAATTTGGAACGTGAACGTGAAGGCACTCAGTTGTGTCCGACTCTTTGTGACCCCATGGGCAGTAGCCTGCACCAGGCTCCTCCATCCATGGGATTTTCTAGGCAAGAGTACTGGAGTGGGTTGCCATTTCCTTCTCCAAGGGATCTTCCCGACCTAGGGATCGAACCCAGGTCTCCCGCATTGTAGACAGACGCTTTACCATCTGAGCCACCAGGGAAGTCCTAAGTTCCATGTCCAATTATAACTGTTGCTTCTTGACCTGTATACAGATGTCTCAGGAAGCAGGTTAGGTTGTCTGGTATTACCATCTCTTGAAGAATTTTTCACAGTTTGTTGTGATCCGCACAGTTAAAGGCTTTGGCATAGTCAATAAAACAGAAGTAGATGCTTTTTCTGGAACTTTCTTGCTTTTTGATGATCCAACGGATGTCGGCAATTTGATGTCTGGTTCCTCTGACTTCTCTAAATCCAGCTTGAACATGTGGAAGTTCTCGGTTCATGTACTATCAAAGCCTGGCTATGCGAATTTTGAGCATTACTTTGCTAGCGTATGAGATGATTGCAATTGTGCAGTAGTTTGAACATTCTTTGGCATTGCCTTTCTTTGGTGTTGGAATGAAAACTGACCTTTTCCAGTCCTGTGGCCACTGCTGAGTTTTCCAAATTTGCTGGCATATTGAGTGCAACACCTTAACAGCATCATCTTTTAGGATTTGAAATAGTTCTACTAGAATTCCGTCACCTCCACTAGCTTTGTTCAATGTGATGTTTCCTAAGGACCACTTGACTTTGCATTCCAGGATGTTTGGCTCCAGGTGAGTTATCACAGCATCATGGTTATCTGGGTCATGAAGATATTTTTGCATAGTTCTTCTGTGTATTGTTGCCAATTCTTCTTAATATCTTCTGCTTCTGTTAGGTCCATACCATTTCTGTCCTTTATTGTACCCATACTTGCATGATATGTTCCCTATCTCTAATTTTCTTGAAGAGATGTCTCGTCTTTCCCATTTTATTGTTTTCCTCTATTTCTTTGCATTGATCACTGAGGAAGGCTATTATTAGCAGAGCTTCTAACTGACATTTCACTTATTGAAATTTATGCATCTAAAAAAAAACCCTAAGGCTATTTACAAATAACTTGTAAATAATCATGTATATATGAACTTCATAGTCAACTAATTGCAGTTCATATAGCTCATTATTTCTGGTAGTAGAATTGTAATATAGATAATAGCCAGACCTTTCAAAGGTTTTTAAAATACCATTATTATTATCTTAAAAGTAAAATATCTATACATTTGAAACTTCTGTTTCTGAACAAATGTTTATTACATAAAACTATTTTTACAATATGAAAAACAGATCATACTACCACATCAAAACCATGCTTCAGTGATCTTTTATGTATGAGAGATATCAGAATTGCTTCCTTTTTTCTCTTTCCACAGTCCTATTTCAGTGATTGGTTAAAATCAGTAGTTCAGAATTTGACAAGTATTTCTCTATTTTTCAATTCTTTGAAATGACAATCAAGAAACAGTATCATAGTTAGTGAACAAAGACATTTATTAAGGTGAAATATTAATCTAGAAAAGTTTATAAAACAGGAAATCAATTCCTATATGTATATTACCCAGTCTACTTGGATTAAATAACATAAGTTTTATAATTTTATAATTAGTACTTTCTATACAAGCTCAGTGGAACAATTAACCAAGGAATTTTAACTCTTTCAAAGCAATAAAATTTAATATTGAAGAAAGGCTTTGTATAACTGTGTGGGAATGTGTGTGTGTGTATATGTGCACATATGTATGTATAGACCGAGGCATAAATTAATTGAAAAATTAGAAAAGTGTGAAGAACATACCTCTTTAATTAAATGCATAATCATGGATGCTGGTCCATGTTATTGATGCTAAATAGTTTCTACTTTAATGAGCCATTTAAAATGAAATGGTTGCTTGCAATTAGACATCTGCAATCCAAGGAAAGCAAGCCAACTCTGTAGTCTGGCTGCCAGAATTACAGTACATTCCTCAGCAGGACAATGAAGAAAAAGAATAATTGTAATTATAACATATACATCTTTAATGTTCTGTGGCTAAAAGAATGGGCAAAACAAGGCTCAATATATTTAATTGCTGTTAATAAAGGACTATCACCAAGAGTTGGTTTTAATGTATTCATATTCCATTAGCAGTATTACTACCCAATAGATATAAAGTACCTGTTTTTACATAGGAACTTTCTTAGAAGAAAGGATAATGGACTCTTACATTTTATGAGCTTCTACTTGGGATCACAAAGAAAAGATCAGATAGGTTATGATATTATTGAAGACAAAACATCACTTAAAATATTTGGGTGAATATCAACAGTTATATTTACCATAGATAACAGAGTCAGTTAAAGTAACGCATCTATCTTAATAGTATTAGCAATATTGAGTGCTTACTGGATGTGTTGTTAGCCCCATGTTATAAATGTGGGAACCCAGGCACAAACGGAATGAGTCCACAGAGCTACTATGCATCAGTGGTAGTCAGAATCTAAACCCAGGTCTGACTTTCTTTAAAGTCCATGATCTCAATCACTCTATTAACTTAGTTAACTTAATTTCATTTTTTTTTAAAAAACAATGCCTGGTGTCAGGGATGTGGATGAAGATCTTTGCTGTGCTGCTTCATTATGAAGACTTGCTAAGCAACTTAACGTTGCTTTCCTATCTAAGCACTGGTTTCCTCAAGTGTCAAATGGAAATACAAATAATATTTCTAATGCAAGGTTGTTTATACAATTCAATGAAATAAGGTTTGTGCTGTGTCTAGCACATAATATGTATTCAATGATCTGAACGTTAACCCATGACAGTTCTCTGACTCATATCATTTAACTCTTATACTTGCCATACTTGTGCTAAGTAGAATAATTTCAAATATCTTTGGATTTCAGGTTAAATATTTTTATAATCTCAATTAAATAATTCATGAAATTATTTTTAAACCTAATTCAGCCACATTTGAGAAAGTATCATTTGGCAATTTATTCACAACTGTGTACACATGGGATATTTTATCATTTTTGCTTTAGATATTAGTTTGTTTACAATTCTTACCATTAAAACAACACACACTCACACACACATGCTCCACATGTACATAGATAACTCTCAATTATTTATAGGCCGTAACTTGGGTTTATATTTCTAAGCTATCCATTCTGGGCCTGGAGCCACAGGGCCCTCTTTCTCTATTACCTTCTCACTTCACACTCTTACCTCTTCTCTGCTGCTGCTGCTGCGGCTGCTGCTAAGTCGCTTCAGTACCTCTTCTCTAGAGATGCTTATTTTGTATTCTCTGTACAACTCAATGATAAATGGACTGGGTTCTCACTATAGGGTAGTTACAAGGAATAGCTCTGAAACTGAGCTTTCAAACAGCATTGTTTTACTCAGAAAAATAGATCAGCCAGACAAATCATTAGAATATGAATGAAGTTGAAAGTGACATGCCTATTGTGTACTGGTCAAGCATGTGAAGCCAGTGGAGGAGTGGGAAGCTGGACCAGAAGCCGAGGAGGGCCAGGCCAAGCCATTCACATGGAATCATGGCAGACTCACTTTCTTAATAAGGTTTTTACGCACTCCAAGAATTCAGACACGCCACTATTGGGCTTTATTCTTTAAACTGCATTCCCATATCAAATACTTCGTACTATTTTTTACTACCTTTGCATTTTTCGATTCATTGGTGGCTCAAACAGTAAAGAATCTCTCTGCAATGCAGGAGACCCAGGGTCGACCCCTGGGTTAGGAAGATTCCCCTAAAGAAAGGAATGGAAACCCATTCCAGTAGTCTTGCCTGGAGAATTCCATGGACAGAGGAGACTTGTGGGTTCCATGGGGTCACAAAGAGTTGGACACGACTGAATGACTAACACACACTGCATTATTCAGGATTGTATTAGTAGTATTACTTGAAAGATGAAATAATATCCATTTTTCTGTGTTTTTTCCCTAAAGGGCTACCTGTTTCTTTGAATAAATTTAAAAAGCATGTAAATCAGAATTAGTTGTCTCATTGTGCTAAATAAGGCATATCTGGGAAAAATGATGCAGTCACTTACTATATAGCTTAATGCTTGGTATTTAATAGATATTTAAGTAATTGTATATAGCTGAATGAATTCATAAAAATAATATTTACATTTTACCATATATAAGATAATATTTAATCTGAGAAATATAAAATGTCAGATACTAAAAACAAAGATAAAAACAGTTTAAATAAAATATTTTTAAAAATTAATACTTGTGATTGTTTCAAGCAAGTAGCAGCTTTCTGTCTAAACAAGTTGGCAGGCAGGTCAGTAAATATAATAGATTCAAAATATAAAATTACTTTGTCTCCTTTTCTAACTTGGTTCCTATGCTGTGGAAATGTTATAAAAAATAAAATTATTAACCATATAGGTTTTCATGTCAAAAAACAAACTTATTGTTTAGTATCATCTATATCTTTTCATTTAAAAAACATGTAATAGGCAAACAATTTGACCAAAGAGAAGACAGTTGTGCACACAAAATGCTAAATATACACAGCACTCAAATAATTTTATAGGCTCTGTATGTTGCATATAATCATTACTTGAAATATTTGACTATATGTTACTTTGGATATATGTTCCAATTTCCATCAATGTAAATTCTTATATCCATTTGTAGGTACTCCAGTCATCAGTGTAACTGTCATAGGTTTGGTTCCTATCCCTCTGCTGCTGCTGCTGCTAAGTCACTTCAGTCGTGTCCGACTCTGTGCAACCCCATAGATGGCAGTCCACCAGCCTCCCCCGTCCCTGGGATTCTCCAGGCAAGAACTCTGGAGTGGGTTGCCATTTCCTTCTCCAATGCATGAAAGTGAAAAGTGAAAGTCAAGTTGCTCAGTCATGTCCGACTCTTTGCGACCCCATGGACTGCAGTCTTCCAGGCTCCTCCTTCCATGGGATTTTCCAGGCAAGAGTACTGGAGTGGGTTGCCATTGCCTTCTCCTCCTATCAAAGCAGGTGATTATAAATGTTCACACTCCTTCCTGTCACACTTGATTCCTGCTTGTATGCATATCTGAATCACAATTTTTTTTATCAAAACAGAGCTATAACCAATTCATATGTATATTATGCATTCTAGTTTTCTTTAAGCATTTAAAACATGTAGCAGTAAGATTATTGATTCACTTTAGTACCTTTCATTAGCTTCTAGAAAAATCACTGCTATGATCTTCTGAATCAACAGACACTATCTTTGCACCAGCAAATCTTGATTTTCTATTAAATGTAGAGGCTAACCAAGCATAGCCACTTTTAATGAGGATTAGATCTTTTTTCTGGACACTGTTTGCATAAGAGGTTATCCAAAACACAAGGATTATTATCCTTCAAATCCTATGAAGAGAAAATTACAATAATTATCTAAGGCATATCTTAGTGTTGTTTTAAAAATCCTGAAAAACTAATGGCTGCATTTAAAATTGACAAGTTGACTTTAAGACTTAGCTTTGCTAATCAAACTTACAAAAAAAGCATTGCTACAAATAAGCCTTAGTGAGAACTCGTTATGTAATCATTATGTAGTTGACATGCAAACCAAAAGCAAATATCATTTACCTTAAGAATGTATGGAATAAATTTTGTTTGCGGGTTGGATAATCAGGTGAGTGCAATATATCCTGTTAAAAAATATAAAAATCAAAACACTTTTTGGACTGTCAGTGACACGTGCAAGGTGACACTCTCTTGAATTGTGATCAGAGACCTGGGGGGCCTTATAAATATTGAAGGTGAAAGTTGTACATTTAAGAAATAATGATATAACTAAGGTAAACCTGCATTAAAGCCAAAGTTAATCATTGAGTGATTCTTATGATTTTACTACCTGAACAGCAACTTAAAAAGATTCTGCATCTTTTCTCAGATGATTTACTCATGGACATAAAAAAGTCTTCTGTATAGAAATAAGTAAAAATTAATCAAAGCATCCATTGCCTCATAGATGTATAAGGCAAATACAGATAAACGATCACTTCCTACTTCAATTTCCTGAGAAATTTCTTCTAAGTCATTGTCAGTTCAAATTTAGTGGAGGTGGTTTAGATAAAATATTTTAGAAATAGTGATGACTCTAGATTTAACATTTTATGGAATTCCCATGGTACTAAAACCAGATAACCTTCAAAATATGAGCCAATCACTACTCAAAAAATCTTCCTAACAGTGTTTCTTTGGGAAAACCCCACTCTGGGAAAAGTTCAGACCAAATTCACTTTGAAGGGCCACATATTTTAGATATAAGAGCAGAAGCTTAATATATGAACAATTATTACCTATGAAAAGCCTTAAGCCTGGATCATTGTCTCAAAATAGCCATTAGATACATTAAATTTACAGTAAGGTTAAAATAACTTTTATAGAATTTAATGCTAGAAGAGATGGGAGCATAGCAGATATACTAATATACAGAGAAGAAGAAGATAAAGATAAGATAGAACAGGCATGCTCAGTTCACAGGGGTTCCTTAGTGAGATTATCTATAGGATAAGAAAATGTCAGAGTGGAGAGAAAGGGATGGCTGCTTATCATTTCAGCCACCAAATCTGCCACTTCTCTGAGCTCATGTTAATCGGTCACATTACTTACTCTCTCACTTTATTAGATACTGACTTAACTATCTGAAGTGTTTATTCTCTCTCCAGCTAGGCAACAATTTCCAAATATAGGAATTATGTCTTGATCATAGATGTGATGTCAAGTGGTTCAGAGGTAACATAATCTGCCTGCAATGCAGGAGATGCAGGAGACATGGATTTGATCCTGGATTGGGAAGATTCCCTGGAGGAGGGAATGGCAACCCCCTCCAGTATTCTTGCCTGGAAAATCCCATGGACAGAAGAGCCTGATGGGCTACAGTCCACGGGGTTGCAAAGAGTCCGACATGACTTAGTTACTGAGCACAACCATTATAACTGTTATATCTCACCCATCCAAATCCACCCAGGCATTTTATGCATCCAATAAATTCCATTATGCCTGGTAAATAAAGATTATACATATGACAAGGGTGATCACATAATTTACCACCTAAACTGAGGCATTTTTTTGAGAATAGTAGAGAACATTATGAACTATTACACTATAATAACTAGGAATTCCAGGACACAACAGAATATATGACCACCTGACCTAAGATAAAGGTGGCTACTCTAACTTATTGAGGGTTACTACAAAGACAGTCTAAATAGGACAACAGCTACTGACCTATATGAAGGGTACACATGCTCTCAATTTTTTTCTTCATAAAGGACTATGCTGTCCTTAACTTCAGTGGGAATGTAATTGGCCAGTAGCAGGACATTTTCTCTACTGAATGACATCTTTAAACTGATTAAACATGACATTGATTCTTCTACTCCTAGAACATATTAAGCACTAAATGATTCTAGAATTGCTTTTAAGCTGTTCCAATTTTCTCTAAGTTGACATTGGCCCAGACTTAGTATTTCTCAAGAGGATCAAAATATTGTAAATGAGTTTTTGCAACAGATATGGTAATGATCTTTATGATTGCTGAAAGTGCCTTCCAAGTGTTTAAACCTGAAACAATTATTGGAATTAAAATGCTAATTTAACAGAAAATAATAACATGCTCATTTCTATTCTAAAAAAGCAAAGACTACATTGTGAGTTGTTGTAAGTCAGTAATTACCATGTCTTTAGAAGATTACAATTAAATGATACAGGTATTTCAAATGTAATTTAGAAAGTTTTTTAAAGATAATTTATAGTATTAATTTTAAAGTGAATATTCACTGCTTTATTCACTTTCTTCCTATTTTAACTAATTTGACTTTTTCTATTTTATTTTTTTTTCATCTCATTTACCTATTGATAATATACAATATTGTCTTAGTTTCAGGTATTCAACTTCAGATTCTTTTCCTTTATAAGTTATTATAAGATATTGAATATAGTTCTTTTTGCTATACAGTAAATCCTTGTTTATTTTATATATATCGGTGTGTCTCTGTTAATCCCAGACTTCTAATTTATCCGTCTCCCTTCCCTTGACTTTCTCCTTTAAATTTCACCATAACCATTTCTTCTCAAATCAAACCAATTTTCTAATAGTCAGAGTTTTGTCTTTAGTATTTTAAGTGAAAGATTTACTTAAACTATGACACATTAACTCAATTCCCATATGTTTACATCCAACTGGGTAAAGCAATAATTAAAAAAAAAAAAAAAGAAAGGAATGATGCTGAGAAAGGAGAGAGAATACTGTCAATTTTATCAAAAGTATTTTAACATGTCAGTGGTTTTATAGACACATTTAATAACTGTACAATGTGAAATAAGAAAAAGACAGTGAGAAGTGTTAGAGAGGCTTTTTAATAGCATAGTAAAATTCTCTATGTATATTTTCTTCATAAATATTAAATTAACTAAGTAGGAAGAAATTTAACTTCTTAACTTAGCTCTCTTATATTGCTCAACATTTAATGTCATATTTTAAATTTATATCTATTAATTATTTATTATAAAAGTACTGTTGAGTTTTTCACATTTCACTGGATTTTATTTACTAATTATTCACTTACTAGTTTAGTTTTTAGCTTCCTGAGCTATAATAAGAAGGAATCACATGGATTGATCACTAGATTTTGCTCTGCTTTAGGATTATGATCTTATAATTATGGATATAACAGTATAGTAAAAAAATCTACAGCCTGGGAGTACAAATATCTTCTTGGAAGCAGGAAGTTGCTAGATATTTCTGAGATAAATACATCTTCAAGATTCTGGTAACTGGCTTACTCAAAAAATGTTGCTAGGCACTTTGCAATCTAGTCTTATTTTTGTGATTTCTAAAATAATTTTCTTAGATGCTACAGTGGAAAATTTTGTCATTTTGCCGATATGACTCATAGTTGAGTGCTAATATGTCTAGAACAGAATGGTAAACACTGTCTCTGTGTGTATATGAAAATTTTACTTTTGCAGTTTACATAGATTTAGTTTCTGTGAAACAATAGACTTGAAAAAGATAAATGTTGAACATGAGTCATTTCTTTCTCAGTCTTGGCTGTCTTATTATCCTTTGTACTTGAAGATGACACTGCTGACCCCACTCAAAATAGTGCCTTTGAGTTCTTTTTTCTAAAAGTGACTAGGAATTTAAACTACCTACCCACACTTTCCATCTTACCTGTAACAAGGCATGACCAAGCACATCTTTTTATAAGTATTTGGTATAAGGATAAAGGTTCTAGATATGATCTCTTAATTATGTGCAAGGTATATGTACCCCTGAGTAAGAAGGTCTGGCCCCTTACAAGACCTAGTAGTAAAAATGAGTGCCTCCCAAAATTATTCTGTACTGATCACATCTTAGATTGCTAGTTCTCACATATTGTTTATTCTCTACTGTCGGTTTTGGCCCCACACTTTCTTGGTATCTGACTCTGAGGTTACCATCCTACTTATTTCTTTGAATTAGGAAACTCCTTTCTCTCCCCCATCTTGTTTCAAAGCATTTCATTTCTTTGGTCCTCAATTTGCCTAACAATAAGCGATTCCAAAAGTGGCTTTTAGAGTAGGCATCCATTCCACCATACACATAGTCCAGGTGAGCTACTTGGTTGAAGAAGAGGAGAAATCTTTTAAATGAAACTAAAGATGAAGCTTGAAACACTGGCCTTGTGATTCATTAACATCATATGTAATTTCCATAGGTATGAGCTGTTACCACATCTAGTCATTTTAACTATTCATATAAATGATATTATCAGTAATAAAAATGGTGAAAAGCATAAAACACAAACAGGTGATGTAGAGTCAAATGCACAGCTTGTACTTAGATCTGAAAATAAAAAGAAAACGGAAAAAAAAATAGGCAAAATTAGCATATTTCAAATGTAGCCCTCTGTAGGTGAAATAAAGTTGTTGTGTGTGTGTGTGTGTGTTTAATGGATAAGCTAATAGAAAGATCTACTAAATATAGGTTCTAGTCTAGTTCTGCCGTAGATAAACAGTAAAAGCTTGAGATAGTCACTAATCTCCTTGTACCATAGATGTTTTCTATTTAAAAGAGGAATGCTACTAATTACTATATATCTTTCAGAAATATTCAACATGTAGATAATACCAACAACTATAACATCATCACATTTTTTCCTTACTACTAATACTTTTAATGAAGTAAAAACATTACTGACCCCTCCTCTTAATAAGTATACGAAAACAGAAATGGATTCAAATCATATTTTTAGAGATTACCTAGGTTTAATTTTTGTGAAAAAAATAAATCTGAAGAAAATAGTGAGTGAGTGAGTGAAAACTTTGAGTTCCTTGAAAAGCATACAACATAATACTAGACTTTCTTTAAGGCTAGTAAAATAGATGAAAAATGAACGTTTGGTATTAGCCAATATATATGTTGCATATAAAAATGTCAGAATTCCATAGCAAGTTACAAAAAGTTAAAGGTAGGAAATTAAAATAATGGAAAGGCCAGTGCAAAAAGGCATAATTTATAAAAAGAGGATAAGGAAAACCGAAATGTGGGCAAAGGAAATGAGAACATGCAACAAAAATAAAAGTTTTGTTTCTGTGAGGCTGTTGTAAAACCTGCCTTAAAATAAAAGGAGACATTCATATGTTTGGACAACAAAAAGTGAACCAACAATGAACAAGCTAAATTGTTGAGAGTACCTGTAGATTGAAAGAAACTTCCTGGTTTAAAAAACGACATTATTAAAACTTCTCATTCTGAAAAATAAATGGGCATATTAGATATAATTGCCTTATCCAAATGGTTAATTCTGACTTTTCAATTTTGCTAGTAATTTAAGAAATTACAAGACTTCTTACTAATCAACCTCTACTCAAGTCTTAGCATGAGTGGTATTTTTAAAGCAAAGGAAACTAGAAAGACAGTGCTAAGTTGTGTCTGACTCTTGCGACACATGGACTGTAGTCTGCTAGGCTCCTCTGTCCATGGGATTCTCCAGACAAGAATACTGGAGTGGGTTGCCATTTTCTTCTCCATGGGATCTTCCCAACCCAGGAATCGAACCCAGGTCTCCAGCATTGCAGGCAGATTCTTTACCGACTGAGCCCACATACAATTATAAATTCTTTTTCTTGTGATGAGGATTTTGAAGATCTATTCTCTTAGCAACTTCCAAATATGCAATACAGTATTGCTAACTGCAGTCACCATGCCATATATTATATCCCCAGGGCTTATTCATTTTATAATTGGACGTTTGTATCTTCTGACCATCCTTCATCATTTCACCTCCGCCTCCTGCTACCCCTACCTAGGTGTATAAACAATTTATTTTCTATGTAAGAAATATAAATACTAAGATTGAGCCTTTAGAGATTTTGTAGTACAATCTGAAAATAATTCTTAATGTGACCCCATTTTGTCCAGCAGCAAAATAAGGATGAAAACATAGTTTTGCATTTAATTATATTTTTATTTGTGTGCAAATAGAGTTCAACACATGAGAAGGCAATGGCACCTCACTCCAGTACTCTTGCCTGGAAAATCCCATGGACAGAGGAGCCTGGTGGGCTGCAGTCCATGAGGTCACTAAGAGTGGGACATGACTGAGCGACTTCACTTTCACTTTTCATTTTCAAGCATTGGAGAAGGAAATGGCAACCCACTCCAGTGTTCTTGCCTGGAGAATCCCAGGGACGGGGGAGCCTGGTGGGCTGCCGTCTCTGGGGTCGCACAGAGTTGGACACGACTGAAGCAACTTAGCAGCAGCAGCAGCAGCAGAGTTCAACACAAACATGTTCCCTCCCTCTTTTAAAGTTGTTTTACTAGAAGGCCATTTTAAGATTGATTTTTCCATATCTATGCAAATATTAGATGACTAACATTATTATTTTCAAAAGTACATGAAAATAGATATACACTGAGGAAAGTGATATCAGTAAATAAATACAAAGAGTCTAGAATGTTTAGCAGGACAAATACCAATACAGTGGCCCCCCAAAAATACTTTTAAGACCTAGGGCAGAAATACTAGGAATTATTAATAGATAATGCTACAATTGTACATTCTTAAGTCTAATGTAAAATTAGTTGAATAGAATATTTGGTTCAGTTCAGTTCATTCAGTTGTTCAGTGGTGTCCGACTCTTTGCGACCTCATGAATTGCAGCACGCCAGGCCTCCCTGTCCATCACCAACTCCCGGAGTTCACTCAAACTCACGTCCATCGAGTCAGTGATTCCATCCAGCCATCTCATCCTCTGTCGTCCCCTTCTCCTCCTGCCCCCAATCCCTTCCAGCATCAGAGTCTTTTCCAATGAGTCAACTCTTTGCATGAGGTGGCCAAAGTACTGAAGTTTCAGCTTTAGCATCATTACTTCCAAAGAACACCCAGGACTGATCTTTAGAATGGACTGGTTGGATCTCCTTGCAGTCCAAGGGACTCTCAAGAGTCTTCTCCAACACCACAGTTCAAAAGCATCAAATCTTCGACGCTCAGCTTTCTTCACAGTCCAACTCTCACATCCATACATGACCACAGGAAAAACCATAGCCTTGACTAGACAGATCTTTGTTGGCAAAGTAATGTCTCTGCTTTTCAATATGCTATCTAGGTTGGTCATAACTTTCCTTCTAAGGAGTAAGCGTCTTTTAATTTCATGGCTTCAATCTCCATCTGCAGTGATTTTGAAGCCCCCAAAAAATACAGTCTGACACTGTTTCCCCATCTATTTCCCATGAAGTGATGGGACTGGATTCCATGATCTTAGTTAATAAGATACAAATTAACTGCCATGCTTAAACAAATGAGGAATTAAGATACTTAGGTATATTCCACCTGTACCCTATGTGACTATAGAACACATAGAAGATATGAGAAAAATAATTAATGGGAAAATGTTTTCAGTGGGAAAATTACCTTAGCTATTTCATATACAAATGGCAGTTTGAGTTGACAAAACATCAACTTTCTTGAGTTGGGTGTGGAGGTGTCAAGCTGGGCCTGTCTCAAAATGATATTGAGAATGCATCCTATACAGTGAGTGTCTTTCCTGCTGCAGCTTCATGGAGTATGAAAGATTCAGGTGGCAAGGGTGGGGAGGGAGGGAGAACAAAGAAAATCATTCTGAGCTACAAGTATTCAGTGAAAACAAAACCAACACAGAAATATCTTGCTTAAAGCAAATCATTGTATTAATTGCATTTGCATTAATTGCACTCAATCTTTCTTTCCGTTTTTCCTTTCCTTTCTTTCTGGACATGTATGAGCTCAAAAATATCATAACAACTTGTGCTTCTTTGTGAAATGAAAATAAAGAGCAGCACTATAACCACAGTGGCTCTAGAAGTAGAGTCAATGGACTATTAAATGGGAAATCATCTGTTTTTCAGATTTTACTTCACCACCATTACATTCCTCCAGTGGGCTGTTATCTGGTAGAGGGAGCCTTAATCGCCTCCTATGCTGGCAGAAAACCTCCATGCATTTAGCACAGCTATTCATATCGTAATGTGCAATCACCTCCATGCAAAAATTCCAACTAAAATATATGCTTTCCCAGCGCAGCACTGACATTAGTGCATCTAACTGCCCACTGAACTCCAAAGACTTAATGTAACTCTATTCCAGCCTGTTGAAGGCTCATTATTTAATCTGGGCTATTTGATGGTTCACAGTTACTTAGTTAATTTTTCCCCATTTTCTTTCTCTTATTGGGTGTTAGTCCCTTGGTGTAAGACATACACAGATATAAGTAAATGATATAAAGTCAAATATTACCACTAGGTCATGTATATGTTTAGCTAGCAATGAAAATACATTTTGTTAACAACTCCTCTGCTCTAGCTGCCATATAGTTTATGGTGAGAAGATATGAAAGCAAAACAACAGCCAGTGGGCCTGGAGAGAATGTGTTTAATACTTTCCCCAAACAGCTGCTATTTGATTCCAGAAATCTGCCATGCAACAAATTAAAAATGCTTGAGACAATATGCAGTCATGAAAAGAAAGGTCTTACAGTATATTGCACATTTCAGAATGCACATTTATTTACACAGCTTTTTAAGAATATATTCAATTGAAAATATTATATATACACATATGTATTTATACTGTTTTGGGAAAGTATAGAGAAAAAATCATGGAGCTGAGGGAGAAAAGATGGAAATATTGAGAGAAATATATGCTTTATAGATTATTGTTTATATTTTACATGCTTAATCATTATAGATATGCTCATCAATTTGTATTTTCTTTAGAAGTATTGTCTTATTAGACAAATTATATAATTAAATGAGGACTTTAATCACAGCATGAAAATAGCTTGTCAGTGTTGAAATTCCTCTCTTGGTTGAGGATTGTGTATCAGACTTGGCATCAAATCTTCGCTTCTAAACACTATAAAAGGACAAACTCGAATTACCTCTCTGGGCCTCAGTAACTTATTTAACATGGTGAACTGGATCATCTCAAAGTCCCCTCCTGTTACAAAACAGTAGAACTCTCCACTGGCAGTATGATCTAGGAAGGACTTTTCTCAATACACTGGGAGAGGCACAGCACAGGGGAGGGAAGGATGGCCATGGTTGGAAAATGAAACTCACAATCTTTTCTCCTTCTTCATAAAATTTTTAGCTTGGAGATAATTTGTAATACTTCTGTGTTTTCAATTGTTCTCAGAATTCAGGAATTGTATTCAGGAATAGTAAAAAGACTACTTAACATTTAATTTAAGACTTGTATGTCTGACCTTTTCTCTGATGTGTGATATTTTCACTATTATCTATAGAAATGCTTATAATAAAATTGTTCTTCTAATTTCTACGGTAAACGTGAATCTGACAATTGTTTTCTAGCTGTTTTACAGTGCATTCTCCCTCCCCAAATGTATCATAATATCTTAGAAAATTACAAACAAGATTTCTCTTTATTTTTCTTAAAGAGCACACAGAATAAGATAAGTGAATTTGCCAACAGGAGAGTTGAGCCTTGTTGGAATATTCATTAATATCAGTTTGCAGTTGTTTTTATTTTGTCTTAATGAATGAAACATAAAGTAAACACTGTAAATCCAAAAAAGAATTGAGTGGTCCATACAAGATAACAATACCTCATAAAACAATATGGGCAAGAGGATAAATAAGCCATGAGTAATGCATTATTTAGAATGGCTAATATAAGTTTATATAACATTATATGAGTTATAGAAACCAGATATTTATGAACCTGTATAGCACAGTTTAACAAAGACTAAAGTCTTTCCCCAGATATATACAGTATTTTGCTAAATCCATATACCAGTTTTTAAGGATTATTATGGATTTAAAGTATGATTATGAATATCAGTTGATTTATTTTCAATGATAAATTTAAATTGGTATTATTTATTCATATATTTCATATCCTAAAGGAAATCAACCCTGAATATTTACTAAAAGAACTGAGGCAGAAGCTGAAGTTCCAATACTTTGACCACCTGATGAGAAGAGCCAACTCATTGGAAAAGACCCTGAAGCTGGGAAAGATTGAAGGCAAAGGAGAAGGGAAGGGGTTGGCAGAGGATGAGATGGTTAGATAGCATCACTAACTCAATGGACATGAATTTGAAAAAACTCCAGGAGATAGTGAAGGACAGGGAAGCCTGGCATGCTGCTGTCCATGGGGTCACAAAGAGTCTAACATGACTTAGTGACTGAACAACAACAACAAATTCACATATTTAAATATTCAATACAAATGTACCAAATTCTTCTTTAGTATCAAATACTGAAGATAACAACATGCAGGCAAATGCTTCAGTACCATTATGGAAGGAAGCTATATAAACACACACACACACACACACACACATTCACACACACACACTCCTCACTCCTAAACTCACTAAACATATATAAGAACAGAGTTTTATCCTATTGTGTTAAAAACAAAACAATAGGCCCAAAATGGAGTCACTTATGCTAAGTCCCACCACACCACATTGAGGCTTAATTACAGTTTTGACTCTTCCAGAAAACAAATCTTAAACCAGTGAATCAGGAATTGCCTGATCAGCACTAGTTAGGTAATCTGCTTAACAGGTTCCTGCCACTCCCTAATAGAAAGTGAATGAAAATTGAAAGTTAGTCACTCTGACTGTGTGGACCTACGGACAGAAGAGCCTGGAGGGCAAGAAGAGCCTGGCAGCAATTCTCCAGGCAAGAACACTGGAGTGGATTGCCAGTCCCTCCCTTCTCCAGGGTAATCTTCCCCACCCAGGGATCAAATCCAGGTCTCCTGCATTGCAGGCAGATTCTTTACCTTCTGAGCCACTAGGGAAGCCTTCTAAGGGAAAGCCATAACCAAACTGTCATTTTGCCTAGTATAACTTTCTTGTTCCTGCTCCCTTCTGCCTACAGAAGTCTTTCATTTTGTACAGCTCCTCACATCGCCTTTCTATCTGCTACATTGGATGCTGCCCAATTCAAACTGATTTCTGCTCAAATAAACTACTGAAAATGTTAATACACCTCAATTTCTCTTTTAACAAGTTTTGTTGTGATAAGTTACCTTTCTTCTAAGGAAAGTCCTTGTAATACACTTAAGGAATCATTTTTTTCCTAATTAAAAGCACATAGGTTTTGAATCTTTACAGTTTGTAATTTAAGCTTGAATATATCCATTTCCAATGTATGATATGTCAGTGTTAACACTCAGCAGTATGAGTGGAAACTGAACTCAGTTAAGTTTTATTTTACTTTTAAAAAATGTTACCATTAGGAAAAGGATGAAAGATGAAAGGCAGTTTACTTTCCCATGAAGGTTTGTCAGCCATTATGCTTATATTTTCTCATCTCATCTTACCCTCTTGTCTTTTCTTCTCTGCTTTCATTGTGTGCTCCCACTCACGACTCCTTTTTCTATACCTCTTTTACAAGGCTTGCTAAACCAGAAACACCCCTAGAACAAATCCAAACACTTTCCATTCTTCTTTCAAAAACCCATTTCCTCCACAAAGCTACTTAATTAGATGGAAGTAAAGTGCTAATTTGCTAAGGGGAAAGATCATTTGCATATCAATTTACACACTTTTCTCCAAGTATTTATAATTAGAGAGCAATCAACAAGCTTTTGAAGGCTGATAGAAAGGGGAAAATGATTCCTGTGGAGATTTAGGAGGCAGTAAAATACAGAGAGGAAAGGGCACCGGAGAAGAAGCCAGATGTCCTCATGTTGAGCAATTAATTTAACCTTTTGGAATCTCAATTTTTCAGCTATAAAATGGGAATAATTGTGCCTACTTTAAATGTTTCATAGGCTATGAGTATTAACTTTAATATGCATGAGGGCCCCAGTACAAAAGCATTGCCTCTCCATAGGTTGTCAGTAGAATCCATAAGTCCATTTTTTAACCTGCTTTCTCACATTGCTTTCTCTGCAAATAGGAACTCATGTATCTACCCTAGGGAAGGTTGGATATTTAAACAAGACCAAAATATTTTAAATATCAGGAATATAATAAGTAATCAATGAATAGGAATTTATGGCTACTATTTTGGTTCCATATGGTGACTCAGATGGTAAAGAATCTGGCTACAATGCAGGAAACCTGGGTTCAATCCCTGGGTCTAGGAAGATGCCCTGGAACCCATTCCAGTATTCTTGCCTGGAGAACCCCATGGACAGAGGAGCCTGGAGGGCCACAGTCTATGGGGTCACAAAGAATCCGACATGATTGAGCAACTAACACTTCATAGTATTTCAATGACTTTCTAAATCATTCAGAATATCAGAACTTCTAAACTTACCTTGGCTATTGCCCTTTCCATTATTGTCTATCTCTCCTCCCTCTGCTGAAGGGAAACAACTATTTGAACTCAGATGTATTCTTTGTCACCGCCCCCAAATGATCTCTTTACATTATTCCCTTCTCCCCTTCACTATTAATTAATTATTATTTAAACACCATTAAGGTATGAAACAGATTGTCTAAAAGAACATTAGAAATGATCTGGGCAAATAACTTTCAAACTGCATTCATAAAGTCTTAGCTCTATCCATATGAGCTCAGGAGTTTATATCAGAAAGAAAAAGTAGAAAGACAGCAAAATGCGGGTAGAGAAGAGGAGCAGGTGGAGAGGCTGGGATAGGGAAACAATTGAGTTAGGAGAACTGGTTTCAAGAAGTCTTTCAAAATTTCCAACAAAGGCAATCAATTTTTAACTTGAATAACACAATTTTGTTAAAACACACACTCATGTTATATACAACTTACTTATTTTAGATCAAATATTGTATATTTAAGAAACATAGGAACAAGCATGATTTGTTTAAGAACACAAAGTTGGTTTATGAATAAAATTGAAATAACAACCAAAGTATCAGCACTCCCCTTCCATGGTTCTCTCACACTCATTACTGAATTTCAACACTTTATTTTCAGACTTTTCCCAGCTTCCTTCCTTCACTTGCTACTGTGCTGGTTTGGCAGCTACATTAGAAATAATTTTCCTTCATAAAGGAATTTTTAAAACTTCTACATATCTTAAACATATATGGACAGTTTTCAGATTATATTTTATTCTTGGTAGAATTAAAGATGCTGATTTAATCTTAAATTTCTCCATGTAAATCATTGTAAACTACTGGCAGTTTCCTGAATATGCTGCACTGTTATACATTTCCATGACTTCTGATAAGTCACTTTCTCTGACTAAAACACTCCTGCTCAGTCTTGCCTTTCCTCTTTTCAGCCAGGAATTCATCCTCCAAGTCTCAGCTCAGCCTCAGAGCACATGTGAGGGCTTCCTTCAGACCAGACCAAAATCTCTGGAAGGGCCCTCCTTATCTCCCTGTGCTGTGTGCTCTATTTCCATAAGCACTTAACACCATAAATGACAGTAATAGATTATAGGACCATTTATTGGAGAAGGAAATGGCAACCCACTCCAGTGCTCTTGCCTGGAGAATCCCAGGGACGGGGGAGCCTGGTGGGCTGCCATCTATAGGGTCGCACAGAGTCGGACACGACTGAAGCGACTTAGCAGCACCAGCAGCAACTGGTATATATACTTCTCCATTTGGTGTGTGCTTACAAAAAGAGTCTAGCAAATGTCAGAGTTACAGTGATATTTCTGAAGTGAAACAGAAAATAACAGGAAACTTAAAATTTTTATAAAAATTCCTAAACTCCACCTCAAACGTTTCAAGCAAAGCCCATATTTATGATATTTTTGTCTGAAATTATATTATTCATTTTCTGTAAGTAAAATCTTACAGGGAACCTTTTCTATAAGACCCTGTAAGTAAATATAAACATTGAAATACAATAATATTAGGGTCAAGAGTGAAGCCATTCAAAGTATGCTTTAATATTAGTTTTGAGTTACATGGGTCAGACATTTGGATCTTAATGTATTACTTTACAGGATAATTGCTATCTAAACTTTGTAAAATATTTCAAATTAATATAATGGTTTGTATTAATATCATATTGCTTAGTTTGATGTATATCATAGGTTATTTTAAAATCAATTCATGTGATTTGGTATTAAAAATGATAATAATCATTTGTATAAGAATTTTAAGTGCAGAGGTGAACCACACTAAGGATAAAAAGAAACAAAATGGAAACAAAACACAGGACTTGTGACACAGTGAAAAGAATTAAGATGAGTTAAAGTGAAATTAGACATCGTGTATGGTAAAGATCAAGCTTGAGAACAGATGCTGCACCAAAACGAAACAGCAGTCGTGTGTGACCACCCCTAAACTGAGCATCCAGCTGAAAACCCCGATGGAGAAGAGAAATTGAAAAGTTAACGTCAAATACTATTTTTGAAAGTATTCCTCTAAAATAAATTCTTCAAGCCAATTAAAAAAAAATCAAAAGTGCTAATTAAACACTCTTCTTTAGAGAAAGACATGTGGAGTAAGATCAGTTTATTAAAAGTGTGGGAGTCAAGACATCAAAAAGGATGTTCATTCCCGGTTACTAATGACTCAACAAATAAAAGTCACGAAAGTCTTATGGAAAGTATTTCCAATAGTTATTGTCCAAGTTTATTTTTTAATTCTTTATTTTTGGAGATGATTTTCCTCATACTAAAAATAACTTTCCAACAGTTAAGAGAAACATCTCAGGAAACTGGGCAAAGCTAAAGTGCTTTTCAGCTTAGAAGGAATGCCTTGGCAACCTACCATGATTCCATACTGACCTCTGTAAATAACAAACAAATACGATACTGTAAAATACATCAGACATTTCTTTGTGTTTCAATGTAAGAAAAGAAGGGGGATTTATTTCACTAAGAAGTAAGCTTATTTTGAAAGAAATAAACTTCATCTGACAGCTTAAATAAAAAGAGATTTCTAATTTTAACTTAATCTAGTATAAAGGAAAGAGAACAATCCTTAAGTCAAAGGTTTTTAGGGTACTCTATAATTCATCCTCAACCCATTTTCACTTTTTAGAGAAGAGAAGATAAGGTGACAAAGGACAACTAAGTTGTTCTCTTTGCTTCAAGACAGATATTATAAAAGACAAGGATAAGAGGGCTTAACTCTCTCTGTCACAAGTGTGACCATAAGTTTGCTTATTTCTAATCATAATCACTAGGAAAAAAAAAAAAAAAGTAAAAGGTTCCGATTACCTAAGAGATGGTTTAAACACCAATATGGACACTAGAAAGAAACAGCTGCTCAGATGGCACCCCACTCCGGTACTCTTGCCTGGAAAATGCCATGGACGGAGGAACCTGGTAGGCTGCAGTCCACGGGGTTGCTAAGAGTTGGACACGACTGAGCGACTTCACTTTCACTTTTCACTTTCATGCATTGGAGAAGGAAATGGCAACCCATCCAGAATCCCAGGGACGGGGGAGCCTGGTGGGCTGCCATCTCTGGGGTCGCACAGAGTTGGACATGACTGAAGCAACTTAGCAGTAGCAGCAGCGTGCAGCCTTAGACTGAGAAGTAGCTGGAATGAAAATGTCAAAGTAGCTTCAATGAAAGGAAATGGATTTCTCACCTTTCACTGAGTATCTATTCAACTTAACTGGTCTCATTCTAGAAGATAATAAAGTCCATTTTGAGATTTTCTTTTGTTAAAACATATTAACTGAGTAACATCTATTTATTTTTACTAAAAAGAACTTACACTATGACATTGCATATTTGTACATAAAGTATCCCCTTGACCTCAGTTCAGTTCAGTTCAGTCACTCAGTTCTGTCCAACTCTTTCCAACCCCATGAATCGCAGCACGCCAGGCCTCCCTGTCCATCACCAATTCCCGGAGTTTACCCAAACTCATGTCCATCGACTCAGTGATACCATCCAGCCATCTCATCCTCTGTCGTCCCCTTCTTCTCCTGCCCTCAATCCCTCCCAACATCAGGGTCTTTTCCAATGAGTCAGCTCTTTGCATGAGGTGGCCAAATACTGGAGTTTCAGCCTCAGCATCAGTCCTTCCAATGAACACCCAGGACTGATCTCCTTTAGGATGGACTGGTTGGATCTCCTTGCAGTCCAAGGGACTCTCAAGAGTCTTCTCCAACATCACAGTTCAAAAGCATCAATTTTTCAGCGCTCAGCTTTCTTCACAGTCCAACTTTCACATCCATACGTGACCACTGGAAAAACCACAGCCTTGACTAGACGGACCTTTGTTGGCAAAGTAATGTCTCTGCTTTTGAATATGCTATCTAGGTTGGTCATAACTTTCCTTCCAAGGAGTAAGCGTCTTTTAATTTCATGGCTGCAGTCACCACCTGCAGTGATTTTGGAGCCCCCCAAAATTCCACTGCTTCCCCATCTATTTCCCATGAAGTGATGGGACCAGATGCCATGATCTTCGTTTTCTGAATGTTGAGCTTTAAGCCAACTTTTTTCACTCTCTTCTTTCACTTTCATCAAGAGGCTTTTGAGTTCCTCTTCTCTTTCTGCCATAAGGGTGGTGTCATCTGCATATCTGAGGTGATTGATATTTCTCCTGGCAATCTTGATTCCAGCTTGTGCTTCCTCCAGCCCAGCGTTTCTCATGATGTACTCTGCATAGAAGTTAAATAAGGAGGGTGACAATACACAACCTTGATGTACTCCTTTTCCTATTTATAACCAGTCTGTTGTTCCATGTCCAGTTCTAACTGTTGCTTTCTGACCTGCATATAGGTTTCTCAAGAGGCAGTCTCTACAAATTCCATTACCTGGAGGAAGTTAATATTCTGAGTTATCAAGAAAGAAATAGCTCCAATTAATAAGTCCTTAAAGAAACAGCATTCACATGAGTTATAAAATTTAGAGAAGAAAAGGTCAGGAGGTTTTTTTTCATGCATACAAATCAGCAGTGATGACAGACATCATTACTCTCAGTAGAAAAGTGGTGTAATTTTTATTTTTAAATGGATAGTCTCACAACCTAAAAGATAGTGGCCTTTAGTCACAGCCATATTTTTTTCTTACAGCCTACCTCCCACACTCAGAGGACTGCATCCACACTCCCCTTTTCTTTATTCTTTGTAACAGGTTTGCATTGCAAAATGGAAAACTGAAGGACTTTTGTTTTCTACTCTTTACCAAACATCTTAGAAATATGTTCTTCTTATATACTCAGCCCAATATTAGCATAGAGATAGGCTCAGTTTTTTGAAGAACTCTATTTTTAAGAGAAAGCATATAAAGTATCTGAGAAAAAGGAGTTCTGATCATAAGATTAACTTAATTACTGTGTCTTTTATGTGAATTGACAACAGCCCTTACTCAAAGTCCAGTTGGAAACTGTAAATAAGATGTGAACAATGTGCTGCTGAACAGTGTGGTTTGAGTAGGAACGTAGTCAGTTAGTAGCATCAGATGTATGACAATATTGTGTCATGGTGATAAAAATAAAAATTCAGCTCTGATACCTTATTGTCCAAAACCAGTTTATCACCTGAACAAAGCATTTAGTTTTAAATGTTTGCTAGTAATTAAATATCAACACCTCGTTCATAGAAAATAAAATATATATTACATAGCTCACTTTTGGGAATTTGGCTTTCTCATCCTCAGATAGACACAGAAAGTCTATTGGATATTAGATATTTCATTACAAAATTTAATTGCAGTCCACCTGGTAAGTAGTTTGTGTCTATTACTTGTAAGAAAAAAAAATGAGAAAATATATAGTGATATTCTAAATCTGTACTTCTCCAAGCTTAGTAGGCATATATATCACTGGGGATCTTATTAGAAAGGTAGATTCTGATTCAGTAGGTCTAGGGTGAGGTCTGAGATTCTGTCTTTCTGCCTTGATACTAAGGCTCCTGGTCAGTGAACCACACACAGAATAAAAAGATTCTGCTGCTGCTGCTAAGTCACTTCAGTCATGTCCAACTCTGTGCAACCTCATAGATGGCAGCCCACCAGGCTCCCCCGTCCCTGGGATTCTCCAGGCAAGAATACTGGAGTGGGTTGCCATTTCCTTCTCCAATGCATGAAAGTGAAAAGTGAAAGTGAAGTTGCTCAGTCGTGTCAGACTCTTAGCGACCCCATGGACTGTAGCCCGCCAGGCTCCTCCATCCAAGGGATTTTCCAGGCAAGAGTACTAGAGTGGGGTGCCATCACCTTCTCAGAAAAAGATTCTAAATGATAGCAATTAACTATAATCCTTTGGCCTAAACAAAAGAACTTCACTGTGTTGAGGAGCTAAATATAATTTTTTCTATGATTGACTTCATTCAGTTTCAATTATGTTTCTAATCATGATTGAAAATTCTAATTTCAGCTTGGCTGCAAATTTACTCAGTCATTTGGAGTGATTAATTTGACCTATCCAGGGGATAACTTATTTATAGTTCATATCTTAGCAGTTGAAGAAAATTTAGAAAGCAAAATAAATACCATCTTACTATCAAATTGCTGTAGAAATATTGATAGAAACAACTATAAGAAGCTTTACTAAATGTCAAGTGTAATGCCATAGTCTAGTATTTTTGAGAAAAAAAAATCCTGCTTGCTAGCTTTCATCATGTAATATTTTGGCCAATTGTTGTTGATATGCATGCCCAGAATACATGAAAATGCCACCATACATTTTTAGTTATGATACTTTGAGCTCAGGCCTTAAGTAGGAATTTTCTACTGATTCTGATTTAGCTGACATAACACACTTCCTCTTTTGATCTTAACATGTAAGTCAATAGTGTACTTTGACATTCAAATTCTCATCACAGCATTAAAGAAATTTTATCTGGATGCTTTGCTTCAGAGGGTTTGGATGTAAGCTGCCACCTTCCCAAGGAAGTAAAGTATAAATAAGGAAAAAGGTATCTAATTTCAATTTTCTTGTTTAATGCAAATCACTGCATTATGTAGTTTATTAATAATTGCTATTACTACCACATATTTAGAGAGAGCATTTATAAGCATATGGTCATGAATATTATTCTCCAGATTTTATATTAAAATTAAAAATTTTCTTGTATCTCAAATTATGGAACCAAATTTAGGACACAGATGGACAAAATGTAGGCTCAGGATAATTTTAAAATATTCTTTTGTGGGTTTTTTAAAATATATTTGGCATCATATTTACTATACAGTCAGAATTTCATCATCACACTGAATTTATTGTGAAGAATGTTTTAAATCTTTCTCATGTTAGTCATAAACATTCATAGTTTACCTTCTAAAATTCAGCAGCCAAATAAGCTGCCAATGCAAGAAAAAATAGCAAAAGATGGCACAGTAGTATCTGCTTGCCAATGCAGGGGACGCAAGGATGTGGGTTTGATCCCTTGGTTAGGAAGATCCCCTGGAGGAGGAAATGGCAACACACTCCAGTATTCTTGCTTGGAAAATCTCATGAACAGAGAAGCCTGGTGGGCTACAGTCCACGAGGTTGCAAAGAGTCAGACACAACTGAGCACACATGCATGAACGTGATAAATAGGTGCAATCATAAGAGCCAACTTAGAAAAGAGGTGTGTTTCCCTTGTGAATTTCTAACATTGCCCCAGTTATTCCTACTGTTTCAGAGAATTCCTACAAATATGACACTCATAAGGGATGGGTGGCCATCTGAGGCTGTCCACATAGCCACAGCAGCAAGGCTCCATGCATTGACTAAAATCCTCAAGGTGACTAGAACCTCAACCAGGTGCCAAAGTCAAGCAAGATAAAAACAGCATAAGTAAAACAAGGCAGTTTTCACAATCATCCTAGGGCTAAGAAACTGGATACAAGTCTAAATACACTCATTTAAATCATCCTTACCTTTTTTAGATCAATTTCTGTCACTTCTCCCACAAAAAATAAAATAACATTTTTACTCTGATGCTCCAACATTTCTCTTCTGGATAGATGTTTTAAAATATGAGTCTACATTTCTCTCAACAATCAGCATTTATTGAGTGCTTCCAAGGCACTGTATGCTGCTGTGCTTAGCTGAGTCTGACTCTTTGAGACCCTGTGGACTGTATCCCACCAGGCTCCTCTGCCCATGGGGATTCTTCAGGCAAGAATACTGGAGTGGGTTGTCATGCCCTGCTCTAAGGGATCTTCCCAATCCAGGGATCAAACCCAGGTCTTCCACATTGCAGGTAGATTCTCTACCATTTGAGCCAGGAAGGAAGCCCTATGAGGAACTGAAGTAAACGCTTTACACAGCTTCCTGTTCCATGGTTTCACATACTTATTTTAAGAAACTTATGAAGTTGATGTTATCTTTATTTTTCAGATGATGAAACTGAAGTTCATTCACTCATTTAATAAATAAAGTTTTTTCTAGAGATAGGGGCTACAGTGATAATCAAGACAGGCAAGATCCTTGATTTCATGGATCATCCACTGAGAGGAGAGGCATCAAACAGTAAACACACAAAGAAACATTGTGAGGATAGTGAAGCAGGTGATATTACAGCGACTAAGAGGGAATATGTCTGCAATGCAGGTGGCCAGGGAGTGTCTGAGGAAGCATGAGACTTAGGATGAGACCTCGCTGACAACAAAAGGGATTCACCAGATATGGAGGTTGAGGCAAAGGAATAGAAATATTCCAATATTTCTCCACAGTAAATAAACTCCAAGAGAAGAAGTATTCTCCTAAAATATCCACAGCCAAATGCCGCAGGTGGCTAACTTGCTTATATAACAAAGAAAGAGAAAAATATCAAGGTTTATTTACAATAAACATGCAGATAGCCCATATAAGACAGCAGTGGGTCTCCTAATATATACATATGTACATATGTATATATTAATGGTTTACCAGTGTTTTTTGGAAGAAATGATGCTAAAGCTGAAACTCCAGTACTTTGGCCACCTCATGTGAAGAGTTGACTCATTGGAAAAGACTCTGATGCTGGGAGGGATTGGGGGCAGGAGGAAAAGGGGACTATGGAGGATGAGATGGCTGGATGGCATCACCAACTCGATGGACATGAGTTTGAATGAACTCTGGGAGCTGGTGATGGACAGGGAGGCCTGGCGTGGTGATTCATGAGGTTGCAAAGAGTAGGACATGACTGAGCGACTGAACTGAACTGAATGTTTCATCTTAGTTTCTAGGTAGGGAAATAGATATCGACAGTTTCTATGATCTTCATTAAAAGAGTTACATGGTTTAGAGTTTTGGTACCTGTTATGAGTTAAGTAGGAAGTGGCATATAACCAGGAACTTTAAAATTATCTTCCCCATTCACAACTAACCAGAACTCTCATCAACAGACTGAACCTCCCCTTAGAAGTCTACATCTGTGATGGCACTGATATACTTCTTTTCTTTCTGGTTTAACATTAGGAATAGAAGGCCAAGTGGCACAAAATTGTTTCAAGTGTCAACTCAACTGTCAAAATGCCTACCAATTTTCAGGCAGTATATAGGGTCCTAGTTGACAACAGGTAGATCAAGGCAGATTTACACTTAGTTTTTCCAGCTATCAAATCTGCATGGATAATTTTTTCAAGAATATTACTTGTCAGTTTGGCTCCCGTGAATGCATTGACCCCAGGTTTAGAATGAGCCCACACGGAAATTAAGGAATTCCATGATGGGTGGGATGGTTGAGTCATAGGAGGGGCTATGAGCCATCTTTAATAATAATACTCTTCTGCCTAGAGTCAGCCTCAATCAAACAAAATTTTAGTTATTAAAGAGCTTTATTTTATTTTTTCATCTATAGATTAAGTATGGCTCAAAGGTTTATAAAGAGAGAAGAAATAATTACAGATCACAAAGTTTAATTACTCCTGTAATATATATATGTTACATACATTTAGCTGTGTGTGTGTGCTCACTCATTCATGTCTGACTCTGAGACCCCATAGACTGTAGCCCACCAGGCTCCTCTGTCCATGGGGTTCCTCCAGGCAAGAATACTGGAGAGGGTCACCATGCCCTCTTCCAGGGGATCTTCCCAACCCAGGAATCGAATCCAGGTCTCTCATGTTGCAGGGAGATTCTTTAGCATCTGAGCTACCAGGGAAGCCCAAGAATACTGGAGTGGGTAGCCTATCACTTCTCCAGGGGATCTTCCTGACCCAGGAATTGAACCAGGGTCTCCTGCATTGACGGTAGATTCTTTACCATCTGAACTACCAGGGAAGCCCTTATATCTAACTATAGGTATTCCCAAAACGTTTGCAGAAACGTGGTCTCATTTGGCCTTCACAGTCAGCTTTTGTGGTGAACTTTATAAGCCCATCGGACTGATGAGAAAACATAGGTTCAAGTCACCTTTCCAATAATACATTGCACATAAGCAGCAAAGCCAGGACTAGAACCCAGGTACCTGATTGCAAATCCTCCGCTCTTCCATTTCACCATTACTGTCTCACACTCTGCACTGTCTCATCATCCCAAGAGAAGGCATTTAAAATACTCTCTGTCTGAAAGTACTTTGAAATGAGGATTCCACAGTGGGCTCTTCATATGCTTAAAACATAATAAATGTCATCCTGATCAAATCAACTTAGGACCAACTCTCTCTGACAGTGGCATTGATTAATGTTTTGTAGAAAATTTTGCCTCTCATGATATAATCCCCAGAGGCTAAGGATAAACCCAGAACATCCCTGAATTGACACTGTCAGGCAGCTCTTTCCCTTCCAGAACTAACTCTGCATATTTTAGCTCTTTTGAGAGAAAGGCTGAACATTAATGACAAGAACTCTCTGCCTTATATCCCATAGAAATAGCAGATGACTCTTTGCCATCCTAGGTCTTTGCCAAGACCTGAAGCAAAGAGATAAGAGGTTAGCCAGAAATCACAAACATAAGGTTTGCACCCTACAATCCAGTTACTACTTGAGCCATCAGCTTAAATACCTAGACCTTGCCAGTTATTCAGCTGAGAGGATGATACATAAGCCTATTTACTTAATGTAAATTTCCCTTCCTTCAAATTTACAGCATTTTTTCTATACTAACTGGAAAACAGCTGCTTAAATCTTTTTTACTAAACAAAGAAAAGGATTAAAGGTAGGTTAATTGGTAGATATTTAGATAAAGTATAAATAAATATATACAGAATTCTCCAGGCAAGAATACTAGAGTGGGTAGCCATTCCCTTCTCTGGGGGATCTTCCTGACCCAGAGATCAAACAGGGATCTTCCTGCACTGCAGGCATATTCTTTACCATCTGAGCCACCAGGGAAGCCCCTATAAATAAATATGTGGGCTTCCCAAATAAATACATATAAATGATTGGTTTCCCCAGAGACACCTGGTGGGGTGCTTGGCCCTTATGGTCCATGGGGTCACAAAGAGTTGGACATGACTGAAGCAACTGAGCGTGCATTCTTACATACTCTTATATTATAAATGATATAATAATTCTCTGTCTTCTATATAATACGTTTCATGAAGTCTCTTTTAAATTTTATTTTTCTGACTGATGAAAGGAATAAAATAGTAAGAATGCTCAATCTAAGAAGAATATGAATAAGAATGAACTCTCAAATATTATCAGAGGTTGTATGAGTTTCCTAGGGTTACGTTAACAAATTACCACAAACTGAGATGGCTTAAAACAACACAAGTTTCTTCATGTGATGTTCTTCTCTATGTGTATTTGTGTTCAAATTCTCCTGTTCTTACAAAGACATCAGTCATATCAAATGACTGCCACCCATCCTCAGTGACCTGATTTTAACCTGATTATATCTACAAAAACTATTTCCAAATAAGGTCACATTCAGAGGTACTAGGAGTCAAGACTTCAATATATATTTTTTAGGAGACATAATTCAATCCATAACAGAGGAAAACTGGAAAACCATTATATGAGGTTTGAAGAGTTATGTGGACATACACATGGAAATTTTAAAAATGTACATACTTTGATTAAGTGTACCATTGTTAAGAATTTATCCTAAGGAAGTAATAGAAATGTTTATAAAAATTTATAAATAAAAAAAATTTTTTTCCATAGGAACATTTATTAAGTGGCTGGAAACAACCTAAATACGATCAATAGATTCTGTACCTATATATAACACTCTGTAGTAATCAAGAAAGATAAGGAAAATAAAAGAAAAAAAGAATAACAAATTGATAAATATTAAATGAAAAAGCCGAGCTACTGAATATCATGTATAGGTAAATTAAATTAATGTTAAAAATATATCTGTGGGTGAGTTTATGACTATAAATTATTGAAGAATATATATCAAACTGTTAATGAAACTAATTTTAAAGATTTGTATTATCCAATTTATATCTTATTTTAATTTCTTAAAATAAAAATTTTAGCAGGAAATAATTAAGATAGAATTTAAAGATATAATTACAAAGTAAGAATGTATAATTATTCTTATCTCAGCTTATTTTTCAATAATATTTTCAGTAATAGAATTCATCAAATAAATTAGATTGACTTTATTCTTTATGGAGATCTAAGTTGACTTTTAAGCATTCTATATCTCAAGTTGTAGGATCTACAATAAACTTTATTAAAGAATTTAGTAGCGTTAAATACAGAATAAAAGATTCTGTCTAAAAAGGGATATTACACAATTGTTGGTTGTATTTTGGGGCTTGTTTATTTAATTATTCATTAATTTATTTTATCTGCTTTGTCTACCTATTGCAGTATCCCCAGTGTGTAGAAAAGCAATAGAAAAACACATATTCTGTTTTTCTAGGGCATGAATAAATGAAATTTCAATTAACCAACAAAAGAAGGGATAACATCTGTTTTGCTTTCCTTCTATTTTGGCAGTTCCTTTGAAGGACAATGCCTGGCATATAATCAACACTCACTATAACTTATTAAGTTTTAAGAAACATAACTGCACAATGATAATTTTAAAGTAACTATAATAAATTATCATCTAGGAATACTTCAATCTTTGTGAATTTTTGTGACTCAAAGACTGTTGGCCAAAAACTAAATTCTGGCCTATTAATTAAGATAAAGTAAGTTGAGCTCCTTTCAGGGCTCAATGAGAAAGCCTGTTCATCTTTCCCTGTGCTGTGGAGTTTCAATTTCAGAGATGTGATATTATCACAATTCTTTGAATTTATTTAATGTATTTGTAAGTAATATGGCTATTCTCAATTAACTCATTAGTATATATATGTGCCTTCTAATCTGATTGCACTATTTTCCCTGCTTACTTACAAGTTTTCCTGTTTTATGACCACAGCTGGGCATTCCTCATTAAAATATAATAATCCTCTTGTGCTCACGCTCAGTCATTTCAGTCATGTCCAACTCTTTGTAACCCTATGTACTGTAGCCCGCTAGGCACCTCTGTCCATAGGATTCTCCAGGCAGGAATACTGGAGTGGGTTGCCACGCCCTCCTCCAGGGGATCTTCCCAACCCAGGGATCAAATCCCATGTCTACTGCATCACGTTGACCGCACTGCAGACAGATTCTTTACCCCAAGCCACTGGGAAAACCTGATAGTCATCTTACAGTTTTGAATTAGTTTGTTCATAGTATTATGTGTCAAATGAAAACACATTTATTCATTTGCAAACACATAAAAGCTTATATTGTCCTATAATCAGGACGTATGTTTAGAGATTTATTTATTTATTTAACTGTTGCTGCTTTTAATCTAAGACTATGATGGAGCTACACAGTTCATCCTCGGTCTCTCACCTGATAACATGTATGTGCATGCATGCATGCATCCTCAGTCGCTCAGTCATGTCTGACTCTTTGTGACCCTATGGACTGTATCCCACCAGGTTTCTCTGTCCATGGGATTCTCCAGGCAAGAATACTAGAGTAAGTTTCCATTCCCACTCCAAGGGATCTCCTTGACCCAGGGATCGAAACTGAGTCACCTGCATTGGTAGGCAGATGTTTTACCACTGAGGCACCTGGGAAGCCCAATCACACTCCCAGCTCATAGAGTTATGGGTGGACATTACAAAGCAAAGAAACCAAGGAAGAAAACCTATCCCTTTGGGAATAACTCCACTAAAAGGCCAATATCTGTATGTGTAAGGCAGTGGAGATGCCCTGCTCAAATCTCCCTTCAAGACAAAATGCTATAGGGAGGATAGCTGATTAACAGCCTTCAGGTTCTGCACCTTCTTATGCAACACTTTGTTCACCAGAACATATTTCTGCTGGACTGCTCACGGCCAAAGACTGAGCTTGGCAGGCTTCATAGACCCACACCATTCCTGCATGATGTTCTTCTAGAGGGAAATTCGGACTAAAGAAATCCCCTTCAGGATGGCTAAGAGACTGTGCATTGCAGTGTGAGCTTCTTCCGATCCAGTTCTAACTCCCTTCTCTCCTTTCATAGTTTCAGACCTGCATCTCAATCTGAAGACTCAATCTGAAGACTTCCTTCCTTTTTATCCTTTACTCACATATCTGCCAATAATCATCTAATCATCTTGTTTCATAGAGGACCAAAACAGAAACCATATTGGATATATTTTTAATTATAAAATTAAAAACTAATTTTTTGTGTAATATAGGTACATGTTTGCAAATATATAACAATATGAGAAAACAAAATTTTTGAATAATAAATATACTAACAGACAAGTCTTGGAGTGGTATTATATTTTTTAGAGGGTGGGGATACCTACTTTAATGTTACATTCTGGTTAACAGTCTTTAATATATTAAAAATGATTTATTAATTTATAACTATCATGCATAGGAGATATTCAGTAGAACAAAAACAAGACATTCAGGTTCTACTATAGGAGATCTGAAACAAAACATGATAACTCACTCTGGGTGGTATCCTCATGGTGTTCATCTTTGAACTAAAAATAAAAATCAAAGCCTGAAGCACATTCACTGATTTGTAGCTGAGTCATTTATGGGGTACTACAGAGCCACTAAAGATCATAGAAAGACATTCTGTCCAGCTGTGTTCCTGTGGGTACATCCTGATAAAGGCAAAATATTGAATAAAACACCAGCAAGAATATTAGAATTCTGCATATCTCCTTATATATTCCCTAACCCTGTTGATATCTTTTTCTATTATTGTACTTCTTAACAAATTTATTTTAAATAGCTCATTAAAGAAACAGAAACAATGCAGTTTAAAGAACTGCATATTCAATATTTAATATTTAAAGAGCATCAAAGTAGATGGTAAAACTAGTTGATATGCAAGATATTTTTTACTGCATTTAACTTTGTCATTTGTTGGCAATTATAAATGATTGCTGTCTTACACTGGTAGCATATTAAAACAGCAAATTCTTATATTAACTGTCACTAGTTCTATTTTACATACAATTTGATACATTTTACCAAATTTTATGTTTCCTTTGTCACCACTTGAAACATATGCACAGTCTATAAAGATTTTTCTGTTCCTTCTAAAGTAATGGTTCATGGGGATCTCAAGGCAAGAATATTGGAGCAGTTTACTATTTCCTTCTCCAGTGGACCGTGTTTTGTCAGAACTCTCCACCATAACTCATCCATTTTGGAAGGCCCTGCACAGAATGGTTCATAGCCTCATTGAATTAAACATGGCTGTGATCCATGTGATCATTTTGGTTAGCTTTCTGTGATTGTGGTTTTCACTCTGGTTGTAAGATTGTAATTCTTGCTTCTTCTGTCTGCCCTCTAATGGATGAGGATAAGAGGCTTTTGTAAGCTTCCTAATGGGAGGAACTGGTTGTGTGGAAAACTGGGTCTTGCTCTGGTGGGCAGAGCCATGCTCATTAAATGGTTAATAAAGTACCCTGCTGATGGGTGGGGATTTGCTCCCTCCCTGTTAGTTGTCTGGCTTGAGGTGACCCAGTTATGGAGTCTACAGGCTCTATGGTAAGGCTACTGAAGACCTCTAGAGGACTTACGCCAACACACGCCTCCTAGGACTGCTGCTGACAGTTCTCTTGTCCCCATGGCAGGACACTGCTGATACAGGCCTCTGCAGGAGACTCTCAGACACTCACAGGAAGGTCTGGCTCAGTCTCCTGTGGGGTCACTGCCCTTTTACCCTGGGTCCTGTTGCATACAAGGTTTTGTTTGTGCCCTCCAAGAGTATGCAGAGTTAGTACATCATTCAAAATGCTGGGCTGAATGAATCACAATCTGGAATAAAGATTGCAGGGAGAAATATCAGCAACATCAGATATGCAGATGATAATGGCAGAAAGGGAGGAGGAACTAAAGAACCCCTTGATGAGGGTGAAAGAGGAGAATGAAAAAGCTGACTTAAAACTCAACATTCGGATCATGGTATGCAGTCCCATCACTTTAATGGTAAATAAATGGAGAAAAAGTAGAAATAGTAACAGCTTTTATTTTCTTGGGTTCCAAAATCACTGCGGATGGTAACTGCAGCCATGAAATTAAAAGGTGCTTGCTCCTTGGAAGAAAAGCTATGACAAACCTAGACAGCTTATTGAAAGCAGAGACCTCACTTTGCTGACAAAAGCCCCATAGTCAAAGCTATGGGTTTTCCATAGTCATGTATGGATGTGACAGTTGAACCCTAAAGAAAGCTGAGTGTTGAAGGATTGATGTTTTTGAACTGTGGTGCTGGAGGAAACTCTTGAGAGTCCCTTGGACAAGGGACAAGTCCCTTGATCAAGGAGATCAAACCAGTCAATCCTAAAGGAAATCATCCATGAATATTCATTGGAAGTTTTGATGCTAAAGCTCCAATACTTTGGCCACCTGCTGTGAAGAGCTGCCTCACAGGAAAAGAACTTGATGCTGTGAGAAGTTTGGGGGCAGGAGGAGAAGGGGGCAACAGAGGATGAGATGGTTGTATAACATCACCGACTCAATGGACATGAGTTTGAGCAAACTCCAGGAGACAGTGAAGAACAGGGAAGTCTGGCATGCTGCAGTTCATGGGATCACAAAGATTCAGACATGACTTAGTGACTGAACAACAACTCAAGTAACACTATTCTATTATGAAAAGAGATAGACATGGAAGTTCAAGAGAGAGGGAAGATATATATAGATATGCCTGATTCATGTTGTCATATGGCAGAAACCAAGACAACGTTGTAAAGCAATTATCTTCCAATTAAAAAAAAATAGATAAATTGGGCTTCCTTAAAGGCTCAGTGGCGGAGAATGTAGGAGACATTCTCCTTGCCAATTGACATCCTTGCCAATGTAGGAGTCATGGGTTCAATCCCTGGGAAGACCCTACATTCTGCAGAGCAACAAAGCCTGCACAGCCTGCTTTAAAAGCCTGCAAAGAAGACTCAGCACAGCCTAAAAAAATAAATAAAAAGTTTAAGATAAAAACATAATAGCAAAGAATTTTTAACGCAAAAAATAAGAAAAATTCCCAGCAACTAGTGATCAGTTAAGTCAACACCCATTTGTAAAGGTGAGTACATATGCATTGCACCTAATGAACAACTCTAAACTCCTCATACTTGAACAGTGTCAGGAGCATCATATGACACAATTGACCATTGTCATTCTCAAAATGCTTTCTTCTCTAGGCTTCCAAGAAATCAAATTCTTCTCTGTTTTCCTTCTACCTTCCTATACATCTCTCTTGAATCACTTTTACTGGTTCCTTACTTTTCAGATCAGTCTTTGATACTTTTCTGTCTACACCATCTTCCTAGATGATCTTATCCAGCCTCTTGGCTTTAAATATTATTTATGTCCTGTGGCTCAGACGGTAAAGTGTCTACCTACAAATGCGGGAGACCTGAGTTTGAGCCATGGGTCGGGAAGTTCCCCTGGAGAAGGAAATGGTAACCCACTCCAATATTCTTGCCTGGAAAATCCCATGGACAGAGGAGCCCAGTAGGCTATAGTCCATGGGGTCACAAAGAGTCGGACATGACTGAGCGACTTCACTTCACTTCATGTCCTGTTGACTCACAAATCTGTACTCCAATTCTGACTTTTCACCTAAGTTTTACCCTCATAATACATCTGCCATCCCCAAATTATTTATTCCCCCAAATAATCCTTTCCTTCATTACATAAATATTGAGTGTCTTTTATGTGTTTGACACTCTTAAGGCACAACGAATACAATGCTGAACAAAACAAAATATCACTTGACTATCTAAAATAATTCAAACAATGCATCAAAAGGGTATTCTGATTATTTCACCCTCAAATCAGCTTTTAAATATTCTCTATTTTCCATGAAAGTGAAAAGTGAAAGTATTAGTTGCTCAGTCATGTCTGACTCTTTGCGATCCCATGGAATGTAGCCCACCAGGCTCCTTTGTCCATGGAATTCTCTAGGCAGGACTACTGAAGTGAGTAGCCATTTCCTTCTCTAGGGGGCCTTCCTGACCATGGGGTCAAATCCAGGTCTCCTGCACTGCAGGCAGGTTCATTACCATCTAAGCCACCAGCTGCTGCTAAGTCACATCAGTCGTGTCCAACTCTGTGCGACCCCAAAGATGGCAGCCCACCAAGCTCCCATCCTTGGGATTCTCCAGGCAAGAATACTGGAGTGCGTTGCCATCTCCTTCTCCAGTGCAGGAAAGTGAAAAGTGAAAGTGAAGTCGCTCAGTCGTGTCCGACTCTTCTTGACCCCATGGACTGTAGCCTACCAGGCTCCTCCGTCCAAGGGATTTCCCAGGCAAACTGAGACAGAGGAACTCTAGGTTTTGAAAGTCGGAGGGAGTTGATGGAAATGGAGCCATATATGGAAAATAGAGGGCTTCCCTGGTAGCTTAGGGAAGGAAGGAAGCCCTCTATTTTCCATATATGGCTCCATTTCCATCAACTCCCTCCGACTTGCAAAACTTAAGAGTTTGCTGTCTCAGTTTGGGTTCCCACAGAAGCAGACTCAGGGATAAAGATTCAGTACAAGTGGCTTACCTGGGAGTTGCAGGCACTACCAGTAAGAAAGGGAAGAATGATATATGATATATGATATATGATAGGGAAGAGAAAGCAACTAATAAATGGCAAGTAAGTCAGCTACCATATATGTAAATGGAGTTCGATCTCACAGGGACATTTTGAGAAATTATAAAAAGGATTTGTCTCAGAATTATCTTGTTCCAAGACTGAAGAAGCTGGGATATTTATACATTCATTCTCACTGGTTAAGAGTTTATTTGGGCCATGGGGAAAGGGAGTAACTGCCCAGTATTAGACTGCTAGACACAAGAGTAGAGATTCCTTCTTGAAAAAGTCCTTAGACACCAAGAAGCAGGTACTGGCAGCTACAAGTCTTATGGGTACCCTGAACCATAAAGTCAGAGGGATATGGGTCTTAGTAGGACACAGAGCAGCTGCTACTTCCTCCTTACCTTTGCTGCTTCCCCTCATTTCCCCATGAATGAGTCCTGTTGACATCACTCCAGATTTTAACTCAAATTCTATCATTTTATCTCTACAGCTCAAACCTGAGCCCAAGTCATCAGCATCTTTCATCAGCAATACTAACACAGATGTCTAACTCCTCCTACTTCAGTGTCACACACACGCCACAGGCATCATCTCAGTGCCTGAATCATATCACCACCTTCCCTTCGTTGAAGTCTTCCAGGGCTTCCACTGCAATTAGATCAAAATCCAAACTCTCATGTCCTTCAGTGACCTGTTATGTGTCATGACCACTTCTCCAAATCTTCTATCATTTTCCCTGTTACTTGAAATCATCCAGCTTACTGAAATGTCACCTTTCTTTTCCTCAAATACAACTTACTGTTTCCATCTCAAGGAGTTTGCACTTAGTTTTCCTTCTGCCTAGGATCTGCTTCTCAGAAATATCTGCATGGTTCCCTATTTCTCATTATTTAGGCCTACCCCACACATCATCTCCTTCCAACACCCTAGCTAAAGAACTCTCCATAGCTCTCATCACTCCCTGCCCCCGTACCCTAGCTTGTTTTCTTTTATGTAGTCTCTACTTTGCCAAATAGAAGGTAAACTCCGTCTTTATCTAGTTTATCACCATATTTATATGTCAGTAACAGTGCCTGACACATAGCAGATTTTAAATAAATACTAGTTCAACTCTAAGAAAATATCATGCAAACATATACCATATGATCTTATTTCTAATAAAGTATGTACAACTTCACAGGAAAATTAAGAAATAAGTACAGCGATGGCCTCTTTTCCAAAGTAAGCAAAGCTAATATTTGGCCAGTTAATTAAGATGCTTGATTAAATATATACTTAAATATATAATTTAAAATTCATTTTTATGTAAAACACCTAATTATACATTTATCCGTAATATATCAAGGTAGAGTTGAGGTCATTTTCTTGACTGGAACCCCTCTTCTGATTTGCATGAACCCCAAATATAATGGATTATTCATGATTTCCAGTTTTGGTTTCTTTTAATTGAAAATGCCCTTGTGTTTTATTATTTTAGATAATATTTAATTGAATTATGTCATTAATAAGTATGGCAAGCATAAATTGGCTTTGGAAGAAACACTAATGACCTTTTTATGAATACCCAACTGTGGGAGGAAAACACAGAAGCAGAATTAGTTTCTAGGATGCTATGAACATCAGTTCATTTTAGCCAATAGATATATAGAAATCTTTGGTTACTCCCCTGAATCAGTTAAGGGAAGGTAAGTTAAAAGAGTTTCCCACCCCAAAAATGTTGGTTGTCATTCTCTTTGCTTGGTGTGTTAATGATCAGGATATTTCAATTTTCTTCCGTATATATTTTTTAAGTTTATACATTCTTTACAGCATGCATAATCTATTTGATAAAAATTAAATAATGTTTAATATTCAAAATATTCATTAATACTTTTAAAAGTGAACAACATTAAAAGTGAGTAACACTTGTATTTATCTTATTGTGATTTTGATTGTTCAAATTTACTTAAATTTTAGTCTAGCAGGCTCTCAGACCTGGAAAACTGGGCATGACTTTTTGTCAGTTAAATTCATGTGCACCTGCCTTAGGGGCTAGAGAAGTTCATATTTGAAAAGCATTTCACAGTCTTTAATTTATCACTTATTCATTTCCCTTTTCCCTTTGATAAAGTAAAGGATTTAGAGAGAGGAATAAATATTTAAAGGCTGAGAATAGAGTCTGAAAAGTTGATTTTTAAAGGCAACATTTAGCAGGAGTAATATTTTCCTTGAAAACCAGGACCAGAATTCAAATTAACATCTTTTTTCCCAAGGCACATTGCCAGAACCTGAGATGTATTCGCTGTAGAGCCTCAGGCTATTCTGGCAGAACTACTGAGAAACAAAAGCACTAAAAGATGCAGTAATTCTTTACTGATATTCGATATGACTTAAATTTTCTCACCTCCAGGGCTGCTTAGTCTAGATGGCCAAAAATTTTGGCTAGATCATATCTTTAGGATTGCAAACATCTACCCATAGAACTAGGATGTTTCCCTCTATTTCTGAGAAAGAAACTGAGGCATTACCTCAATAGGAAACAATATTGTGGTTTCTAACTTTCCACCAGGTCCTCCTCCCATTATCTTAAATTCTATAGGTCTGTAGACAACGCCATCCCCTTTCGAAGCCAACTTCCCCTACAGATGGCCCCATTTTTGTTAAAAACTCTATTGTTCTCCCAGTCACCTAAGTTGAAAAGCTGAAAAGCATTTTTTGTCTCTTTGTTCTTACTGACCTCAAAAAGGCATCCTCATTCACTTGTTCCTTTGAAATCTCGTTGCTCTACTTTTTAGTCACTATTACTGCTGACTTGAATTACAGCTTCCTGCCTAGTACTGTGTTAAGTCCAATGCACTCCCTCAGAGCCACCAGATGAGCCTTTTAAGGTGGAGCAGGAAGAGCACAAGCTATCAAGTTAGAAAGGTCTAGACCTGAGCTCAATGTCCTTGGACAACATATTAAGCATATCTGAGCTCAGGTCCATCATCTATAAAGTGAAAAACAATGCTTATCTTGCATGACTTTGGTAAGAATCAGAGAGAGTGTGAGGCAAGTATGCTGCTGCTGCTGCTGCTAAGTCGCTTCAGTTGTGTCTGACTCTGTGTGACCCCAGAGACAGCAGCCCACCAGGCTCCCCTGTCCCTGGGACTCTCCAGGCAAGAACACTGGAGTGGGTTGCCATCTCCTTCTCCAATGCATGAAAGTGAAAAGTGAAAGTGAAGTCGCTCAGTCATGTCCAACTCTTAGCAACCCCATGGACTGCAGCCTACCAAGCTCCACCATCCATGGGATTTTCCAGGCAAGAGTTCTGGAGTAGGGTACCATTGCCTTCTCCAATTACCACAAATAGCATAATGTTTAACAAAGAATGGATATATAGTAAATGTAAATATTACTCTTATTGCACAGTCCCATTCTAAAACATTTCATGACTTCCCATTCTCTTCTTCTAACGTGGCTCTCCTGCTCTCATCTAATCTTATCAAAATGCTATTTGTGTTCAAATTCACATTCAAGATCCAGCTCAAGCACTACCTCATTCAAAACTCCCTTCTCAACATCACCAAACTTCCCAAAGACACCACTGTTACAGATTCTTACAACCATGCAGCAGGTGTGTCCACTATTTGTCGTGATGGAATAATGATATAATAACTATTAATCTAGCTCTATGTTGAATGATGGAAACATCAAATTCTCTTGGTATAGGTTTTCTGTTTCTGAGTAGATCCATTGAGTGAATTTTTAAAAGAAAGGTATTGAAGTAGACGATAGCCCACTCTGCACCATCTCTGTGGCAGCCATAGCAACTGTGCATTTGGTTTTACAGAGACCACTCTTTTCTCCATTCCTTAATACTGAGGGTTTGAAAGTTGCTGGGAAGGAAGTGGAAACATTTGCAAAAGAGTCAAAGAAACTCCTAGGAGAAAAACAATCAAGATCACAATCTAGAATACCTCTGAGATGGAGGCTACCCTAGTGCAGTCAGATGAGAGGAAACACTCGCAGCTGAGAGAGGCCACAGTCCAGACAAGGCCTGGGAGAACTGAAGGAGGGCTGGTGACTATTGACAGGGGCTATAAATTCAGCCACCCTGGCAATATAGGCAGGTTCTTGGGTACAAGTTGTTGCATAAATTAAAGAGTTAAGTAACTGAAAAGCTGAAAGTGGGAAGGCAGGCCAAGCTGAGAATGAACTTGAGCCCCAGTTCCAGAGGTGAGTGACCAGACAGGATGGGGAGAGATTATTGGCAAAAATAGCCCCTAACACATGAGGCGATAGACTCATGAGGGAATAGAGATGATCATTTGCCAGCCTCATTTTCAGCAGAAATACAAAGACCCCAAAGACAGCAGCAGCACCAGGATTGCTCTACTACTTTCTGCAGTGCCTCAAACGGGGAGCAGCTATGGAATGCTCCAGCCTGAACAGGGCCCATGTGAGTGGGGCATCCCACAGTGGAGCCTATGGCTCCATCAATTGGATTGATCGGCCTGATCAAGTCTCTCAGTTTCCTGAGTTCATCACAAGATGGTGGTGTTTTGACAACGTCCAGTGAGGGGACTGCAAAGAAAGAGAACAGTTCTTCCTGTTAACTTGGGTATGTAACCCTTCTGAAGCTGTGATTTTATGTGAAGTTTTAATTACATCCTTAACACAAGGTAGATTAACTCCCTTCCAAACACACAGTTTTCTGAAAAATATTCCTTATTATATGTCAGCATTTTTTTTATTATTTAAGGCTATGTTTTACTTCTCTTACTTAGTTGATAATCCCTCAGGTGCATACATCATATAATATATAATACATTTAAATATAGACATTTTCTTATCATCCACATGATTTATTAACACAAATCACATATATAGGTATGCAATAACTATTTGGAGAATGTATGAATGAGTAACAATATACAGGACTTTCATGAAGGATCAATTTGGTATCATTTCAACATCTGTGTCTGTTCAATAATTTCACTTTTCCCTTCTGGTTCAATTTGGTCACAGGGTATCTGAAGATTAATGAATAAAATATTTATGAATTCTTTTAGAAAGGCAAATGAAAGATCAACATAATATTTCCTCTCTGCATAATAGAGCAAGAGAATTCCTAATATCCCTTAGGCATATTCACCCTAAAACTCTCATTTCATTTTGTCTGAAATATTCTTTTGATTTATTAATGTTGATTTAAAGAGTTGGCTAAGCATATCTTAGAAATTAGTGCTTCAGAGTAGATCTTTGACCATTTCTTAGGCTTTTATATCACAAAATTGTATGGACTACACTTTAAAAAAAAAACTTTCTAATTTAAACACAAGTACTTAGGTAGCAGTGAGATGAAATGAACATCAATAATTTGGTAGAAAAACTGGTGATGATACATGTCATTCATTCATCTCATCCAGAGCATCAAAGTAAGCAGCTACCTACTCCTAGATTTTTTTCAAAGTAGTATTTAGACTTTTTGTTTGTTGTTTTAGCCACTGAGTCCTGTCCAATTCTCTGTGATCCCATAGGGATTTCCTAGGCAAGAATACTGAAGTGGGTTGCCATTTCCTTCTCCAGGGGATCTTCCCAACCCAGGATCAAATCCCCGTCTCCTGCATTGGCAGGTGGGTTCTTTACCATTGACCGACCAGGGAAGCTGCTAGTATTTACACAGTTGAATCCTAATTCAATTGTTATATATGTACAAACAGGGAATCAATAGACTTTGAGAATGTGAGTTTTACCCTGAATAGAAATAGCACTTATGTTAAAGTGCAGAGATAGTATTTGCCTTAAAGTAAACAAATAACATTTTTGGAGGACTTACTATGTACTAGACACTGTCTTTGAGCAGTAGAAAAGTTATATATTTAATTTTAATAGTGATTCTCTGATGTAGGCATTACTGTTTGCTTTAAATAGATAAGGTAATTGAGGCTCAAAGATGCTAAATGGTTAGCAGAAGTTTACAAAGGAAGATTTAATAAGCAGACCTTGGTATCAATAGACAGATGATTCTGATTCCAAAAATTTTGTCCTAAAATGAGAACAGAAGTGATTTCATAGTCTTCTATAATTGGCATAAAAATCTCAAGTAAAAACCCATCCTTTAATTCTGTGCTTGACAAGCCATCTTCTCAACCTAAAAAAGAAGTGACCTGACATAGGAAATAAATGGCACATACAATTTCATAAACTTCTAACTAGATATTAAAACATGTTAAATAAAGATGTATCATTCAAATAGAGCATTTTAAATTTTCACAATTGGGCTCATTTTTTTTGAAAAGACTAGTAGATTCTAGTACTAAGAAGATTCTGTGTGAATGCTTCTCAAGGTTTCCATGCCAATTAACCATCCAACAGACACACACACACACCACATATCTATTACAGTGCTGCTGTATATAAGAGATAACAAAAGATGCTGAAATAATATGATTGAATTAATTAAGCTATAAGCACTGTTTCAAAATTTGTTTTATATTTGTAAGGCATTAAGATTTTAAGAGGAGGCAATAATACAGCTTATACTTATAAAAAGTTGGATAGGTTTACAATATTTTTCTATGTTAATTCATTATCTCTTCGATCCTTAGGACAACACACTAAAATTTATTATTTCTATTTGACAAGTGAGGCTCAAAGAGGTTAATTAAGTAACTTGCTTAAAATAACAGTATTAGATAGGGTTAGAAATTGGATTCAGATGTTGGCTTCTGTTCTCTCTTGGTTTAATCTATTTGTGAAGGAAATGAAAGAATTTAGTTGACCAACTACATCATCTCAACCCGAAGTGGTATGTAGCACTATATATTAAAGTTTAAGAATAAACAATACATGTAACATTCTTTTCTGGTTTTGACTTAATCATGCCTAACTTTTAGCTCTGGGCTTCTCTGGTGGCTCACATGGTAAAGAATCTGCCTGCAGTGCAGGAGACCTGGGTTCGATCCCTGAGTTGGGAAGATCTCCTGAAGAAGGGAACAGCAACCCTCTTCAATATTCCTGCGTGGCGAATTCCATGGACAGAGGAGTCTGACCGGTGCAGTCTACAGGGTCACAAAGACTCAGAGATGACTGAGTCACACACACACACACACACATACACACAAAACTTTTACCTCTGGATGCTTAAGGATTCTTTTATATGCTTCTGACTATAGTCTTGGGATGTTCCTTTGTATATAATCTAATATTCTATGTATATGCATCTGTAAAATGAGGATTACAACTGTCCCCATGATGTTGTTACAAGGCAATAATAGCCCTAGGATGTAGTAAGCACTAAATAGATTTCACAATTAGGCTATTTTATAACAGAGATTGTCAATACAAATGATACCATGCAACAGGAACTAGATTCAAAGTTTATATGCAAAGTCATTGCTTGGATCAAATTTCCTAGGACTCTTATACTTCCTACGGTTCTTAATATTCACACTTTAATATGTGTATGCTCTTATTTCTACTAACAGAATCAGGTAATTTTTTTGGATTAAGCAAGAGAATTTCTGCATTGGTAACGAACCCATGGACTGTAGCCTCCCAGGCTCCTCCGTCCATGGTATTTTCCAGGCAAGAGTACTGGAGTGGGTTGCCATTGCCTTCTCCAAAGATACAGAGCTGGGTAATTTAAAAACAAAAAAGAGGGCAACATCTACTATGGTATATATTTATATGGAAAATATCAGTTATAATAGTTGTTTACTATATACAATGTAAATTTTATTATATAAGGTTGTCAATTTCTTTGCAATATTTTCCATCTATCTCAATTTTTAAATAAAATCCTCTAAAATTGAGCATGACACAAAAAGCTGAAATTTGTTTCTTACAAATCACAGTAGTGAAGAAGGAAAATCAGTTAAAATCTGGCAGAAGTATTGAGTCCAAAGGCTTCCCTGCTGGTTCAGATGCTCAAGAATCCACCTGCAATGCGGGAGATGTGGGTTCGATCCACAGATTGGGAAGATCCCAGTATACTTGCTTGGAGAATCCCCATGGACAGAGGAGCATGGCGGGCTACAGTCCATGGGGTCCCAGAGTTGGACATGACTGAGCGACTAAGCACAGCATATTGAGTCCAAAATTAATGAATTTTATAGTTAAATGTGTTGTTTATAAACTAATAGTTTTACAGTTACGTTTAGTAGACTGCCTACTCATTGGTAAAGAATCTGCCTGCAATGTAGGTGACCTGGGTTCAATCCCTGGGTTGGGAAGATCCCCTGGAGAATGCACTCCAGTATTCTTGACTGGAGAATATGATGGACTGAAGAGCATGGCAGGTTATGGTTATAGTTTAATGTGTCAAGTATTTATAAATAAATAGTTTATAGTTAACATTTCATAATGAAAATCTAGCAAAATTTTATATATATTTAGTATCTTCAGGTAATACATTATAAATGCTAATTATACTATTAATATTTCAGCCAGTATCACTCTTTCTAGTAAATAAATAAAAACATATAGCTTACTATTCAACAGCATCTAGATAGAAATTTATATAAATCCTTAATATACATGTTATATTGTTTGTTTTTATATAAGGCATATAAATATAAGCACTTAAATAAATGAAAATTTATATTACTATTTATTATTTTTAAATCTTTATTGTGTAAAGATTTAGTAAGGCCAAGATATCTTTTATCAATATTACATTTAACATTTATTAGAAATAAATTCCAAAATTATGAAAAGGAAAAATAAAATGCCTAAAATAAATTCCTAAAATTATGAATAAAAATGGAATAATACAGGAAAACATAGTTTTGATAGTACTTATGACCAGTCTCCTACCTCTCATTCTGTACTCTATACTCAATTACAGAATGTAGCCGAGTATTTTACTCTCAAAGCAAAATAGCCAGAAAACATATTTTGTACATTTTATAAATAGATCCACTCTGTCTTTCCATTTTAGAAACAGATCCAGTGAAGAGAAATACTGTCTTTTATAACAATTACCCTTGCTTCCCCAGGACTTTTCTGCAGTTTATTAGGAATATGTATCTGAGTAATATTTCTTATTATTTATAGGCCCTCAATGTCATCTCTTACTTTCTGTTTTTAATAATTTCAATTACTATTTTATGTTGATTTTATTCTGAACTCCTATATGGTAAATAGTGTACATTTAAAATAATTGATTAATTGATATGTAAAACTTTTATTCCAGCTTTATCTTCCACTGTTTTCCAATCCATTTCTCTAATCCAGGACACTTAACAATATGTTAAACTTGCTGTTAGCCTTATTCTAACATGAGGACCAACTCCAGTTTAAAAAAAAAAAAAAAGCAATTGCTTATTTTCTTCAGTTCAGTTCAGTCGCTCAGTCGTGTCCAACTCTGTGCGACCCCATGAATCTCAGCACACCAGGCCTCCCTGTCCATCACCAACTCCCGGAGTTCACTCAGACTCAATGTCCATCGAGCCAGTGATGCCATCCAGCCATCTCATCCTCTGTCGTCCCCTTCTCCTCCTGCTCCCAATCCCTCCCAGCATCAGAGTCTTTTCCAATGAGTCAACCTTTGCATGAGGTGGCCAAAGTACTGGAGTTTCAGCTTTAGCATCATTCCTTCCAAAGAAATCCCAGGGCTGATCTCCTTCAGAATGGACTGGTTGGATCTCCTTGCAGTCCAAGGGACTCTCAAGAGTCTTCTCCAACACCACACTTCAAAAGCATGAATTCTTCGGCGCTCAGCCTTCTTCCCAGTCCAACTCTCACATCCATACATGACCACAGGAAAAACCATAGCCTTGACTAGACGAACCTTTGTTGGCAAAGTAATGTCTCTGCTTTTGAATATGCTATCTTGGTTGGACATAACTTTCTTTCCAAGGAGTAAGCATCTTTTAATTTCATGGCTTCAGTCACCATCTGCAGTGATTTTGGAGCCCCCTAAAATAAAGTCTGACACTGTTTCCACTGTTTCCCCATCTATGTCCCATGAAGTGATGGGACCGGATGCCATGATCTTCGTTTTCTGAATGTTCAGCTTTAAGCCCACTTTTTCACTCTCCTCTTTCACTTTCATCAAGAGGCTTTTAGTTCCTCTTCACTTTCTGCCATAAGGGTGGTATCATCTGCATATCTGAGGTTATTGATATTTCTCCCAGCAATCTTGATTCCAGCTTGTGTTTCTTCCAGCCCAGCGTTTCTCATGATGTACTCTGCATATAAGTTAAATAAGCAGGGTGACAATATACAGCTTTGACGTACTCCTTTTCCTATTTGGAACCAGTCTGTTGTTCCATGTCCAGTTCTAACTGTTGCTTCCTGACCTGCATACAGATTTCTCAAGGGGCAGGTCAGTTGGTCTGGTATTCCAATCTCTTTCAGAATTTCCCACAGTTTATTGTGATCCACACAATCAAAGGCTTTGGCATAGTCAATAATGCAGAAATAGATGTTTTTCTGGAACTCTCTTGCTTTTTCCATGATCCAGCTGATGTTGGCAACTTGATCTCTGGTTCCTCTGCCTTTTCTAAAACCAGCTTGAACATCAAGAAGTTCATGGTTCACATATTGCTAAAGCCTGGCTTGGAGAATTTTGAGCATTACTTTACTAGCGTGTGAGATGAGTGCAATTGTGCGGTAGTTTGAGCATTCTTTGGCATTGCCTTTCTTTGGGATCGGAATGAAAACTGACCTTTTCCAGTCCTGTGGCCACTGCTGAGTTTTCCAAATTTGCTGGCATATGAGTGCAGCACTTTCACAGCATCATCGTTCAGGATTTGAAATAGTTCAACTGGAATTCCATCACCTCCACTAGCTTTGTTCGTAGTGATGCTTTCTAAGGCCCACTTGACTTCACATTCCAGGATGTCTTGCTCTAGGTCAGTGAGCACACCATCATGATTATCTGGGTCTTGAAGATCTTTTTTGTACAGTTCTTCTGTGTATTCTTGCCACCTCTTCTTGATATCTTCTGTTTCTGTTAGGTCCATACCTTTTTTGTCCTTTATCGAGCCCATCTTTGCATGAAATGTTCCCTTGGTATCTCTATTTCTCTTGAAGAGATCTCTAGTCTTTCCCATTCTGTTGTTTTCCTCTATTTCTTTGCATTGATCGCTGAGGAAGGCTTTCTTATTTCTTCTTGCTATTCTTTGGAACTCTGCATTCAGATGCTTATATCTTTCCTTTTCTCCTTTGCTTTTCACTTCTCTTCTTTTCACAGCTCTTTGTAAGGCCTCCCCAGACAGCCATTTTGCTTTTTTGCATTTCTTTTCCATGGGGATGGTCTTGATCCCTGTCTCCTGTACAATGTCATGAACCTCCCTTTGTTGGCTTCCCAGGTGGCTCAGTGGATAAAGAACCTGCCTGCAATTCAGGAGATGCAGGAGATGTGGGTTAAGTCTTTGGGTCAGGAAGATCCTGTGGAAAAAGGAATGGCTACCCACTCCAGTATTCTTACCTAAAGAATCCCATGGACAGAGGAGCCTGGTGTACTACAGTCTATAGGGTCATAAAGAGTTGGACACAGCTAAGCAGCTGAGCATGCACGCACATTCCCTTTGTAGTGGGCACTGTATTTGCTTTCCCAAATTGGATGACTCCTTACCTCTAAGATCTGCTTGGAAGTTCTTGTTGTTTGTTTTTTTTTTTTTTTTCTTAATTTCAAGGTTACATTCATTGCTTCAATTCTATCCTGATGATCAGTACAAATGTGAAGTCATAAATCTCAGAATGTTGCAATTTCCAGACTCTGGAATGTTGAACTTTGCCCTCTTGTCAGAAAATTGGCCATCATCTTCTCTAGGTATTCTTGTCATTGACTATCACTTGAGGGACCCTCATTCTGAACAACACAGACTTTTGTTTAAATACACTTCCTCATACCCTCTGTGATTATTTACATACATAAGTAACTATGTAGCTATTAAATATACAATAAAGAGCTGAGGAAAACTGTGAACAGAAGTCTATTAATCCTTTACAAGTTTGTAGTACATGATCTCAGATCAATGCTTTGAAGATAAATTTTGATTTTCAGGATAGCAAGTCTTTTGATTCAATCTTACTTTTTCCAAGTGGAAGGTTTTAAAATTGACCTAAAAAATAACACAACTATGAAGGAAGTGCATTACTGCCATCTTTCATGTAAAAAACAGTTACTTAAAATGGAAACTTCATCTCTCTATCAGCTGTATATAAATGCTGATTATTTAATGTGCCAGTGAACAAAGGCAATTAAATGGAATCTTCCATGTTAATGGAAAATGGAGGTTGCCAAGTCATCTCAATTATTTATATTCAGATTCAACTTGCAGCTTAGTATATAAAGGAAGATTAATAGGTATATAAAGTGAAGAAATACAAGACCATTCTCTTATTCATGCCACATACTCATGTCCTTTTATTATTCATTAAATCAGTCATATACAAATGTAAATGTGTTGTGCTTATGACTTCATTACATACCCTGAAACATCTTATGGAAATATTTTCTGCCATATTCATTTACAATACAGACCACAAAACATTTCTTCTGTGGTAAAGACCAGAGTGAAAATATCAGTTATGCAAATAAACTTTGTGAAATGTTACACATTTTCAGCAAAATGCTAAGAAGTTATCTAAAGTCCCTGGTAAATATATATATTTGTCCTTGCTGTCACAAAATAGTGTGGAAAACAAGGGATTTTAACAAGAACTTGAAAGAGAATTTAGGAACTAGAACAACTAAAGAAATACAGTTTGAAATTAAAAATTAAAGTTGGAATATGATTTTTGTACTGATAAAGATACGAGATGCGATCAGTAAGACATCCACAGTCTTTTGATTTTGTCAGTTCCCTAAGTTCTTTGAGGAAACAGAAGTACTGACTTCATTACCACCCTGAGGTCCTGGTATAAAATCCAGAGTATTGTGTACAACATACTCATGAATAAAGCTGATCAAAGAAAGGATAATTAATTCACTATTGTGTTACTTTTTATACTTTTGATATTGTAGTGGCATATGAAATAAAACCACCCTTTTGAAAATGTCTTTATTGATTAAAAAATGGCAAGTTAGTTTGACCCATTGTCTGGCAAAGTCCTGTATTTATTCTCATTTCAACTGAATCAAATAAAGTAGCTACAGCTAATTAAGACAAGCAGACAGCAGCTAAGGCAGATTGTAATTCTAGCAACAAATGACAGCTTGCCGTTCATTCTTTATTTCTCTGCAGTACTATTTTCATTGACTTTTCTAAAGGTAAATCTTTGTACAGTAACAGAGTGATCACTTGTGCCCCCTTATTTCATTAGCTAACTCCCTGCTGTGGAGGTATATGCAGGACATTATGTTTTAAGTAAATCAAATGATGAAAGAAATAACAGTTTATGGATCATGGTCTGTTTTTATAAAGAAATAATGTTTAATTAGGAGGACACTGGAATTTAAATACATAAAGACTCACCTCCCTTCTAAATATCCTCCCTTCTTTTGTAAAAGAGAATGGGAACTACTCTAACTCACTAAATTTTCACTATTTAATCAAAAGCACTTCTAATTTTTTGTCTTTTCAAGTATTATTCTAGCAAATAATTGAGACTAGCCTAATTGGATTTTCTAAGTGATTGTATATCTTGATAATAAAATACTAGTAGGTAGATTAAAAAAAGCTCTCCAGAACACATTTGGGGAAATGATTAGAATACACATGCAGCATGATTAAAATAAATTAACCCACACATTTATTCAGGCACACAGTCATCCCTCATGATGAGCCCCTGCTTTGCATTGGTTACTGAACTTAGTCTAGGGCCTTCAAGAATGACAGACAAAACCTAATTCTGGCCTTGAAATAGCCTACAATCTATTGAGAAAGGGACATGAAAACAAACGAAAGTCCCAGAGTTAAATTTTAACATGAAGTTGTATATCAAATGCATAAATAAAGGTGCACATGCTTGAAATATCTAGAGGACTCAGAGTAAATTCATAGAAAATGCTACCTAAGTCCTGAAAATTACAGCCTGAGGAGGAATACACCAGACATTCAAACAGGGGTAAGTGGTTCAGATGATGAGGATATTCTGTACTAAAATAAGGAGGTGTATCAGCACTGCTGATTCAGCCAGGGTGAGATGGTGAGATGGAAGAACAGAGAGTAGGCAAATATGAGGCTGGACAAATAGCAGAAGCCAGATCCTTGAAGGCCTTGAAGGCTTGGCAAATGAGCTAAAATTTCACCTAGCAAATGACAAGGAGTCACAGGTAATGTTTTGGTAAGATCACACTAGGAAAAAGGTAAGTGTAGGAGAGATGTTAGGAGTGGAATTCAGTGAGGAGACGACTCCAACAGCTAAGGGAGAGACCATCGGGTCCTTAATCAAGGCATAGCTCCGGGGGTGGAAAGAGAATACAGTTAAGAAAGATATTGATACAATAAATTTGACAGTGTTTGATTGTTGGATGGATGTGAAGAGAAGAGAAAGAAAATGAAAAAGTAAATATCTTAGAGTTTCAATTTCCAAAATCAATAACCTCCCTATAGTAATTTGAATGACAAAGCCAATCAACAGTCATTATTGATATGTGTTGCAATAATAATGTATGTGTTGCAACCTTGTCAAGGAACACATGTAGTATTATATATCAACATTAAGAATGGTATTTGTAAGCTACCTGGATTACAGGTTTGTTAATTATTAAGATTCATGGCGTATTCACAAGGGAGGGGACATATGTATACCTAATGCCAATTCATGCTGATGTATGGCAGAAACCATCACAGTATTGTAAAGTAATTATCCTCTAATTAAGAAACAAAAAAAAGATGCATGGCATATTGGGAGCACTGGGAAGGAGTTCCAGGATATAGCTGAATTTAAAATTTACCTTGAGGTGTTTGTACTAGATTTTATTATCTTAACCTAAGATTGCTGGAAACTCAATAAATCAATGGTGAATTAACCATTGCCAAACTCTGATGAGTTCAAAAAAGTGAATTCCCACCCTATGGTAATTGTGCCTGGGAAAATAGACATCTGGTCAGAAGATGGGGTGAAATGCCATTTGATTATGGGGTAAAGGACAGTGATAATGTTCACTGAAGGGGACTTTCCCACTCCCAAGGGGATGGATATGTAAAATAATTAATAAAGGGTGAGCAGTAGAGAAAGGGTTTTAGGATGTGGGTTCATATCTGTGTTAGTTGCTCAACTGCGTCTGACTCTTTGCAACTCCATGGACTGTAGTCTGCCAGGCCCCTCTGTCCATTGGATTCTCCAAGGAGTTGGTAGCCATGTCCTTTAGGGAAGATCCTTAAAGCACTACCTGGCTGGCAGTTTGTGGGCATGGGGAAGAGTGGAAGAAAGGTGATGGGAGTTAAAAACAAAACTCTTATCTGTGTGAAGGAAGAGGGTTGGGCTTCCTTCCTTCCTGATGAGATCAGGCTTGGATGTACTATGTGACTTGGTTTCCTGATTGGGTTTATACCAAATAAAGATAAAGTTCTACTGAGCTACTACTAACATTAATACCTTTAACAAGATGTCCCAGACCATTGAAGAAGGAACTACAACTATGGGAGAAATAGTCTTGTATTCAAGTCACTTAGCAGATAAACACTTAGCCCAGGGGTCAGTTAAGGTGCTAAGTCAACCAGAAAAATTCTTATGAATCTCATTCATTGTTCCTTTTTATAGCTCACATATAAAGAAAGTGAAAGTCTAAGCACTGTGATCTTACATAGTGACAAATGACTATGATACTGATAATAATAGGTCTTGCTCCAACTCTAGGGATTTTGCTGATAATCTATTTCTTAATGGGACCATAGGGGGAAAAAAAAGAACAAGGGATATATAAACACTGAGATCTCATGAACTGACTAAAGGGAATGTTGCCAACTTTACAATGCTAGGCTATAATTCTTCCCTTTTCTAACTAGAATCCTCTTAATTTCCTTACTCTGTTCACAGAGCAAATAGCTTATTAATTTCTTTTCCTTTAATAACTAGGACAATGCTTACAATATAAACTTAAATGGAAAAGAAAGAGAATACTCATACAAGGTATAAATATACCAACATTTTTATACAGATCTCATACTGTTTTTTTTAATAAGCCTGCACTATTTATAATTAATTAACTTCATATAATAAAATATCTTACATATAATCTTTTATATTATACAATACTATATAATGAAAATATTTTAAAGATAATGTCAATTTTCCAAAAGGAAAATTGCAAAAAAAAAAAGTCATCAGTCTGCATCCATTTTAAAAGGTCTTTATTTTGATAGCAAATTTTATGTTTATTTCCAAAATACTTTGTGTTCCACGCTCTATTTATAAATATAAAAACATAAATAGCTGGCAGACATTTTTAGGTAAAAAATTTCCAGAAAATGCTCACATAGGGAAATTTATCTTCATTCATTTAAAAAATGTTCTCCTTTAAGCCTTCTGATGAAACTTATATTTTCCAGAAACTCAAATAAAAATATATAAATAAAGAGGCAATTATCTCTTATACTTTCTTTTTTTTTCTTATTTAAGATCTATTTGAAAAGTTATTTCATGACTACAACAAAGAAGAGAGTGTTGGCATTAAAAATTCTTCTGAAGATGTCAATATCTATGGATTATATACAATGCCCAGAATTTTCAATAAATAGGCTAATCATTTTCTCATCAGTGCATTTTTGTTCTATCACTTTTCCATTCCCACTAAATTACTTGTCAGTACAGAAGAAGGGCAGAACTGAGGAATGGACTAGAAAGAAAAAACCCAAACTGCATTCATCCTAACACTCTTGTCTTTTTGATCCATTTTATGAAAATCAATTCTCTCTGAGAGCCCTTACCTTTCTAGACAAGAAATTAATTTACCTTCCTTTGAATTTATCTTTCAATAGTCTACTTAAGTTATTTGAATTTTCAGGGGATGACATGTAGCACCATACAGGAATCACACAGAAATACAGAGTACAAAAGTAAGGCTGGATAATTTTTGTGATTCTGATATATATAAAAAAGGACACTAATTCTTGGACACATCAGTGGAAGTCTTAAAGTATGAAAGTGTTAAGACTGTCATGATACTTATTAATATACTTTACCTAAAACCATTCAACAACATTTTGAATAATGAATAACAAAATCCATCTTGAAATTAAAGAAAGGTAAAAGGAGTTAGAAAGCATATATGGAAAAATATATACATGATTAAAATAATATAAAAGGTAGTATATATTTTAATTTTTAAAAGTAACATTGTCTATTAGGTGCCAAAAGTTTGATTCACCATCTTAAAACTGGGGATAAACTATAATATTTGTAATTAATTCTTAGTTGTATTTTATTTTTAATCTGGATGTACTTCAGAGGAAAAATACCTTCATTTTTAGGTTATGTATTTTCCTCCCAATAAAGTCTCTCAAATATAACTTAAGATAAAACCAAATACTAGAACTAGTCGATCATCTATTTTTATACAAAGGAGTAGAATTCTCCTCATAAGTTTTTTTTTTTTTTTAATTAATGTGGATATAAGACATTTTCAAATTCTAGTAGTTTATTTTATTTATTTTCACAGTCTCTGTGAAGAAACTCAGTTTGTACTACTAAATCTTCTTCAAAGGGAAAAGAAATAACAAATTTTCCCTTATTTTGCTACAACATTAAAAACATACTTTGAAGCCCCATTGAAACAATTAATGGGAACACTGCAACTATAATAGAAAAGGCTTTTCCACACATCAGGATAGAGGATGTTTCTGCTTACAAAGTTTCCATTTAGAAAGATACTTTTTAATGACCTAGGAAATACAAATATTGCCAAAGTACTGAGCTATTTTCTAAATTACAGCGGTAACTTTGTCTAAAGAAAATAGATTAATGAGAATTTATCAGACATTTAGAATTTGTTAAATAGTACAGTATAAAATTACTTGGTCCTATAAGATAGCCAGTAGCTACATTTGGCTATTGAGAACCTGAAGTGTGACTAGTCAGAACTAACACGTAAAGTGCCAAGTACAAACCAACTTTCAAAGACTTAGTTAAAAAAAAGAATGTAAAATATCTCACTCATAATTTTATATTGACTGTATAAACAATGACATTTTTTGGTATAATGGGTTAAATAAAATAAATTAATAATATTGAAATTCATCTTTTGTGTATGCTTTTTAACATAGCTATAAGAAAATTTGAAATTATGTACCTATATTGCATTAGATTTTCATTGGGAGAACTGGTATAAGCAACTAAAGTTATGTAAGAATGTATCCTTTTATGGTTTATGCATTAATGTAGATTTTAGGTTTAAAACTAAGACTTGAAAATAACAAGTGTGATTACTGGTTAATCTGGAAACTTAAACAGTAAGTTCAGGGGAAAATTTTGTCATTTATATGACATCAGATATCAGAAATCAACATGGTGAAGAGTAACTGTATATTGGTAGTTAAGATTAGAGGATAACTTTCAGGTTAATATCTTCTTTTCAAGTCTCTAATTTATCCTATATATGGCACTAACTAACTAGAGAAATCCCTTACATTGTAGTATTTTAACAGTAGTTGTAATGCTTTTTGAGATACATGGATAAAAGTCTAAATTACCATGTAAAATAGATTTAGATAATTTTTGTTAATAGAATTATTTGCAACTGTGCTTCTGATAGCATGCCTTTAACACTGATAACTAAACCAAAGTTTGGATCCAGAGGATTCATAATTTATGTAATATTACTTTGAATTACACAAACTTATCTTTAAAGTGGGTATTCATACCGTCATAAATCCATCCAGCAAACCTGAATCGGGTTTCGGAGGTGCCTGCAACCGTTCCATGGACCACTTTTCAATGATGGAGGAGACTTGTGTATTTTCTGTATTTAATATTCTGAACCCTGTCATGTTAACACCACTGTATCGATAGGGTTCCACATCAAGAGCAAAGAGGTCCTAAAAGAAAATTTTCATTGTGTTAATATCAAGAGAAAATATTCATAGGCAAGTATAATTGAAATAATCATATATTCTTGCTCCCCTTAGGATAGTTAACACCACAGTGCTTCAAATGATGTTTAATGTCACAAATCACCAAGATTTAAATACACTTATTGTCATGTTTTGTCAGTGTGCATATATATATATATATATATATATATATATATACACACACTCTACTTAAACATGTACATATATATATATTATTCCAATTCCATTAATGGAACAATAGGCTTTTCTACAAACTTTCTGTAAAGTTTGCATAAGCTTTCTTCTCTATGTTAGGGATAGCTTGCCCTTAAATTTTATGCATTTGTGTTTTGCATTTAACTGACTATAAGTATGCAGAGTACATCATGAGAAACTCTGGGCTGGAGGAAGCACAAGCTGGAATCAAGATTGCCAGGAGAAATGTCAATGACCTCAAATATGCAGATGACAACACCCTTATGGCAGAAAGTGAAGAAGAACTAAAGAGCCTCTTGATGAAAGTGAAAGAGGAGAGTGAAAAAGTTGGCTTAAAGCTCAACATTCAGAAAACTAAGATCATGGCATCTGGTCCCATCACTTCATGGGAAATAGATGGGGAAACAGTGGCTGACTTTATTTTTCTGGGCTCCAAAATCACTGCAGATGGTGATTGCAGCCATGAAATTAAAAGACGCTTACTCCTTGGAAGGAAAGTTATGACCAACCTAGATAGCATATTCAAAAGCAGACATTACTGTGTCAACAAAGGTCTGTCTAGTCAAGGCTATGGTTTTCCCGTGGTCATGTATAGATGTGTGAGTTGGACTATAAAGAAAGCTGAATGCCGAAGAATTGAGGCTTTTGAACTGTGGTGTTGGAGAAGACTCTTGAGAATCCCTTGGACTGCAAGGAGATCGAACCAGTCCATCCTAAAGGAGATCAGTCCTGGGTGTTCATTGGTAGGGCTGATTTTGAATCTGAAACTCCAATACTTTGGCCACCTGATGCATTTGAAAAGACCCTGCTGCTGGGAAAGATTGAGGGCAGGAGGAGAAAGGGACAACAGAGGATGAGATAGTTGGATGGCATCACCGACTCAATGGACATGGGTTTGGGTGGACTCTGGGAGTTTGTGATGGACAGTGAGGCTTGGTGTGCTGCAGTTCATGGGGTTGCAAAGAGTCGGACACGACTGAGCGACTTAACTGAACTGAACTGACTATAAGTGTATTTCCATAACTTGCTTCTTTGATGATTGTCATTTTTGTGTTATTTGCCTTGCCTTTTATTTTTAAGAAATAAGTTATGATATATGGCTTCTAGCTTATTATATCAAAGCTGAGGGAAAAAAGTCACCAAAACTGGGCTTATCGGTTAGAGAACTCTGATAGTTCCACTCTACTCAGCAACTGCCCTACAAATAACCCTTTAGATTGTGGTTGTCCTTTCCACTCTCTATACAGTGAATGCTCTGGATCTGCCCTTTGGGTTCCCCAGGAGATAGAAGGTTAAAGCTGTCAGGGCAGTCAGATGTACTGGGAGAACATTCAAGATGTGGGACTTCTGCCCTCTTTGAGTTAGCATTAGTCATCCTTAGATATTGAGGACAACAATATCAATAATGAGAACCACTGAGAATTAGGCAGGGCAAGATCAATGCCATCAGGCCTGGGCTGGGCATAGCTTGCCTTAGATCCAGACAACTGTACAGACTAGATGAAGTTAAGTGAAGTGAAAGTTGCTCAGTTGTATCTGACTCTTTGCAATCCCATAGACTATACAGTCCACAGAAGTCTTCAGGCCAGAATACTGCAGTTGGTAGCCTTTCCCTTCTCCAGGGGATTTTCCCAACCCTGGTCTTCCACATTGCGGGTGGATTCTTTACCAGCTGAGCCACAAAGGAAGCCCTAGACTAGATATAGGAACTAAATTCACTGAAGAGAAGCTGACACTAGCCTGAGTTCTGCTGTGTGCTGTGAAAAAAATAAGGAACTTTCAGGTTTTTAATATTCAAAGTTGGCAGTCTAGCCAAGGAGAGTCTCTCTCTCTTTGGCTATATATACGGCTATATGTATGGCTATATATATAGACACACACATAGCAATGCAATATATGCTAAGGGACAAAAGAGCACAAGTGCAAGCAGTCAGAAGCAAGACAAATGATTTTCAATCAATTTTTATAGTCAGGAACAGCTTCATAGAGCAGATGGGATCTGAGCTGCCATTAAAGAATGGCCATGCTTTTGATAGGCAAAAGGAGACCAAATGTCAATAGAGACACAAAAATTAGAAAATATAAAAATTACTCAGGAGACTAAACCATTTTTGTCCATAAGAGAATTCATAAAGGAGAACAGCAACAAAAGAAAGTAGGGAAGTTAGGTTAGATTCAAACTATAAAAGGCCTTCAATTATAAGCTAATGAGTTCTATATATACTAGTTTTTTTTTTACCCATTTTTTTTTTCCTTTTTAAGAGATACTTTTGATTTCCCAAAATCTTATGATTATGGTATAACTGAGTTGCAAAGCATTGAAATATAATTTGCTGACAAGTGAAGGCTCCTACTCATTCTCCATCAGCCCATGACTAAGTTTCCCATGGGCTGCAAAAAGCCACCTGGTAAGAAGTAATAAAGAGATACAGCAGAGTTAACCTTAGTATTTACCGGTAAAATACAACCTACTGTGTGAAGCATCTTTATTGGAGAAGAATTGTTTTTATAAGAAGCTACTGTGATCAACTAAATTTTAATAATTTGTTCTGATAAATTTAAGACTCCTAAAAGCAAGAAGATCAACTGGAAAACTTTTGAGTTAACAATGAAAGAGCATTGGTGATATTGGTGATTGCAAGAAGAAGATGCATACTAGTGACATTACCCTAAGCCTGGCATGCTGCAGCCCATGGGGTAGCAAAGAGTCTAACATGACCGAGTGGCTGAACTGAACTGAACTGAGAGACACTACAGAGGAAAAATCAGTAGAATTTGTTGGGGATACAGGAGTCAAAGATAATAGAAGTTTTGAGAATTCAGAAGATGAGTCAATTGAGAGGACAATGCATTAAGGTTTAAATAACTTGAAATTATATTAAAGCCACAACAATTAGGAATGCTCTGCAATGCAGCAATATACAACAATTTGGGAATGTTACAGATGGGCATTTAGATCTCAGCTGAACAAAGGTAATGATTAAATCTATAAAAACATACCACTTTTGAAGAAAATAATTGAAGAAGATAAAAGAAAATAAGATACAGGCCCAAACTTGGAATACTCTCGTACTGGGAGGCGGGCAGGAGAGAACTAGGGACAGAGACAGACACCAGTTTCACAGTGAATGGAAAACCAGGTAATGTGTTGGTAAGAAATAGAGCTAAGAGTAAGTAGGTTTGATAAAAACCAAAAGTCAGGTTTGCATGCATAATAAGAAAAAACTGTGTAGTGAGTATTAAAGACAAAAGATAAAGGTAATATTCAATTTGCTATGTGCAAATTAGCTCATATATACTTAAAAAATCCAACTTAACATATGCAAAAACAAAGTAGAAATTTAATCTACTAAAGGAGCAGCTTAAATAAATGTGATTTTTGTTAAGTCAATAGAGCTAGCAACATAAGAATTTATGCTTTTCTAAAACACTGATTTCTCAGCAAACTAATCTTAAAATCCATGATGTCCTGAAAGTCTTCTAAGCAATATAAAAATAAGACACATTATTTTGAATTGATATCTGAAATTATATTATTTTAAAATCATCAGCTTCCCACCAAGAATCATTAGTTATCTGTGATGATAATTCCTCTTGGGTTTTATCAAAATAAAATAAATTCTAACTATAAAAGTGCTGCCATTATATTACTTCTTCCCACTCAAAACCCATTTTTCAGCCTGAAATTCATTATAAGAAACTTTAGAATATTATGTTTATATTTTTCAAAAATTACTTACCAGTGTGGTAAAGATATAATGGTAGTATTCTGTCATCATTCCCATAGCTAATGCCTAAGAAGTAAAAAATTAAATATTAAAATATTAACATTGAAGGTACATATTACCTGAAATACATTATGTCAATAAGACAAATGAGAAGAAAATAGTTAATATATAATGAAGAATCAGTGTATAATATTCAGGTTACATTAAAATTGGGTCAAATTAAGTCTTTTTTCCATAGTTAAAGAAGATTAGTGGTTAGGAAGAAATTTCTGAACTAGTTCTCTTGATAGAAAAGCTATTATTTGAATATTTGCAATTGTAAGGCTTATAGCTTTACATATTAAAAGAGGCATTAAATTTGAAACAAAACCTGAAATTAGCACGTCCTAGTTCATTATGTTTGTAATGTCCCTACTACAAATATCATAATAAGGAACACATTTTATTTTGTTGAAAAGTGTTACTCGGTAAGGAAAAGAGTGTTTCAAAGTACAATACCAACAGAATTTTTTTTTTAGCATTTTAGACATTTTCTTAGTATTAATGAAACAAAGGTAAATCACCACTGTACAGATAAAGTGGGTTTTTTTTGCTTTTAATTAATAGAACAATTGAAATTTACTATATTTTATTTCACACTTCTACAGCCCTTGTCAATTTTAGGCCATCATTCCTAAAACAAGGGCTTCTGGAGTAGAACTTCCAGTCATAAGCGTCAATTTCCTCTCTGAAAATAGAGAATGCATTTGAAATAGCTGTTTTATCAGTGAACAGTATTTGGTGATGATAGTTGAAAAATGATGCCTTTTTGAGCTGAATGAAGAGCTCTTAGTAAACAAGTATTCTCAGGTGCATCTAACACTCTTCTACAAACAACTAACTACTCAAATTGGTTTACTAAGTGGCTGCCCTAGCTACATCCTCTGCATTCCATGTTCATAGGTGCGTATTAACCAATTAGGTCTAATAAAATTTGTGTTTCTACAAATTAATATCTATCAGTCAAGAAAAGATAGATGCTTTTCAAAAATTTTGGGGGACATATAAAATCTACTTTTTAAAAAGGGAGAAACATTTGTTAGTGAAAGTTGGCATCAAAGAATTTAGCAGAGGAAAGGAACTTAGAAAGTGTGATATTGTGATTTATAATAAGAAAATATGTATTTAGTCTTCATTCCCACTTCTGGCACAGAGCTCCAGAAACTCTTGGAATTTCCCAAATGATAAAAGCAATGGGAACAACTTTTGTTATTATAGTTGGTCTCTTTTCTTCATTTCCTGAAATTACTTCAGAGCCATAAAAGTGAAATGAATGCCTTGTTATTTTTGACAAGCACATTTAAATCACAACTGAGTTTATGTGAAAAGAGGTGATTTGGGGAAATCCCCTAAAGATTGCAGGTGCAGGAGGGGGTTGCTTATTGTCAGGAAAGCAACCTTGTTAAAGGAAAGTAGGAACTTTCAGTCCTGTCCCCCTCTACCCCCTTAACTCTTGGAAGGGAAGAGGGGCTGGAGATAGAGTTCAATCACCTCAAGGCAATGATTCAATCAGTCATGCCTATGTACTGAAGAAGTGAAGTCGCTCAGTCGTGTCCGACTCTTTGCGACCCCATGCACTGTAGCCTACTACTGCTCTCCATCCATGGGATTTTCCAGGCAAGAGTACTGGAGTGGGTTGCCATTTCCTTCTCCAGAGGATTTCCTGACCCAGGGATCGAACCCAGGTCTCCCACACTATACGCAGACGCGTTACCGTCTGAGCCACCAGGGAAGTCTCAGGAATGCCTATGTACTGAAGCCTCCATAAAAACCTAAAGGAGAGGATCTGGAGAGCTTCCAAATTGAAGAACATGTGACTATGCAAGGAGAGTAGATTTTTCAGATGTGGCATGGAAGCTCCTTTTCCTCTCCCCATATTTTGACCTATGCACCTTTTCTATCTGCTTGTTACTGAGTTATATCCTTTCATAATAAACTGGGAATCTGGTAAGAAAAATGTTTCTGTGAGCTGCTCTAGCAAGTTAAAAAAACCTGCTGCTGCTGCTGCTAATTCGCTTCAGTCGTGTCCGACTCTGTGCGACCCCATAGACGGAAGCCCACGAGGCTCCCCCGTCCCTGGGATTCTCCAGGCAAGAACACTGGAGTGGGTTGCCATTTCCTTCTCCAATGCATGAAAGTGAAAAGTGAAAGGGAAGTCGCTCAGTCATATCCGACTCTTAGCGACCCCATGGACTGCAGCCTACCAGGCTCCTCCATCCATGGGATTTTCTAGGCAAGAGTACTGGAGTAGGGTGCCATTGCCTTCTCCTAAACAAACCTAAGAAGGGGATTTTAGAAATGTCCAATCTATAGCCAATGGGTCAGAAGCATAGGTGATAACCTGGATCTGTGGTTGGCATCCGAGGTGGTGGGGGAGCGGGGAGAAAGACGGTCTTATGTTAATAGAACTAAGCCCTTAACCTGTGGAGGCTGATGCTATCTCTGGATAGACAATGTCAAAGTTGAGTTGGATTGTAGGACAATGAGTTTGTGGTGTGGGGAACACCCTCCTCTACCCTCCACAAGCACAGCTGAATTGGATGTACAGCCTTTAGGAAACAAATAATGTTTCCTGAATTGATCACAATAAACTGTGGAAAATTCTGAAAGAGATAGGAATACCAGACCACCTGACCTGCCTCTTGAGAAATTTGTATGCAGGTCAGGAAGCAACAGTTAGAACTGGACATGGAACAACAGACTGGTTCCAAATAGGTAAAGGAGTGTTAAGGCTGTATATTGTTACCCTGTTTATTTAACTTCTATGCAGAGTACATCATGAGAAACACTGGACTGGAAGAAACACAAGCTGGAATCAAGATTGCTGGGAGAAATATCAATAACCTCAGATATGCAGATGAAACCACCCTTATGGCAGAAAGTGAAGAGGAACTCAAAAGCCTCTTGATGAAAGTGAAAGTGGAGAGTGAAAAAGTTGGCTTAAAGCTCAACATTCAGAAAACGAAGATCATGGCATCCGGTCCCATCACTTCATGGGAAATAGATGGGGAAACAGTGGAAACAGTGTCAGACTTTATTTTTGGGGCTCCAAAATCACTGCAGATGGTGACTGTAGACATGAAATTAAAAGACACTTACTCCTTGGAAGGAAAGTTATGACCAACCTAGACAGCATATTCAAAAGCAGAGACATTACTTTGCCAACAAAGGTTCGTCTAGTCAAGGCTATGGTTTTTCCTGTGGTCATGTATGGATGTGAGAGTTGGACTGTGAAGAAGGCTGAGCGCCGAAGTTTGATGCTTTTGAACTGTGGTTTTGGAGAAGACTCTTGAGAGACTCTTGAGAGTCTCAGTCCATTCTGAAGGAGATCAGCCCTGGGATTTCTTTGGAAGGAATGATGCTAAAGCTGAAACTCCAGTCCTTTGGCCACCTCATGCGAAGAGTTGACTCACTGGAAAAGACTCTGATGCTGGGAGGGATTGGGGGCAAGAGGAGAAGGGGACGACAGAGGATGAGATGGCTGGATGGCATCACTGACTCAATGGACGTGCGTTTGAGTGAACTCCGGGAGTTGGTGATGGACAGGGAGGCCTGGTGTGCTGCGATTCATGGGGTCCCAAAGAGTCGGACACGACTGAGCGACTGATCTGATCTGATCTGATATGAGCCAAAAATAAACAATTATATGAGCCAATAACACTGATAAAGTTTGCATTTAAGCAAAATGAGAGAAAATGTTTATAAATAAAAATTTACAAGATTATCTTTGTAGAAGGTATTCATTGTTCCTGATGGATATGCAGTAAAAGTTTCTCAACTTCAGAACTACTCAGTGACAGCTCAGCATCACCCATGTCAATATTTTTTACTTTATGAATTCAATAGTCATAGAAATATATAGAGAGATATATGAAAGAAATAGCAATTCAGATGTATAACTATAAATAACAGTTACATAATGCCTAAAAAGTGTTAGGTACTATTCTAAGCACACTGCACATTTTAATCAATTTAAGCTTCATTAAAAAACCTATGAAGTAGCTCCTATTATCATACTTATTTTACGGGTGAAGAAACTAAGACATAATAAGAATGAATAAATTAGCCAACAAATTGAGAGAGCATGTAAAGATGAACTCCAGGTCTTTAACTCCTGGAGCTGGTATATGCGGTGTAATCTATGCCTTTTATAAAGTAGTATATTTTATATTCCCAAAGATATAGATTCATTTTACAATCTATACATTCTAAAATTTTGGCTGTTTCCTCCTTGATAATTTGAAAACCTGGGAATCTCAGGCCAATATTGGAAATTGTGTTTTGGAGGACAGTGGGATACAGTTAAGGAGACAGTGTTCTGCACCGGCTGGAGGTTTCTTCCTCGTCTTCTTGAGAAGAAAACTGTAAGGAATAACTGAGGACTGTGTGTGCCTTTCATTGATCTCCCTTAAGTCTTTGATACTGAAAACAAGAGTCAGTTATGGACTTTGAACTGAGATCTAAGTAGAGAAGTTTAGCTATAACATGAACAAAAGTGAACAACTGGGATACTCTCTCGGAAGGTGAGCTAGTAATTTCCAATGGGAATTTAAAAAGAACTTGCACTCTATCTTCTTTTATTTAAAGCCTTTAGGTCTTGTTAGTACTATATTTGAATGAACTATATGCACACTTCAGATCTCATGAAAAAGAATAAAATCATCTTCTTCTTATGGATAAATAAGAGAGACCACAATAGAAAATTGTTTGTGCCATGTCACCCTCTTGGAAAGAAACACCACAGATTAACTTTTCCAAAATAAAAATATTGTTAGAATTCCCCAACATTTAACTGATGTAGTGTTAACAATATCATATGACAAATTAACACACACAGTTATTCAGGCACACAATTTGCAGCCAGTTTATCCTTCACGTTATATCTGGACATTAGTGTCATCATTGTTTAGTTGCTCAACCATGTCCGACTCTTTGTGACCTTATGGACTGTGGCCCTCCAGGCTTCCTCTGTCTGTGGGATTTCCCAGGCAAGTATACTAGAATGGGTTGCCATTTCCTTTTCCAGGGGTCTTCCTGACCCAGGGATAGAACCCATGTCTCCTGCTTGGCAGGCAGATTCTTTCCCACTAAGTCACCTGGGAAGCCCATGAGTTACATAGCTTAAGGTTAACAATTGCAGTGGTAGACTTTATACATCTTTCTTGAAATTTTATTTTATTTTACTTCTTGCTGCTGCAGCAGTTTCTTTGCTCCCGCTTTTACATTTTCCAGGCTAAAAAATTTGATTTCACATTCTCTGATATAGACTTCAAAGTTCTGGGTTGCTATTTCTTTCTGTGATAGAATGTCCTCCTGAGATTTTACTGCACATCATCTTGGCCCTACCATAGAGGATTCTCTTTGGCAAATCTGAGAAGAGTGGAATCTCTTGCTATTAACGCATGTATAACAATGAGTGCCCTGAATCTGCCTCAGAGGAAATCTAGCCAGGCCCAGGCTTCACTCACTTTTAAAGCTTTAAGCCAGGAAAACTTCAAATTCAAAGTTGCTCCAAATTTAGTAAGAGCTATGTTAGTTTAAATTAAACAAACAAAAATCTCTTTGTATGGATATTCCTAATATTTGTTCTTGGAGTAAACCAGACAAGCTGAAAGTTCCATTTATGCCTGTTATTCAACTCTTAAACCATTTCTTTGGAGTTTCGTCATTAGCCAGTGTTGAGGAATCTCAGAACAATTTCATAAGTCATAAAGTGAAGTCCTATTAAATGTACTGCTACATTTACAAAAAAATAAGCTATTTACTTTATTTTTGAATTGGTTTCTGGACTAACTGAGATCCATATATGAGACAAATGCTTTCTGGGACAAGGTAAGTTTTTAAAAATAACCTCACCATATGTGATCTGCCAGTGTTATAGAATCGAAAAGCATGCTTTCTATGTGAAAGTGTTATTCTGACTTCAACTTAACTTTCATATTCTCATTTTACTTTTGTTCTGATTTTTCACCTACTAATCTTGTTAAAATTACATAATTTTACTGTTTAATATATTTTGAATACAACTTTAATTTTGTTTTCATTTTCCAAAATAGCAGGTTACATATCAGAAAGCAAATATAAAATAATGGATAAATCAATAAAAGAAAGAATGGAAATTCTGTTAAAAAGTGATGGATATTCTCACCTTTCAAACACCAAAATAAGTCAGAGTTAATTACTCTAGAGAAAAGACAATTGATCATCATAGATACTTGTTGGAAGTCTAGAGAAAGCATACTATCTGTCACTGACAAATAGTACAGTGCTACCCACTCCAGGCATAAAGGAAAGGTATTCTTTCCAAGTCTGTGTATTATGAACATGATCAAGATTTTTTATTAAATGAAAAATAAATTCCAACTCTAAATTCCAGTGCTAACTTTATTATATCATTTTATTCCAAAAATCCCAACCAAACAACCACAACCATGCTTACATTCTTTATTACTCAAATATAACACTAGAGCAATTTTCCAAATTCAATTAAATATTTTATTATAGTGAAATCAACATCCATATTGGAAGATTGGACAAACATCTGCTTAATAAACTAACCATGTTATAACAGGCATTTACTATTGGTAGTTATATTTTATGAGATATAATTTGACATCTGAATCTGCATAACCTTCTAGTAGAGATATTCTATCCTGAATTTTATCAAGGCAGTTGACTTATTTCCGGTGCCACCATGTATAAAAGAGCTTAAAAACAAAGTCCAAAGACATGTGTTCAAATTCAGATTCTACTAGATAGTACAGCTTAGTACTAGCTATTTAACCCCCTACATCAATCCCCTTATATATGAGCTAATAATAACTATTTTTCAGTGGACTGTAAGGTTTGAATAGTGTTGAAGTCATAGTAAGAGGTTTTTACTGCTATGAATTGTTTCCTTTAGTTGATTTAGTATTATCTTTTTAGGTAGGCAATGCTTTATTCTGGAAAGAATAGTTCTTAACATCACTAAGGAGAAATATAAATCCCTCTGCTATACACTTGCTAATGGAATTAGTAAGTTACTTAACCTTTATGAGACTCAGGTTCTTCATCTGTAAAGTGGAACTAGTCACCATCTTTACAGATCACTTGTTTTTTTTTTTTTTTTTTACATAATTATTTGATTATTTTCAGCATAATCATTATATAATCACTTTTTACATAAGCCTTTGATTATGATGATGATTAAATAAGATCAAATGCGTAAGGCATCTCAGCATAGCATACATGTCAGGTAAAGAACAATGTTTTTTCTCTTATTTTTGCTTTGAAGTTTATTCCCTCATTTCAGCACAAAATAGAAATATCTATTGCTTTAATCAATATTCACAATAACAAACAGTATTTTAGCCATTTGAAACTAATCTCAGAATTTCAATCTGCTTTGAAGATCATCACTATCTATATTACTTTCCTTTAAGACAATTACTTAAAAGCATTTGTCAGATTTTTTTATCAGAAAATTTATATCAAAGTGACTTCTCTGACTTTTTTATAAACTGACCATGTAACAGTAACAACTTCATTTAAAAATCAAAAACCAGGGGACTTCTCTGGCAGCTCAGGGGTTAAGACTCTGTGCTTCCACCTCAGGTGGCACAGGTTCAACCCCTGTTTGGGGAATTTTCAAATGCCATGCAATGTGGACAAGAACAAACAAACAAAAAACATACTTCAAACTCAAATGTAATAAAGAAATTAACTTAAATAATTTAGCAATTACCTGTTTCAAAATGCCTGCTGCCATTTCATGGCTACAGTCAAAGATGACATGGAATTCCTTGCCTCTTTTCATCTCTTTCAGTAAGGGTTTTGCATCCTTTGTATCAGCAGGTAGTTGACGGATCTTAAGTCGAAGATTGTATCTTGATGGAGCTTTGATGAGCTCCTGCAAGCGAATGAGACCTTTAATGAAAAAAAAAAAAAAAAAAGAATGTTAGAGAAAAATCACAGTGGATCACAGAAATCACAAAACACACTACAGTGATGATTTTCTTGACCATGTACATTTCATGACGTGGCCACTGAAATTCCTGCTTCAGAATTCCTAATTGCCAGTTGTTTTTGTTAATGCATCATGTGCTCAGTCATGTCTGACTCTTTGTGACCCTATGGACTCTGCAGACTCCTTTGTCCATGAGATTTCCCAGGCAAGAATACTGGAGTGGGTTGTCATTTCCTCCTCCAAAGGATCTTCCTGATCCAAGGATCAAACCTGCTTGTCCTGATGCTCCTGCATTGCAGATTCTTTACCCTCTGAGCCATCAGGGAAGCCCCATTTTTGTTAATATTACTTCTCAAAATCTTAGGGTATATCTTAAAGAATGAAAGACATACATGACTATTAGTTAAATGTAAACAATTTAAATACACAAAAGACTATAGAATAAAATGGTCTCTCTTTGTACCCTAATTCTACTCCCAGTGGGTTGTCATGGTTCATGGCTTAAAATATTATCTTCCATATATTTCTTATGTATTTGCATATATATATATAGAGAGAGAGGGCTTTATTTTACATTAATAGTTGTTTTGTGAGAATGTCTTACAGGTTATTATGTCAGTGACTACTGTTCTATTTTGTCTAATTAATTAAACACTGTTTTTTAGTAGATATACTTAATGCAGTTATTCTCTGTTATTAAAAACTTCGATGGCTTCTTTTTTATTTATTTATTTTTTTACAAGTAATGGTCTAGTAATTTGGTGTATATGTATAACTTTGTTTAGAAACAGGAATAAAAAGTATCTTATTATGACTTCCCTGGTGGCTCAGACAGTAAATCATCTGCATGTAATGCGGGAGACCCGGGTTCCATCCCTGGGTCGGGAAGATCCCCTGGAGAAGGAAATGGCACCCCACTCCAGTACTCTTGCCTGGAAAATCCCATGGATGCAGGAGCATGGTAGGCTACAGTTCATGGGGTCACAAAGAGTCAGACATGCCTGAGAGACTTCACTTTCTATTATGACAAAAATATACTGTATATTAAAATAATGTAAGAGATATAAAGAATAAAATCTAAATTTTGGAATTTTTTCATTCAGTTTTTAATTAAATAATACATCCTCTTAGATATACAATGCTATATACATGTTAACATGTTTCAACATAGTTAATAAAATTAATATGACTAATTTTAAGTATTTTCATCCTTAGGACATGAAAGATAAAAAATATATAAATTCATAAATATACCTAATAACTTTTGATTTTAAAGTATTATCCCATAAAATTTACTTTATTGTAAGTTAGTTTAGAATTTTGATATTTAAAATTCTGCAAATAATATTTGCATAAATTACACAATATAATTATCTTGTTTTACAAGTTTAAGTATTTACTAACAATAGTAAAATAAATACTATATAATTAATTGACATCAAATGTACCCACTGAACATAATATAATTCAGTGTAGGGAATCATGTATGTAACGAGTACAGGTGTTAACACTGAATTGTACAAAGGTGAAAACGAATATTTGAGTTTATAACACGTGCTTAATTGTATTAGTGTTTATTAGTGGACTTATAAAATTCTCTAAAATGTGTATAAAAATGCTATGCATTTCTTTGCACATAAGGTTACTTCACAACTAAGTTATAATACAAATTTAAAGGATAGTAATATTGTTTTGGATTTCCCAGGTGGGATAGTGGTAAAGAATCCACTTGCCAGTGCAAGAGATGCAAGAGACACGAGTTTGATCCCTGGGTCAGGAAGATCCTCTGGAATAGAAAATGACAACCCACACCAGTATTCTTGCCTGGAAAATTCGATGGACAGAAGAGCCTGGTGGGCTACGGTCCATGGGGCAGAAAAGAATCAGACACAATTGAGCGACTGAGCACACACACACAGAGTAACATTGTTTAACAACTTTTTATAAATAGAATAGACTTGCTCTAAGGCAGTGACTTCCAAACTTTGGAATGAATGACAGTAATCTGTGAAGCTGAGTACAATCTAAATAACAAAGTCAGAATCTTCAGGGGATACAACTCATGCATGAGGATTTTTAATAATTGCTCCAGATGATTTTCTTGGTTATCAAAGAGTGTGGTCAATTTCCAAAGTTAGATCCAATTTTTGGTGTCTTTTGAGAGCCACCCTTTGAACCACTTTGGCAGAGCAATTTAATAGAATATAAGTATTTTATATTAACTAGTAGCATAAGACAATAAAATAATTTAAAAATGATTTCCAACTAGGCAGAATGAGTTAGAAAACTATAAATACAACTGAGTGTAGGAATAAGAGAGAGAAAGAAAAAAAATTCATTCCTCATGCATCAAATAAATGTTTATTGGATTACTTCTAAAATATTCTTAGTTCTACATTTCTATTATTCTCGTTATTTATATAAACACAGACAGATCTAATACCAACATTAGGTGAATAAAGAAAAGAAAGCTACCCTTCGCTAACTTATCTCACAAGATTTTGAGTGAGTCAAATGTAAATTTGGGATATTTAGTCTATCAGAGTAGGAATACCCTGAGAGTTGAGTGTGAATCTCAGTTCAAAAAATCTATATGTGAATCTTTATGCAAGATATCCGAGATTTGTTTTGCCTTCCTCTTCTCTACTAGAGGGTAAAACCATATAACCTATATCAATATATAAATTAATACATAAAACACCAAAGGGGAACTGGCTTATATTAGACTTTCAATAAGTAGTGGGTTTTTATTATTGTTATCTGGGCTAAGAAGGAAAGAATATAGTTATTTTTTAAATGTGCTGGTTACTAATCTATTCTTAGAAGTTATTTTGACACTGATATAGACTGAAAACCTAACAACATCAAAATATCAATCAAAATGTTGAGATAAACTCATTATCAAAGAAAAAGCAGCTATACAGTTAGAGATTAGCTCAACAGTTCTGAATTGAAAAAGCTCAACTGACTTGGAAGTAGAAATTTTCAGAAGTATTAAATCCACAAATAGCATCTGTAGGGCTCACCTTAAGTATAAATAGTGCCAACTATTTTCAAGTGTCTTGAGAACTCATGTGGCTAGGCCACTGAGCCACCAGGTACAATGAATGTTTACTTCTCTTCACACATATACATCCTTGCTAGCATGAATGTAACAGATTTCAGTTTGCCAGCTTCCCTGAAGAATAATATTCAAGAGATAATTTTTTTAAAAAAATAGCTGTTGCTAGTAGGACTTGCCATCTCCTTCTTAAATTCAAGAGAATTATTGTCTTCATTTATATATACAACATGTATTTACTGCATGTCTACTATGTGCAAGACATTGTTTCATGGATAAATATAATGATTAGATTAATAGTATTTATTCAGTCTTTAACCACATGACATACAGTTTGAGATACAGTTGAGATACAGAGATTTAACCACATGAGATACAATTCTATAATGCTTTTCACAATCAGTTTTTGGAATAAAAATGGTTCAACATTTTAATCAAAGAGAAGAAATCCAGAGAGTCGTCTGAATACTGAAAGAAGAATCGCGATTTTTAAATTTCGGCTTTCCATCATCTCCTGCATAGGTGCATAGAGATCTCTCTTGGCTTCTAAGATTTCATTACTCTGCCCAGTGCTATTGTTTCTCTTTTATCCATATCTCCATTCTAGATCCTCTGCCTTCCTTACTATTTGACATTTAGGTACAAACTCCTCTGTGAATTCTATTATTCAGAACACCTTGAAAGAATAAGAGAGTTGACAAAATGGGAGATGTATTCAAGACATCTGAAGAGTGGATTTTTACTCGGGAACTTAATATGAATTATTTGATGGCATCCCTCTAAGTTAATATACGTAGATGAGCTTTTTATTGAAAGGAAAAGGGGCTTAAACAATAGGAATGTCTTTTAATTAAAATACTGGTCATGTATTTTCTGCTGTGGATCCCTATTGATCTTCCTACCTCCACCAGCATTCCTATGCAACATATCACAGTCTAAAACTGCCAATTTCAGAAAGGATTACCTTAATCAATCCATCATACACAAGTCAATACTATTTTGTTGTAAAACAAAAGAGTTCCCTATTTAGGAAAAAAGTAAGCTCTTCAAAATAATTGGGATAGTTTATACGTGATAAGACAGCACAGTAATGCTCAAAATTCTCCAATCCAGGCTTCAACAGTACATGAACTGAAAAGTTCCAGATGCTCAAGCTGGATTTAGAAAAGGCAGAGGAACCAGGGATCAAATCGCCAACCTCTGCTGAATCATCGAAAAAGCAAGAGAGTTCCAGAAAAGCATCTACTTCTGCTTTATTGACTACACCAAAACCTTTGACTCTGTGGATCACAATAAACTGCGGAAAATTCTTAAGGAGAAGGGAATACCAGACCACCTTACCTGCCTCCTGAGAAATCTGTACGCAGGTCAGGAAGCAACAGTTAGTACTGGACATGGAAAAAACAGACTGGTTCCAAATAGAAAAAGGAGTACGTCAAGCCTGTATATTGTCACCCTGCTTATTTAACTTATATGCAGAGTACATCATGAGAAACGCTGGGCTGGATGAATCACAAGTTGGAATCAAGATTGCTGGGAGAAATATCAATAACCTCAGATATGCAGATGATATCACCCTTATGGCAGAAAGTGAAGAAGAACTAAACAGCCTCTTGATGAAAGTGAAAGAAGAGAGTGGAAAAGCTGGCTTAAAACCCAGCATTCAGAAAACAAAGATCATCGCATCAGGTCCCATCACTTCATGGCAAATAGATGGGGAAACAATGGAAACAGTGAGAGACTTTATATTTCTGGGCTCCAAAATCACTGCAGATGGTGACTGCAGCCATGAAATTAAAAGACGCTTACTCCTTGGAAGGAAAGCTATGACCAATGTAGACAGCATACTAAAAAGCAGAGATATTATTTTGCCAACAAAGGTCCATCTAATCAAAGCTATGGTTTTTCCAGTAGTCATGCATAGATGTGAGAGATGGACCATAAAGAAAGCCGAGAACCAAAGAATTGATGCTTTTGAACAGTGGTGTTGGAGAAGACGCTTGAGAATCCTTTGGACTGCAAGGAGATCCAACCAGTCCATCCTAAAGGAAATCACTGAATATTCATTGGAAGAACTGATGCTGAAGCTGAAGCTCCAGTACTTTGGCCACCTGATGTGAAGAACTGACTCCTTAGAAAAGACCCTGATGTTGGGAAAAATTGAAGGCAGGAGGAGAAGGGGACGACAGAGGATGAGACGGTTAGATGGCATCACCAACTCAATCAACATAAGTCTGAGTAAGCTCTGGGAGTTGGTGATGGACTGAGAATCCTGGCATGCTGCAATCCATAGGGTCGCAAAGAGCTGGACATGACTTGAGTGACTGAACTGAACTGATATGTGGTCCTGGCTTCCCGTGTGGCTCAGTGGTAAAGAACTGCCTGCCAAGCATGAGATGTGAGTTCAATCCCTGGATTGGAAGTATCCCTGGCAACCCACTCCAGTATTCCTTCCTGGGAAATCCCATGGACAGAGGAGGCTGGTGGGCTACAGTCCATGGGGTCACAAAGAGTCAGACAGGACTTATTGACTAAACAACAACATATGTGATCCTGGCCTAGGGTGCTCTGTTCAGAAGAGAAATAAAAGGGCCCAGCTACTAGATAAAATAAAAGGGCAAAATCTACTTTGTTTAAAATATGGTTAACACAAATAATTTCCAAACAACAGTTTTCATAAATGTAGTTTACTTTAACAAATTTGGCACCTGGTTCAGTTATTTTATGGGAGGGTAGAATTGCAACGCTTTAAAACAGTCTTTTAATTAAAATATCCCCTTTTCCCTAATGTAATTAGTTGATGTAATGATAATAAAATAGAAACAATTTGCACAGATGGGTTCCTGAAAATCTTCTAACAAAGAAGAGCACCACATTGCAATTATCCCTTTATTTTGGTAGATGAGTAACATTCTATCCCCTCTAATTCCTTCACTGAGAGTACATTTTTTAAAGCTTTTTCTACTTTCAGCTATTTCACAGTACTTAAAATCAAGGTTTATCTTAAGCTTACAGGGGACAGAGGTTTGAGATGCTCTTTTCAGAAGTTGCCATCAATTTAATTCTTAAGGAGAATCCAGAAGGAGCATTTATGCACACTCCAGCTGGCACTTGCTTCTAATGACATCAATCACATCCCTTCCCTGCAGGTCCAGCCTCCCTCAGCCCCAGGAAGGGAGTCCCAAGTTTCTGCCTGGACTGACGTATCCATTTCAGTAGCCACACAGACTAGAGCTTTGCCACCTGGCTTATTCATCACGCCTATTTATCATCTCAGTGAATGTGGTCTGTGTATAGGCCAGACTCCCCTCACCCAAAATGCACTGCATAGAAATGATTCATCTATGTTCAATCACCACTAATGTGTTTTTCAGTGGGGAAAAGACCATTTATGGAAAGGCCAAGTGTAACATTTCAGGGAGTTATTGTTATTGAATGTTTTGTGGGTGCTACAGACTGTTTAAAAAAAAAAAACTAAATAGAATATGTAAACCAGATGTGGACCTTGTAACGTATGTTAATGTTGTAAGTATAAAAGAAGGAAGCCAATCATTGTAAGAAAATCATAAATGACTTTGACAGGAGAGGTAGATTGACACTGAAAAAAACACTGTCTCCAAATTTTTGTCAGCCCTTCCCTCCTTGGGAGTGAGGTGAATTTGTTCAGCTCAGAGACTCTAGAAAATAAGGAAAAGGGTGGTCTAGAAAAACAGGGGGGTCTTGAAAAGATGAGAGGAAACTTCAAGTGTGGTTTTCATCTTCTTAAAAAAGGGAGAGAGCACTATGGAAGCAAAATTAGAGCTCTGGTTTCCTGGAGGAAAAACCCTTAAATCCTAACACTAACTTTACAGGGGCTTCCTGGTAGCTCAGACAGTAAAGAATCTGTCTTCAATAAAGGAGATCTGGATTCAATTCCTGGGTCAGGAATAAGAACAAGTTCAGTCCCTGGGTTGGGAACATCCCCTGGAAAAGGGAATGGCTACCCACTCCAGTACTCTTTCCTGCAGAATTCCATGCACACAGGAGCCTGGTGGGGTCCATGGGGTCGCAAAGAGTCACACACGACTGAGGGACTAACACTTTCACTTCGCTTTCACTTTCAACCATACAGACAGCTATTTACTTCTCTCTTTTTGAAATTTTCTATATTTTTAAAGAATGACAGAGCTGATGTACAAGCATCTTGAACAGCTCAATACCAGAAAAACAAACAACCCGATCAAAAAGTGGCAGAAGATCTAAACAGACATTTCTCCAAAGGAGACATACAGATGGCTAATAAACACATGAAACTATGTTCAACATCATTCATTATTAGAGAAATGCAAATCAAAATGACAATGAGGTATCACCTCACACCAGTCAAAATGGCCAGCATCAAAAAATCTACGAAGAATAAATGCTGAAGAGGGTATGGAGAAAAAGGAATCCTCTTGCACTGTTGGTAGGAATGTAAATTGATACAGCCATTATGAAGAACAATATGGAGATTCCTTAAAAAACTAGGAATAAAACTACCATTTGAGCCAGCAGTCTAACTACTGGGCATATACCCTGAGGAAAACATAACTGAAAAAGACACATGTACCCCAATGTTCATTGCAGCACTATTTACAACAGCCAGGACATGGAAGCAACCTAGATGTCCATCAACAATGACTAGATAAAGATGGTAGACATATACAATGGAATGTTACTCAGTCGTAAAAAGGAATGCATTTGAGTCAGTTCCAATAGGTGGATGAACCTAGAGCCTGTTACACAGAGTTAAGTAAGTCAGAAAGACAAAAACAAGTATCATATATGAATGCATATGTATGAAATCTAGAAAGATAGAACTAATGAGCCTATTTTCAGGGCAGCAGTGAAGATGCAAACATAGAGAACAGACTTGTGGACACAGTTGGGGAAGGAGAAGGAGGGACAAATTGGGAGAGTAGCACTGAAAAGTATAGTTTCAATGTAAAATCAACAGCCAGTGGGAATTTGGTGTATGACTCAGGATGCTCAAACCCATGCTCAGTGAAAATCCAGAAGGGTAGGATGGAGTGGGAAAATGGAAGAGAGGTTCAAGAGGGAGGGAATGTGTGTAAACCTATGGCTGATTCATGTTGATGTATGGCAGAAACCAACACAACATTATAAAGAAACTATTCTCCAATTTAAAAATAAATAAAATTTTAAAATATTAATTAAAAAGAGTGACACAGCCTTATAATTCAAGACTGAAAATATCTAAAAACACTTTTGCTTGATGTACTAGAAACCAATTGGTAAATGGTTTCAATTTACATTCCAGAGTCAATTGATTATCAGTGGCTACCTTGAGCAGTGTGTTGAGAAGGTGCATGAGACCACTTCTGTGATCAGGGACATGTATCAGGAAGGGATATGAACCTTAGTGGTGGGGTAGGCAGGCATGGTGGCATCATGCATCAGTCTTCCCTACATTACAATCTCTTTATTTATTAGTGTCATCAAATCCTATCCATGATATTGTTTTATGAATGGCAAAAACTTTCTATGCTTCAGAATGGAAAATAATACACAGCAGATCATACATTTTAGGCACCACACTCTCTACTGAAGCCAGGCCTCTTACGGTTCAACCCTGAACCAGGTATTCAAATGTGTAGAATCCAAATAGTAATTCTGATACTTACAGTCCCATAAACACATTTAAGAATTTTGTAAATACATTGCCAGAAGCAACTCATTAAAATGCTATATTGTTTCTCTACTGAAACCTCCAAATCCTGAAAACTCACTTTGACATATATAAGTGTGCACTTGTGTATAAGCACACACAGATATACATGCATACACACATGAAGTTCAATTCAGTTCAGTCACTTAGTTGTGCCAACTCTTTATGACCCCATGGACTGCAGCATGCCAGGCCTCCCTGCTCATCACCAACTCCCAGAGTTCACACAAACTCATGTCCATTGAATTGGTGATGTCATCCAACCGTCTCTTTCTCTGTCATCCCCTTCTTCTCCTGCCTTCAATCTTTCCCAGCATCAGGGTCTTTTCAAATGAGTCAGCTCATCGCATCAGGTGGCCAAAGTATTAGAGTTTCAGCTTCAACATCAGTCCTTCCAAAGAATATTCAGGACTGATCTCCTTTAGGATGGACTGTTTGGATCTCCCTGCAGTCCAAGGGACTCTCAAGAGTTTTCTCCAACACCACAGTTAAAAAGCATCAACTCTTCAGTACTCAGCTTTCTTTATAGTCCAAGTCTCACATCCATACATGACTACTGGAAAAACCATAGCCTTGACTAGCAAAAACAAGACTGTGAGCTGACTGTGGCTCAGATCATGAACTCCTTATTGCCAAATTCAGAATTAAATTGAAGAAAGTGGAGAAAACCACTAGACCATTCAGGTATGACCTAAATTAAATCCCTTATGATTATACAGTGGAAGTGAGAAATCGATTTAAGGGACTAGATCTGATAGAACAGAGTGCCTGATGAACTATGGACAGAGGTTCGTGACACTGTACAGGAGACAGGAATCAAGACAATCCCCAAGAAAAAGAAACGCAAAAAAGCAAAATGGCTGTCTGAGGAGGCCTTACAAATAGCTGTGAAAAGAAGGGAAGCAAAAAGCAATGGAGAAAAGGAAAGATATACCCATCTGAATGCAGAGTTCCAAGGAACAGCAAGGAGAGATAAGAAAGCCTTCCTCAGTGCTGAATGCAAAGAAATAGAGGAAAACAACAGAATGGAAAAGACTAGAGATCTCTTCAAGAAAATTAGCAATACCAAGGTAACATTTCATGCAAAGATGGGATCAATAAAGGACAGAAATGGTAGGGACCTAATAGAAGCAGAAGATATTAAGAAAAGGTGGCAAGAATACACAGAACTGTACAGAAACGATCTTCACAACTCAGATAATCACAATGGTGTGATCACTCACCTAGAGCCAGACATCCTGGAATGTGAAGTCAAGTGGGCCTTAGGAAGCATCACTATGAACAAAGCTAGTGGAGGTGATGGAATTCCAGTTGAGCTATTTCAAATCCTGAAAGATGATGTTGTGAAAGTGCTGCACTCAATATGCCAGCAAATTTGGGAAACTCAGCAGTGGCCACAGGACTGGAAAAGGTCAGTTTTCATCCCAATCCAAAAGAAAGGCAATGCCAAAGAATGCTAAAACTACCGCACAATTGCACTCATCTCACAAGTTAGTAAAGTAATGCTCAAAATTCTCCAAGCCAGGCCTTAGCAATATGTGAACTGTGAACTTCCAGATGTTCAAGCTGATTTTAGAAAAGGCAGAGGAACCAGCGATCAAACTTCCAACATCTGCTGGATCATCGAAAAAACAAGAGAGTTCCAGAAAAACATCTATTTCTGCTTTATTGACTATGCCAAAGCCTTTGACTGTGTGGATCACAATAAACTGTGGGAAATTCTGAAAGAGATGGGAATACCAGACCACCAGACCTGCCTCTTGAGAAACCAGTATGCAGGTCAGGAAGCAACAGTTAGAACTGGACATGGAACAACAGACTGGTTCCAAATAGGAAAGGAGTACATCAAGGCTGTATATTGTCACCCTGCTTATTTAACTTATATGCAGTGTACATCATGAGAAACGCTGGGCTGGAAGAAGCACAAGCAGGAATCAAGAATGCTGGGAGTAATATCAATAACCTCAGATATGCAGATGATACCACCCTTATGACAGAAAGTGAAGAAGAACTAAAGAGCCTCTTGATGAAAGTGAAAGAGGAGAGTGAAAAAGTTGGCTTAAAGCTCAACATTCAGAAAACGAAGATCATGGTATCTGGTCCCATCACTTCATGGGAAATAGATGGGGAAACAGTGGAAACAGTGGCTGACTTTATTTTTCTGGGCTCCAAAATCACTTCAGATCGTGATTGCAGCCATGAAATTAAAAGATGCTTACTCCTTGAAAGGAAAGTTATGACCAACCTAGACAGCATATTAAAAAGCAGAGACATTACTTTGTCAACAAAGGTCTGTCTAGTCAAGGCTGTGGTTTTTCCAGTGGTCATGTATGGATGTGAAAGTTGGACTATGAAGAAAGCTGAGTGCCAAAGAATTGATGCTTTTGAAGTGTGGTGTTGGAGAAGACTCTTGAGAGTCCCTTGGACTGCAAGGAGATCCAACTAGTCCATCCTAAAGAAGATCAGTCCTGGGTGTTCATTGGAAGGACTTATGTTGAAGCTGAAACTCCAATACTTTGGTTCCCTGATGCAAAGAGCTGACTCCTTTGAAAAGACCCTGATGCTGGGAAAGATTGAGGGCAGGAGGAGAAGGGGATGACAGAGGATAAGATGGTTGGATGGCATCACTGACTCAATGGATATGGGTTTCGATGGTCTCCAGGAGTTGGTGATGGACAGGGAGACCTGGAATGCTGCAGTTCACGGGATCAAAAAGAGTAGGATACAACTGAGCAACTGAAGTGAACTCAACTGACTAGATGGACCTTTGCTGGCAAAGTAATGTCTCTGCTTTTTAATATGCTGTCTAGGTTGGTCATAACTTTTCTTCCAAGGAATAAGCGTCTTTTAATTTCATGGCTGCAGTTACCATCTGCAGTGGTTTTGGAGGGCCCCAAAACAAAGTCTGCCACTGTTTCCCCATCTATTTGCCATGAAAAGACCCTGATGCTGGGGAAGATTGAAGGTAGGAGGAGATGTGGACTACAGAGGATGAGATGGTTGAATGGCATCACCGACTCAATGGACATGAGTTTGAGTAAACTGTGGGACGTGGTGATGGACAGGGAGGCCTGGCATACTGCAGTCCATGGTGTTGCAAAGAGCCAGACATGACTGAGTGACTGAACTGAATTGTTTCCCTGGAAATCTAATTTGTCTCTGTCCTGATGTATCCTCCAAGGAGTATATGGCCATGATGTTTTTTTTCTTTATGTTCAGCTCCCATTTGTAAAGCTCATAACACAAAGGCTCATAAAACATTAATCTAGCAAAGCAGAGGCCCAGGAAGGCCTAAGTGGTAAATCACTAGCTAGAATACCCTGAATATCCTTTAGCAGATAGGCTTGAAGAAAGGTTGGAACCATTTCAAACACTTTTGAAACCCTTTCATAGGTTTAACATTTATTTATTTATTTGATTGCACTGGATCTTTGGTTGCGGCCTGTGAACTCCTAGTTGCAGCATGTGGGATTCAGTTCCTCAGCCAGGAATTGAATCCAGGCCCCCCTCATTGGTTGCATGAAGACTTAGCCACTGGACTACCAGGAAAGTCCCCCATAGGTCAATCTTATATGTGACATCATGATGCCAAATTTCTGAACTGTATTGTGGCATGGAAGTCTGCATCAGGCAGACATGGGTTGAATCTTACATCATTAACTTTCTACTGAATGACTGTGGACAAAGATATTTAAATTTTTTAAACATGCAATTTTTCATCTGTGAAAATGAGATTATAGGAATTATAATCATATTAAAAAATCAAATGAGCTAATGAACAGAGATCACTTATCACTGTGCCTGTAGCATGTTAACACTTCTCACTGGTTTCTGGTAACCACTTTCTTGGAGCTCAGAGATTCCTGCTACGTGTGTGCCTCAACAGGCCATCTTTGCACTCAAAACTGTGCCTGTTATCTTGTGAGTGGTGTCTATCAAAATCTCTTCATTTCAAGCATGTAAGGGAAGTTTGCTTCCTGCTAGGAACCTAATTAATACTCCATCTATATGCTGATGATTTCTAAATTTATATCTCTTACCATTTCCTTGAATTCTAGACTCCTAAATTCACTTTCCTATTTGACAACTGCATAATAAAAATATTAACATTACCCACAGAGAGGTCTGGCCTTTGCAATTAGCTTCTGGGTGGTAATCTCTAAGCCCCAAGAAGAGTATCTTTGTTTATCCAGAGGACTTGAGCCACACAGGATATATAACAATGTAATTAATTTATCTTAAGGCCTTTGGGTCATGAGGTATCAGCAAACCCCTAGAAAGGCTGGAGACCTACAGGTCAGTCAAGCAGGTTGTTGGCTGTGTATACATGACCAAACCCCAATAAAAACTCTGGACATCAAGTGTGAGCTTTCTTGGTTGGCATGACTCCATGACTATTACCACTCATTGTTTCCTGGAAAAGTTAAGACTCCCTACAAAACTGTTGTTGGGAGAAGACAACTGGAACCTGAAGGTAGACCTTTTGTGGACTCTGCCCCATTTGCCTCTTCTCTTAGCTGATCTTATTCTGTATCCTTGTCATAAACTGTAATGGTGAGTATAACAGCTTTTGGTCATTCTGTGAGTTCTAGTGAATTATCAAACCTGAGGGTAATCTTGGGGACTCCTAAAACGGCACTTGGTATCAGAAGTGAAGATGATCTTGTAGACCCTCAAACTTTGAAACTGATGTTAAAGGTAAGGGTGTTCTTAGAGACTCCTGAAGGAAGCAAAATCTCTACCTTTATGTATACTGCTGCTACTGCTGCTAAGTCGCTTCAGTCGTGTCTGACTCTGTGTTACCCCAGAGACAGCAGCCCACCAGGCTCCCCTGTCCTTGAGATTCTCCAGGCAAGAACACTGGAGTGGGTTGCCATTTCCTCCTCCAATGCATGAAAGTGAAAAGTGAAAGTGAAGTCATTCAGTCGTGTCCGACTCCTAGCGACCCCATGGACTGCAGCCTACCAGGCTCCTCCGTCCATGGGATTCTCCAGGCAAGAGTACTGGAGTGGGTTGCCATTTTCCTTCTCCAAACTTGATGTATAGTAAATACTAAAAAACATTCCAAACTTGGTTCTTCATCTCTTCCATCTCTAAAACTGTTCGTCCTCCAATTGTCTCCACTTATGATGATGGCAACTCTTTATCATTCCAATTACATAGGACAAAAACCTTGATGTCATCCTAATCCTTTCTTTCTAGCACACCTCACATTCAATTTATTAGATATCTTATCAAGTTGACCATATAATATATATAAAAAGCTGTTAACTCTTACTATTTCTAATAGACTGAATTGAGCTATTGTCTATCAAATGGATTATTATAAAATAAATGGCAGTTCCCTTATATATTTATATATCTAGGTTTAGCCAGTAGCGATTCATACCCTATGATATGTATTTAATAAATCTTGTGACTGACATATGAATTTTAGTTAATATAGAACAATTTTAGTTAGCACAGCTGTGGATACTATGAGGGTAGGTAAGAGGAAATACTCTCAGAGGCCACTGAAATTTGAAGTCCTAAGGCTTGACTCAATACATAAAGGATTCTAAAGCATGAGGCAAATGATATCAGTGGCTTGTGATCCTCCAGGCAAGTAAAGGGAAATATTATACCTCTACACAACCAGTTCATCTAGAGAAAATTGTTTCAATAAGAGTAGAGAAAGCACAATGTAATCCTACTTGAGTCTCAGAGCTATACACAGAAGTCTCAAGTTCAAAATGGGGGACACAATTATCAAGGGATAATGGGGACAAAGTGGACAGAGAATGCCAGAACCCCTACCATGGGCTTGAGGCTGGATCTAAGCTGTAAGACAAGCTCCATCACACCCACAGGGCTTCTACCTGGTAACAGCCTATCTTAGAAAATGGACTGAACTGAAGTGTTATATGTAGTGTATCACTGCTCCCTGGAAGGTAGGGGCTGCAGCCTATTACTCTTTTAGCTGATGCCAGAATATGTTTTTCCTATTTCTTCTTTTGCTGCTAGGAGAAAAAGCAATTATGTCACTATTAAAAGGCAAACAGTGCTTTTGACCACATCAAAACTAAAACCCTTTGGTCTCTAAAGCCTTTTGGTATAAGTTCAATATGTGCAAAGGTCAATTTTCTATTTGGAATGTTCCAGTTTGTGGAAGCCAATAGAATTAATGTTGCATTTTCATTCTTTCTTAGTGCTATTAGAATTTGCTTGCACCAGTTCATGAGAACATAAGCACCTTAGAGGCTGATTTCCAGCAACGGTAGCAAGTGCTGTGCTCACTAGCGGGTACAAGAGTCATGATAAGTGGCTTTGTCCTAGGCTCACCGAGCTCTAGATCTATCCTATCATTTAATTTTTCTTTGTCCTCTTCATATGCCTGCTGCATGTGGGTCTCTGCCTGGTGTAACGAGATAGGGCAGGTAAAAAGCTGGACAGTTTAATGAGAAGGCCGTTGTATTTGTCAGGAGTCTTTTGGTAATATATGCAGATCTAATTCACACTATACTGAGCAAAAATGAGACGTAACTGCCTCTATAACTGAAAATAAACTCTGGGCCTGGTTGGAGACAGGAATTCTTTCTTTATTGCTCAGTTTTCTCTTCCTCTATGTTACTTTTGTTACCACTTAATAAACATGACCAACAGAATATCACACTCAAGAAAGAGATCTGCCTCAAAAGTTCTATCCAAATCCTACGAAGGACTCTGTCTGGCCTGCACTGGGGTTATTTGGAGGGAGTAGGAGGGACAAAGGAAGGATGCACTATTGGGTTATGGGGAAAGAAAGCCAACCTCGTCTGAACCAGAGGCTAGGAAGATGTCCTCAAAGGGATTCTGACTGAACAACACAAATGAAGGCAACCCAGAAATGTCACAGCAGTGTTTTAGAAATTCTTTAAAAATGATGACTGCACTTTGGTTTGTGACCAGTTTGGTGTTATTTTGATTCAGTGGTTATTTACAATTAAAAGTCACTTTATAATTTTTTAATCAGACTGGGGCCCTTTTAATCTAAGGGGGGTAGTGGTGAGTGCATAGTAATTAGTCCAGGATAATAAGCATTACCCAGGATGTCCTGGGCAAACCAGGAGTTCTGAGCAGTCCTCCTCTTACTTCACAGCATCATTCATTCATCCTTCATCATGGATATTTGACTGCCTGCTGTCCTGACAATGTTACTGAGCCACCCCTAGAGAGACCAGCTCACCTCATTGTTCATTTCTGATGGCCACATTGCAGGTTCCTTTGTCTCAAGATGATCCTGCTTAGATGTGCACCATCCTTCTGTCTCTCTACCTGTTCTCTCAGCTTGTGATATCTCAACTTCAGCTCTCTAGACAGTGGCTGATTAGGTAGCCTGCTGTTTTTTCTAATTCCTACTTGTGTCCAGGTCAGTGAGGTTATAAAGCAGCAAATGGTCCTTCATAGTTCTTATTTTGGCTCTGTCCCAGGATGCTGCTGTTACTGATTTTATCCTGCCACTTTAAAGTTTTTATCCTGCCACATGACTTAAAGTTAACATGATGAAACAGCTTAAGAAACTTTATAAGGTGGGCCCGTGACTAACAATAATTACCTGAACTATTGTGTGCTGCTGGGAATGCCAAGTTGAATGTGACTCTGGAGAAGCTCAGGTTTTATCTTTTTGCCCCAGAAAAGTATACCACTAACCACCAATGTCTCCAGCAACTGTGTTCACTGAACATATATTTTATCTTATGAAAGACTGAAACATGAGAATATATCAGAAACATGGCAGCACTTTTTTTGTGCTTTGAATTGGCAGAAGTGAAATACCAAACCATATACAGTAGATATTTGCCATCTCAGAGATTATATGATAGTGTCTATCATCTATAGGATGATAGACATGCAAATCATTTTTCTACAATGAATTTTATATAATAATATGACTCTAAAGTATAATGGAAGTGGTGGGGATAGCCATTTGTCAGGTGCAAAACGATGGATTACTTGTAGGAAGAGGAAACTGCAAGTAGAAAATTTATGAAAGTATGGAAAGTGTTATGAGAGTATGGGCAGTTCAAAATCCATGAGTTATTTGGTAGCTGCTACTAGAAAACTGAATATGAGCTGTAACCTAGTGGGAGGTAAAGCCGGACCAGTAATAGACAAAAACCAGTTATGAAGGGCACCTTTTAAGAATGTACTTCCTAAGTAAAGAAACTTCACAGTTTCGAGTAGTAAAACAACAACAATTCAGGCTGGCTTAAGCAGAAATGGAGATTTTTTAGAAAAATTTAGGTAGTTTCATGAAACCCCCAGGTGAGAAATCAGTCATTCCTCAGAATCAGAAACAAGTAGAAGCAGGGTTATTAAGATATCATCTCTCACTTCTGTTATTTTTTGTGCGGGTCTGCTTCATTCTGATCTTTCCAATGAGACCAGCTTTCTCCTCTTCACAGTTCACACAGGAGACATGGCCACGCTTCAGATTTACTCCTGAGTTTACTTGTTATACATACAGCAGCTGGCAGAGACCAGCTAATCTCTCTTGGTTCCAATTCAAAATTCCTGGAGAGAGGATCTAATTGGCCCAGCTGTGTTAGCCCTTGATCTAATGAACTGTAGCCAGGGGCACTGACTTACCATAAAGATTGAATATTAGCCTTGACTCCACCTCTGAGGATGAGGAAGCTAGGGGAATCACTATGGAAACACTGAGTAAAGTAAGGCAAATTATATAAATAAAATTTGAGGTTAAAACATCACTTTGTCTACGCAAGGATGCAATTGTGTGTGATATACTAGGGAACACTGAAATAGTGAAAGATATTAGTGGAAAGGAAGTTGTTTTGTGTTTTGGCCTCTATTAGCATAAATGAGAGAATAGCAGGAGACATTTTTTTCTCTACACTCTCCCCTTTTCCTTGATTTTGGTAACATCTTGCCATGTATCTGTAAGCATTCTCTATTATCCACTTCTCTGGAGATAGAATTTCTTATAAAGAAGAATTGTCACTGAATTAAACCACATCCTTAACTGAGGCAATATATGTTGAAGTTTTGAAATTGACTTTAGCTCAAAAGACCTTTAGGTTGCTCTGAAACAAATGCCACGTTGCTAGCATAATGCACTCACATTAATCAAGATCATGAGAGTGAAATATAATCCAATCTATTAATTTATAATGAGAAATGTATTTGTCACAGGCATGGCAAAACTTGAATTGCATAACCCAAGCATTCTCAAATTACATGAAAAACCATACAGCAATCTGAAGTTTACTTAATATCACTTTGGGATCAGAACAAAGGTAATTGGTCCAATGAATGTAATAATCATAGATAGCACAATTGCAGGTTTGTGTTTTATCTGTAAGAACTCTGAAGAGGTACTGCTGTCAGTCCCAATTTGCAGATGAGATGAAGACACTGAAATGTGGGTTATTATGTTCAAATCCCATGTCTAGTAAGTCAGAAAACCAAATTCCAACCCTGGAATCTCTCTCCAAAGTCAGTACTCAAACTTTACATCCAGAGTGCAAGATGTCTCATCTTCTTGGTAGTAAATCAACTAACAATCTATTTTCCATTAACATTTTTTAGGTGTGTCATCTGCATTTTCCTGTTTTTGTCTAAAGAATGCAAATGTCTAACTTATCTTCTCTCTGATGGCCATATTCTTTCTTCAGATGTATCAGGTACCTTCAGACAGGATATAATCAAATCTTGCTAACTAGGAGCCATTCTGACTTCTAAGGTGGCTTTGCAAATTTTCATTCTCATTCATTATGTTTTGATTTCATAGTTTTAATTCTTAAAGTGTGACTTAATTTCCAGGTATTTCCAAAGTACTTTACTTCCAATTTCAATGTGATAATGGTACCAAAGAATCCATCAAATTGTTCTGCAGGTTGAATTTTATTTGCCCATAATGAGTTTGATGAGTAAAACTATTCTATTTGCCATTTATTTGTTATACAAACATAAAATCTGCCTTGGTACTTAAGTATAAGTCTATTTTAAAATTTCTATACCAAAATATTTTTAGAATTTAAACTTTATATTTTCTTTCAGTTATTATCTTAAATGTATATTTTTGCCTCTGATTATCATTTGTCACTTCTATTATTTTTCAAATCCTTCCCACTTCCCATAAATCATCTAAGAACTTTTTGGTCTTAATAAGATGAAGGAGAACTTCATCTTAATAAGATGGGAGACTCTTCTATTTCTTTCTCAAATCACAAGCATATGCATGACACAGTCTCTTTTATATCTGTTAGTAAGCAGTAGTCCTAGACTGTCATTCTATGTGGAACTCCTAAATACAGAGTCTAGTTAGTACCCCCACACACACCAAAAACACACACACTTGGATATTTATACGGTGTTCTTTGTCCCTACTCTTTATCAGTACAATGTTATCTTGATATCACTACTGGTTGCTCCTTTATTTGTGTCTCTATGGCACATTGGGATTCATTCTAAACATAAAAAAGAAAATAAAAAATAAACTATACATTACTATTTTCATGCTTTCACAACTCAGAGGAGTTTTGATCATGATATTTGATAATGTTTATAATCACTTACTATTCACAAAATTAATGTTTTACTAATTCTTCACAAAAATTCCGAGAGGTACTTTTATCCTCTTACACATGAAAAAGAGGCACAGGGATTTGAGCCAGTTGAAAATGGCTTAACTAATAAATGACAGAGCTGGAATCTGTACTCAGTACAGCTATATTTTTCTCATGAGCAACTGTTCTTAAGAATAGTTGGTAAAATGAGCTCAGTTAGGTTGGGCTGTTCTGTTTCTTTTTGCCAAACCTGTCAAAATACATAGATAATGATTTGCCTTAAGAAGTATATTTAGCCATTTACATGAAAGATGGAATCAGTTTCTACCAAAAATTCCTACTCTACCAGAAATTCATGTATCAGACTTCCTGGGAAGAACACAGACTCTGCAGTTTATGTACTCAAATCTAAAATGTTCTTAGCATATGAAATATGAAAATGTGTTTGGACCTTTTGGGACAATTGAAGGAAACCTATGAACTTGAGATGTGACAGAAGAAATGGACATTAAGTAAGCACCTTGAAGTCAGAGGTAACCTGAAAACTGTTAACTTTTTATAAGAAGTAGGAGTGAGAATCACTGATTTGTCATACAATGTTCCTTAGGCACAGTTTTCATACTAATCAAAGATCAAAGTTAGTGACATGCCTGCATGCTAAGTCACTTCAGTCATGTCCAACTTTTTGCAACCCTATGAACTGTAGCCTGCCAGACTCCCCTGTCCATGGGAATTCTCCAGGCAAAAATACTGGAGTGGGTTGCTATGCCCTCCTCCAGGGGATCTTCCTGACCCAGGGACTGAATGCACATCATTTATATCCCATGCAGTGGAAGGTGGGTTCATTACCACTAGGGTCACCTAATATTAAATAATTAGAGCTGAGCCAAGCAATGATGACAGGAGTCTGGCAGAAGGAATTCACTATGTAACCTGGATGTGGTATCCTTCCACAGGTAGGCTCTGCTTTCATTCTATAAATCTGTTACAATTTTGAGGCAACTCTCAGCACATTTTTGTAGTTTCAAAAGAAAACCTGCAAGTGCAGATTCTACTGAAAAGTTATCAGGAAAGACAGTAGAGAGGTTTACATCACAAGACAGGCCACACTCCCCAAATCCCCATGTCTCTCTTCTTGGTTATGTAACACGGAGTCTCTTCCTCAGTACTTTTGGCTCTTACATTCATTCACTGTCTATTTCTCTCCTTCATCCCCAGGACAGACATAAACTCTATCCTAAGGCTCTCAATCATAAGAACCAGCTGACGTAGTAGAGCTTCATGAAGAGTGCCTTTTCCTCCCACTCACTCACTGTATGGAACTTGGAGGGAGACTACTGTCAGGCAAGGAGTCTCCCCCATTCTGCTGTATTGTAACTGATCAAAATCTTTTTCATGCCAGCCATTTAAAGAATTGGCTTTCTCAGACTTCAATTCATGATTCCTGGGAGAGCTGTGGGGAAAAAAACCCTAGACCAAGCCCTGAGCATTTGGAGTGGGAGCACTGACTCCAACACCTTAGACTACCAGAGAACTAACCCTAGGGGTATCAAATAGTGAGAACTCACACAAAGATAACCACTGGAATACAAGAGCTGGTATCACCCAAACATAGTCCCTGCTCAGGACATCATCAGTCCTCATCTAAACAACAAACAAAACAAAAATAAAAATCCAATCATCAGCAGATAGGATTACCACTTCACTCAGCCTTGCCCATCAGAGGAAAAACAAACAAACAAAATCTCATCACAAATCTCACCCTGAAAGAATCTTACACAAACCACTGGACCAACCTAAGGAGGACAGAAACAAAAAGGAAGTAAGAATTCAACCTTGAAGTCTTAGAAAAGAAGACTTCAAACACTTCAACCCCACATTCCTGGGGCTGCAAAGAGTCAGACACGACTGAGTGACTGAACTGAACTGAACTGAACTGAACATACAATTCAGTGCCCAAAAAACAAACAACCCAATCAAAAAGTGGGCAGAAGACCTAAACAGACATATCTCCAAAGAAGACATACAGATGGCTAACAAATACATGAAAAGATGTTCAACATCACTCACTCATTTTTAGAGAAATGCAAATCAAAACCACAATGAGATATCACCTCACACTGGTCAGAATGGCCATCATCAAAAAGTCTACAAACCATAAATGCTGGAGAAGATGTGGAGAAAGGGAATGCTCTCACACTGTTGTTGGGAATTTGAATTGATACAGCCACTGTGGAAAATGATATGGAGATTCCTTAAAAATCTAGGAATAAAACCACCATTTGTCCCAGTAATCCCACTCTAGGCATATATCCTGAGCAAACCAGGGTTGAAAAGACACATGTATCCCATTGTTCATTGCAGAACTATTTACAATAGCTAGAACATGGAAGCAACCTAGATATCCATCGATGAATTAATGAATAAAGTACTGGTACATATACACAATGGAATATTACTCAGCCATAAAAAGGAAAGCATAGAGTCAGTTTTGATGATGTGGATGAACCTAGAGCCTATTAATACAGAATGAAGTGTGTCAGAAAGAGAAAAATATTGTTTTCTACCACACATATATGGAATCTAGATAAATGGTACTGATGAATTTATTTACAGGGCAGCAATGGAAAAACAGACATAGAGAATAGACTTATGGACATGGAGAGAGGGGAGGAGAGGGTGAGATGTATGGAAAAAGTAACATGGAAACTTACATTACAATATGTAAAACAGATAGCCGATGGGAATTTGCTGTTTGGCTCAGGAAACTCAAACCAGGGCTCTGTATCAACCTAGAGGGGTGGGATGGGGAGGGAGATGGGAGGGAGGTTTTAGGCAGGGGATACACGTATACCTATGGCTGATTCGTGTTGAGGTTTGACAGAAAACAATAAAATCTGTAAAGCAATTATTCTTCAATAAAAAAATAAATAAAAAGAACCAGCTGACAGTGAAGGCCTGGAGGTCTAGCTGCCAAGTGGGTCATCAAAGGAATCACAAATCTGGTCTCTTCTGGGAGACTGCTATGCTTCCTGCTAGGGAAAATCACACTTCCTTCATATCAATATTATCGGCCACAGTTCTCCTCTCAACTCTGCATCATCAATTCTCTCTTCTCTACTGGCTTATTCTCTGTAGAATACAAGTTGATCGTTATTTAACTTTAAGTAAATATTCTCTTGACACTAATTTCCTCACCAGGTATCATTTCATCCCTCTGCTTTCTTTTATAAGAAAGCTCCTAGAAAGGGCTAACTCATTAGAAAAGACCCTGATGCTGAGAAAGATTGAAGGCCGGAGAGGTAGGGAATGACAGAGGATGAGATGGTTGGATGGCATCACCGACTCAATGGATATGAGTTTGAGTAAATTCCGGGAGTTGGTGATGGACAGGGAGGTCTAGCGTGCTGCAGTCCATGGGGTCGCAAAGAGTCATACACAACTGAGCAACTGAACTGAACTGAACTGAAGAGCTGCCTATATTCACAGCCTCTGATTCCTCACCTCTGACTTTCATGCAAACTCACTCTAATCAGGTTTTTATTCCCACTACTCCATGGAAACTATCCTTGTCCAGGTTGCCAAGGATCTCCAGGTTGCTGAGGTCCCCAGTCAAGTTTCAGCCTGCATTTCACTTGATATATCAGCAACATCACTCCCTGCTTCCTTGATAGGATATCTTTACTGATTTCCAGGATATTCCATGGTCTTGGATTTCCTCTTGTCTTACAAACCATCTTTTGTCATCTTCTAATGTCTTTTTACTGATCTCAGTTTTATGGCTTTAATACTACTCTCAAATGAACAATCCAGTGAAGACCCTGCTGGACTCTTAGTCTTCTTTATCCCATTGCCTACATCATCACATATCTGGCCGTTAACAAACCCCCAGAACTTGACTTATCCATAGCCATACATACTGTCCCCTTCACAGTCTTCCCAGAGTTAGTTGATGGCAACACCCTTCTTCCAGTTCCTCTGTAGAATATGTCCTTTACCTGTAATGCTCTTCTCCTACTTATTTGGATGGCTTACTCTCATCTGCTTTGACAACACTATTTTTAAACTGTAGTCTTCTCTTTTTATACTTTCAGATTCCTCTTACATTGTCTTCCCCCTCTGCTGTACTTATGACCTGCTAACTTACTCTATAATTGACATATTTATGATACTAATTACTTATTCTCTGTCTCATTCCACTAGAATACAAACTCCATGGAGGCAGGGAATTTTGTCTGATTACTTCTTGGATGTAACTTCGGTAATTAGAACATGTCTAGAACTTGGTGGATGTTCAAAAACATTCGTTGAATGAATGAATGATCGTTATTCTTGAGAAGCTTGCAGTCCGTTTGGGAAAATAAATTATATGTTGAAAAAAAGAATGTCTGCCAGGACCAGGCAGAATGTGCCAAGTGATAAGTGAGTAGGACCCAAAGTGCTAAGACATTGTCTTTTCTAAGGATTCAGAAGACTGGGCTCAATTTGAATAATTCATTCTGGAAGAAAATTGATCATAATCTCTGAAAGTGAAGATGGGAGTAAAACATTCTAGATGAGAGCAATTTAGGGCTTCAATGACACTGCATTTCTGAATTTAAAAGGAAGCTATTTGTTGCCAAGAAGAAATACAAAAAGAGTTCATTCCAACTGGAGGTCTCTTTCTTCTTTGTCTACAAAAGTGCAAAACAATGTCCCACTAATGGGCCTTTTGGTTAATGCATATGCAGTGGCTGTTACTAAGAGCTAGGGCTGGCTGCACAGAAGGAAAAAGAAGTCAGTCTGTAAGCCCCATTACAAATCAGATTTTTTTCAAGTCAGTCCATGGCAAAATAAAGAGGGAAGGGAATTAAATAGTTACCTAGAAATGAAAAAAAACTGAAGTGGGCCAAGGGAAAAGCTTTTAGTAAATGTGAAAAAAAATCATGCTGACATTGATGATGGGCCACTTAGAAGTGATTATTTCTAATGGAGCAAAGAAGGGCAGCGGGTGCTGTGAGGTGCAGGCTGGAGTCTCCTCAAAGAGACCCTTGGCTTCCCAACTGTCAATTTGTCTTAGGGCTGGAGCTGGCATTCCATTAATGCATCCTGCCCCTGCATCAGCTGTCCCTAAGCACATCCACTTAGGAGATGAAACAATTTTGGGTACAGCTTCTCTTTGTCTACTGAGTATTTTTTTCAGGGGGCAGTTGAAGGCTAAACTGAAAGAAAAATGGATAAAATTTATCTGTGCCCAAAGTCTCCCCTCCTGTCTTTTCCCTCTCATTGATGACCCCTCCAGTGCTTCAGGAACCAAGGGGACTGTAGGCTTTTTCTTCTTCTTCTAGCTAAAGAGAGGAAGACATATTTCTGGTCATTTATACTGACATCCTTACTAACTGGTTTCTAACATGTTTCTCCTGGTGGGATTATTGGTATATTAAACCTTTTCTCCTCAGTTGTGATCTGAAAAATTCTGCCTTCCAAGGAAGGTTGAGGAGAATTTAAGTATCTGAATTCAGCTAAAAAAGGGGGCCCAACCTGCTTTCAGATTGCTTTGGTCAAAGGAAACAGTCTGGATCTCTCAGGAAGCCCTGTTGCAATTTTAACTGCAGGAGACTTACTTCCACAAGACTGAGGGATGTTAAACGGATTTTTTCTGGACTTGCTTGCTCTCACCTGAAGCCCTAAGGCATGGTCTCTGCTCAGACGTGATACTGAGGACCCCCTTGGCTGGCTATTTCCAGCTCTCTATACCATCTTCTTATGCAGGTGACAACACCCTTATGGCAGAAAGCAAAGAAGAACTAAAGAGCCTCTTAATGAAAGTGAAAGAGAGTGAAAAACTTGGCTTAAGACTCAGCATTCAGAAAACTAAGATCATGGCATCTGGTCCCATCACTTCATGGCAAATAGATGGGGAAACAGTGGAAACAGTGACAGACTTTATTTTCTTGGATCCCAAAATTACTGCATATGGTGACTGCAGCCATGAGATTAAAAGATGCTTGCTTCTTGGAGGAAAAGCTCTGACCAACCTGCTGCTGCTAAGTCGCTTCAGTCGTGTCCAACTCTGTGCGACACCATAGACAGCAGCCCACCAGGATCCCCCATCCCTGGGATTCTCCAGGCAAGAACACTGGAGTGCGTTTCTATTTCCTTCTCCAATGCATGAAAGTGAAAAGTGAAAGTGAAGTCACTCAGTCCTGTCCGACCCTCAGCGACCCCATGGACTGCAGCCTACCAGGCTCCTCCGTCCATGGGATTTTCCAGGCAAGAGTACTGGAGTAGGGTGCCATTGTCTTCCCCATGACCAACCTAGACGGCATATTAAAAAGCAGAGACATTACTTTGACAACAAAGGTCTGTCTAGTCAATGCTATGGTTTTTCCAGTACGGATGTGAGAGTTGGACTATAAAGAAAGATAAGCACCAAAGAATTGATGCTTTTTAACTGTGGTGTTGGAGAAGACTGTTGAGATTCCCTTGGACTGCAAGGAGATCCAACCAGTCCATCCTAAAGGAAATCAGTCCTGAATATTCATTGGAAGGACTGATGCTGAAGCTGAAACTCCCAATACTTTGGCCACCTAATGCGAAGAACTGACTCACTGGAAAAGACCCTGATGCTGGGAAAGATTGAAGGCAGGAGGAGAAGGGGACAACAGAAGATGAGATGGTTGGATGACATCACTGACTCAATGGACATGAGTTTGAGTAAACTCTGGGAGTTGGTGATGGACAGGGAGGCCTGGCATGCTGCAGTCCATGGGGTCGCAGAGTCGGACACAACTGAATGAATTGAACTGAACTGATACCATCTACCTCCCACATGGTATAAACTCCTTTTCTTCCCTTTCTCGGCCAACTAGTGTCAGCTGTAAGTGATATAGGGCTGGTGCTGTGGGTTTTATCTTTGACTATTTTAGCCTTGACTCTTGGCTGACACGTGGTCTGGTATCCTTGACCCTACCCTAAAGCATGGTGACTCCTGCCTTGTATATCGTAAATGTATTTGCTTGTTTGCTATAAACTTTAATTACCCAAAGTCATTATGGGGCAGATGTCCAGAGTGGTTTAGGAAGGAGACTCAGCTCTAACAATGTAGGAAAATATAGGCAGAAGCTTGAATGTGGATTGTACGTGTATGTGGACTAGGGTCAGCTATGAAATCCAGGGCTAATTATCAGCTAGTAAACATCTCCAATTTGTACCAGCTGTTGGTTACTGCTTGACGAAATTGGTTGTTAGACATTTTTAATATCACCTCAACCTACTGTGGCCCAGAGGCAAAATGGTAAAATGGCAAAGCATGAATTTAGATCCAACCAGACGTGAGTATTAATTAATGTGTGACCTTGGGCAAGCTACATAACTTATTTACACCTTCTATGAGCCCTGTGATTTCCCTATGTTGCCTGAAAGGATTAGACAAGATGACAGAAATAAAATATGTATCACAGTTTCTGGCACAATTATTCTTTTACTTACTTGTTTGTTTATATTCCCAGACCTGACCTACTGTCGGGGGGAAATGAAAGTTGGGAAGAAGTTAGAAAGGAGCTTCTGGAAAGAGAATGATTCCAGCAATTATTTAGAATGTTTAGTCCCTTCTACAATTTCTCTAAAAATAAAAATGATTTTGAAGTATAGTTATTATTACCTCAAATAGCAAATACATAGGATCACATGGTTGATAATATTTATAGCATTGAACTCAAGTCTTAGTTTATCACATAAGTCTGTGTTTGCATTAAGGATATTGAACAGCATGGTGTATGGTATCTTGGCTCATAACTTTAAAAGAAAAAACACTAAAAAATAGTTTTAAAGGCAATGCTCATATATATTTCTCAGTGAAAATATATCTATATAGATACGAGATAATAAAGTCCACAATTTGTGATTTCTATTACTCTAAGAGAATACAAGAGTAGACATGGGAGAATCTGGATGGATGAATAGTTTATGTAATTCTTGGTCTAATTCAGATCTCAACTATGTCCTTTATTTTTATACCTCCAAAACCTGAAACAGTGACCGGCATTTAGTTGGTGATTAACAAATGTTTATATGACCAATGAATAGAGACACTGTTAGCCCAATTTTAATTTTCATGAGCTATGTATATGATTAGCTTCTCAGTTATAGACTTCTAAGCCATAACTAAAATTGAAGCCTATCTTTATTGCAAGTCTGCAATGTATTTATGTAATAATGTATTATTATTAATAGTAATAAAGATTAATTATATATATAATAGTAATAATAATAGTTTTACATTAATGCAATATTGTGGGGAATGTATTCCAGGCCAGAATATTGGAGTGGGTAGCCTTTCCCTTCTCCAGGGGATCCTTCCAACCCAGGGATTGAACCCAGGTCTCCCACATTGCAGGCAGATTCTTTACCAGCTGAGCCACAAGGGAAGCTCCACTAAATGATGTGGGGGAATGTATTAGGAGAAGCCAGCAGGTCTTCATCAGGGGTGATGTTGCCCTCAGGGTGTGTGTATATGTGCATGTATAAAATTTGGCTGCCCAGGTCTTAGTTGCATCACATAGGATCTTCCATCTTTGTTGTGGCATACTGGATCTTTACTTTCAGCATATGAATTCTTAGTTGCAGCATATGGGATCTAATCTCCTGACCAGGGATTGAATCTGGGCCCCCCTGCATTGGCAGTGTGGAGTCTTAGCCACTGGACCACCAGAGAAGTCCCTAGAAATACTTTTGCTAATCGCAACTAGGGGGTGGGGAACTCTACTGACATCTAACAGGTAGAGGCCAGGGATGCTTCTAAACATTCTACCAGGTACAAGACAGCTCCCCACAACAAAGAATTATCTGGTCTCAATGTCAACAGTACCAAGGACAAGAAACTCTGGTCTCAGCAATGGATATTTGAGAATGGCACTTAGCACATCGCAGTGATGGGTAATTCCACCTTCTTCTTCTCATGCTGAATGCCTTCTGTCCTCATCCATAAGATGTGTATTCCAACCATTTAGGTAGATTTTCCATTATTTAACTTTACTTTGCCTGCCCTTTTATAATATGGCAGAGACTATTCATCTTAAGTTAAAAAAAAAAAAAAATGACTGAGTGAGTTGTTACAGGGGCATTATGCATCCCTTTTATAGTGACAGTCCTGGTCACTATCTAATCTTTATCTGCTGTAAAACAGAGATACTATATATCATTTACTCATCTCTGCTTATCTCCTATTTTTGTTTGTCTGACAAAAGTTTCTTGGTCACATAAAACAAAATCATGATTTAATGTACACATTCTATAGCCTTGGTGAAAACTTTCAGTTCAGTTCAGTTCAGTCACTCAGTCGCGTCTGACTCTTTGCGAACCCATGAATCGCAGCACGCCAGGCCTCCCTGTCCATCACCAACTCCCAGAGTTTACCCAAACTCATGTCCATCGAGTCAGTGATGCCATCCAGCCATCTCATCCTCTGTCATCCCCTTCTCCTCCTGCCCCCAATCCCTCCCAGCATCAGAGTCTTTTCCAATGAGTCAACTCTTCGCATGAGGTGGCCAAAGTACTGGAGTTTCAGCTTTAGCATCAGTCCTTCCAGTGAAAATTTTGGGTCCTCAAAAGTGTATACAGTACAACAGTTACAAAGATCATATTATTACTTCAGTTTAGTAATTTCTGGAGGTCTTAGTACTTCCCTGTCTGGAGAAAACTGTCTACATTGGAGCTTTGCCATGCAGAGATATTCAGAGTTAATTATGGACCCCAGATAGCTCAGTTGGTAAAGAATCTGCCTGCAATGCAGGAGACCCCAGTTCAGTTCCTGGGTCTGGAAGACCTCCTGGAGAAGGGATGGGCTACCCACTCCAGTATTCTTGGGCTTCCCTTGTGGCTCAGCTGGTAAAGAATCCGCCTGCAATGTGGGAGATCTGGGTTGGGAAGATCCCCTGGAGAAGGGAAAGGCTACCCTACCCACTCCAGTATTCTGGCCTGGAGAATTCCATGGACTGTATAGTCCATGGGGTCACAAAGAGTCAGACACGACTGAGTGACTTTCACTTATGAACCCCAGACTCCTATTTAGCTTCAGATGCCAAGTCCCTTCTCACATGCCAGTATGTACAGAAGTTTGTTTCTTTCATTGTCAGTCACCCCTCACTTGTGGTTCATTGATTTTTCCTTACTTGTGACTGTTGTGAGAAGGTAGGGAATTGTAATGAAGAACCTGAGTGCTGGGTTCAATACTTGGAATTCAGATCCCCAGTCTGACACTTAGTAGTATTTTACCTTAGAAAGTTTCTTAATGTCTTTATGACTCAGATTCCACACTTGAATTCATGGGAACAATAAAAGAGAGTTGTGAAAGTAGAAAATGAGGAATGTGTGCTAAGTACGCAGACCATAACACTCATGCAGCAAGTTCTCAATAGAAATTTTGTCATGATGATCAATATTGATATTTATCTCTCATGTGTCAGATCTTCCCTGTCTCCTCTGTGTTAATGGTGATGGAATAATTTCCCTTCCAAATGTCTCTGTTTCACTCCTTTCCATATATTCTTGGTTGAAGATTAGGAATTTTAAGATAGCACTGGCAGAGACAAAATGTAGCATGTTTAATTTCTCTCTGGCAAGAAATGTAATATATTTTGCTTACAAAGAATTTCAAAAGTCTTTCTCAATTTTCTATAGTGATATCTTTCACAAATCTTAAATGTAGGGGCAGAATATCTACAAAAACATTGTAGTTATTACAGAAAGCAGTTTGATATGTTATTCTTGTTTTGTTTTCTGTTTTCAATTTTTTTCTGGTATAACTAAAGTGAACTAAAGTACATATATATAAAGTATGAAATTTGATCAGTTTTGAATCAAGAAATCACAGCTACCATCAACATAAATATTTCCATCACCCATGAAGATTTCCTTATGCCCTTTTGTAACTATGTTTACTTTATACTTTTTCATATAAGGCCAGGAGGTAAGAACAAGAACAAGAGGTAAGAACAAGGAGGTAGATTTAAGCAAATCTTATTTTCTGAACTAGACATACAGAATTATAACTGAATTATGAAGAAAGTAACAAAAGCTTTTCCTTTGAAATCCAAGTGGGACATGGAGTTGTGTCACAATACAGATTCTTAGATCCCATGACTGTATAGTATTTACTCATTTGATCATTCAACAAATATACCTATAACCATCTACTAGGTTCTGTTCCATGTGAAGACACGGGGCTAAAGAAGATAAATTCCCTGGAAAGACTTATTGAGGAGAGAAGCAATAAACTAAAATCTTATGAGATGAGTAGGAAGTCCCACATTACTTTTTTTTAATGCAATTTGAAAAGAAGTGGCAACAACAGAAAAATACTGTTGAAAGCACTAAGTTGTGAGATGTCTTATCACAAAAAGAATTTGCAAATATCATTAATATGTAATAAGGCTTCCATAACAAAGCTGAATTTTTCATACTGGGCCCTAGTTTTAGGACAGACAGTGAAGAAGAAAAGCATGACCCATGTTTAAAATCAGTATATATTAATGCAATTTAAAAATACTGAATTATGTTCAAAATTCTTAGAGGGAAAATCAGACTAGTCAAGAGCAGTAAAGTTCAGGATGATTTATAGATAATGGTGCAAAAAAAATCAGCAATTTATCAAATCAGTTCTATAAAGAGAATTTTCAATAAATCAAGTTCATAATTTCTTAAAGGACAACATAAAATTTACTTGCTTAGGGAATGTATATAGTATGCTACTGTGCTCCAGTTTTCTTTGAAAATAGTTTATATCTTAAAGTTAATAGATATTTAAAATGTTTAATAAACAAACCTTCAGAAAGACAAAATAGCCCCTCTAGTATTTATTGTTGAGCTTACTATGTGACACTTATTTTACTCATATTGTCTCATGTGAATTCAAAACAACTCAGTTATGTATCATGTCTTCCATTTAAGGGAGAAATTGATGATAGCCAGTTGACACACTTGCAGACAAAAACCTACAGCTTTATGATGACAAGCTGGATCCTAATCTAACAGTTACTGACAGAAAAGCTAATCTCCTGGAAGGGAGACCAGTAGTATATAACTTTAGAAGAGTGAACATCTGTCACAACTAAGTTTATAATTGAAGTGATGAATTAAGCTTCTACATAATAACAAATATAGTTTAAGAGGTAAATACCAAAATAGTTAATGGCCCTTACCTCTTTTCGGTAAGATTGTGGTGGTGGATTTTGACTCTTTTTCCTTTTTTGCATATAATCAAGTCTTTCTGCAGTCAATATGTCTTATGTTTTCTAGTAGTCAGGATAAACCAAATGATTTTGTGATTAAAAAGAAAATCAGCACCTGAATCTCAGCAGCTTCACAACATGCAAGTTTACTCCTATCTCCTACAACTTGTCTAACATGGATTGGTAGGGTGGCTCGGTACATTGCATTTGCTCTAGGACCTCTGTGTGGACATTGCTATCATCATCATTATGGCATGGGGAAGAAAATGTTACAAACTGATCATTAAAGCCTCCTGTAAGAAGTGATTCAGTATTCTTGCTCACATTTCACCACTTAAAGAAAATCACATGACTTTGCTTAGCTTCACAGTTTGTGAGAAAATGCAATTCTGATTTGTGCCTAAAACCAGAGCCAAGTACATTTGGTGAATAGTATTTAATAACTATAAAACTTAATAACTTTTAATGTTCTAAAATATATTACATAGTTTTTAAAAATCTACTTATTTAAAAATTAATTACACCAATTCTCCTGGAAAGTTTATTGACTATTAACCAACATTATGATGCTAAAACCAAGATTATTTCTAGTGTTGCTCCTGGGAAACTATTTACACCTCAAACCTGTCCAGTTATATTCAGTCATTTCAAGTTCCAGGGTTGGCTGTCTCCACAGGGTTACTTCTTAAATGGTTATTTGCTGAGGTCAGGGCATACTAGACTCTTCATGATCTTTTCTGACCTACTTGTTCTTATTCTTAGACATTCCTAGCTGACATACTCTCTGTTTCAAACACAGTAGACATGTCACCATGCTACAAATTCACCACACTCATTCACAGGTCTGTACCTTTGGAATTTCTTGTCCTACCTAACCTTCATATATCTTGAGACTCAATTTAAATGTCAACTATATTTACTATCTCTAACAAGCTGATCTCCTTGCTCTCACTTCCTGTTTTGTCATAATACTTTTTACGTGACATTTTTAGCACGTAACATACTGCCTTGTAATTTACTTTCAATACCAGATTTTAAATATTTGAAGAATAGGAAATGTTTTACTCACATTTGATTCTTCTTTGGCCAATAAAGGGCTTCATTAGAAATTAATTTATTTAATCAGTATGTATCATCAGTATAAAGTAAGTTTACAAAGAAAAAAATGACTTTAAAATAATAATTTCCTTCAACTATATCTTCAAATGAAGTATGATGTTATAGGAGCTAATGTAAAATGACTTCCCTCGATCTAACACTGAGAAGTGATGAAGTTAGCCCAAATTAAAGAAGAATGGTGAAACTTAGCTGAACCACCACATGTACTGCTTTGAAATCTGAATCCATAAAGAGTCTGTGTTAGTTGACTGTCTATCAACTAGGCCAATATATTTAAAAATCAATGTGGTATCATCAACAAATATATTTTAATATAACTCAAATTTGCCTAGATTTAAATTTAGAAATTCCAAGTATATTATCCAAAGCAATCTACAGATTTAAAGCAATCCCTACCAACATCCCAATGGCATTTTTTTCAGGACTAGAAAATTCCTCCTAACATTCATTTGGAATCTCAAGAGATCAAAAATGGCTAAAACAATATAAAAAAAAATAAACCTAAATTGGAGATCTCACACTTCCTAATTTCAAAAGGTATTACAAAGCTACATAAATCAAAACAATATGGTAGTAGCACAAAGACAGACAAATGAAATAGAATAGAAAGGCTAGAAATAAATTCTCACATATATAGTCAAATGATTTTCAACAAGGATTCCAAGACCATTCAGTAGAGAAAGGATTCTTCTAAACAATTAGTGTTAAGAAAATTGGATATCCACATGCAAAAGAAGAAAAGTGTATGGATCCTCACCTTATACAGCAGACAAAAACTAACTCAAAATGGAGAAAGATCTAAATTTAAGATGCAAAATTATAAAAACATAGGTAAAAAGCTCATAACATTTGGAGATTCGGCAATGATTTCTGGTATGTGATACAAAAGGCACATAAAACAAAAGCAAAAATAAATAAAACTACAAAATCAAAAACTTCTGTGTATCAAAGAATACAATAAACAGAGTTAAAAGTCAACCCATGAGTTGAGAGAAAATCTTTATAAATCATGTATCCAATGAGGGGGGTAATCTCCAGAATATATAAAGAACTCCTATAGCTCAATAACAAAATTTCAAACTATCTGATACAAAAATGGGCAACAAACTGAAATAGACATTTTTCCAAATAAAATATACAAAAAGCAAACAAGAATATGAAAAAAAATGTACAACATAATTAACCATTCAGTTAAGTTCAGTCACTCAGTTGTGTCCAACTCTTTGTGACCCCATGGACTGAAACATGCAAGGCCTCCCTGACCAACACCAACTCCGGGAGTTTACTCAAATTCGTGTCCATTGAGTTGGTGATGCTATCCAACCATTTCATCCTCTGTTGTCCCCTTCTCCTCCTGCCTTCAATCTTTCCCAGCATCAGGGTCTTTTCAAATGAATCAGTTCTTCACATCAGATGGCCAAAGTATTAGAGTTTCAACTTCAGCATCAGTCCTTCCAATGAATATTTAGGACTGATTTCCTTTAGGATGGACTGGTTGGATCTCCTTGCAGTCCAAGGGAATCTCAAGAGTCTTCTCCAACACCACAGTTCAAAAGCATCAATTCTTCGGTGCTCAGCTTTCTTTATAGTCCAACTCTCACATCCATACATGACTACTGGAAAAACCAGTTTTGACTAGACAGACCTTTGTTGGTAAAGTAACATCTCTGCTTTTTAATATGCTCTCTAGGTTTGTCATAACTTTTCTTCCAAGGAGCAAGCATCTTTTAATTTCTTGGCTGCAGTTACCATCTGCAGTAATTTTGGAGCCCAAAAAAATAAAGTCAGCTACTGTTTCCACTGTTTCCCCATCCATTTGCCATGAAGTGATGGGACTAGATGCCATGATCTTAGTTTTCTGAATGTTGAGCTTTAAGTCAACTTTTTCACTAGGGAAATGTAAATCAAAACCACAATGAGATATCAATAAAATATTAGCTCATACCCAGCAGGATGACTACTATCAAAAACAAAAACAGAAAATAATGTGTTGGTAAGGATGTAGAGAAATTGAAACCTGCATTCACTGTTGGAAGGAATGTAAAATGGTGTATTCTCTATGGAAAACAGTAGGGTGTTTCCTCAAAAAATTAAACACAGACTAATCACCTTTTGTTATTCAGTCTCTAACCATATAATCTATTAATTCAACTTCTGTATATATAACCAAAAGAAGGGGTCTTGAAGAGATATTTATAGACTCATGTTCATAGAACATGTTATTATTCACCATAGCCAAATGAAAGAAGTAACTAGAGTATCCATTGACAGAAGAATGAATAAACAAAATATAGAAACCACGAATGATGGAATATGGAATACTATTCAGCCTTAAAAAAGGAAACGCATTCTGCATACTGCAACATGAGTAAACCTCAAAGATACTATGCTAAGTGAAATATGCCACTCACAAAACTATAAAAAGTATATGATTCTACTTATATGTGGTATCCAGTGTAGTCAAATTCTTAGAAACAGAAAACATAATGTTGGCTGCCAGGGACTAAAGGGAGGGGATATGGGGTATTGTGACTTAATCAGTATAGAGTTTCAGTTTTGTAAGATGAAATTGTTTTGGAGATTGGTTTACAGCAATGTGAATATACATAATATTATTGAACTGTATTATTATAAATAGTTAAGATGGTAAACAGTATGTGTATTTTATCACAATTAAAAATTTTACAAGTTTTGACTACAATACTATGGTGTTACATATGTGTATTAAGAAAACTATAACTAAACATTGCACACATGTTTCAAGTCTGTCTCTAACAAACAACAGAGTTGCAAAAAATATTAGTTCTACAAAGTCTTGTAGAGCCTATCCTAATCTCCAAACCAGTGGCAATAAGTTACACAACAATAAACAGTATTGAGAAAAAATTAATATATACAACTATATAAATGATATCACATTCGGTCAATGCACATGTGAAATCTGTCCAATATAACTTAGATTTATTCCATTCTAACAACAACAACAAAAAACCCAGACTTTGAAGAATTATTGCTTTAACAGGCAGAGAAAATACCTGTGGTGGATTCATTTCGATGTTGGGCAAAACTAATACAATATTGTAAAGTTTAAAAAGAAAAAAAGAAAAAAAAGAGAAAAAAAAAAGAAAAATATTTTGTGTATCTCTCTTACCAACAGCCTCTGTAAATACTCTCTGATCTTTATATAAGGTAAGGACATAAAGAATTCTTTGTCAAAAGTGTAAAAGCTAAGATCTGGACAGTGTGTGAAAGGCCTTATAGATCTGGCTTCTTTAGATTCATGGGATTAGATATAGTAGACAAAGACAAAGCCTGAAGAACTATGAATATAGGTTAATAACACTGCATAGGAGTCAGTGACCAAAACTATCCCCAAGCAAAAGAAATGCAAGGCAAAGTGGTTGTTTGAGGAGGCCTTACAAATAGCTGAAAAAAGAAGAGAAGCAAAAGGCAAAGGAGAAAGGGAAAGAAATACCCAGCTGAATGCAGAGTTCCAGAGAAGAGCAAAGAGAGATTTTAAAAAAGCCTTATTAATATGAACAATGCAAGGAAATAGAGGAAGACAATAGAATGGGAAAGACTAGCAATCTCTTCAGGAAAATTAGATACCAAGGGAACATTTCTTGTAAGGATGAGCACAATCACAGAAATGGCAAGGACTTAACAGAAGCAGAAAAGATAAAGAAGTAGCAAGAATACTCAGAAGAACTATACGAAAAAGGAGTTAATAACCTGGATAATCATGATGGTGTGTTCCCTCACTTAGAGCCAGACATCCTGCAGTGTGAAATCAAGTGGGCCTTAGGAAGCATTATTACAAACAAAGCTAGCTGAGGTAATGGGATACAAGCTAAGCTATTTCAAATCCTAAAAGATGGTGCTGTGAGAGTGCTCCACCCAATATGCCAGCAAATTTGGAAAATTCAGCAGTGTCCATAGGACTGGAGAAGGTCAGTTTTCATTCCAATCTCAAAGAAAGGCAATGCCAAAGAATGTTCAAACTGCCATACAACTGCGTTCATTTCACGTGCTAGCAAGATAATGCTCAAAATCCTCCAAGATAGGCTTCAACAGTACATGAACTGAGAACTTCCAGATGTTCAAGCTGGATTTAGAAAAGGCAGAGGAACCAGGGATCAAATTGCCAACATTCACTGGATCACAGAAAAATAACAAGGAAGTTCCAATAAAACACCTACTTCTGCTTCTTTGACTATGCTAAAGCTTTTGACTGGTCTGGATTACAACAAATTGTGGAAAATTCTTAAAGAGATGGGAATACCGGACCACCTTACCCTCCACATGAGAAACCCATATATAGGTCAAGAAGCAACTGTTAAAACCATACATGGAAATATGGACTGGTTCAAAACTCTGAAAGAAGTATGTCATGGCTTTGTATTGTCACCCTGCTTATTCGACTTACATGCAGAGTACAATATGCAAAATGATGGGCTGAGTGATGCAGAAGTTGGAATCAGGAGTGCCGGAAGAAATAACAACCTCAGATATGCAGATGATATCACGCTAATGGCAGAAAGTGAAGAGGAACTAAAGAGCCTCTTGATGAGGGTGAAAGAGGAGAGTGAAAAAGCTGGCTTAAAACTCAACATTCAAAAACTGAAGATCATGGCACCAAGTCCCATCACTTCATGGCAAATAGATAGGAAATAAGTGGAAACAGTGACAGACTTCATTTTCCTGGGCTCCAAAATCACTTCAGCTGGTGACTGCATCCATGAAAGTAAAATATACTTGCACTTTGGAAGAAAAGCTACGACAAACCTAGACAGTGTATTCAAAAGCAAAGACATAACTTTGCCAACAAAGGTGCATATAGTCAAAGCTATGGTTTTTCCAGTTGTCATGTATGGATGTGAGAGTTGGACCATAAACAAGGCTGAGTGCCAAAGAATTTACCCTCTCAAATTCTATGAAGAAGATTCTTGAGAGTCCCTTGGACAGTAAAGACATCAAACCAGTCAATCCTAAAGGAAATCAACTCTGAATATTCACTGATGATAAAGCGGAAGCTCCAATACTTTGGCCACCTGATGGAAAGAGATGACTCATTGGAAAAGATACTGATGCTTGTAAAGATTGATGATAGGGGATGAAATGGTTGAATGAAATGAGTTTGAGCAAACTCTTGAGAGACAGTTAAGGAGAGGGAAGCATGGCATGCAGCCGTTCATGGTGTCAGAGAGTCAGACATGACTTAGTGACTGAACAACAACATATAAATACAAATATCTTTTCTATATACTTCTTTCTGTCCCCAACTTTATTGAAATATAATTGACATATAACTTGGTATGAGTTTAAGCCATACAACATGATGACTTCATACATGTACACATTGTAAAACGATGATCATATTAGGGTCATTAATACCTCCATTACCTCTTAAATTTACCATTTTTTCTTTATGGGGGGGGGGTGGGTGGTGAAAACATTTAAGGTCTAACTCTTTTAACAACTTTCAAAAATATAATACACCATTGTGAAGATTAGTCATGATACTATACATTAGATCTCCAGAACATATTTTTCTTATACCTGGAAGTTTGTACACTTTTGCCAATATCTCCCCATTTTCCCTATCCCTCAACCCCTGGTAATTATCACTCTATGTTTGTCTGACTTTGGCTTCTTTAGATTCCACATGTAAATGAGATCATATAATATCCGTCTTTCTTTGACTTATTTTACTTATTATAGGGGCCTCAGGGTCCATCCATATTGTTGGAAATGTTAGCATTTTCCTCTCTCTCAGGGCTGAATAGTATCCATGTGTATATTATTCATACATACATATAGCTCAGACAGTAAAACGTCTGCCTACAATGCAGGAAACTTGGGTTCAATCCTTGGGTCAGGAAGATCCCCTGGAGAAGGAAATGGCAACCCACTCCAATATTCTTGCCTGGAAAATCCCATGAACTGAGGAGCCTGGTAAGCTACAGTCCATGGGACATGACTGAGCGACTTCACTTTCACTTTCATACATCTTTTTATCCATTTATCCTTAGACAAACACTTAGGTTGTTTTCATTTCTTGGCTACTGTGAATAATGCTACAATGAACAGCAGATATTTCTTTGAGATAATGGTTTCATTTTGGGGGGTAGATACCCAGAAGTAGGATTGCTGTATTATACAGTATTTTTATTTCAAGTTCTTTGAGGAACCACTGTACTGTTTCTTATAGCAGCTGTGCCAATTTATATTTCCACCAACAGTGCACAAGCATCTCTCTTCTCCAGATCCTCACCAACACTTATTATTTATTGTCAACAGATGTGAGGTGATATCTCACTGTGATTTTGATTTTAATTTCCCTGATTGTTAGTGATGTTGAGCATCTTTTCATGTAACCCTTGGTTATTTATTTGTCTCCTGTTCAGGCCCTCTCATCATTTTTAATTGAATTGTTTGTTTTTTTTTGCTATTGAGCATCAGGTTACTTCTTAATATATAATAGGTGGTGTTTCCTTTAAAAACAGATAAAAAACAAATTTTACAGATTATGCTTAAACATTGATCTAGTTCCTTGGCTGAGTTTCCAATGACATCTGATTGTATTTATAAGAAAAATATTGCATCATTTCCTTCGGTCTCTCAATATGCCAATAAGAGCTCCTTGACCTTCAACCACCCTTTAGAAAAGGGAATTATAACTTTCATTTCTCATTGTGTTGGAGAAAGCAATGGCAACCCACTCCAGTACTCTTGCCTGGAAACTCTCATGGAGGGAGGAGCCTGGTAGGCTACAGTCCATGGGGTCGCGAAGAGTTGGACATGACTGAGCGACTTCACTTTCACTTTTCACTTTCGTGAACTGGAGAAGGAAATGGCAACCCACTCCAGTGTTCTTGCCTGGAGAATCCTAGGGACAGGGGAGCCTGGTGGGCTGCCGTCTATGGGGTCGCACAGAGTCGGACACGACTGAAGCGACTTAGCAGCAGCATTTCTCATTGTGTAGTTATAGGGTAATTAACAAGTTAGTATTAAGCTTTCAAGGGCTGACTTAAGTTTCTTTCTTTAATGCCAACACTGTTATTGCAATTGGATAAAAGCATAAAAAGTTCATTGTGAAAATGGAACAGGAGATTTTTAAAAACTGCTTAATTGACAAATCATACTCATCAGTCCTGCAAATATCACTTTATACAAAATCTTTTTAAAATTAAATTAAAAAGCAAAACTATTTGTAAATTTTCTGAAATAGATATTATAAAATATTTTATCTATCAGTGCTTGATTATTTGAAATCATATTAATTTACACTTGAAAATTTTTATCATATTTATGTTACAATATCCTTCCTCCATATTACAACTAATTCAAAGCTGTTTAAAATATTCCAAGGACAAACATATTTAGCAGAATTAAAACTACTCAATGTGGAAGTTCAGACAATGAATATATATTTTTAATAAGTGATTAATAATTTTTGTCAATATTAAATCACTACAAATCAGTCTAGTTTTATTTAAAATTTTAAAATTTGTTTTTATCTACAAAATTATGACTTTGTTATACTGAAAAATTTGACTTACTATCAATTATTTTTCAAAATATGATAATTTGCATAATATTCAAGATTAGATGGATCAATGTTTCTTATGCTGATCCCAGCAGGATCACTTGGGTACTTATTAGGAAAAAACTCTCAGGCCACAGCCCACACCTACTAAATCAAAAGCTGGGAGTAAAGCCAGCAAGTAGTGGTTTAGCACATTTCCCTAATGATTTTAATACACACTAAAGTTTGAGAATGACTAGACTAGGTTATGGTATAGGAAAAACTATCTCCCAAACCATAGCAATTTAACAGAACAAGATTTTATGTCACATAAAAGCAAGGTCTGCTATAGATCTAAATAATTTCCCAAGGCAGGTCTCTTTGATATTTTAGCTCAGTATTTTGAGATACTTCAAACAGTACAGGCAATTAAACGCTTCCACCCAGAAATGAGGAACACTCCTGCCCACTTTCCATCACCTAAAACAATCCATGTGGTCACACCTAAATCCAAGGATTAGGTGTGAGACTTCAATCTCTCTCTGTCTATAAGTAGAATTAGTCACATACTAATAAACATTAGTAATGCCTATCACAATTAGTTATGTGTCCTATTCCAATTGAAAGTCCTTGAGTACAACCCTAGAGTTACTGAGTAATAGCAGTTAGCCTAGAAATCTCTAGTTTTAACAGTAGCCCTGGAAATCCCATTACTTGATATCAATTAAATTTAAGAACCAGAGCTTTGGACTTTAATATCTGTTATACAATAAATTTTCTTTTATCAAAAGGAAGATGACTGAGTTTACAGAAATGCAAGAACTTGTGATGAGTAAAATAATACCTTTGGTTATTATATGAAGGCAAGGAAAGGTGTATATTAGTTTTGCATCATCATTAGCTTCCACTAACCAAAGCTCTATGTATGACAGGATAGATTTAGTACATTTTTAATGCATTTATACAAAAAATTCATTTCTCAAGGTTCGTTTTATATCACTGAAATACAAACAGAGTGGACACTATGCCACCTCCAAATTGGAATAATTCTAAAATAATGATGCACAATTAGCCTGTCTAGAACTGGGGTGTGAACTCTTTTTTGCTTTTCAAATGTTTGATTCTAGAGAACTTTGCCCCCAAATACAGTTTATATACCTTATATTTAAAACAAGATAAACATTTACAGAATGTTGAATAGGAAACAAAAAACTATTTCAGAAGGCAGTCATGTTCACCTGATGTACAATGAATATCATTGTTTTAACCCATTCAGGATCTCAATTTTTAAAAGTATTTCTGATACAGAACCAATTTATTTTAAATCAAGTATCTGATAAACGATCTATTACACCTTGCAGAAGTGAATATGTCAAACTTACATTTTTTTCTTCTTTCCCTGAAGTCTTATTACAATTATAAATGAATCCTATCACTATTTTAAGGGTTAGTGCTATGGACCATGGGCTTCCCAGGTGACTTAGTGGTAAAGAATCTGCCTGCCAATGCAGGAGATGCAAGATGTGGGTTCGATCCCTGGGTCAGGAAGATCCCCTGGAGAAGGAAATGGCAGCCCACTCCAGTAGTCTGGCCTGGAGAATCCCATGGACAGAGGAGCCTTCCAGGCTACAGTCCATGGAGTCTCAAAGAGACACAACTGAGCAAATGAGACCACAACACAGCTCTGGGCCATAACCACTACTAACTAACTCATATACAAATAAGCTTGTATGTGGGAAAGTCTCTACAATGAGTTATCTTTAAATAAATAACTTACCACTGCTAAGACATATGGAACATGTCATAATGGAACATATACATATGTAGCCATATATGTACATAAACACATATACACACATTAAAAAATGACAGATGTCATAAAAATCTCCTTCAGTTTTCAGTTTCTGAAAACATCCTTCTCTAAACTAAAATTAAAAAAACAAACACACACAAAAAAACCCTGCTTTATTTAAAATTCTTTATCTCTTCTCCCTTGGTTATTTTTTTACCTTCTTGCTTTTTACCTGAAACACTCTTTCTTCAGACACTCCCATGACATATTTCCTCAGCTCATTCAAGCCCAAGCTCAAATTTCACTTTCTAAATATGATCTCTTCTGACAATGCAGCTTAACATTGCAATACTCCCTACATGCCTCCATTGCTTTATTTCTCTCCATAACACATCACATTTGATCCTATATACAGACATATTTTGTTATTATCACTCTACACTAGAATGCAAACTCCACAAGGCAAAGAAGTTTTGTCTGTTTTGTTCACTCTTGTGTCTCCAGTACCTAGAACAATAATGACACATAGTAAATGTTTGATAATTACTTGTGAACTAAATAAAGAAATAAATTATTTTTAAAAAATGAAGAAGTAAACAAATGATAAATTAAACATAAAATACATGGGTCATGTGAACATGTTGATAATTATACTACAAAATTGATGATGAACTATATTATCAACTAAACTCTTGCATCGTATGCACAAAGAATAGAATTATGAACTCATGTCAGGAAAAGTTAGGGATGGTTACTTCACAAATTTACTTTGTAAGAATATTTTAAGGTACACCTGGAGGTGGTGAATAGATCACTGAAAGAGAAGAGCATAACAAGCCGAGAGAACAATTTGTGCACAGCAAAGAGATTTGACAGAACAGAGGATGATTGTTAAGGGTGAACTACAATTATTCAGGGAGAGCTGCAGCATAAGTGTTGAGAAAGGAAAGACCAGGGAAAGGAAATCAGAGGCATGAGAGTGCCAACGAGAAAGCCTTGCATGCCATGCTGTGGATCTAGAACTCATCTTTCCCAGAAAAGAGGAACCACCAAACAGCTTTATGCCTGGGCATGACAGCACCACACTGTCCTTTTTAAAAAGGCCATTTTGTCTGCATCAGAGATATGAACTTGAATAGAGGACAGAACATAGTCTAGGTGATTTAGAATAAGGATATTAACTAAGACAGCTGGTTGGGATGGAGGAAGAGGTAAATTTGAGAAATGTGAGATAAAAATGAGAGGTATTAAGTGATCAGTTAGAAATGAGGCTTGAGAGGACAAACAAGAATCTAGAACGACCACTAGGAATCTAGCTAGATGAAGACAGAAAACCAGGAGGAAAAGCAAGTTTGGGAATAAAGGCAATACGTTTGTTTTTGTTATGCTGGGTGAGATATCCACAAAAAGATGACCAATGGGTGACTGGATCTATGAGTAGGGCACTTGCCAGAAGCTATCAGAGGTGTCCAGTGGTGAGTCTCTAGCATACAGGCAAAGAAAGACATGAGCCAGATGGAAGGCTTCAGGGAGAGCGAGGTAAACAAGTACAAAACAGGAACCTGGGAATAAAACCTTGAATGACATGAGCTTTTAAGGATCAGAGAAAGAAAAAAAGAGTTTAAGAGTATGAGAATGGGAATAAATAGCTGAAAAGAAGCAGATAACAAGGAGAGAATGATGGCACAGAGGCCAAACTAGGAGAATTTTACTCTTCCACTAAAGAAAGGAGCAGTCAAAATTGTCAAATACATCAGAAAGATAATTTAAGTGCTATCTTTCTCCTACACAGAATAGAGAGAGAGACAGATAAGACCAGAAAAAGGCTAGGAGAAAAGTAACTACCAAGATGCTCATGCCAATATGTTCCAGATTTAAATACAGAAAACTGGCAGTGTTTGGCTATCACCAGGAAATTATTCTTATTTTATGTTATTCTTTTGTTTATTTTCTAATACTGGCAAATATTAATGATCATTGTAGACACTGTAGACATACATGTGTATTTACTCCACTATTGGCAGAAATATGAAATGTATGATGGTTATGGATTAGAAATTGTATACTTGTCTTTTAGAGTTGGCAGTACTTTAAAGATTTTAAAACTCAGAGAAAGAATTAGTTCTATGAACATGTTTTAAAATACCACCATGTAACCAAAGTTTAATAATAATATTCCAAATAATTTCAAGGCTTGCTTAAATAAAGCCTATATGCTTTATATAAAGCTTAAACAAAGAACCTATGTTCATACAGAACCAACTTGATGGAAGCAGTAATATGCCATGCTATGTAATCACCTATATCCAAATAATTAGGTTTAACTCATAATTGCTAATTGTATTTCCACTTGAAACTAAAGAACTTGAAGGCTCTGCACTTAGAACATATAACATATAGTCAATCATCTTAGGTTCAAATTATCCCAGTCCTTGAAATAAAATTAAATTTATTTGGTTATATGTTTTATAACAGGCTTCCCTGGAATTGTTATATTATTCAAAAGTTAGTAACTTCTAAAAACATATTCTTCACATTAGCATCTATTGAATTATTTAATTTTATTTATTCTATTTAAACAAAGATAGCCCCCAAAATAAAATAATTTTTACTGTTAATTGACTTTGTGCATGCATGCTGAGTCATTTCAGTCATGTCCAACTCTTTGTTCTCCAGGCAAGAATATGGGAGTGGATTGCCATGTCCTTCTCCAGGGGATATTCCTGACCCAGGTATTGAACTGCTGTCTCCTGCCTCTCCTGCATTACAGGTGGATTTCCACCCAGTGCACCACCTGGGAAGCCCCATTAATTGACTTCACATTTTTCTTAAACTAACTCTAATCACACACAGGAGTATCTAGAACATAGTCTATAAATAAAGTTCATTTAGGTCAATAAAGTTAGTAAAGAAATCATTTCTGCTTTTGCTTAGGATAAAGGTCCTGACCTTTATTTCTATACTCATATCATAAAATTAATGAAAGTTAAGTTTGTTAATGTTAACATCTTAAAAATTTACTGATTTTCCTCATTAATTAAAAAATTTACATTCTCTCTCCTAAATTATTTTCAGGTCTCTATGCGTCTTCATGACTGCCTACTCAGTAGCACAACTCTGAACTTTCTTGTACCATGACTCTGTTTTTCGTCAATTGTCTTCATTTCCTCCTATCACAAAGTAAAGTCCAAATGGAGAGCAGAGGAATGCCAATGGGAGCATTATATGCCCATACTAAACTTCTATTTTTCAAGATGGATTTCTGTCTCCAATATAACTGTATGATTCAAAGGTGCTTCAAGTTTAATGTGTTAAAAGTAAGACTTATTATACCTTTTCCCACATTTTTTTTTCTTATTTTCCTCTTTTAGGTAAATGTGCCATTGATGAGTAGTCCAGACCAGAAATGAAGTGGTCATTCTTACCATCTCTCTCTCCATTCCTTCTCTGTGTACTTACATACTAAGTCCTACAATTTGTATCTCCTAAATCTTCCCAGAATTCTATTTCAATAGCCTTCCATCAAAAACTCTTTAATTGAGACTTATCTTTTTTTCAGCTTGACTAATTCAGAAATTCTCTTGCTTCTGGTCTTATCCTATTCCCCATATTATCTGAATAGCCCTAAAGCATTCTCCACACTGTAATCAGAGAAACTACCAAAAGAAGTTCTGACTATGTCATTCCTGTTCTTAAAATAAAATAGTAACAACAAAATGAACCAAATAAAAACATAATAACTATCATTATGTCACAATATTTAATAAAGTGAGTTCTGCACTTGATAGCATTGGGTCAAAAATCCAGATCTACCATTTACTTGGGCTTCCTTGGTGGCTCAGTCTTTAAAGAACCTGCCTGCAATGTGGGTTCAAACCTGGGTTCAATCCCTGGGTTGGGAAGATCCCCTGGAGGAAGGCATGGCAACCCACTCCAGTATTCTTGCCTGGAGAATCCCCATGGGCAAAGGAGACTGGTGGGCTACAGTCCATGGGGTTGCAGAGTAGGACATGACTGAGCAAGTAAGCATAACACAGCACCATTTACTTGCTGTGAAACCTTGGGCAGATTAATCTCAACTTTCTACATCCAAATATCCTCATATTTTAAAATGTAGGACTGACGATAATTTCCTTTTCTTATAGTTAGGAATAAACAGAACACAGCACATGGCATTTTTTTTTTTTTTTCCCATGGCTGCCCAGGTCTTTGGTTACCTCACAGACTTCTGTTTTTGCCCTGCGGCATGTGTGGGATTTTCATTCCCCGACCAGGGATCGAATCCATGTCCCCTGCATTGGAAGACAGATTTTCAACCCTGAACCATAAGGGAAGTCCTCAAGGCATTTCTACTGTTGACATTTTTAAGCTCCTGCTAGGCTACATGGGAGCTATAAAGCACTTTGCATACCTCACTAGTCATGACAACAATCCCTTGATGTATGCATCATCTTCAATTTACAAATGTTGTCAACTCATGTCTTTAAAATCAAGTAACTTGCTGAAAATCACACAACAGAACCAAGATTTCAATCCAAAGTCCAGTCTATGGATATTTCTCTCTCTGTGTCCTTTTTGATTGCCTCCAAAAGGTACTGACTGAGTGTCCATCCCTGAGGCACTCGATGTGGTTTGAAAAGCAGGTTCACATCAGGCAGACATGACTGATACTGCTATAACATGCAAACTCCAAAGTACAGTAGCTAGGAAAAAGCTCTTCTTGATTTCTCCTACATTGGCCTTGTATACATTCTCCCTCATTCTTCCTCATCTTCCTTTTCCTGATGATCCATGTAATGAAGTGCCTGCAATTCCCTGACAAACCAGCTTCCCAGGCATTCTCACATTTACACGTTACGCCCTTAAGCCCCTTCTCTAGTTGACGCATTTCTTCTTGTGCTTTATGATAATTTCAAAATTATCTCACCTTCTCCAAAATCTCCTCTGCCTTTAAAACCTTTACAGGCAGCTTTAAAAACTTCCACTCCCCTAAATTCTTTTATGTCTATATTCATCTCCTAAAATGTCACAATATTATTTTCTTGTCTCTATCTGCACTTGTTACACTATAATAGTATCCTGCTCACATGCTCTGTCTCCCCCTCACTCAACTCTGAGCACATAGAGACAAAGTTTTACCTATAATCCTGTCTCTCATGCTGAACACAGCATCTGTACCTGGTATACAGAAGATGCTTTATAATGATTGTTCAAATAAGTAAACAAGTAAATATATTTTAACTGCTGTTAACATATAAGCACAATTCATTCCAGATTACTTATAAAATTTTTGAAATGATAGGGGAAATCAGATCTATATATCTGAAAATTATTGTTGAATCTACTTATTCGATGGCAAAGTATTAAAAAGCTGTCAAACTGAGTCGACCTTGGAGAGATGACTTAATCCGTTGGAGCTTCTTTGTCTAAACAATGGATATGATAATACCTTTTCATGCATTCATTCCTTAAATATTGATTCAAGTATTTCCATTAGCCAGGTAATACCTAGGTGCTAGTGATAGAATGGCGGGCAGCCTTAGATTCCAAGCTATTCAGATTTGTATTTGATCTAGTGGAAAATTCAGCCAAGAACAGTCATCTGTAATGTAATGATGTTCTCATGGGGGAGGGTCACAGGAGAACCACAATGCTATGGGAATGTATTGAGGGACACCTATTCCTGCTTGGGAGTTGGGGTCAGGACAGCCTTTCTTTGTGACATCTAAGTCAAATGGTGCAAATGAATGTGTGGGTGCAAATACACAAGTTCATGTGTGTGAGTGTTTGCTGGGAAGGAGGAGCAGGAGTCAGAATGAGAGAAACAGGCGGACAGGACAGTATTTTTCAAAAACCAAAAGAAATTTAATAGCTCAATTTAAAAGACATAAGTGAAGGGTTTAGATTCAAGTTTACACTCAAATGTTGGAGAGCTACAGGAACTAGATCACATCAGGTCTTGTAAGACTTTCAAAAAAGCTTTGACTTTATCCTTAGACCAAGAGAAACTATTAATAGGATAATGAGTCAGAATTGCATTTTTAAAAATTACTTTTTACTAGATTAGCAGGAACATCAGTTAGGAGGCTGTTAGTAATAATCCAGATGAAATACTTTGACTTAAGAATTAGTTAGAAAGCATGAAAGAAATGAACAGATTTAAGAGTTATCAGAGGTATAGAATTAAATAACCATTAGAGCTTGATTGTGGGGCTGAAGAAAGGTTGGAATCAAGGCAGATGCTCAGGTTTCTACCTTGGGCTACTGGTGGGCAGAAGAGCCAACTACCAGAGGAAGCAAGGATAGTGAGCTGATAACCTATATCCCTAGAATTGTGCTGTTTTTATAGAATTGCTCTGAGGATTAAGTGTCATAATTTATGTACAATAACAGCTACCTCAATGCCTAGTGCATCATAGCTGTTTTCTGTAGTCATTTCAACTTCCTTCTTCCCTTTTCCAAAGTTGTACCAGTAATTTAGTAACAAAACTGGGACTAGAATCCCAGGCTTCTGTTTACCAGTTCAGAGTTCTTTGTTAATGGACTGCTGATCTATAAACAAAGATGAAACACAGGAATTTTAAAGCAAATATTCACAACTTATCTTGGAATTGCTTACAAGCTGAGAGCCATCCAACTTATTTTTAGTTTATATTTAAAATGAATCATATGTTCCAAAATGACTGACAGAAACACAGCTTTGTTTCTGAAGCCAATTCTCTTCCATCATTTTGGACATCATTCAGAGCTATAACAGACTTTCAGGGTGTTTAAAAGCATTCATCCATGACAACAACAAATGCTAATTATCATAAAAAATAAACAGCTCCTGTTAACATCGTTCTAAGAATTTCTCCTACTCCAGCACTATATTTCATCTATCATCCCATCTGTTTTGGGGGTGGGAACAAAGACTGGATGAAAGTATAATTATCATGTATCAAACTGGACAACACAACAAAATAGAAATGAATACAAATGGGAGGAAGAGCACACATAATAAATCTGGAAAGGGAAAAAAGAAACATAAATAAAATACACATTTCATGCTGCAATGAACAGCAGATATATAAGTCCATAATGAAGTTTGTAATGTTTATCTCATTGGGTATAAGGTGTATGTTCTCCCATTTCAGTTCACAGTCCTAGCTGTCATCAGATTTTCTCCCACATGATCAAATAGTCATCTTGTTCACTTGGGATGTTTACAGATTTTCTCTGTTGAGTTCTATTGTTAAAATTCCACCTTGAGACTTCTAAACATACCAAAACAAACAAAATAAGCCTACTTCTATATATTTATTAACACAGTTCAAAGAGAATCTTCTATGTATCTTTGATTCAGCTCTAGTCTCTAAAAAAACAAAAAATCAAGAATAGCAAAGTTCTCAAAAGTCTGTTAAATTAAAGGGAAGAGCACACATAATACAGAGGCTACAGAGGCAATTATTTCACTACAAATAATACTAAAAACATGAATAATTTCATGTTCTGAATTAGAAACTAGAAATTCAAGAAGGGCCAGGAGTTTGTTTCTTTTACTGGCATATACTCACACCTGGTATTGTCCCTGGCATGTAGCAGATGTTTAATCAAAATTTTTTGGATTAAATATTGCATAAAATGAAGCATTAACATGCTTTTTTTCCCCTCAGATGATTTTTAAGGATACCTATTCTATGAATAATCCTATAATGACTCTTAGCATTCATATTGAAATAATCAAAGACTTTTGGAATATGTAAGTATTGATATCAACTTAAAGTGTTAGCTGTGGTAAAGTTTCTTTTAAATAGTAACTAAATTTTTTAATAAGTTTAATCTCCAGGTCAAGTTTCCATTAAAAGTCTATATATCTAATTAACTGACTATATATATGTTTAAATTTGTCTCAATGAAGTAAATATTTAGAATAACACTCAACCAAAGGATCAATTATATATGAAACACTGCTTTGCCAGACTATGATGTGACCTTGATTACAAATCTTATTATCCCTTTTTTCAATCACTCAAGAACCACATATATGAAATAAAAATGTCAAACCCATACGCATACACACAGAATAGTAAGGAAAGGTGGTATATCATAAATATTTCAGACATTTGCCAACCCTCTTTCTACTATGAGGGGCTTTAAGATAATAAATAAGTATAAAATATCACATCTAACATACATATATATGTATTATATATGTGTGTATAGACCATGTGTATCTGCATGTGCATATGAGATATATAATATTTAGTCAGAATTCACCTGCATTATAACAGGAAGAAAAGGAGAAGTAAATCAACAATGGATTCACAATGAATTTATATTCGTATTTTGTATATCTCTATATATGACCATTCATAAACATAAGTGGAGCTTTCCAGGTGGCACTAGTGGTAAAGAGCCTGCCTAGTTTTGCCTGGCGAATCCCATGGATGGAGAAGCTTGGCAAACTACAGTCGATAGGGCTGCACAGAGTTGGACACGACTGAAGTGACTTAGCACACATGTAAACATAAGTGGACCAATTTGCAACTGAGCTAGCCCTGGAACATCATGTTATACATGCTCAGAGAAACCATTCACATAGAACCTGCCATTCATAATTTGACATGTATAACTTTATCAATGACAGAAAATAATGATTTAGAATAAAACAATGCAATAGATTTAGTAACTCTATTTTATGCTAAAAACCACATCAAAGGTACTTAGGTTATTTTAGGAATTTAAGTATTCTTTCTAAAGTTAAGTTTTAAATAAAAATTTTACTTTTTTAACTAACAAGTGCAAAATTACACTTGTGTGTGTGTGTGCACATGTGCTCTGTTGTGTCTGACTCTTTGTGACCCAGTGGACTGTAGCTGCCAGGATCCTCTGTCTACAGAATTTTCCAGGCAAGAATATTAGAATGGGTTTCCATCTCCTACTCCAGGGAATCTTCCTGACACAGGGATCACACCGCACCTCTTGTATCTTGTGTCTCCTGCTGTCTCCTGCACTGATGGGCAGATTCTTTACCACTGTGCCACCTGGGGAAAGCTCACAAAATTACACTATTAATGTATATTTAGACATACTCTTTCTTATCCCATTTAAAAAAAAAAAAAACTTCAAATTATTTACATTGTTTCTCCAACCCTGTAACTCCCTGTAGACCAGTGATAAACATCTTAATGTGAAATTTCTTATCACTAGGTAATAAAATAGTATGCAGTTTCTTCACCAATATAACTTACAAGGAAATTATTACTTTATTTTACTTTTTACTTTCTTTGTATTTCTGAGACTTATTTTTATTTGACACTTCAAGATAACCATTCATGTAAAAATAACATGCATTACAACAGGAAAGCACAGACAACCTCTAGCCAGCAAATATTCATTTAAAGACACAAAAATAAATACTATGTAGTAAGCCCTTATGTATGCATATAAACAGTTCCCAAAACTCTAAGAATTTCAATGGGTATTTTAACATGCTATACAGATAGAAAGGTTATTATTTTTTATACACATTCTTTGCACATAAATAATTACAGAAAATGTTAAGGCAAAATTCTGAATTTCTTTATTTCTCTAGATTTCTTGATAAGCTTCAGTGACAGCTCATTATAAGGCTTCACTTTGGGAAAATACACTGAAACTGGTAGAAAAAAAATGTTTGAATAAATGTTTCAATGCGATATTTCATACTATCTCTATCCTTCATCCAACACTATAGTTCACAGTAATTAATCATTTCCACAACAAAAGTGCTTATTTTACACATACACAGGGAAAAAAGTGTATGATGCAGTTGTTCTTTATTTGGATATATGAAATTAGTGTTTGATTACAAATGTTTTTCTATCCCTTAATTTTAAAACAAAAAACAATAACACAAAAAGAATCTCAAATGAGTTTCAGAAAATTATCTATATTTAAAGCATAGCCCCAAAGGCTACTGATTTTTTCTTACCAGTGCTGTCATCATAGACAACTGTGACAGTTTTCCACTTGAAGAACTGCACCAAGTCCAAAATGGCACGGCTGAGTGAAGAGAAGTCTGGGTAGAGACTGACATAGAAGGAATCTTTGTTGTCTGACACCTGGTGCTTCCAGCGGGTCTGGATGTGGGGAACCCCCAGAGCATTGCAGATAGACTGAACTGCATTTGCCGAAGAGCTGTGTGAAGGCCCGAAGATGGCAGCCACCCCAAGAGACAGCTGATCACAGGCTGCAGAGGAGACAGAAGTCTGTCAGTAATGAGAGGAGATGCCAGTGTGCCAACAGTACCACATTATCATTGTCCCAAAGGCATCATCCTGAAGGACGATTTGTTTGCCCTTAATATAACATCTACATCTAGCTGATTTTACATTTTGCCTAACTCCAAATATTCTCAGTCTGTTAGAAGGGAAATTCACCTACACACCTACAGCCTAATGTTCAAATATAATAACTCCACAAATAATGTCAAGGGAAGAGAAGGGGAAGGAGAAAGAGAGAGAATATTTTAGAATTTAAGGGGTGAATATTCATTTTGCAAAAATACTTCATATCCAGGGGATACTTCAGGGAAATACTTCAAATCAGGGGAATAACGTTCCTTCCCAAATTCTCTGGTCATCCTCTACAATTTCAAACTCTGAAACAGAATCCATGTATTTTTCATGGCCCATCTAAAAAGCTATGGATGGGCACATGGTTTAGTATCTGCAATATCTGATGATATAGGTCAAGCTGTGCATACAAATGCCCATACAAAACCTGACATGAGTCACAGAGGGTGAGTCCATAGGGATTAATCTCATTGAGTAGGAAGAACATCAAAGTATTTAATTAAATACAGAAATATCTAATCATCTTTATTTATTCGGCTTTTGGATACTGTAAGACTTTTATGATGTACTAAATTAGTTTTAAGTTTATATTTATGTGTAGAAAATTTTATTCACATAAATAATAATTATAGTAATTAAGAGACACATAAACAAATTAGAAGGTATTTAGACAGAAACAGCAAAACTGTGACAGGACTTTAAATTGTGTAAGGTATATTAAAGCAACTGGTAAGTCTGGGTCTAGAAAGTCAATAATTACTGGAAACATGAAACTCATCTTTAAATACATGAAGAATCTAATCTGTGAAAGAGGCTAAAATGTGTTTCTTTTGACTGGAAAAGGAGGAATTAGGGCAAATGTATAGAAGTGTCTCATGAATTCTGACACAACTTAAGAGAAGAAATGTTCAAATATGGAAGTCTGTTCCAAGAAGCAACAGTCTGTCTATCCCTGAAAATATATAAGGATGACTAAAATATATAACAGATGACTATTGTTACTGGAATTTAGGGATCAATTAGATTTTCAGTCTTAATTCTTTCAAAATAATTTGTCATTCTACTGTGCAAAATTTACTGATTTTTCCTTCAGAGATTTTGCCACATAAAATGCAATTTGATGGATGGATTCTTAAGCACAGAGATATTTAATAAATAAATTTTAGGAAAAAAAACACATTTGTTTAATCTTTTTTCAAAAATTCAATTCGATATAAATATATAGTTTTTGAACACATAGATTCTTACTTTTAAAGTAATAATCAGAATTCTGAATCAGTAGAAAGTTTGGAGCCTCAAGTTTTTCACTCACATAAATTTTAATTCACATACACTGAAAATAAAAGATCTTCCTTCTCTAGATTTTTGACAAGTCACAAATCAAGAAAAGTTAAAAACATTATTTTAGCTTATACAGAGCTTCTGAAGTGTGTTTCAAAGAAAAAATAGAGTTTTGGGGTATCAGAGGAGTCATTCAAAAGCAATATATGATTCAAATAATAATTCAAATTCTAATGCATCAGAGTTTATTGAGCAAAACAGTATTATCTATTAAAAATATAAGATCATTGATCAGTGAAAATTTAAACATTGAACATACATTCTTGGAAAAACAAATTTTAAAAAGTTTAACAATGTCCAAATGAATTGGTATTTTATAATAAATCATATCAGTATCACATATATTATTGAGGTCTCATAAGATTCAAAACTATATTAGATCTCTCCTTTTTATTAGTGGGCTTCTCTGGTAGCTCAGCTGGTAAAGAATCCGCCTGCAATGCAGGAGACCCCGGTTTAATTCCTGGGTTGGGCAGATCTGCTGAAGAAGGGATTGGCTACCCACTCCAGTATTCTTGGGCTTCCCTGGTGGCTGAGATGGTAAAGAATCTGCCTCCAATGTGTTGGGAAGATCCCCTGGAGAAGGGAATGGGCTACCCACTTCAGTATTTTGGGATGAGAATTCCAGACACGACTGAGCAACTTTCACTTCATATTATCTCTTTACATATTGCTGTGCCACCCAAGCAGTCATAGGTCAACAAGCAAGTGCTTCCCAAGACAAGATCCACACCATGACATCCACCATTTAAGTATCTCACAAAGAAAGTTATTCATACACTTATATGAGCTTTTTTCAGCTTCAGGCAAAAGTCACTTCAGGAATTAGATTCCCAATGGATTTTTAATGAGTGAAAAATCTGTAAATATTTTTTAATATTCTAAAAACCAAATGAGTTTACCACCTCATAGTTTTGCTAAGATATTCCCAAGGTAGTAAGATGTTTGTTATCAGAACATTCTAGTCTACTTTTTTTTTTATGTTGCTACTTTGAAGTCACCATTAGGAAATCTATTAATATTTTATTTATACTGTACTCATATTCCATATTCTTTGGTCTAAATTATTTCATTTGAGACAGAGCTTCTTCTTCCTAATGGAAATAATCATGAATGATGTCACTAATCAAATGCTTTTGTCTTGCAGCTAATGACTTATTTTGCAATTATGATGACACACGTCGTATTTCACAATAACCTTTACCCCCTTTTTCAGCCTTCAAAACCTTTCATCACCCTGACATGGTTCTGAAATGTGGAAACTTATTTTTATTCATAAAGATATGAATTCAAAGGGCAGGCAGAACATAGGCTTTGATAAACACTAGTTAGCTGGGGGAAAAGAAGGATACTTTCATCTTAAGAAATATTATATCTTATCAACTTCTATTAATATTAATGAATTTAGAAGAACTCTGTACTGAGTTAGAATTATAAGTAATTATGTACATTTCTATCAATGTAAGGTAGCTAATAAAACAGTATTAGCATTACAGAATAGCAAGTACTGTCTTTTTTTTGTGTGTGTGTAGCAAGTACTGTCTTAAAAATAAGAATTTAGAACAAACGCTAAGTCTACTCCTTTGAGAAAATCTACCTTATGGAATTTAATTTCATGAATGCTAACTATGCAAAAGAAAAGATCACCTACTTAGACAAAGTAAGCCAATGAAAACATCTCTCAAAACATATTTATTTCTAAACTGTTTGGTTAAAATAATGTCTTGACAGTAGTTTCTCTATTACTTTCTTTAATATATGTATTAAATTCATATCTCAGAAATTATATTTCTACTCATATTGAAAATACAGCTTTATAAAATAACAAATAATATTCATAAGGTATTTTTATTATTTCTTCATGTAATCCAATTTTTATATCATTAGCCATTTATTCTCAGTTACAAAAAGAAATATCAAGTGGCTAAAAACTAGGCAACATAAATGAAAGATTGATCCAATTTTTCCAATTAAGTTTTAAAATTGGGCTGACATTTTTAAGTCACTTGGAACCATAGAACTTTCAAGACACTCAGTAAATTAAGACCACAGCAGTAAAGTAGAATTAACCCATAATGCAAATAAACATGTAAAATTGGATTGTAAACCTTGGTAAAATCCACTGATGGTATTTTTTTTTATTTTAGTAGGTTCTTAAAATAGGAATAGTTTAGTAGTAAAACAAAAGGATTAATGGGGGAAAAGAAAACAACTTCACTAACCCAGATGTAACTACATTTCATGTTATAAGCAAATTCTTTCAGCAGGTAATCATATCACTTTACCCTTCCTGAAAAAAAAATGTAAGTGCAGCTCAAAAAGAAATATTTGCATGAAAATATTTCTAGTGACTTATTAATTACTTTATAGATTAAGAAATCTCTTAAGAGTAGCTAAAAATTTGAATTTCAGAAAACACACTATTAAATATCTATCACTTACCTTTCTTGGATGCTTCAAAACTGTCATAGAGGTTTATCTTCTGGGTGTCATAGGTTAGGGTGGTGTTGGGCAACAAGGTTCTGTTTCTGTTGATTGTATTCACAGCAAATCTGAATGCAAGTTCCTCAGCTCCCATTGGGCCAGATTCCACATATTCAAAAATACCACCTGGCAAAGAAAGGAAAAATCACACAGTTCTTACAAGATGGAGAAAATCTTGGAAGGTATCTGTACTTATATGTATGTATTTGGGTACTTAATTTGTTTGAGTGTGTGAGAGTATATGTGATTTGTCTAAGAATGTGGAGTATGAATACTTCAAATATTCAAACGAAAATTTGAATTTATGCCCTTTAACGTAAATTCACACTGGCAAAATTTCTTTGATATTGATATCAAAATTTTATATGATTTGAATATGATTTTGCCTTTTTATTTAGTAGTTGCTTCTTTTAGGGCCTAGGTATATATAGGTCCTGCATTAAGTACTGAACTCTTAAAGATCTGCACACAGTTCCAAAATGATCAGTCCTCTATATTGATACAAAGCTATAAGGTTAGCATTGGGAAAACTGTATTAAATTTGTCTTTGTTAATTCAGACATCTGAATTCCTTAGCACAATTTTTAATAGTTTTAAGTTTAATAATAACTTACCATGTTAAAAACCCAAAATACTTATTTACTTGCAAATTGCAGCATTTTACTTGCAAGAAAAAGAACAAAGTAGCATTTTCTATGTGTTTTACTCTACATCCTGTTTCAGAAAAGACTTGACATTTTTGAAAGATAGCTCTCCCAAACCATGAAAATTCCTTAGGCAGTGAATAACACTGTAGCAAATAATTTTGGTCATAAAATGTGGAATATAATTTAACCATGTGTTCTTTCCATTTGGCACCTTCCACCAGCTGCGTCTCAGACCAGTCCCCTCAGCTGTGTCCCAGCCTTGATATCCTCTCTCTCTCTTCAGTTGTGAGTGACCTAACTGAGACCTTTGTCTCCAAGAGAATCTCTTCCTTGTTGGTTTGGTGAATGAAATGAAAGGGGGAGCACCTAATAGCTGACATCCTCCAACCTCTGTCTTTAGGAAACCAAAACATTAAAAATAATGAACATTTATTTTTCTCCCTTTCAAACTTCACACCATGTGCTCTCAGCACAGTCATTCACAAATAAACTCCCTTGAATAGGACATTTCCACAGCTTGCAATTCATCCCTCATCAAAAGTCTTTTGACACATGAATGTCAGGAGACATCAGCACACTACCTATTCTAAATGAGTAAGAAAGTCATGGTGTGGTAATAATTTCTCCAAATATGAGGAATTAGGACTCAGAAGATACCGCAGTGATTGGACAAATTTATATTCAGGAAGAATTGGAAATATTTCATTTTACAGCATATTAGTTGGAAATATATCGCTTATTTTTTCAACTAATTTGATGGTATGGTTACAGAACAGCCAACTTACTTATTGTGAAATTATACTCTGAATATGTTTTAAATCATGGTGGGTTATGCTAAGCAGAAGGATAATAAGTATTTATTGACATCCAAATACTTAATGGGTGTCAAGAACAAAATTAGATGTCATGTATGTGGAGAACAGTGGTATGAGCATGGACTCCAGAGCCAAACTGTGTTTACATTCTGACTCTGCCACTTGTCATCCCAGGCATAGTGGGCAGTTGCTTAAATCTTCAGTCTGAGTTTCTTCATTTCTAAAAAAAGAGATGATGATAGAGCTAGTACATAGAATTGTTAATAGAGAGCAAATTGTGTCATAACAAAGCACTTAGAATCAGTGATGACCATAGAGCAAACACTACACAAATGTTTAAGATTTCACTGAGTTTTCAAAGCAATCCCAAGTAGTATAATTTTACAGAAAACAATCTTGTGACTAAAGATCATGCAGCTATCAAATGATAAAGGCAACATTAGAATCTGTTCATGCCTGACTTGAAAGCCCTTGCCTATTCCACTACAAATTAGTAATTTTCTTCAAAATTTCATTCAGGCAAAATACACAAAAATTCCTAATTCCTAAAACATGAGATAAGATGACTTCACTAAAAATATGCAGTTAGAAATGTAAGATCATATATATGGAACAGAAAAATAATTGAGTAATTGAAAAGTACTTAAGCTTAATTAGGAACACAGAATTGATTCCAGAAATGCAAACCTGAAGTCATTTCTTAACAGCAAAAAAAAAAAATGAAAAACTGAATCTTCTACTTTTCTCTGTTCAAATTTTAATTTGAATGTGGTATAAGTGCAAAATGGGGGAAATCCCCTGGAGGAGAGCATGGCAACCCACTCCAGTATTCTTGCCTGGAGAATCCCATGGACAGAGAGGAGCCTGGCAGGTTACAGTCCATAGTGTCGCACAAAGTCAGATATGACTTAAGCAACTTAGCATGCATAAATAGAAAATAAGGATACAGAAATGGTCAGCACATGATGATAGCAGGTTACAACTTTCCAATCCTTCACCACTCTTCAAAATAACAATCTACTTTGAAAATTATGTGTCAGAGTCTTCTAATATTGAGACTACACCAACTCTGTGGCCCAAAATTTTGCTCCAGGTTTTATGTCCAAGAAAAACTGTATATCTATGTTCATCAAAATAAGAAGAAATGTTGTATGACACCTCTTACATGTGGAATCTAAATAGAAATGATACAAATGAACTTACAAGACAAGAAACAGACACACAGACTTTAAGAACAAGCTTATGGTTGCCAGAGGGAAGGATGGTGGGAAGGGATAGTTAGGGAGTTTGGAATGGACAGGTACACACTGCTATATTTAGAGTGGATAATCAACAAGGACCTACTATAGAGCACATGGAACTCTGCCCAATGTTATGCAGCAATCTGGATGGGAGGGGAGTTTGGGGGCTAATGGATACCTGAATTGGAGAAGGCAATGGCACCCCACTCCAGTACTCTTGCCTGGAAAATCCCATGGACAGAGGAGCCTGGTAGGCTGCAGTCCATGGGGTTGCTGAGGGTCTGACACTACTGAGCAACTTCACTTTCACTTTTCACGTTCATGCATTGGAGAAGGAAATGGCAACCCACTCCAGTGTTCTTGCCTGGAGAATCCCAAGAATGGAGGAGCCTGGTGGGCTGCCGTCTATGGGATCGCACAGAGTCGGACATGACTGAAGTGACTTAGTAGTAGTAGTAGTAGGATACATGAATATGTATGACAGAGTCCTTTCATTGTTCACCTGACACTATCACAACATTGTTAATTGGCTATACCTCAATATAAAACAAAAAGTTCAAACACCTTAAAAAAAAAAAAAGAAGAAGAAAGAAAAACATGTACAAGAATATTCATAGTAGGGCTTCCCTGGGTAGATCAGCTGGTAAAGAATCTGCCTGCAGTGCAGGAGACCCTGGTTTGATTCCTGGGTTGGGAAGATCCCCTAGAGAAGGGATAGGCTATATACTCCAGTATTTGGGGGCTTCCCTAGTGGCTCAGATGGTAATGAAGCCACCTGCAATGTGGGAGACCTGGGTTTGATCCCGGGGTTAGGAAGATCCCCTGGAGGAACGCATAGCAACCCACTACAGTATTCTTGCCTACAGAATCCCCATGGACAGAGGTACAAAACAATAAAAAACTGAAAGTTTAGGGGGAGAACACGATGGTGGAAAAAATAGGTGGATGTGGAGTACATCTCCCTTCATGGATACAACAGGAATACACCTTCAGACACAGAAGTGCATGCAGAACACCAGCTGAGAGTGGACAAGAGTACTTGACGAATGGAAAAGAATATATAGAACCACGCCATACTTGGTAAGATGAAGGCAATAAGGGGAAAGCAGGAGTGTTAGTAGGACTGGACCTGTCCTCGGCAGATGAGGGAACTGAAGCAGGGGCCCAACCCCCAAGTCAGGGCAACTGTCTGAGTCAGAGGAGAAACATTTAAGGCTGAGAGTGAACAGCTGATCTGGAGCCGTCTAAATGGAATGAGAACAGACACTCCTTGCCACAGCCATACATACCGCAGGCAGGAATGTGGGTTTCCTGGAAGGGGCAGCAGCTGGGAACTGGAGTTTAGGGATTGTGGAGCAATCCCAGGGCGAGGGCTGCTGTTGACTGTAGAGAGATGGATTGAGGTGATGTGAGGGAGGAGATTGTGGTGGGAAACACCTGTAGAGCAAACCAGGTAGCCATGGAAGTAAGGCACTACTGCTGAGTCATGCAGCCATCACCATAGCCTCTCTCTTCACACACCAGCATCAGCAGCTGAACAATAGAGAGGCTGGCCCATCAAATGCCTTATGCACTGAACTACAGAGTAGGATCCCACCCAAGGTGCTCCTTTCAGTGACTGATGCGTGGAACTACGAGTAGGATCCCAACCACGGTGCCCCCTTTAAATGCCTGTTGTGCCAAACAACAGAGAAGGACCCCAGGCAAGAGATCCCTCTAAGTGCCTGTATGGGCAGAGCCATGGAGAAAGACTGGCCAAAGAGGCCTTCTGATCGCCAGCTACAAGAGGCTCAAAAAAGGACTCTGATAGGGCCATAATTCCTGCTGCGGAGGCAGTCTGAGTCCTTGCACATTTGGTGCCACCAGGGTCCCTGCAAGCCAAGCAGCTGCACCATCTTCACACTCAACTCTCACTGGTCAGAGCTGCCACAGGCCAAAAAAAAAAAAAGAAAAGTCTTGTGTTTATGCTCACAAGGTCGCTTCAGTCCTGTCTCTTTGCAACCCTGTAGACTGTGGCCTGCCAGGCTTCTCTGTCAGAGAGGGGGGTTCTCCAGGCAAGAATACTGGAGCCATACCCTTGGCCAAATATTGGCCAAAACTGGTTGCCATACCCTTCTAGAGCGCTATATTTCCTGCTGCCCTAGCCGCCAACCCCCCTGAATACCTAGTGCTGCCAGAACCCCTGTGACCCAAGCAGCTGCACCACCTCCACACCTGGCCCTCACAGGGGCAAACCCAAGCCCTCCAGGGAAGCCTCAGGAGCTAAAGCCCATGGACAACACACATGTACAGGTGGAAATAAAACCACACTTGAAACCCAGGGGCAGTGTGGCTAAGGAAAAAGACCTAAAACCTTTCCACCAGCTGTACAAGCTGCAGATTAAATCCACACGATCAACTAAGAAGACTGTGTCCATGGAATATATAAAAGGCCATTGAGAGTGCCCACAAAAGAAAACGCACTAGCTCTGATAGCTGTGGACATTGGAGGCAAGAACACATAGAGTAGGACCAGATTAGAATCTGAGCAGCCTCCACAGCAGGTCCAGAGATCAGCACAGTATTGGAGGGCATCCTAGGGAGGTAAGGTGAACTGTGATTCCTGGTATGGGAAAGGACTCTGACAGCAGTGATTCAAGAAAAACATTTATTATTCTTCTTTTTTGACTTGTTCTGTAGATTCTTTGGATTTTTTTTTCCTTTTTTACCCCTCTGTTGTAGTTGTCAATTTTATTGGCACTAAGAAATCCAATTAAACTTTTGAGCTTTTTTTTTTCTTCTTTTTCCTCAGACACATTTTTTTTTTTACTGTCATAAACCTCTACCTCTACATTGGGCTTTTGCAGTTCTGTGGAGTTTTCCTCTTTTTTTCATTTTCCTTTTTTTAATTTTTAATTTTTTAAGCCTATTATTATTTTTTCTACATTTATTCCTTTGTTTGCTTTTCCTTTCCCCTTACAGTTAATCTTTAATGTATATAAATCATCTTTATCTACCTCTATTTAACTTTGTATATATATTCTTTCTTTTCTTTCTCTCCTTTCCTCTTAACATATTGGTTAGTTTTAATTTCATTGCTTTATTCCCCACTTGGCACCTTGCTTTAGTTTTGTTATCCAGTTGTGCTTTACTTAGTTTTGTTCTGGTAGATATACTTTTTGCTTTTCTTTGTTTGTCAGGTGAATCTATTATACTTAATTTTTGTAGGACTATTTTGATTTTGATTATGGGTGTATATGTGTATATATATATATATATATTCAGTCACAATTTCTACTGTTGTTATAAACCTCTGCCTTGACATTGGGCTTTTGCAGTTCTGTGGAGTTTTCCTCCCCCACCTTTTCTTTCTTCTTCCATTATTGCTCTTTTCTCTTTTATATAATTTTAATTTTTAAACCTACTGTATTTTTTCTACACTTATTCCTACTACACTTACACTTATTGGTTTGCTTTTCCTACTGTTCTTTTCCCCTTGCAGTTAATCTTTCTTGTATATAAATCTTCTTCATCTACCTCTCTTTAACTTTGCATATCTATTCTTTCTTTCCTTTCCTTTCAACATATTTGTTAGTTTTCTTTTCATTGCTTTACTCCCCACTTGGCACCTTGCTTTAGTTTTATTTTCCAGTTTGTGCTTAAGTTAGTTTTGTTCTTAACTGGTAAATATAATTTTTTATTTCCTTTGTTTGCCAGATCAATCTACTGTACTTTATATTTGTTGGACTGTTTTCACTTTGTTCATGGGTATATATGTATATGTGTATATTCCATTATTTTAATTATTATTTTCCTGATTTTGTAACTTCCATTTGTCTGGGGTTCATCTTTGGTTTCTTGTTTTCAGATATTTGCTTTACTCTCCCTTAATGCCATAACAAACCACTTGTGGAATCTTCGTTCCTGACCCCAGAGATCAAACCCTGAGCCTTTGGAGTGAGAGCACTGAATCCTAGACTATCAGAGAACTAACCCTAGGGAGTATCAAATAGTGAGAACTCACACCAAGAAACCACTTGAATATAAGACCCGGGATCACCCAACCACCAATAGCACCCTGTGCAGGACGCCTCATCTAAACAACAAACAAAACAAAAATACAAACTCAGTCATCAGCAGACAGGAGAACACCTCACTCAGCCTTGCCCATCAGAGGAAAAACAAACAAACAAAAACTCAGCATAATCTAACCCTATAGGAAGCTCACACAAACCACTAATCAAACTTATGAGGGCAGAAACCAAAAGGAAGAAAGAATTCAACCTTCTTCAAGGAAATAATTCAACTTTCCTTGAAGCCTGAGAAAAGGGGACTTCAAACACAACACTTAAAAAAAAAAGTCAGACAAATACAGTACAAATGAAGAAATAAACTAGAAACACATACGTCCAAATAAATGAAGAGGAAATAGGAAAATTACCTGAAAAAAGAATTGAGAATAATGATAGTAAAGATAATCAAAAACCTTGAAAGCAAAATGGAGACAATGCAATAATCAACTAACAATGACCTAGAAGAATTAAAGAATAAGCATACAGAGTAAACAACACAATTACTGAAATTAAAAATACTCTAGAAGGAATCAATAGCAGAATATCTGAAGCAGAAAAACAAATCAGTGAGCTGGAAGATAAACTGGTGGAAATAACTTCTGAGAGCAGAATAAAGTAAAAAGAATGAAAAGAACTGAGGACAGGCTCAGAGACCTCTGGGACCATATTAAATGCACCAACATTCAAATTATAGCAGTTCCAGAAGAAGAAGAGAAAAAGAAAGGTATGAGAAAATTTTTGAAGAGATTATAGTTGAAAATTTCCCAACATGGAAAAGGAAATAGCCAATCAAATCCAAAAGGGACAAAGAGTCCCATACAGGATAAACCCGAGGAGAAACACACCAAGACATATACTAATCAAAGACTAAACACAAAGAAAAAGAATATTAAAAGCATCAAGGGAGAAGCAACAAGTAACATACAAGGGAAATCCCATACACTTAAAAGCTGATCTTTCAACAGAAACTCTGCAAGCCAGAAGGGAATGGCAGGACATATTTAAAGTACTGAAAGGGAAAAATCTAAAACCAAGATTACTGTACCCAGCAAGGATCTCATTAAAAATTGATGGAGAAATAAAAAATTTTAAGACAAGCAAAAGTTAAGAGAATTCAGTACCACCAAACCAGCTTTACAACAAATGTTAAAATGGACTTATAGAAAAAAGATCTATAAAATCAATACCAAACAATTAGAAAATGACAATATGAACATATATATCAATAATTACTTTCAATGTAAATGTACTATATGCTCCAACCAAAAGACACAGAGTGGTTGAATGGATACATAAACAAGACCCATATATATGCTGTCTACAAGAAACCCACATAAGACCTAAAGACACATATAGATTGAAATTGAGAGGATGGAAAAATATATTTCATGCAAATGGGAAGCAAAAGGAAGATGGAGTAGCAATCACATCAAACAAAACAGATCTTAAAATAAAGAAGTTTACAAGAGATAAGGAAGGACACTACATAATTATCAAGGGATCAATCCAAGAGGAAGACATAACCATTGTAAGTATTTATGCACCCAACATAGGAGCACCTCAATACATAAGACAAACAGTAACAGACATAAAAGGAGAAATTGACAGTAACACAATAATAGTAGGAGAATTTAACACCGCACTCATGCCAATGGACAGTTTGTGAAAACAGAAACTTAATAAGGAAACACAAGTCTTAAAGGATATATTAGGAGAGATGGATCTCACTGTTACTTCAGGACGTTCCACCCAGATGGAGAAGAACATATGTTCTTCTCAAGTGCACATGAAACATTCTCCAGGATCGAGCACATCTTGGGTCACAAACCAAACCTCAGTAAATTTAAGAAAACTGAAATTGTATCAAGCATATTCTTCGACCACAACACTATGAGACTAGATATCAATTACAAGAAAAAAACTGTAAGAAACACAAACACATGAAAATAAAACAATGTGGTTCTAAATAACAAACAGGTTACTGAAGAAATCAAAAGGGATATCAAAAGATTTCTAGAAACAAATGACAAGGAAAACATGACAACTCAAAACCGATGGGATGCAGCCAAAGCAGTTTTAAGAGAAAATTTTATAGAAACTCAATCCTACCTCAAGAAACAACATGTTTCCCTTGTAGCTTGGTTGATAAAGAGTCCTTCTACAATGTAGGAGACCTGGGATCAATTCCTGGGTTGGGAAGATCCCCTGGAGAAGGAAATGGCAACCTATTCCAGTATTCTTGCCTGAAGAATCCCAGACTATAGCCTGCCAGTCTCCTCTGTCCATGGGATCACATGAGTCAGACATGACTTAGTGACTCAAGAAACACAACCTCAAGAAACAAGAAAAACATCAAATAGATCAATTAACTTTACAGCTAAAGTAACTGGAAAAAGAAGAAGAAGAAGAAAAAAAAAACTAATTAGTACAAGGTAAGAAATCATAAAGGTCTAAGCAGAAATAAAGGAAGGAAACAATAGTAAGATTAATAAAACTAAAAGCTGGTTCTTTGAGAAGATAAACAAAATTGACAGGCCTTGAGCCAGACTTATCAAGAAAAAAAGAGAGAAGAATCAAGTCAACAAAATTAGAAATGAAAAAGGAGAGGTTACAACAGACAATGCAGAAATACAAGATTATAAGAGAATATTATGCACAACCATATGGCAATAAAATAGATAACCTGGAAGAAATGGACAGATTCCTAGATAAGTTCAATCTTCCAAGACTGAACCAGGAAGAAATAGATATTATGAGCAACCCAATTACAAGCACTGAAATTGAAGCTCTGATCAAAAATCTCCCCAAAAACAAAAGCCCAGGACAAGATGGCTTCACAGGAGAATTCTATCAAACATTTAGAGAAGATATCATGCCTATTCTCCTAAAACTCTTTCAAAAAATTTCAGAGGAAGGAACACTTGCAAATTTATTCTGTGAGGTCACCATCACCCTGATACCAAAAGCAGACAAAGACAAAACAAAAAGAGAAAATTACAGGTCAGTATGACTGATGAACATAGTTGCAAAAATCCTCAACAAAATTTTAGCAAACAGAATTCAGCAAAACATCAAAAAGTTCATACACCATAATCAAGGTGGGTTTATTACAGGGATGCAAGGATTCTTCATTTGAAAACAGCTTGATGCTGGGAAAGATTGAAGGCAGGAGGAGAAGGGGATGACAGAGGATAAGATGTTTGGATGGCATCACCAACTCAACGGACTTGAGTTTGGGTAAACTTCAGCAGTTGGTGACAGACAGGGAGGCCTCACATGCTGCGGTCCATGGGGTAGCAAAGAGTCAGACACAATTGAGTGACTGAACTGACCTGAAGGATTCTTCAATCAATGTGATACACTGTAATAAACAAATTGAAAGATAAAAACCATGTGATAATCTCAATAGATGCAGAAAAAGCTTTTGACAAAATTCAGCACCTACTTATGATTAAAACTTTTCCAAAAAATGGTCATAGAGGGAACTTACCTCAACATAGTAAAGGCCATATATGACAAGCCTACAGCAAACATTATTCTCAATGGTGAAAAACTGAAAGTATTACCCTAAGATCAGGAATAAGACAAGGGTGTCCACTTTCACCACTATTATTCAACATAGTTCTGGAAGTCCTAGCTACAGCAACCAGATAAGAAAAGAAATAAAAGGAATCCAGATCAGAAATGAAGATGTACAGCTCTCACTGTTTGCAGATGACATAATACTGTACATAGAAAATCCTAAAGATGGTATCAGAAAAGTACTAGAGCTAATCAGTGAATTTAGCAAGGTTGGGGAGTATAAAATCAATACACAGAAATCACTTGCATTTCTATATACTAAACAATGAAAAATCAGAAAGAGAAATTAAGGAACCAATCCCATTCACCATTGCAACAAAAAGAATTAAATATCTAGGAATAAACTTACCTAAGGAGACAAAAGAACTGTACACATAAAATGATAAGACACTAATGAAAGAAATCAAAGATGACATAAACAGATAGATATTCCATGTTCCTAGGTATAAAGAATCAATATTGTGAAAATGACTATACTACCAAATGCAATCCACAGATTCAATGAGATCCCTATCAAATTACCAACGGTGTTTTTCACAGAACTAGAGCAAAAAATTTCACAATTTGTATGGAAACACAAAAGACCCCAAATAGCCAAAGCAGTCTTGAGAAAGAAGAATGGAGCTGGAGGAATAAAGCTTCCTGACTTCATATTATACTACAAAGCTACAGTCATCAAGACAGTATGGTACTGGCAGAAAAACAGAAATATAGACCAGTGGAACAAGATAGAAAGCCCAGAAATAAACCCATGCACCTTTGGGTACCTTATATTTTGCAAAGGAGGCAAGAATAGACAATGGGACAAAGACAGCCTCTTCAATAAATGGTGCTGGGAAAACTGGACAGCTACATGTAAAAGAATGAAATTAGAACTTTCCTAACCCCATACACAAAGATAAACTCAAAATGTATTAAATACCTAAATATAAGACCACAAACTACAAAACTCTTAGAGGAAAACATAGGCAGAACATTCAATGACATAAATCAAAGCAAAATCCTCTCTGACCCACCTCTAGAGTAATGAAAATTAAAAAAAAAAAAAAAAGGAAGCAAGTGGGACCTGATTAAACTTAAAAGCTTTTGCACAGAAAAGGAAACTATAAACATGGTGAACATACAATCCTCAGAATAGGAGAAAATAATAGCAAATGAAACAACTGACAAAGGATTAATTTCCAAAATATACAAGAAGCTCATACAACTCAATTCCAGAAAAACAAACAACCCAATCAAAAAGTGGGAAAAAGACCTAAACAGACAGTTCTCCAAAGAAGACATACAGATGGCTAAGAAACACATGAAAAGATGCTCAACATTGCTCATTATTAGAGAAATGCAAATCAAAACTACAACGAGATATCACCTCACACAGGTCAAAATGGCCATCATCAAAAAGTCTACAAACAATAATGCTGGAAAGGGTGTGGAGAAAAGGGTTATACTCTTGCACTGTTGATGGGAATGTGAATTGATACAGCCACTATGGAAGACAGTATGGAGATTCCTTAAAAAACTAGGAATAAAACCACCATATGACCCAGCAATCCCACTCCTAGGCATATACCCCGAGAAAAACAAAACTGAAATAGACACATGTATCCCATTGTTCATTGCAGCACTATTTACAATAGCTAGAGCATGGAAGCAACCTACATGTCCATTGAGAGATGAATGGTTAAAGAAGGGGTGGTATATATATGCAATAGAATATTACTCAGCCATAAAAAGGAATGATTTGAGTAAGTTCTGATGAGGTAGATAAACCTAGAACCTATTATACAGAGTAACATAAGTCAGAAAGAGAAAGATAAATACTATATTGTAACACATATATACAGAATCTAGAAAAATGGTACTGAAGAATTTATCTACAAGGCAACAATGGAGAAACAGACAGAGAATAGACTTACGGACATGGGGAGAAGGGAAGAGATGGTGAGATGTATGGATAAATTAACATGAAAGCTTACATTACCATATGTTAAATAGATAGCCAATGGCAATTTGCTGTATGGATTAGCTAACTCAAACAAGGGCTTTGTATCAACCTAGAGGGGTCGGATGGGAGGGAGATGGGAGAGAGGTTCCCCTCCCTTCCCCAAAAGGGAGGGGATATATGTATACCCATGGCTGATTCATGTTGAGGTTTGACAGAAAACAGCAAAATTCTGTAAAGCAATTATCCTTCAATAAAAAATAAATAAATTTTTTTAAAGTTTAAACAGTAGAAAAAAATATGTATAAGAATATTCATAGCAGCATGGATAAATGCATCAGTGAACAACTACATTCAACACCAGGAGATGAATCTCATGATCAAAGTGCTGAAAGGAGTTATCAGGCACAAGAGAATATTGCTGTATGATTTAATTCTTTTAAAAGTTCAAAAAATGGTGGTGGGGGTTAGGTACAGGAAGAGGGTATGATGTGCTTCTGGGTGCTAGGGATATTCTGTTTCTTATCCTAGGTTCTTGGATATATATTATTAAGACTTAATGCTATGGTTTCTGTAGGTTGACATGCATAGATAATTGTTGAATAAAATTTTATGTTAAAAAGCAACTGCATAAAAGTGTGAAGACTCTTCTAAGTTTGATAACACAGGCAGTAAAAATAAGGGCAATATTGTTGACTATAACTTGAATATTTGAAAAAATTCATAATAAAATTAATAAAAATGATTAAAAGAAAATTAAGAAAATACATCAAAGTTTGTTAAACCAAATACAAACACAGCATATGCAAAAGGATTTGTATCTTCAATATAAAATAATAACAACTAAAAAATATAATTACACCAAAGGAAAAATTGGCAAGGAGTATGAATAGATAGTAAACATTACATACAAATATTCAATGAGTACACAATGTTCAAAATGTTCAAAAACAGAGAAAAAGAAAGGTTAAAGCAATGAGATGGAATTTTTACAGGTCAAAATTACTGAGGTATAATTAAAAAGTACAGTCAAAAGAAAGCTAAACTGTTACAAACTTTCTTGAAAACTATTTTTTAGTTTATCAAGCTTTAAAAATACCTACTTGAATCTGCTAATTCTATTAATAGGATACAACCTTAAGGAAAATGTGGGGGGTTTATCAGCGAAGAGTTGACTCATTGGAAAAGACTCTGATGCTGGGACAGATTGGGGGCAGGAGGAGAAGGGGACAACAGAGGATGAGATGGCTGGATGGCATCACTGACTCGATGGACATGAGTCTGAGTGAACTCCGGGAGTTGGTGATGGACAGGGAGGCCTGGCGTGATGCGATTCATGGGGTCGCAAAGAGTCGGACACAACTGAGCGACTGATCTGATCTTATCTAGCAGCAAGAGTACTCATTTTGTTCATAAGAATAATATTAGAAGCATTCTAAGTATCCAATGGGACCAAATTGTTTTCATAAATATGGTACATATAATTAATAAAATACTATGCATTTGGCCATTTTACTCTATAGCAAGTATCTGATAACAAAAATGTTTTATAAGAATGGAGATTCCTTAAAACACTGGAAATAGAACTGCCTTATGACCTAGCAATCCCAGTGCTGGGCATACACACCAAGGAAACCAGAACTTAAAGAGACACATGTACCCCAATGTTCATCGCAGCACTGTTTATAATAGCCAGGACATGGAAGCAACCTAGATATCCCTCAGCAGATGAATGGATAAGAAAGCTGTGGTACATATACACAAAGGAGTATTACTCAGCCATTAAAAATACATTTGAATCAGTTCTAATGAGGTGGATGAAACTGGAGCCTATTATACAGAGTGAAGTAAGCCAGAAAGAAAAACACCAATACAGTATACTGCTGCTGCTGCTAAGTCGCTTCAGTCGTGTCCAACTCTGTGCGACCCCACAGACAGAAGCCCATCAGGCTCCCCCATCCCTGGGATTCTCCAGGCAAGAACACTGGAGTGGGTTGCCATTTCCTTCTCCAATGCATGAAAGTGAAAAGTGAAAGGGAAGTCGCTCAGTCGTTTCCGACCCTCAGCGACCCCATAGACTGCAGCCCACCAGGCTCCTCCATCCATGGGATTTTCCAGGCAAAAGTACTGGAGTGGGGTGCCATTGCCTTCTCCATACAGTATACTAATGCATATATATGGAATTTAGAAAGATGGTAACAATAACCCTGTATATGAGACAGTAAAAGAGACACAGAGTCTTTTGGACTCTGTGGGAGAGCGCGAGGGTGGGATGATTTGGGAGAATGGCACTGAAACATGTATAATATCATATGTGAAACAAATCGTCAGTCCAGGTTCGATGCATGATACAGGATGCTCGGGGCTGGTGCACTGGGATGACCCAGAGGGATGGTATGGGGAGGGAGGTGGGAGGGGGGTTCAGGATGGGGAACACATGTACACCCATGGTGGATTAATGTTGATGTATGGCAAAACCAATACAATATTGTAAAGTAATTAGCCTCCAATTAAAATAAATAAATTTATATTAAAAAATTACAATTTGCACTTATATTTAACAGAGTATTAGTGTGGTTTATTTTAAACGATAGACACTTGATTAATTTTCGTCTTTGTGTACATTTTAAATAGTTAACAATAAACCTGTGTTAATCTTACAATTTTTAAAAAAAGTGGATAAAATACATTTAAAAATGAAGCTATAATATTAAATGGCAGCATAAAACATAACAATAACGAGAGATAGTATGAAATTTCAGGACATTTATGTATTTGTTATTTTTCTAATGAGAAAGACAATATATTTATGTGATGGGGGAAGAGCCAAAACAAAAAGAAAGTTAAAAGGCAGAGAAGAGAGGGAACTGATGAAGTAGGTAGCTCAGGAGCAAAAGAGGATCAAATTCAAAGTATGGGAAGTAGGCTAGGCCTTGGATAAAAGAAACCTTACTTACTCAAGCACAAGGCAATTCTCTGTAATCTGCTGATGCAGAGTTGAGCAACGAATTGAAAAATTAAATATTTTATTTATTTTCTTTATGAAGTAAAAAATAGAAGTTTACAAATTTGATTCTCTGTGGAAGAAATCAGTTATTTTTATTCTAAAAGTATATCTTTGATCTTAAAACTTGCTAACAAGAAATTGAAAGGTGAAATATTTTCTCCATCTGTTCCTAGACATACAAAAGGGCAATTTTTCACATGATCTGAACAGGGCCTTTTCTCTTACCATGCAAAATAATATCCACCTTGTGCTATGCACCAGCTATAAAAGATGCTTGGTCCTGGACTTATTCTTTTTATTATGAAGTATCAGAATTATAGGCAGCATTTCATAACCATGTGGTAATGAAGACAGAATTGCTACCCTAAGGAGTTCACAGAAAAGTATTTGGTGAATAAAATACATTCCACGGTAATAAAGAACATAGAAGAACTATAAGATCCTGAAGCAGCATCTTAGCAATCTGTAATTAAGTGCTTTCCACAGACTTGTACCAAGATTCACACAGTTTCATGAACCTAGAGACCACTATTTTATCACAATCAAATTCCCTATTCCTTTTTTCACTGTTTTCTTATACTTATGTTCGGTTTTCTGAAATTAAAAAAAAAAATCTAAGATAATCATTCTCGTGGTTTTGTTTTTGTTTGGTTTAATTATTTTGTTTGCTTGTATTAATTTAGGAAAGGCTGCTGCTGCTGCTGCTAAGTCACTTCAGTCATGTCCTACTCTGTGCGACCCCATAGATGGCAGCCCGCCAGGCTCCCCTGTCCCTGGGATTCTCCAGGCAAGAACACTGGAGTGGGTTGCCATTTCCTTCTCCAATGCATAAAAGTGAAAAGTGAAAGGGAAGTCGCTCAGTCATGTCCGACTCTTAGCGACCCCATGGACTGCAGCCTACCAGGCTCCTCCATCCATGGGATTTTCCAGACAAGAGTACTGGAGTGTGTTGCCATTGCCTTCTCTGTTAGGAAAGGCTATCACATCTCAAATAACCTCAGCATCAAACAGTATGTGTGTTAGTCGTTCAGTTGTGTCCAACTTTTGTGACCCCATGGACAGTAGCCTGCCAGGCTCATCTGTCCATGGAATTTTCCAGGCAAGAATACTCAAGTGGGTTTCCATTCCCTTCTCAGAGGATCTTCCTGTCTCACGGATTGAACCTGGGTCTCCTGCATGGCAGGCGGACTCTTTACTGCTGAGCCACTAGGGAAACCACAATCACAGAAAACTAACCAAACTGGTCACATGGATCATGCTGTCGTCTAACTCAATGAAACTATGAGCCATGCTGTGTAGGGCCACCCAAGACGGATGGGTTGCGATGGAGAGTTCTGACAAAACATGGTCCACTGGAGAAGGGAATGGCAAACCACTTCAGTATTCTTTCCTTGAGAATTCCATGAACAGTATGAAAAGGCAAAAAGATAGGACACTGAAAGACGAACTCCCCAGATTGGTAGGTGCCCAATATGCTACTGGAGAAGAATGGAGAAATAATTCCAGAAAGAATGAATAGATAGAGCCAAAGTGAAAACAATGCCCAGTTGTGGATGTGACTGGTGATGGAAGTAAAATCCGATGCTGTAAGGAACAATATTGCATAGGAACCTGGAATGTTAGGTCCATGAATCAAGGTAAATTGGACGTGATCAAACAGGAGATGGCTAGAATGAACAGCAACATTTTAGGAATCAGTGAACTAAAATGGAATGAAATGGGTGAATTTAACTCTGATCACCATTATACCTACTACTGAGGGCAAGAATCCCTTAGAAGAAATTGAGTAACCCTCATAGTCAACAAAAGAATCCAAAATGCAGTATTTGGGTGCAATCTCAAAAACGACAGAATGATCTTCGTTTGTTTCCATGGCAAAACATTCAATGTCACAGTAATTCAAATCTATGCCCCAACCACTAATGCCACAGAAGCTGACATTGAAAGGTTCTATGATGACCTACAAGATCTTCTAGAATTAACACCAAAAAAAGATGTCCTTCCCATCATAGGGGACTGGAATGCAAAAGTAGGAAGTCAAGAGATACCTGGAGTAACAGGTAAGTTTGGACCTGGAGTACAAAATAAAGCAGGCAAAGACTAACAGAGTTTTCCCAATAGAACAACAGAGTTTTGCCAATTCCAACAACACAAGAGAAGACTCTACACATGGACAATCACCAAATGGTCAATAATAAAATCAGACTGATTATATTCTTTGCAGCCAAAGATGGAAAAGCTCTATCTAGTCAGCAAAAACAAGACTGGGAGCTGACTGTTCCTCAGATCATGAACTCCATACTGCCAAGTTCAATATAAATTTTTTAAAAAGTAGGTAAAACCACTAGACCATTCATATATGACCTAAATAAAATCCCATATGATTATACATTGAAGTGAGGAATAGATTCAAAAGATTAGATCTGATAGACAAGTGCCTAAAGAACTATGGATAGAGGTTCATGACATTGAACAGCAGGCAGTGATCAAGACCATCCCCAAGAAAAAGAAATGCACAAAAGGCAAAACAGTTGTCTGAGAAGGTCTTATAAAAATAGTTGAGAAAAGAAGAGAAATAAAAGGCAAAGGAGAAAAGGAAAGATAAATATATTTGAATGCAGAATTCCAAAGAATAGCAAGGAGAGATAAGAAAGAATTCTTCAGTGATCAATGCAAAGAAATACAGGAAAACAATAGAATGGAAAAGACTAGTGATCACTTTAAGAAAATTAGAGATACCAAGGAAACATTTCATGCAAAGATAGGCACAATAAAGGAGAGAAACAGTATAGATCTAACAAAGCAGATGATATTAAGAAGAGGTGGCAAGAATACATAGAAGAACCATACAAAACATATCTTCATGACCCAGATAACCATGATGGTGTGATCTCTCACTTACAGCCAGACATCCTGGAATGTGAAGCCAAGTGGACCTTAGGCAGCATCATTACGAACAAAGCAAGTGGAGGTGATGGGATTCCAGTTGAACTATTTCAAATCCTAAACAATAATGCTGTGAAAGTACTGCACTCAATATGCCAGCAAATTTGGAAAACTCAGCAGTGGCCATAGGACTGGAGAAGGTCATTTTAACTCTAATTCCAAAGAAAAACAATGCCAAAGAATGTTCAAACTACCACGCAATTGCACTCTTCTCACAGGCTAGCAAAGTAATGCTCAAAATTCTCCAAGCTAAGCTTCTAAAGTGCATGAACTGAGAAGTTCCAGATGTTCAAGCTGGATTTAGAAAAGGCAGAGGAATGAGAGCTCAAATTTCAACATTCACTGGATCATAGAGAAAGCAAGAGAATTCCAGAAATACATCTACTTCTGCTTTATTGACTATGCCAAATCCTTTGACTGTGTGAATCACAAACTGTGGAAAATTCTTAAAATCATGGGAATACCAGACCACCTTACCTGTCTCAAACAATATGCCTGAGATTCTTTCTCCAAGCTTATACTAAAAGTTAATAGTTTTCATCATTTTATAAGTGGCCTGTTAGATAAAAAAAGAAACAGGATAGAGTAGAATAGGCTTCTTTTTCATGAGTAGTTGGAAAAGTTTTCCATAGCTGTCCCACTTTGTTTAGCAGATATAGAGGACCAAATGGTAAGGAATCCCTCATCTGCACAGAACTCACAATACAGCAACTTTCTCCATCACAGACTATGACTCACAAAAGAACATTACTCAAGACTTGAAACAAAATATTTATATTAGTCAACTGCTGAAGCTGATCCAAACTTTTTGTCATTTAGGCCAATTTTAACCACTACTGAGGATTGTATGACTCATAAACCTGTGATAAATGTGCCAGCCAACGTCACATCTAACTTCTATGACTGTTCAAAAGGATCCAATCTTAAAGTAGGTACAATCAGTGTCTTATACTCATTCACTTTAATAAAGGAATTGATGTTGTGAATGACACATCATTTGTTATCCTCTTAGAAGATATGCCAGTTTCTAGAATTTTTATTAAAAGAATGTTGGCCTCATCTAAGTCACAGAAGTAGCAGGTCCAAGAAGAGGGTGGTCTAAGGAATAAAAACCCAGATTCCTGTTCAACAACTTTAGTAAGAATGGTCCTTAAGAGTCTTCTGTGGGTACTGGTTGAATTGATTCCTGAGTAGCTGCAGCTTAGGGAATCTGCCATGGGATGTGGCATTACTTCAAAGTTAGATGGATCCTGTCTTGCATGCCCCAGACCTCACCTATCCAAAGTTCCAGAGAGAATGATGAGCATCTGTATTACCACTGCACCAACTTCTCAACATCCAAAGTTTGGAAGACACAAAACTATCCCAGAGTCAAATGCAGTCACTAGAACAGCCTTCCCTCTGAGCCCCAGTGCCCTTTTGTCTGGGGCTGCAAAGTTAAATGCCTATACTGGAGAGACAATAAGAAGTGGTGCAGACTAAGGAATATATTCTCCATCAAAAAGGAAGTTTAATTTTTAATGCCCTGCTCCCTAAACTCATCAGAATATGCCCAGTTCAGTTCAGTCACTCAGTCATGTTTGACTCTTTGTGACCCCATGAATCGAAGCACACTAGGCCTCCCTGTCCATCACCAATTCCTGGAGTTTACTCAAACTCATGTCCATCGAGTCAGTGATGCCGTCCAGCCATCTCATCCTCTGCTGTCACTTTCTCCTCCTGCTCCCAATCCCTCCCAGCATCAGGGTCTTTTCCAATGAGTCAACTCTTCGCATGAGGTGGCCAAAGTATCAGAGTTTCAGCTTTAGCATCAGTCCTTCCAATCAACACTCAGGACTGATCTCCTTTAGAATGGACTGGTTGGATCTCTTTGCAGTCCAAGGGACTCTCAAGAGTCTTCTCCAGCACTACAGTTCAAAAGCATCAATTCTTCAGCACTCAGCTTTCTTCACAGCCCAACACTCACATCCATACATGACCACAGGAAAAACCATAGCCTTGACTAGATGGACCTTTGTGGGCAAAGTAATGTCTCTGCTTTTGAATATGCTATCTAGGTTGGTCATAACTTTCTATCCAAGGAGTAAGCGTCTTTTAATTTCATGGCTTCAGTCATCATCTGCAGTGATTTTGGAGCCCCCAAAAATAAAGTCTGAAACTGTTTCCACTGTTTCCCCATCTATTTGCCATGAAGTGATGGGACCAAGATGCCATGATCTTAGTTTTCTGAATGTTGAGCTTTAGGCCAACTTGTTCACTCTCCTCTTTCACTTTCATCAAGAGGCTCTTTAGTTCCTCTTCACTTTCTGCCATAAGGGTGTTGTCATCTGCATATCTGAAGTTATTGATATTTCTCCCAGCAATCTTGATTCCAGCTTGTGCTTCTTCCAGCCCATCATTTCTCATGATGTACACTGCATATAAGTTAAATAAGCAGGGTGACAATATACAGCCTTGATGTACTCCTTTTCCTATTTGGAACCAGTCTGTTGTTCCATATCCAGTTCTAACTTGCTTCCTGACCTGCATACAGATTTCTCAAGAGGCAGGTCAGGTGGTCTCGTATTCCCATCTTTTGAAGAATTTTCCACAGTTTATTGTGATCCACACAGTCAAAGGCTTTGGCATAGTCAATAAAGCAGAAATAGATGTTTTTCTGGAACTCTCTTGCTTTTTCTATGATCCAGAGGATGTTGGCAATTTGATCTCTTGTTCCTCTGCCTTTTCTAAAACCAGCTTGAACATCTGGAAGTTCATGGTTCACATACTGCTGAAGTCTGGCTTGGAGAATTTTGAGAATTACTTTACTAGCATGTGAGATGAGTGCATTTGTGTGGTAGTTTGAGCATTCTTTGGAATTGCCTTTCTTTGGGATTGGAATGAAAACTGACCTTTTCCAGTCCTGTGGCCACTGCTGAGTTTTCCAAAATTTGCTGGCATATTGAGTGCAGCACTTTCACAGCATCATCTTTCAGGATTTGAAATAGCTCAACTGGAATTCCATCGCCTCCACTAGCTTTGTTCATAGTGATGCTTTCTAAGGCCCACTTGACTTCATATTCCAGAATGTCTGGCTCTAGGTCAGTGATCACATCATCGTGATTATCTGGGTCTTGAAGATCTTTTTTGTATAGTTTTTCTGTGTATTCTTGCCACCTCTTCTTAATATCTTCTGCTTCTGTTAGGTTCATACCATTTCTGTCCTTTATTGAGCCCATATTTGCATGAAATGTTCCCTTGAATTTTCTTGAAGAGATTTTCTTGAAGAGATCTCTAGTCTTTCCCATTCTGTTGTTTTCCTCTATTTCTTTGCATTGATCGCTGAGGAAGGCTTTCTTATCTCTTCTTGCTATTCTTTGGAACTCTGCATTCAGATGCTTATATCTTTCCTTTTCTCCTTTGCTTGTTGCTTCTCTTCTTTTCACAGCTATTTGTAAGGCCTCCTCAGACAGCCATTTTGCTTTTTTGCATTTCTTTTCCATGGGGATGATCTTGATCCCTGTCTCCTGTACAATGTCACACACCTCCATCCATAGTTCATCAGGCACTCTGTCTATCAGATCTAGTCCCTTAAATCTATTTCTCACTTCCACTGTATAGTCATAAGGGATTTGATTTAAGTCATACCTGAAGAGTCTAGTGGTTTTCCCTACTTTCTTCAATTTAAGTCTGAATTTGGCAATAAGGAGTTCATGTTCTGAGCCACAGTCAGCTCCCAGTCTTGTTTTTGCTGATGTATAGAGCTTCTCCATCTTTGGCTGCAAAGAATATAATTTCTGATTTTGGTGTTGACCATCCGGTGATGTCCATGAATGCTTACTACGTACTAAAGTTGTACCATTATTTGTAAACGTAAAGGATATAGGAGTCTAAGAATGATACAATTGATAAATTATCTCATCTATCCATCCTCTGGATACTCAAATTGCTTCTAATACTACATATAGTGAAAGTGAAAGTAGAAGTTGCTCAGTTGTGTCTGACTCTTTTTGACCCCGTGGATTGTATCCTGCCAGGCACCTCCGTCCATGGAATTCTCCAGGCCAGAATACTGGAGTGAGTAGCCGTTCCCTTCTCCAGGGGATATTTCCAACCCAGGGATCAAACCTAGGCCTCCTACCCTGCAGGCAGATTCTTTACTATCTGACCCACCAGGGAAGCCCAATACTACACATAGGTCTCTAGGAATCGCAGACTTGCTGCCATCTAAAGCTTCTTTCTTCTCTTGGAGAGTTCTAGCACAAAATTCTCTCATTAATCCATCTGTTTTCCAGAAGCTTCTAACCATTTTTTTCTGATTCAAGAAATTTAAAGCCCAGCTTTCATGTGATCAGCTTTCAGAATTTGAAAATAGATACCAACTTCTTATTGTGTTTCCTTCTAGCCAGGTTAAAACTTAAATCTTTTAATTGTCTGTCATATGACTGTTATGATTGATTCATTTCTCTAGTTATTTTTTTCTGTAAACATACTCTGGTGTATCCACAGCTCAATGTAAGTCCATTTCTTAATCACATTCCTGTGAATTCAAGTAAAGCAAACTATAATGGGACTGCCAACTCCCTAAATTAATGTCTGTGTGTGCTCAGTCACTTCAGTCATGCCTGAGTCTTTGTGATCCTATGGACTGTAGCCTGCCAGGCTCCTCTGTCCATGGGATTCTCCATCAAGATTACTGGAGTGGGTTGCCATGCCCTCCTCCAGGGGCTCTCTCCACCCAGGAATCAAACCTGTGTCTCCTGCCTTATAGGCAGATTCTTTACCACTGAGACACCAGGGAAGCCCAAATTAATGTAGCATATATAAAAAAAGAGTGTTTTTTTTTTTTTTAAGATGCAATATCATACTGCTGATTCATCTTAAGTTTGCATTAAAAAGGTTGTTTTGGTGATGCATTATTTTTTTTTTTTTAATTTTCATGTGTCCCTGATTAACATCATCTACTTATAGCTGGTCTAATTCTCTAATTAGTATTATTTGAATGCTGATTCTATCAATGCTTTCTTAATATTAATTTATTTAGTTTCTAATGTGCCAAGACAAGTTATTAACACTACAGAGATATATGAAGTATGTTTCTTTTCCCTTTACCTTTAGGTCACGTTCAGTTTTGTTCTATGTCTAAGTCAGTGGTAAAAATGAGGAGTGGGAGGGAGAGTTAAAGAGGAAGACTCAGATCATAAACAAATGAATACTTTCACTGGAAACTCTGACTGTTGTTAAGCTAGCTAAGAATGATCTTCTTAATCATTCCAGCTAACAGTTGGTAGGTCTCTGGCACCTCTAAGAAACATCACTGTAAACCTTCTCATAGACTTTGCTTGACTCAGTCAGATACATGATGCCTTCCACGTTGTAATCCTGCCTCTCTACTGGATCCTCCACAGAGCTCTTCCCTGACTCTGGCTTTTTTCAGTAGTTTCTCCACACTGCAACAATAGCAGCATTTCTAAAAGACAATTTTAATCTTGCTATTTATTTTCTAAAATCTTTCAATAACCACTTTTTTAGCTCCATGTTAATTACTAACTTCTTCATAATCTATCTTCTATCTTTCATAAGACAAAAGAAATAAAGAAAAAAATTAAAAACAAAAAAGGACCTAAAAAAACATAAAAGCCTTTGTACAACAAAGAAAATCAGTAACAAAACAAAAAGACAACCTACTGCATGGGAGAAAATATTCACAAATAATATGACTGATAAGAGGTTAATATCCAAAATATATAAACAGCTCATACAACTTAACATTTAAAAAAAATGAAGAATTCAATTAAAAATGGGCAGAAGGCCTCAATACACATTTTTCTAATAAAGGCAGATGGCCAGCAGGCACATGAAAGGATGCTCAACAACATTAATTATAAAGGAAATGCAAATCAAAACCACAATGAGGCTTCACCTCACACCTGTCAGAATGGCTGTCATCAAAAAGAATACAAATAACGAATGTTGGTGACGATGTGGAGAAAAGGACACCTTCACACACTGTTGGTAGGATTTTTAATCTGTGCAGGCACTATTGAAAACAGTATGGTGGTTCTTCAAAAAATGAAAAATAAGCCTGCCATATGATCCAGTAATTCCACTCCTGAGCATTTCAACAAAGAAAACAAAAGCACTAAATTTAAAAGGCACAGTCAGCATAAGGTTCATAGCAGCATTATTTAAAACAGGCAAGAAATGGAAGCAAACTAAATGTCCATTAATAGATTAATGAGTAAAGACAAGTAAAATAGATAGATAAATATGGTTTCCCAGGTGGCTCAGTGGTATGGAGCTTCAATCCCTGGGTAGGGAAGATCCTCTGGAAAAGGTTTTGGCAATCCACGCCAGAATTATTGCCTGGGAAACCCCATGGACAGTAGAGCCTGGTGGGCTATAGTCCATGGGTTTGCAAACGAGTCAGACATAACTTAGTGAATAAACAACAGCAACATACACACACAATCTCTCTCTGTAGACTCAGACATAGAGAACAGACTGACGGACACATCAAGGGCAGGAGAAAGTGGGACAAATTGAGAGAGTAGCCTGGAAACAAATACATTATCATATGCAAAACAGATAGCTGGTGGGAAGTTGCTACATAACACAGGGAACTCAACCTGGTGCTCTGTGACAACCTAGAGGGGTAGGATGTGGTGGGAGGTGGGAGGGAGTTTCAAGAGGGAGGGGACATATATATATCTGTTGCTGATTCATGTTGATGTATGGTTCTACTTTACTGACTATGCCAAAGCCTTTGACTGTGTGGATCACAACAAACTGGAAAATTCAAGAGATGGGAATACCAGATCATCTGACCTGCCTCTTGAGAAATCTGTATGCAAGTCAGTAGGCAACAAATAGAACTGGACATGGAATGACAGACTGGTTCCAAATAGGAAAAGGGGTATGTCAAAGGTGTATATTGTCACCCTGCTTATTTAGCTTATATGCAGTGTACATCATGAGAAACGCTGGGCTGGGTGAAGCACAAGCTGGAGTCAAGATTTCCAGGAGAAATATCAATAACCTCAGATATATAGATGACATCACCCTATGGCAGAAAGCAAAGAAGAACTAAAGAGCCTCATGATGAAAGTAAAAGAGGAGAGTGGAAAAGTTGGCTTAAAGCTCAACATTCAGAAAACGAAGATCATGGCATCTGGTCCCATCACTTCATGGGAAATAGATGGGGAAACAATGGAAACAGTGTCAGACTTTATTTTGGGGGGCTCCAAAATCACTACAGATGGTGACTGCAGCCATGAAATTAAAAGGTGCTTACTCCCTGGAAGAAAAGTTATGACCAACCTAGACAGCATATTCAAAAGCAGAGACATTACTTTGCCAACAAAGGTCTGTCTAGTCAAGGCTATGGTTTTTCCAGTGGTCATGTATGGATGTGAGAGTTGGACTATAAAGAAAGCTGAGTGCAGAAGAATTGATGCTTTTGAACTGTAGTGTTGGAGAAGACTCTTGAGAATCCCTTGGGCTGTAAGGAGATCCAACCAGTCCATCCTTAAGGAAATCAGTCCTGAGTGTTCATTGGAAGGACAGATGTTGAAGCTTAAACTCCCAATACTTTGGCCACCAGATGTGAAGAACTGACTCATTTGAAAAGACCCTGATGCTGGAAAAGATTGAAGGTGGGAGGAGAAGGGGATGACACAGATGACATGGATGACATCATTGACTCAATGGACATAAGTTTGAATAAACTCTGGGAGTTTGTGACGGCCTGGCATGCAGCAGTCCATGGGGTTGCAAAGAATCACTGACTGACATGACTGAGTGATTGAACTTAACTGAATGGTAGATACCAATACAACATTATCAAGCAATTATCCTCCAACTAAAAATAAATTAAATAATCTCTCTGTGTGTTTATATAAACACACAATGGAATATCACTTAGCCATAAAAAACAATAAAATTCTTCCATTTGCAACAACATGGGTGAATCTGGGTAATACTATGCTTAGTAAAATAATTCAGACAGAGAAAGACAAATACTCTATTTTATCAATAATACATAGAATCTAAAAAAAGAAAACAATGAATGCATATAACAAAACAGAAACAGACTCACAGGTATAGAAAACAAAATAGTGGTTATCAGTGGGAAGAGGGAAGGGAGGAGGAGCAAGACCGGTATATGGGATTCAGTTCAGTCCGACTCTTTGTGACCCCATGAACCGCAGCATGTCAGGCCTCCCTGTCCATCACCAACTCCCGGAGTTTACCCAAACTCATGTCCATTGAGTCGGTGATGCCATCTAACCATCTCATCCTCTGTCGTCTCCTTCTCCTCCAGCCCTCAATCTTTCCCAACATCAGGGTCTTTTCAAATGAGTCAGCTCTTCGCGTCAGGTGGCCAAAATATTGGAGTTTCAGCTTCAACATCAGTCCTTCCAATGAACACCCAGGACTGATTTCCTTTAGGATGGACTGTTTGGATAGGGACACAAACTAACATGTTAAATAAATAAGCAACAGGGATATACTGCAGAGCACAAAGATACATGGATATTATGTAGTAATAACCCTGAAAATAGTATAACCTATAAAAATGTTGAATAACTATGTTGTACATCTGACACTAATATAATATTGTAAATCAACTATACTTAAATTACAAAAGAAAGAAAGTTAAATCAGTATGAAACATGTTAAACCCATGCTACTCTGAAGGGTGAAAGCGTCTAATAGTCAACATTCATTAAGATTATATTTTATATCAGGCATCATGATAAATAATTTGCAAACATAAATAGAATGACATCAAGAAATGTAGCTGAATCACATTTTCTGTCTTCAGTGTATTACCCATTGCTCTAATATGTTATATTTTAATTCTGAATATAACTTTGATATTTAAGTCTTTCATATTGGTAAGCCTAAGAATTCCTTCTCTTTTATGATCCATTGCCTCACAAGGTATTTTACTTTTTTAGGCCAAATGACTTACTTTAATGTGTCTAATGTCCTCTACTTTAGCAAGACCTTGGAGCAGGTCCAGCATCTTAAGAATCTTGCCTAAGGTCAGTTGCATGGTCTGAAAGTGATGGATACTGGATTCAGTCACAGAAGACCTTAATCTAGGCTCCAGCTTTTAATCACTATGCTGTACTGCTTCCTGCTGGGTGAGATTGCCACTCTTTATCTTCAATTTCTGGTAGTTTTCACAACAGCTTTCCTTTTTCTGAATGATAAACACTTTTAGTTTTCTAAGACAGATTCTTAGAGTTTTTCACACCCATATGAAATATGACTATAACAATCTGAAACTGATTTTGTGTGAAGTTGATAGATACCACCCAGGTTGCTTAAGTGTGTGTAATCAGAAGAACACATGCATACATGGACTTGAATGACTGACATGCCATGGAAAAATTAATAAGTAGGTCAAAGGTCCCGGAAAAGGACTGTGTGGAAAGCGTATGGTATAATGAATGAATTTTCCAAGAGGAGGAGCAGTGATTCATCTCTTCCCTCACACTGAGAGACACTCCTCACTTGTTTTTGACTCCCTTGAGCCATAAAGCAGTGGGTATTTCTAATTTAATTACAGGACTGGCTTCAGAATTTTGAGACATCTTTTATAGCGACAATAACATTGTGAATTGTACTGTTACTAGTGTAATTTCATCTAGGCATACAAGTTCACACCTTTGTCAATATTTCAGGTAAATAAAAAATATACAGACATGTGACCAGTGAAAATGTTTTCTTTAAAATGTCCTGTACTTTTCTGCAGTTTTAGTACTCTGCAGTTCTTTAACTATAGAAGCTATGAAAGTTAATCTTACATATCTGTTCCACATCTATCATAATCAATACAACTCAAATCGGTAGTGGTCATTTGGGGAAATGAAGCTGCTGATAAGAATAAAGAACATGAGTTAGATGGCTCATAAAAACTGAAATCACATTGAAGGAAATGACATTATAGTTCCTATGGACAGAGATTGGTTATGCTCAGGCATTAAATGTGCTTCCTTATTTTAAAAATAAATATGCTTTTAACTTTACAAACCTCCTACTGTTTCCAGCATAATTTTTGCTAGTGTATAGAAAATAGGTGTTGATTTTTTTTCCTTTCTACAAATGGATCCTTTAAATGGTAGGGAGGACCGCAGAGTTACACATTCAAATAATATTAATTTTAAAGTAGATGTACTACATACTGAGAGGAAAATTGGGAAATGGCTACTTAAATGTTAGCAATTTAGGACCGAGAAGGAATACACACTGATTGGGAAGGCAGATGCTGGAATAATATCGAGATATAAATAGAGCAGATCAAACTGAGATAACAGGGAAGGCAACCACGTGAATAATCGCCACATAAACAGTATGAATAACACCAATGATTTGAGGCCAAAGCACACACTTAATTATATTGATTTTTAAGAAATGGGTCAGCTAAAAGAAAAGGCAAAAGTGACTGAATGAGCAAACCCCATTCACTATCTAAACAAATGTTTGCTTCTCTGCAAAATGAAGGGCTGGGTGAAATGATCTTGAAGATCAGAGGTTCAGAAAACTTTCCTGATTCTAAGATTGCTTAAGAACTGCTCAGTAAATTGAGGAGCAATACTGATTCTGTCAGAAGTTAAGGACTGGTTACATGTTAGCCTCACTTTCATTTGCAAAAAAAAAAAATTGATTTGAGAAATTCTCCATCAAAATATTACTGAATCCAGTCAATAAAAATATAGATACAAGTATGTTTTGAGTTTACAAAGAGCATTTGAATGTTATAAGGCTAAGTTAGAGATATTAAAATAAATTTCCTTAAGTTTTAATCTAGAAATAGTAATAAAATAATGGCTAGCAAATTATTTTAAAAACTCAGAAATCAATTTAATAATAATAGTATAACCCATGAAGCAGCCTAAATATGTAATTTGATATTACATGCAAAATAATTTACATTATTTATCTGGACTATAACATTAAGAAAATCCCTCCATTCTCCTTTACATATTTATTGTGCATAGTTTCCTAAAAAATCTTCTTTATGCTATTAGCTGGACTATCAACTGTTATGTATGAGCTGTGTATTTTTGCATTTATTATTTTCTTTTAATTGAGAGGATTAACAAATAATAAAGAAAAGAATTGTTTACACATTTGGGGGCAAAGTTTCTTAAATCCTTAAAAATATTTTGTCTCTCTTTTAAAAGCTATAGTATTAATCTGATATAAAATCTTTGGAGATTATTAAAAATTTTAGGATTCATGTTACCATTAATAAAACCCCATCATCTCTGTTGTAAAGCCTACCTCTCCACAAACTCCCTCAGTTAGATTTATAGTCATAACCTTCTGTTCCTGTATATGGTTCAATGTGTATGGAACTCACTCATTTTTGACTCATTGGACTTAACTCTGTGCTAGGCATACATGTGCGTTTAATATATGTTTGAAGAATAAACCACTAATGTGAGGAGAGAATATGAGTATTACAAGTACTAATGCAATATGTATATCAATACAATATAAAAGAAAAATTAAAGAAATTGACCAAATGCACAATACTAATTTTCCTTTTGTCAGGCAACTACTGGAATAATGTGGATCAGACTGTGTCCCTTCCCCTGTGATTCTCTTAACATAACCTAGAAAGCCTCTCTTATTTGCTAAAGCCATTTATAAAGTAGTCTTATGAATTATTTTTTATAATTAGGACAGCCTGTGGAATAGAAGCTTGTATCTCTAAGGCTAATTGGAAATTATATAAAAATTATAACTTTTCCAAACTAATTTCAGTATTCAGTAACGGATTTAATTTCCTGACAAATTTAAAAACTGAAAGAATTCAAAGCAGATGTAGAAAGAAAATATTCCAGACAACTATACATCAAGGAAAATGTAAATATGTAAATAGAGTATTAAAGTTAGTAAGTTTCTTTTTCCAAAAATCTAACTTGAGAGATCACTGTGGAAGTTTTAATTGCAGATAATGTGACTAAGCTCATTGATAATGAGATCTAATATAGAAACAATGTTCACATATGTGGGTATGCATGCAAAACTGATACATGCCCACAAAGATGTATACAAAAGCAGGATCTGAAGAAAAGCCAACCAGCTACTTAACCTAGAGGCAAAATAGGGGAGAAAACATAGTGACCTGATACTGCCAAATAATGCCATATGTCACTGACAAAAATGTTTACACTGACTCTAAGTAAATATAGCCTAAACAATGTGCCTTATGGTCAAATAAAATGACCCAGCTGTAGATTATTCTGTTTTGGGTGTTCAGAATGGAGAGTCAGTCAAAACATAAACACACCGCCCATGGGATTTTCCAGGCAAGAGTACTGGAGTGGGGTGCCATTGCCTTCTCCCTAAACACACACACATAGACACACACAAACACACACACACGGGCAAAAAAATTTCACTGAAAACTGTTACAACTCCTAAACATATCCTGGTAAACGATCAAGTAAAGCTTTTTAAAAGTGTGTCTAAAATTCTTAAGTTAGTGGGAATAACTAGCCTATAAACTCAAGCAATTGCTATAGTTGAATCCTCAGCTTTTAGCTGAGTGCCTGTCACGTAGTTCATGCTCAATAAATAATTCCTTCACTAATGTAATTTTATTGACCTGCAGAATCAAGGAATAATCTTTGATCAGATACTTCTGTAGGGCAAATTTTATCAGCAGAAAGGCAAACTGCAAAGATATTTAAGAGTTAGACAAATTATACTAGAAATTATACATGTTCAAAGAACTTCATAGCAGTATCATTTTTAATAAGGAAATAAACTAAAAACAATCTAAATGTACATCACCAGCAGAGTGGTTCTATATAGTACTGTAAACCACCAATGGAATAGTGTGCAATCATTAAGATTCTTGGGTAGATGTACATTTACTGACATGGGAAAACATTCAGGATACATTGCTAATGAAATAGCAAGTACAAAATCAGCAAGTTTTTAAGAAGCAATATTATGTAATGGTTCAAAATAACATCTCTAGTGTCAGCCTGGAGAAGGCAATGGCACCCCACTCCAGTACTCTTGCCTGGAAAATCCCATGGACGGAGGAGCCTGGTAGGCTGCAGTCCTAAAGGTCGCTAAGAGTCAGACACTACTGATCGACTTCACTTTCACTTTTCACTTTCATGCATTGGAGAAGGAAATGGCAACCCACTCCAGTGTTCTTTCCTGGAGAATCCCAGGGATGGGGCAGCCTGGTGGGCTGCCGTCTATGGGGTCGCACAGAGTTGGACACGACTGAAGTGATGCAGCAGCAGCAGCAGCAGCAGCAGCAGCAACAGTGTCAGCCTGCTTGGATTCATAGCTCAGTTTAGCCCATTGGAAAAAAATGTTATCTTATTGGCTTTATCAAGTACATAGGATTTCAGAGAAAATTAAGTGAAAGGATAAATAAAAACTCTTACAACAATGATTCTCAATAAAACTTAGCTATGCTATCAATAAGTGTTAAGTGTTAGTCACTTTAGTCATGTCCGATTCTTTGTGGCCGAATAAACTATAGCCCACCAGGCTCCTCTATAAATGGAATTCTCCAGTCAAGAATACTGGAGTGGCTTGCCAGTCCATTCTCCAGGGGATCTTCCTGACCCAGGGATCGAACCCGGTCTCCTGCAGCTCCTGAATTGGGCAGGTGGGTTCTTTACCACTAGTGCCACCTGAGAACCCATCTAGATTTATATCTAAATATTTATCTACAGATCCCTATTTATTTCCAAGGCAAACCATTCAATGTCACAATAATCCAAGTCTATGCCCCAACCACTAATGCCAAAGAAGCTGAAGTTGAACGGTTCTATGAAGACGTACAATACCTTCTAGAATTAACACCAAAAATAGATGTCCTTTCATTATAGGGGGCTAGAATGCAAAAGTAGGAAGTTAAGGGATACCTGAAATAACAGGCAAGTTTGGTTTTGGACTACAAAATGAATCAGGGCAAAGGCTAACAGAGTTTTGCTAAGAGAACACACTGTCATAGCAAACACCCTCTTCCAACAACACAAGAGATGACTCTACACATGGACAATCACCAGATGGTCAATACAGAAATCAGTCGACTATATTCTTTGCAGTTGAAGATGGAAAAGCTCTACACAGTCAGCAGAAACAAAACTGGGATCTGACTGTGGCTCAAATCATCAACTCTTTACTGCGAAATTTAGATTTAAACTGAAGTAAGTAAGGGAAACCACTAGATCATTCAGGTATGACATAAATCAAATCCCTTATGATTATAAAATGGAAGTGACAAATAGATTCAAGGGATTAGATCTGGTAGATGGAGTGCCTCAAGAACTATGGACAGAGTTTCATAACACTGTACAGGAGATGGTAAGCAAAACTATTGCGATGAAAAAGAAATGCAAAAAGGCAAAATGGTTGTTTAGGAGGCCTTACAAACAGCTGAGAAACGAAGAGAAGCAAAAGGAAATGGAGAAAAGGAAAGATATACCCATTTGAATGAGAGTTCCAAAGAATAGCAAAGAGAGATAAGAAAGCCTTCCTCAGCGATCAATGCAAAGAAATAGAGGAAAACAACAGAATGGGAAAGACTAGAGATGTTTTTAAGAAAATTAGAGATACCGAGGGAACATTTCATCAAAGGATGGGCATGGTATGGACCTAACAGAAGCAGACAATATCAAGAAGGGGTGGCAAGAATACACAGAAGAACTAAAAAAAAAAAAAAAAAAAAAGGCGTAATGACCCAAATAACCACGATGGTGTGATCACTCAACTAGGGCCAGATGTTCTGGAGCATGAAGTCAAATGGGCTTTAGGAAGCATCACTACAAACAAAGCAAGTGGAGGTGATGGAATTCCAGTTGAGCTATTTCAAATCCTGAAAGATGATGCTGTTAAAGTGCTGCACTCAATATGTCAGCAAATTTGGAAAACTCAGTAGTGTCCACAGGACTGGTAAAGGTCAGTTTTCATTCCAATCCCAAAGAAAGGCAATGCCAAAGAATGTTCAAACTAACACAGAATTGTACTCATCTCACACGCTAGCAAAGTAATGTTCAAAATTCTCCAAGCCATGCTTCAACAGTATAGGAACTGAGAACTTCCAGATGTTCAAGCTGGATTTATGAAAGGCAGAGGAACCGGAGATCAAATTGCCAATATCTGTTGGATCATTGAAAAAGCAAGAGAGTTCCAAGAAAACATCTACTTTATTGACTATGCCAAAGCCTTTGCCTCCTAAGAAACATGTATGCAGGTCAAGAAGCTACAGATAGAATCAGATATGGAACAACAGACTGGTTTCAAATTGGGAAAGAAGTACCTCAAGGCTGTATATTGTCACCCTGCTTATTTAACGTATATGCAGAGTACATCATGTGAAATGCCAGGTTGGATTAAGCACAAGCTGGAATCAAGATTGCCAGGAGAAATATCAATAACCTCAGATATGCAGATGACACCACCTTTATGACAGAAAGCAAAGAGGAGCTAAAGAGCTTTTTGATGAAAGTGAAAGAGGAGAATGAAAAAGCTAACTTAAAACTCAGCATTCAAAAAACAAAGATCATGGCATCTGGTCCCATTATTTCATGGAAAATAGATGGGGAAACAATGGAAACAGTGACAGACTTTATTTTTTTGGGCTCCAAAGTCACTGTGGATGGTGACTGCAGCCATAAAATTATAAGGTGCATGATTCTTGGGTAAAAAGCCATGATCATCCTAGACAGCATATTAAAAAGCAGAGATAGGATGATGCTGAAGATGAAACTCCAATACTTTGGCCACCTGATGCGAAGAACTGACTCACTGGATAAGACCCTGATGCTGGAAAAGACTGAAGGCAGGAGGAGAAGGGAACGACAGAGGATGACATGATTGGATGACATCACTGACTCGACAGACATGAGTTTGAGCAAGCTGCAGGAGTTGGTGAGAGACAGGGAAGGCTGGCATGATGTAGTCCATGAGGTTGCAGAGTCAGACATGACTGAGTGACTAAACTGAACTGAACAGATAAATAAAGACAAAAATACATAGATATAAGCCTGGAAGGATATATACCAAAATATTCATGGAGAATATCTATGAATAATAGGAATATAGATAATGACTATTTCCCAGACTTCTTGAAATAAAAAGAATTTTTATATATCTGAGATACCTTTATAGAAGAAATGATTTTTGAGGATGGAGTAATTTAGGACATAAGATTATACAATTTTGTATTCTTAGGACTGGATAGAACCCAAGCTAAAGGGAGAACATTTCCAATCATAGGAAATTATCCAAATATAGATTTAGCAAACTTAGCCCTTCACTACAGAGATGAACCATTTTATCTCTACAGAACAATGACCTTGAAAACTGAGCCTGAAAATGCCCTGTTTTTAGAAAAATGATTCCGACCAGGCACTGGCAAAGCTGCACCCACTGCATCTGCCGGATTCCTCAGTGGCTCAGTGTAAAGAATTTCTCTGGCAATGCAGGAGACATGGGTTTAATGCCTGGGTCTGGAAGATCCCCTGGAGAAGGAAATGGCAACCCACTTCTGTATTCTTGCCTGGAAAATTCCATGGACAGAGAAGCCTGGTGGGCTACAGTTCAGGGGGTCACAAGAGTCAGACACAATTTAGCAACTAAACCGCCATCACCACCTGCATCCCTCAGAACAGCACTTTCCAATATGTTTTTGAGTAGTGACTCAGTTGAAATTTTGTCCCCAGCCTCAAATATGCTAAGCAAATTCAAAATCAAAATTGTTCCTTTTTAATGAGAGGACAACTGTAAACTAAATGGGAAAAAATATATTTAAAAATCAGTGAAAAACAAATACAGGAAAAGTAACTTTAAAAAAGTCTTCTAGTTGTAGCCAAGATGATAATAGGAAAGATAACTGATAATTCTCCTGAGACTGGCTATCACAATGTAGTGAAGGTTTGTAAGGAGTCAAAAGAATGGGCAGAGGTTCTCATGTAAGGTAAGCTCTTTATCTGCCACTGAACCTAGAGTTTTCTTTGACTGTTCATTTTAGAAGAATGATAATGAGAGTAATATTCATTTTATTAATTTTTATCCCATGGCTCTTGGCTTCTTAGCCCAAAATTGACCAAGGACATATGGAAGTAATGTGGATTGTACCCTGAAGGACCTTTGCCAAGAATATCTTGAGGTTATCCCAACATTATTGGTTACTTTAAGGTAGCACTTTCCTGCAGGCTCTAGAATGCTTAAACTGCTATGTAAGTTGCTATAAAGGTTAACTTAATTGATTCCAAGAAAGACAAATACTTCCCTAGCCGGGCAGCAGCCATGTGAAAACAATACAAAGCAAACTCTCTATCTCTGGTAAGTTAAAGAATGACAGGTTTCAGCAACATTTTCAAACATTGTCATTTGCATAAAGCCACAGATCAGAAGAGTGACTTTTAGTACTTTACAATTCAAAAATCAACTCTCATTCACTGTTCCATTTATCATAACAGATGTTCTGATCAGCATTCCCAGGTCACCATGTACAGTGTACATGTTTATATAATTACAAGAGAAAAGAGGTTAAAACGTTGTGCCTCATTCAATACTGTCAAAATGAACCAATACAACAATTCACACAGGGGAACGGCAAGCGAGTAAATGCAAGCACTATAAATATACATAAGCCACAACCTAAACTGTTTCCCAGCCCAACATCCAAAAATGGATTCCTCCCCATAGACACATAAGAACCAATATATATGCCTAGTATGCCTGGTATGACCTAGTTGAAGGTAGTCTAGAGGCAGAGATGGAATTTCCACTATGCTTGTAGGATGCTATGAATATGTATTTAGCTTTTGTCAGAGGACAACAAAATATCCCAAAGTCCTAATCTGAGTAAAAGTGCCGTTTATTTTTCTTCTCACATACCTGTTTCTGATGCATAAAAATGTGTCACAAAGTACACTTCAGAGGAAAGAGACAAGGTTATTTATGGGCAGACTCACAGAATGAAGATACAAAGAAAATGGTACAAATGTAAACAAAAATGTGCCTGCATGCTAAGTCGCTTCAGTTGTGTCCAACTCTTTAGGACCCCACGCACTGTAGCCTACTAGGCTCCTCTGTCCATGGGGATTCTCCAGGCAAGAACACTGGAGTGCGTTGCCATGCCCTCCTCCAGGGGATCTTCCTGACCAAGGGATCAGCATGCGTCTCTTACATCTCTTCATTGGTAGGTGGGTTCTTTACCACTAGCACCACCTGGGAAGCCCATAAACAAAGATACCCTTCCTCTAAAGCGAGGAAAGATTTTCTTGGGCTGTTAATTTACACTGCCTGCAGATAAATGCACCTACATTTCCCCTGGTGTCTGCTGTTTAAATTTAATTATTTATCTGCAGTACAAATATAGGAAACCTAATTATACTATATCACGCTTCTGTGAATTGACAGAAAAAATTAAAAAGCATCATAGTTATAGTAAGTGCCAAGCCGGGCAGTGGCTCAATCTGAGATGCTAGTTATGGACTTGGCAATTACATGTTCTCTGCCTCAGTTTACCAGGTTGTGAACTGAGGACTTTCCAGGACCTGAGTGATGTCAAGGCTGATGCTGTTCTTTTTATCTCTTTAATCCCAATGCCCAGCACAGTGCTTAGTTCAGAACAGATACTCAGTGACTATTTCTGGACATGAGTGAATCATGTAATGAATCAATGAATAATAAAAGTACCCATGAAATCCTTGCCACCTAAATTACTCATGACAACATGTCATTAATTTGCATGACAAACAAAACTTTACAAATCCTGGTTCTGAGGTGAATGTGCATTTTCTGAAATGATATCTAGAAAGTAATATTACAACCTCACATCCTAAATCCCCTGCCAGTTTCCTCTGAATCATGTACCCGTCTGGAGGAAGCAAAGTTAATATAATGACTTAGCTGCGTCATCCACTGATAGCCCAGTAATACGGGTAAAGTTAGAGACCTCATCCATGATCAAATTTCCACTGGTGGTGACTTAATTAACCATTGACCCTGTATTGAACAGCATAAATCATAACTGTGGATTTCTGTCAGCCTGCTGCCTTTCCTGTTCATGCCACATCCACAAGAAAATTATTATCTTCCCCAAGAATAAGAAGTGAGCTCTCCTTTATAGAAAGAGGTTATGTATTTGAAATAATCCAATCATTATATTTCTACCCTATGAAATTATTATGCTAATGAGCTGCTCTACAAAATCATTTTCTATGACTTTTGTTCAAGCTTGGAGGAAAAGGTTAGGAGGAAATAATTCTGATTTAAACTTATACCAAAGTAATTATGGGAGGTATCTAGTCATCCTCTAGTTAGAGGACACCTAAATATCTGCACAAACAGTGAAAATTTGAGTTAAAAGACTTTTTAATGTTTTACCCAACGTTTAGCAATTTAAGAACACTATATAAGCTATTTTTTTTCTTTTAGAATCTTCCCCAATATGGATAGCTATTGGAAGGAAAATGAAAGAGAGAAGGAATGGAGGCACAGAGGGAGGGAGAGAGGGAAGAAAAGGAAGGGAAAATAATACAAGAACTAATGACTCCACAGCACTTGATAAAGGGTACACTGTTCTCATAATCAAGCATATATTTACTATGAGTGAGTAAAGTATTAATACCATTCCAGTTTTCAAATGAAAAATTAGAGTCTCATTCAGAGAAATTAAGTGACTTGCTCAAGATCACACAGGAGAAAGGTGATGGAGTTAGGACTCAAACTCAGGTCTTCCGTATAAAAATATCAAACCTTTCCATTGTATTTCAGCCACAACATATGCATTTTGCTCAGAGAGAATGCAAGATAGGAATTCATTCAAAAATGTAAATCGTGACACCTTATCTCTGACAGAATGGTACACAGCCAGAAGGGAGAGGACAAATCAATGGGATTGTTTCATCCAGTAACTATACAAGATTCCAAAGATCATTAACAATGGTGAACTTCTCCCCTTTTACTACATATTATTCTTTTCATTTCTTCAAATTTGTAGGGTTAGCTTAAATATCATGGAGAAGGCAATGGCAACCCACTCCTGTACTCTTGCCTGGCAAATCCCATGGACAAAGGTGCCTGGTAGGCTGCAGTCCATGAGGTCGCTAGGAGTCGGACACAACTGAGCGACTTCACTTTCACTTTTCACTTTTATGCATTGGAGAAGGAAATGGCAACCCACTCCAGTGTTCTTGCCTGGAGAATCCCAGGGACGGGGGAGCCTAATGAGCTGCTGTCGATGGGGTCACAGAGAGTCGGACACAACTGAAGCGACTTAGCAGCACCAGCAGCAGCAGCTTAAACATCAAGGTTCAAGCCACACATTGTTTTGAAAACTTAGTATGCTTAATTACATGCTAAATTGCTTCAGTTGTGTCCAACTCTTTGTGACCTTGAGTTTGAGTTTGAGTAAGCTCTGGGAGCTGGTGATGGACAGGGAAGCCTGGAGTGCTGCAGTCCGTGGGGTGGCAAAGAGTCAGACAGGACTGAGCGACTGAACTGAACTGAACTTTGCTACCCTATGGACCATAGCCCACCAGGTTCCTCTGTCCATGAGATTCTCCTGGCAAGAATAATGGAGTTGGTTGTTGTGCCCTCCTCCAGGGGATCTTCCCAATCCAGTGATCAAATCTACATCTCTAAAGTCTATTGCACTGGCAGACAGGCTCTTTACCACTAGCACCACCTGGGAAATCTGCGCATAATTATATCAATACCTAAAAAAGGAAGCTATTCAATATTATTTTTAAATGTTATATATTATCATAAGGAAATTAAACTATCATATAGTGCTAAGTAAAGAGCAGGGAAAATGTTCATTATCAAATAGGTCATTACATATTTAAATAAATTATTGGCTTTTTAAACTATCATTATGTGGCTAATTAAGCAATTTTCTTATCTTCTAACAGCCCTTGAGATGGCATAGTTTATCATCCTCCTGTCTGAAACTTCCCTTTGGCCACTGACTAAAATGAATAAAATGAGCGTTAGAAAATTTGGAAAATCTCTATTCTTCTTAAAGGCAATATTTACATCTGCAGTGACTGCAGCCATGAAATTAAAAGACGCTCACTCCCTGGAAGAAAAGTTATGTCCAACCTAGATAGCATATTCAAAAGCAGAGACATTATTTTGCCAACAAAGGTTCGTCTAGTCAAGGCTATGGTTTTTCCAGTGGTCATATATGGATGTGAGAGTTGGACTGTGTAGAAGGCTGAGCTCCAAAGAATTGATGCTTTTGAACTGTGGTGTTGGAGAAGACTCTTGAGAGTCTCTTGGACTGCAAGGAGATCCAACCAGTCCATTCTGAAGGAGACTAGCCCTGGGATTTCTTTGGAAGGAATGATGCTAAAGCTGAAACTCCAGTACTTTGGCCAGCTCATGCGAAGAGCTGACTTATTGGAAAAGACTCTGATGCTGGAAGGGATTGGGGGCAGGAGGAGAAGGGGACGACAGAGGATGAGATGGCTGGATGGCATCACTGACTCGATGGACGTGAGTCTGGGTGAACTCTGGGAGTTGGTGATGGACAGGGAGGCCTGGCGTGCTGCGATTCATGGGGTCGCAAAGAGTCAGACACGACTGAGCGACTGAACTGAAATGAACTGAACTGAACTGAAACCTTAACAACACTTAAAATCTGTGTCATGTATCAATTATACATTGTCTTGCCTTGTTCTTTATTTCTGCCATAACTTTATGTATATTAAACTAAGTTCCCCTAGATAATGGGAACCTACTGTATAGCAGAGGGAACTCTACTCAGTGCTCTGTTGTGACCTGAATAGGAAGGATATCAAAAGTGAGGATGTGTATATACATATAGCTGATTCAATTTGCTCTACAATATTGTAAAGGAAATATACTCTAATAACACTTTTTTAAAAATAAAAAGCAACTGTACTCATATTAAAAAAAATAAACTAGGCTCAAGAAACATCATGGCTCTAGGAAAGCAACTGGGAGATGTCTGAAAAATTTTAATTGATTTACCATCAGTTACCAATACATCCGTTGGATTTTACTGCATTATCCACATGCATCTGGTGTCATATTATAATTACACATTACATATAACATTATTTTCACTTTAAAACACTTATATTTTAATTTTATGAATAGGGAGATTCTAAGACAAGTTTTCAAATGGTAGCAATTAACCTTTTAATGAGAAGCAGGGGCTTCAAGGGTTTATAAATTTTCTTGGGATAATTTGTAACTAACCTTTTCTACTAACAAAGATACATCCTTAAAAAGATTTCAATTCCAATTTTAGTACAATGCTACTATATCTTTTCAGGGCATTTAGTTATAGACAAGTTTTTTAAAGTTTACATAAGTGCTAAAAAACTAATTATTATACCTTATGTTTACATTTTATACAACATAGCATCCCTTGACAACTATAATCCACTCTGAAGAGAAACTACAATTGTAAAACTTTAAAAAACGCATGCACACAGTTTTTTTTTTTTTCTTATTCTTGGCAATTATAAAAGTAATTATGAACAAGATTGCTGGTCAGATGTGTGAAATTCCTGGTTGTTAAAGCCCCAGCTCATAGCCTCTGCTTTAATGAAATATGTCATACAATGCACAGTTCTCTAATATCATTTAACCTATAAATTGTGCTTCTGACCCTTTCATCACTCAAATAGAGAATACAAAGAATAGAATTCATTATAAATTCATGGAGCTTCTAAAACATGAAGAGATACTGGCTATAATTCATTCATGAGTTATTTTCAGTTTATGAAGGAAGGTCTTGCCAAAAGAGAGTAAAAGCAAAGCACATTAAAATATAAAATTATATGCAGATTTTGCTGAGCATGGTCTTTAAGTTTCTCCACAAATAGTTTCAGCCTTATTCCCACTCAACCCCCCAAATTAAACCACTCTTTCCTTCCTATTATATGCACATTGGTATCCCAATCAAAAATTCTGCTTGCCAAAATAATGTTTACGCTATTTTTCTGTCCCATGACAGTCAACAAGATCCTGTCTTATCTACAAACTTATGTTTCTAACCCTTTTCCTCAGATTTTTAATAAAATATCCACTTTGCTTCTAAGGTAGCTGTGATTAAGCCAGTTAAATCAACTAACTCTGTCTACTTTGGCTTGATGTGAACATATTGGAATTTATGAAATTCTGCTCTATTCAGTTGATAATGATGAGCTATATGTTGAATATCTGCACTGCACTCTTAGGTTCACATCCATTATTCTTCAGTTAAATGGTAACATCATTGAGATTGGGGGATTGTATTATTGATTTGACTTTGGTTAGCACAAATGGCACTCCACTCCAGTACTCTTGCCTGGAAAATCCCATGGACAAAGGTGCCTGGTAGGCTGCAGTCCATGGGGTCACTAAGAGTCGGACAGGACTGAGCAACTTCACTTTCACTTTTCACTTTCATGCATTGGAGAAGGAAATGGCAACCCACTCCAGTGTTCTTGCCTGGAGAATCCCAGGGACGGGGGAGCCTGGTGGGCTCCCGTCTCTGGGGTCGCACAGAGTCGGACATGACTGATGTGACTAAGCAGCAGCAGCAGCAGCAGCACAAAGGAAGTTAATATATTGAAATAATGCTCTAGACATCTATTATGCAAATGAATATAACAGTAGAATATATTCAACAAGAAGGAGATTGAGCGTTTTTCATAGGAAATACGATAGCCATCTCATTCTGGAAGATAATTTCCTTTGAGTGGAGACTCAACCAATGTGATGTGAATCACTTATAATTCAAATTAGTAATAAATTCACATTACTGTTGGATATTCACTTTGGGAGACATGTGAAAGCAGGATTGTTCTTTCTATACTGATTCTGTATATAAGTAAACACTACTGGTTTACCTTTTTTGTTTTTTCTAGAGTTACATAATATTAATAAGGAAGAGTACAGAAACAATAGTATTCAGAGGTGCTTTACTCCAATCCTATTGCAGAGACCCAAAACCTTCTGTAAATCATCTAACGAATGGACCCCAAATATTCATGTTAAAATGTAGAGACACACTACTGTATTATCTCTAAGCTACCCTCCATCTCTAAAAAAGCCTAGCATTCATGATTCTGCCCCTCTGAAAATCAGTATAATTCAATTTTTTTAGATGAGAGAAAGAATGAAATAATTTCTGTTTATGAAGTATTAACTGATGTCTTAAGTCATTAGAAAAACTTAAGAAAAATTCTTATTCTACTCAGTTGTCACTAAAATCCTATAAGCTGCCTACATACAATAAAAGTGAGTTTAACAAGCTTCCACATTTAGTAATAGAAAATCTAAAAGATGAATTCACCCATAAAAAAATAAATATATGATGATCAGTTTCCCCAGGAGAGAGAAAACCAACTGATCAAAATGAGTGAATAATGGCTTCTGGTTTTAGAGTAAAGAAGTACAATTTGCTTTCTTGAGCAGAGAGGAAATAATTTTACATTAATGTTGACTACTGGTGGTGGGTATATCTGTCTCTGTTTAGTGAAACACATTGACAAGGTACTTTGTTTTTTTGTTTTGTTTTTTTTCCTTTTAAGAAAGATCTAGAAGCAAGATAATAATAATAGCTAACATTTAATGAAAGTTTTCTACCATACCACACCTTTCTAAGTGCTTTGCTTTTATCAATTTGTCACAGCCTTGCAAACATCATATAAGAAGTTAAACCAGGACACAGAAAAATTAAAACTATTTCCCAGAGTCAGACAGCTAATGAAAAGCAGAGGAAGACCAGAACCAATGAGCTCTCAGTCCAGAGTTCACATCCTTAAACACCGAACTACGTCGCCACCAGGATGAGCAGAGACAAAGCTATTCTGCTTAAGAAGTAAGAAATCAGGGTTGGAGACAAGGACAAGGGAACCAGGAAAAAAGGTTGTAAAAAAGGGGCTTAGAACAATTAGGAAGCCAAATATAAGCCAAGTTGATATGATACAAACAGGACAGAATAAGTGAAAATGCAGGAGGACAGAAAGAGAACATTATCCACATAACTTAAAAATAGAGAGATGCAATATTCTATTCTGCAGTCCATGGGGTCACTGCAGTCCATGCAGTCCATGGGGTCGTAAAGAGTTGGATATGACTGAGAGACTGAACTGAACTGAATATTCTATTCAAATTTACTACATGTGTTTTACTCATTCAGTTTCAGTGAAAGTCACTCAGTCGTGTCTGACTCTTTGCGAGCCCATGGACTATACAGTCCATGGTATTTTCCAGGCCAGAATACTGGAGTGGATAGCCATTCCCTATACTCATTCAAGCACTCAGTAAATTCAGTTATACTTTCTGTCTTTATGTGGGTGGTATTTTGGGGTGATCAAAGAATGGAGACTTCTTTTTTTTCATATTAGAGGAATGCAGTAGCAGCTGCAACACCTGAGAAAAATGGGAGAATTCAAAGGAATCAACTATAGCCAGAGATGACTGGGTAAAATGCCATCCCCACCCCTGCCAAAGAACCCTAAAGTTATTGGAAAAGACCAAGTGGCCCTGATGACATCTTTGTTACATTAATACTTAAATACTATCTCTTTAAAAGCTCTTTAACAAATCTTATACTGAAGATGGAAAAAATCTTTGCTATAATATGGATCTAAGGATAATGCCAGTGGAACAACAGATAGGGCAGGTGTGGAAACAGCGCAGGAAACTAAACTTGCTCTGAAACTTATCATGCTTTCTCACTTTTCTACCAAACAGATCCCATTGCCTCCATATTGTTTTAAAACTGAGAATGTTCTAAATCATTTCATTCAACAAACTAGTATTCAGGATCTACTTAATGCCAGGGACTAGAGCACTGTATAAACAGTCAAAAGAATCCCTGTACTCATACACTTTACCTTCCAATAGCCTGACATTCTAATTCAGTATTCACTACTAATAATCCTAAGTGATAGTGATTCAACCACTGTCTTTTTTATACATACACTAAAATCAACACAAGGTTTGATAGAGATTTGCTTAAAATCACCTGAAGACTTTTCAAGAAAGAGCCATCCACTTTAGTCATTGCATTTCAGAAACCACATGCATTTTTCTTAAGGAAAGCCCTCCTGAGACTTAAAAGAGCCTTAATCACTGTTCCCACCTCCCTTACAGTTAAAATATTGCCTCTATTTAAGGGTTTTTGTGAGTACTTTTATGGTGAGATGGCAGAAGGTGAATTGGGTATTATTAATTATCTCTTATCTTAATCTAGAATATCATCAAGCCCATCTCCCAGAGACACTGAATACTAAGTTCCACTCACTTACTTCTAAAAATATAGTTTTGCTCTTCATTTCAACCGCATCACTTGATCCACCTCAATTATCCCTGTCATTTTTTTTTTAATGGAAAGGACAATACCAACCATAGAGAGCTGTGGTAATCACACAGAGGAACATAAATCAGATGTCTAGCAATCCAGAACCTAGTTTAAAACAATAAAGCCTGATACTGCTTACAATAAATTAAGCCTCTCAAATGAAAAGGTGAATTTCCAGGAAATGGTAGTTGATAGAAATGAAAATAATGAAAAAGATACCCGACTCTCTCTCTCTGCAACACAATTATTTCTTCCTTCACTTATTTTGCCTGAGACTGAACAGAAAAGACACAGACAAAAAGGAAAAAAATAATCAGTTTAAAAACAATGCTGTCTGGGTCAATTGGCCACTGATTTGAGAAGCTCTTGGTGGCATGATGACAGAAGGCCTTGTAAGAAGATAAATGTCTAAAATTAGTTAAAAGTTTGAAATTGTTTGCTATGTGAATCATGATGCAAGGACTTGAACAGATTCACAGACCTTGAGTGAAAGAAGAGTAGTGTTTCATATAATGTTTTCATATTCATGGATTTGGAGCTCCAGTATGAAGGAAAAGAAGTTGTGAATTCCAGTTAGGCTGACCCCAGGGCAGAGGTAAAGAAAGGAATGCAAAACACAGAGGGAAGAAATTGGTAGACAGAAAATCAGAGATAACCAAAAGAATAGAAGGCCTCTATAACAGGCCAATCTTATTCAAATTCAAGAAATTAGAGATTCCAGATGACTTCTGGTATGTATACATGTGTATGAAAATACATATGCATACATACATATAAATATTTACATACATACGTACATAAATCTAAGTGTGTACTCTTGTTTTTATATCCAGGAAATTCCTGTTTGTACATTCAGGGATGCCATAAAGTCATGTTAGTTTGGTAACCAAATAGGCTGGCATCATCTGGATCAACAAACCATTTCCCTTAGGTCAAATCCAACCTGCCATCTGTTTTTGCAAGAATATAACATCAACTTTTGGCTTACATATTGTCTAAGGCTTTTTTATGCTACAAAGCAGAGTAAAATAGTTGCAACAGAGTTTATGGCTTTCAAATTCTAAATTTCAAATTCTAAAACCTGGCTCTTTATAGGAAAAGTCCCTTGCCCCAGATACCACCCTCCAAACCTCTTGCCTATTAGAGAACATTACTGAGTGTCAATCATTATTATTTTTTCCCTATATTTAAAGGCTATTTTCAGAGCAGTTCTAGGTTCATAGCAACATTGAAAGGAAGGTCCAGGTATACCCCCTATCCCCACACATGCATGCTGCTGCTGCTGCTGCTGCTGCTAAGTCGCTTCAGTCGTGTCTGACTCTGTGCGACCCCAGAGACGGCAGCCCACCAGGCTCCCCCGTCCCTGGGATTCTCCAGGCAAGAACACTGGAGTGGGTTGCCATTTCCTTCTCCAATGTATGAAAGTGAAAAGTGAAAGTGAAGTCACTCAGTCGTGTCCGACTCGAGCGACCTCGTGGACTGCAGCCCACCAGGCTCCTCTGTCTATGGGATTTTCCAGGCAAAAGTACTGGAGTGAGGTGCCATTTCCTTCTCCACCACACATGCATAGCCTCCTCTATTATCAACATCCCTCACCAGAGTGGTGTTTGTTTTGTTTTGTTTTTACAATTTATGAGCCTACATTGACACAGCATAATTTTTCAGAATCCATAGTTTACATTGGGGGTTCCCCAGTGGCTCAGCAGTAAAGAATTCGCCTGCAATGCAGGCAACCCAGGTTTGATCCCTGGGTTGGGAAGATCCCCTGCAGAAGGGAATGGTAATCCACTCCAGTATTATTGCCTGGAGAATTCCATGGACAGAGGAGCCTGGCAGGCTACAGTCCACAGGGTCGCAAAGAGTTGGACATGACTGAAGCAACTGAGCATGCACGCATAGTTTACACTGGAAATAATTTTTGGTGGTATACATTCTATGGGTTTGGACAAATTTATAATGACATGGATCCATCACTATTGCATGATACAGAATATTTTTGCTGCCTTAAGTGTCCTCTATACTCCACTTATCTATCCCTGCTACCCTGCTAAGTCACTTCAGTCGTGTCCAACTCTGTGCAACCCCACAGACGGCAGCCCACCAGGCTCCCCCGTCCCTGGGATTCTCCAGGCAAGAACACAGGAGTGGGTTGCCATTTCCTTCTCCAATGCATGAAAATGAAAAGTGAAAGTGAAGTCGCTCAGTCGTGTCCGACTCTTAGCGACGCCCTGGTCTGCAGCCCACCAGGCTCCTCCATCCATGAGATTTTCCAGGCAAGAGTACTGGAGTGGGGTACCATTGCCTTCTCCGCCCTGCTACCCTACCGCTCTCGATAACCCCTCACAATAAGTAATATTTTACACAGTTTCACCCTTTCCAGAATATCATGTAGTTGAAACGATACAGTACATAGCCTTTTCAGGTTGACTCTCATCATTTGGTTAATAGACATTTAAGTTTCCTCCATGTTATTTCATGGCTTGATAGATCTTTTTTTTTTTCCTAACCCTGAATAATATTTTATCATCCAGATGTACCACAGTTTATTCATTCCACTATTAAAAGGGCATCTTCATTGCTTCCAAGTTTTGACAATTATGAATAAAGCTGCTATAAGTATCTGTGCGCCAGCTTTTGTGTGGACACAAGGTCTCAGTTTCTTTAAGTAAATACCAAAGAATATGATTACTGGATCATGTGGTAAGACTATATATAGTTTTGAAAGAAACCACTAAATTGTCTTTGAAAATGGTTGCTCCATTCTGCATTTCCACTAGCATTGAATGAGAGTTATTATTGCTCCACATCCATATCAGCACTTGATGGTCTGGTGTTCTGGATTTTGTCCATTCTAATAGGAGGGTTATGGTATTGTACTGTTGTTTTAATTTGAATTTCCCTAATGTCAAGTTATGTGACAGATTTTTTTCATTCTTGTTATCTGTATGTTTTATTTGGTAAGGTGCCTCTTAAGGTCTCTGCTGCTGCTGCTGCTGCGGCTGCTGCTGCTAAGTCGCTTCAGTCATGTCCAAGTCTGTGCAACCCCAGAGATGGCAGCCCAACAGGCTCCCCTGTCCTTGGGATTCTACAGGCAAGAACACTGGAGTGGCCCTTCTTAAAATTTGGTTGCCTGCTTATTTTTAAGATATATTAGTTCTTTGTATGATTTGGAAAGCAGTTCTCTCTCAGATGTGTCTTTTGCAAATATTTTCTGTCTGTGGCTTATCTTCTCATTCTCTTGACTTTTCTTCCTTTTTTCCCTTTTGTTTCCTTGTTTTTAGCTCCCCATCATGTTCTCTAAAATAACTATTTCAAGCTTTTCCTGATTTTGAAAAGTCTGTTGATGTTCAAACAATACTTTGTTTCTCTGCATCTTCACCTTCCTCTTTCTTTCACTTCTATCTTCCTCAAGCTTAACCACTCAAGTTTGCCCTGACTTAGCTTCCAGACATCATTATGTTGCCCAAATCTATTCTCATATGCTTCTTTGTCTACCAATATTTTCTATTTTCCCTTCAAAACAACATAAAAATGTTCCTGCCATTCTGTAACTCACCACCCTATTTTCCTTGACCCATGTTTATAAACTACAAATATTTCTTTAAACATAACCCATATGCCGCTGCCTATACTTTATTACCACCCACCTACACTGTAAATTTCTTCAATCTGGCTTTGCCTTGCTACTGCATTGAATTTTACTCAGAAGACACCTAGGACTAACTGATAAATCAATTTTATGTTTTCTTCCTCTTTAAGATCTCTTTGGTAGTGGATTTTGTTGTGTCTTAACTGAAATTCTTTTCTGAGACCTTCTAAAATTTCTACCAGTACCCAAGTAAAATACATTGCTAACTTTTCCTCAAACATACGCTATACTTCCTAGCCTCAGGCCAATTTTCATAGTTCTGCTTTTTTTTTTAAATAAACAATGCTTGCATTGTAAGCACAAACTCTATCTACTTCAAGCTGTAATACAACAAATCAGTCAAATACACAATACCAGTATATAAGATCCAGAAGGACAAATATCTTTCCTATTTTCTGTTGTGTCACCAGTATCAGCTATATATTAAATAATAACTGAACAAAAAGTATTTAATATCTTAAAGAAAATTCAGAAATCACCTACTCCATCACTGTTTGAATTTCTCATGCTGTTATGAAATAAAAAGGTGGAACATCAAAGCTCATTCCAATGCTTGTTTCCATACTTTCATCTGCCTCTATTATTATTACTAAATTGTCATCTAATTGTTTTCTTCTCAAGGTATCTTTAAAAAAGTGCATGTGTGCTAATTTAATTCAGTCATGTCTGATTCTTTGCAATCCTATGGACTGTAGCCTGCCAGGCTTCTTTGTCCATGGGGATTCTCCACCCAAGAATACAGGAGTGGGTTGCAATGTCCTCCAGGGAATCTTCCCGAACCAGGGATCAAACCCATGTCTCTTATGTCTCCTGTATTGGCAGGTGGGTTCTTTGCCACTAGCACCACCTGGAAGTAACTTACTAAATTAAGAAAATCACCTATTATGATTATCAGAAATTATGAGCTAGTTAATGTATGTGCCCATGTAATTTTACTCTTACATATATGCAGTGCCTCCCTGATATTTGGTTCATGTGATGAGAGTATATAGAAATATAGATATATTTTTCTTAGGAGAGGGCTGTATTCATTTTAGAGAAATACTTATATAGAGCATTCCATCTGTATTTTCTGTAATATTTTCCTATAGCATGAGAAAAAAGGTTTCCCAAATGTGATATTACACCTGCTGTAACATATGAAGCTGTCATCTATTCAAAGACTAAACCTTGCTCATTCGGAAGTAAAAAATGAAAAAAAGTCAACTTTAATATTACTTGGAGTCATCTCTTGGCAGCATATTCTATAATACCTAATTTTATGAGATCGTAGTGCCTCAAGTATGAGTTCCCACTCTTCCCACTAAAATCTGTTGACGGCTTTTCATATTTAAGACACTATCCTAGGATAGAAATGAGCTTTGTAGCTTGAAGAAGTTTATAGTGTTATAAGAAAGGAGTAATAATATTAAGCAACTGGACTTTACTTTTCATATGTAAAAATGGTGATAAAATTTCCTGTCCTGCCCACCTCATGGTATTCTTGGAAGAGTCAGATGAGTACTGAAAGCACTCTGTAAGATATGAATAAATATACAAACCTCAATTATTGTTGTTATGATGAGTATATTATAGCAAATTATCAAAGACCAAAATATGTTGAGCAATAAGGCCTGGGGCAGAAGAGAAGGAAAAATCAACACAAAGCAGAGAATTAGGAAGTTCCAATAAAGATAGTTGCTTCCATTTCCATCTCTCCTCTGTCACCTAAGTCTAGACTTTGAAAATTGCCTATTAGTGGTCTACCATCCCCAGTATCCTACTTTAAGCTACTACACTACTGCCAGCCCAATTTCTCCCTAAGGTCTTCACAATACTTCTGTCAACACCTTCAAACATTTCTAGGATCCTGGAAGAAACGGTTTAAATTCCTTATTTATAAGCCTTTCAACCTTACCTCCAACTGCTCAGTTTTCCTAACTTTCCACTCCAACTAAACTCCTGTAGCAATAATTGTCTATATCATTAATTTAGTAATTTATTTTTATTTGTTCCAGCAAAGATTTAATGTGGCTCATTTGGTGATTAATCATGTAATATAATTCCTTGTGGCATCTGTTCTGCTGCTACATCAAACTGTTACTTACATTTTCTTTTCACTTATACTGTTTCCTTTTAAAACTTATAATTTGGTCTCCCAGTCTGACACTAATTGTCATTAAAAACTGATACCATGTCTTAATCTTCTCTTTATACCCACTATCCCAGGATCATGCATATGATTTTGCTTCAATTCTACAAATTTATTGATGGACAACACTGCAAAGCAGGGTCATTCCTGCTAAAAAGAGATGGATGATACAGTTTTTGTCTATGAAACACAAAAAATATATGTATTACCAATTCTGCTCTGTGTGTTCTAGATTCCTTTTCAAGACTTTCAAGACTAAAGGACTTATTCCCTTGGTTGCTGGAAAGGTTGTCTACTAGCCTTCCCAGTAACTGTCTCTGCTGATGAGTCCTTCCCCCAAAGCACACCTCCTTAGAAAATCAACTTTCTGAAATCTACACAAATAAAAAATTTAGGGAGAAAGCTCTATCTCTAGGGCTAATAGATAAAATCTAAAAAAGGGGCCACATTGTAAGCTCTTCCATTCCCTTGCCACAAGACTGATATTCAGACTTCTAGGAAAGGTCTGCCTGGGGTATCCCAGCTTGGAGCTGGCTCATTGGAAGCCACAATCTGTGTTGACATCAGAGTTTCCTTGAGCATTGTGGGCCAGAGCTGGTACACAAGAAGTTACCTGCTGGGTGGCATAGTGTAGAGTCAACCCACAACCACTGGTGTGCTGGAGAAGTTCTCCAAAAATTGAGGGGGAAAAACTCACTGAAGGGCCAGCAGCGTTGGGTTCCTGCATGCCTATCCCCACATGCATGCTAAGAAGTGTCATATTAGAAACAGAAAGAAAAGATCTAAATAGACTTTTCTCCAAAGAAGACATACAGATGGTCCCCAGACACATGGAAAAGATACTTAACATCACTGATTGTTAGAGAAATGCAAATCAAAACTACAGTGAGTTATCACCTCACACCAATCACAACAGCCATCATCAAAAATATCTACAAACAATAAATGCTAGAGAGGATATGGAGAAAAGGGAAATATCCCATACTACTGTTGTAAATTTGTATATCCACTCTGGGAAACAGTAAGGATGTTCCTTTAAAAACTAAACATAGAGTTTCCATATGATGCCGCAATCTCATTCCTGGGTATATATCTGGAAAAGATGAAAACTCTAACTTGAAAAGATACATGCACCACAACAGTCACTGCAGCATCATTTAAAATAGCCAAGACATGGAAGCAACCTAAAAGTGCCCATCGACAGACAAATGGATAGAGAAGATGTGGTACATATTACTCGCCCATAAAAATGAATGAAATGATGCCATTTGCAACAATACAGATGGACTTAGAGAATATCATACTAAGTGAAATAAGTCAGAAAGACAAATATCATGATATGCCATATATGTAGACTCTAAAAAACAGTACAAATGAACATGTTTACAAAGCAGAAACAGGCTCACAGACATAGAACACAAATTTAGTTATTAAAGGGGAAGGAAGGAGGGATCAGTTAGGAGCATGGGATTAACAAATGTACACTGAAAGTGAAAGGAAAATGAAGTCGCTCAGTCTTTTCAGACTCTTTGCGACCCCATGGACTGTAGCCTACCAGGCTCCTCCCTCCATGGGATTCTCCAGGCAGAAGTACTGGAGTGGGTTGCTATTTCTTTCTCCAGGGGATCTTCCCGATCCAGGGATTGAACCCGGGTCTCCCCCATTCCAGGCAGATGCTTTAACCTTATAAAATAGATAAAACACTAAGGATTTACTATGTAGCATAGGAACTATATTCGATCTCTTGTAATCATTTGTAATGGAAAAAATTCAACATATATACATATAACCAATTCACTTTGCTGTACACCCAAAAATAACAGTATTGCAAATTAACTATATTTCAATTAAAAAAAAAATAGAGAAGCCCTTTCCTGTGCTCTAACTTACAGTAGTCCCCAGTGTACTCTATTGACAAAATCTAACACTGAGTTACTTGACAAAGGAGAAATGTTTACAGGGTCCAGCTTCAGTATCACAAAATGGGGAGATGAGGGAGATGGATTTGGAGCTGATACCCTCCAATGGCAACCCACTCCAGTACTCTTGCCTGGAAAATCCCATGGACGGAGGTGCCTGGTAGGCTGCATTCCATGGGGTCGCTAAGAATCAGACGTGACTGAGCGACTTCATCTTCACTTTTCACTTTCCTGCATTGGAAAAGGAAATGGCAACCCACTCCAGTACTCTTGCCTGGAGAATCCCAAGCAGGGGCAGGGAAGCCTGGTGGGCTGCCATCTATGGGGTCGCACAGAGTTGGACACGACTGAAGTGACTTAGCAGCAGCAGCAGCAGCAGCAGCAGCAGCAGATGATAAGCTAATAACTAGTATAGTCTATCACAAGTTTACTTGATATGATAAGAAGAATTTGTTAGCCTGGTGGGTTAAGTCAATGAGGTCATAGAGTGACTGGATGATTAACACTTTCACTTTTTCATATGTTTCAAAGCCAAGGAAAAATCAGTCTACCTTTCTGAAGCACTAAAAATATTAACAAGTTACCATGGTCCAGGTTATTGTGACTATTCTCTTCAAATATGTAAACAAATTCAGTTAGTAAATAAACAATTCAGTTACCCACAAGATCCAAATCTGAAATCTCTGTCTCCAACATACCTTTCTCCTGAGTTCCAGACACATTTAATCTGCTATCTACCAAACACTTTTATTTGGATGTCTTATCAGTAGACATCCAAATAAAACTAACTAGAAATAACATCCAAATCTCAGTCAGACACTTGAAAATAAAAACCAAGCCTGAATATACTTTGTGCCAATTCCTGGAGTGTAAATGTTCCCAACATGGCCTCACAAATTTCTGACAAGTTAGCAGACATTAAAACAAGTCCTAATTATCTGTTTGGTGTCTCAGTGAATCTTCACTGTAATATTCAAACCAAAAGCCTTGGTTCCACCTACTATGTCTCCTCCCTCTTTACCACCCACTTCATTTTCTGCGTTATATCAGTTCTTTAGCTTTGTTTGTTTCTCCAACCTGTAACTGCCTTTGTTCCCACAGCTACCATCTTAACATCAGGACATTTTTGTTTCACTTGGCTAATTGGTATTCTTGCTTCCAGTCTCTCTTTTCCAAGGAGTATTTACTGTGGCAAGAATGATCTTTATTTTTTTAGTTGACATATAATGGACATGTAACATTATGTAAGTCTGAAGTGTACAATGCTGTTGCTTTAATTCCTTTATTTATTGCAATATGATTATAGCTGAAGTTTTAGCTAACACCTTTATCATGTCAGATAATCATAGTTTTCTTTTTTGTGGTAAGAAAATTTCAGATGTACTTTCTTGGCAACTTTGAAGTATATAATACAGTTGACTATAATCATCACACTGTATATTAGATCTCCATTAAGGTCTTATTAATATTTATTAATACAAGCTGCAAGTTTGTATCCTTTAACCCAAGGGTTCCCAACCTCCAGGATCTAATGCCTGATGATATGAGGTGGAGCTGATGTAATAATAATAGAAATAAAGTTCACAATAAATGTAATGGAATTGAATCATCCCCAAACCATCCCTCCACCCCCATCTGTGGAAATACTGTCTTCCATGTAACAGGTCCCTGGTGCCAAAATGTTGGGAACCGCTGTGGTTTAACCAGAATCTCCCTAATTCCCCATACTGTAGCTTCTGGTAACCACTATTCTACACTTTGTTTCTATGAATACAGGTTTTTTATATTCCACATTTATGTGGTATCACACAGTGCTTATCTTTCCCTCTTTGACTTTTCTGTCTTAGCAAAATACCCTCAAGTTCCATCCATGTTGCTGCAAACAGCAGGATTGGTCTTTCAATGCACATGAATCTGGTGGCTTCACTTATATTAAAAAAAAACAAAAAAAAACAAAAAAACAAAAAAACTCGTGTGGCTTTTGAAATGGAATATGATGATCTTTGGGCTTCCCTGGTGGCTCAGTCGGTACAGAATCTGCCTGCAATGCAGGAAACCTGGGTTCAATCCCTGAACCCAGGGAAGATCCCCTGGAGGAGGGCACGGCAACCCACTCCAGTACACTTGCCTGGAGAATACCTATGAACAGAGGAGCCTGGCAGGCTTCATGCCATGGGATTGCAAAGAGTCAGATAATGACTGAGCGACAAAGCACACACACATGATGACTTTTATGACTCCCGGTCAGCTTTCTAACCTCATCTTGCCTTACACCCTAATCCTTTTCCGACTGTGTACCCCAAACAACCTCCTTTTCAGCCATGTAGAACTATTTACGGCTCCAAACATAACTGCTTTCCCTGACATTCAGGCTTTTACATACACAGCATTTTCTGCTTAGATTGTTTTTTAATTTATACTTTTTTCTACATATTTTTTTCTTATGAATGGCCTGATTAATTTTTTAATCAATTTTTTTGTTCATAATTTAACAAATTAGTAAATTCATCTACTAATTTTAAAGATGTACCTATTTACAATCTAATTACTCTTTTATTTTAGTGGAAGTTGCTCAGTTGTGTCCGACTCTTTGCGAACCCATAGATAGTAGTCCATGGAACTCTCCAGGCCAGAATACTGGAGTTGGTACCTGTTCTGTTCTCCAGGGGATCTTCTCAATCCAGGGATTAAACCCAGGTCTTCTGCACTGTATGTGGATTCTTTATCAGCTGAGACACCAGGGAAGCCCTTCTATTTTAAGTTGCATGCATATTTTACCCTAACAAAATAGTAAGTTAAGGAAATTTCTACTCTGTTCCACTAAACAAAAACTTGAGAATGCCTATGCACAGGTCTTCCTCCTAACAATACCCTTATACCTGTCTTATATTTTATTTATACCATTCTGTTAGCTGCCCCAAAGTTATTTTTAAAGCCATCAATTATTTACATTTGCCTATATGCTCACCAATTCTTTGCTCACCACTGCTTATGTCTCACATTTTTTCTACCCAGTTTCAATTTCTTCTTTCTGAAGTATACTCTTCAGTAGATCAGAGAGTGTCTTTGCAAAATAAAAATGTCTGCAGTCTTTGCCTAAAAATGTCTTTATTTTAGCCTCAATGTTCATTACTAATTTAGCAATTTTGAATTAGAATTCTAGTCTGACAATTATTTATTCTCAGCACTTTGAAGATGACATTCTCTTGTTTTCTAGCCTCCAATGTTGTTTTTAAAGTCTCTGCTGTCCAACTAATTCTAATTCATTTGTTCATTATGTCTAAAAATGGATTTATTTGTATGTAATCTGATCAGAACTCTGTGGATTTCAATCTGGGGATTCATATATTTCATTAACTCAAAATCCATCGGTCATTAGCTCCTTAATTATCTCCTCCCTATTCTATCAACTCCTTCTAGAAATCTTATTTCAGATAGATAGATTCTATCATTTCATTCTCCCATATTTTCTATCTCTTTTTCACTTGTGCCTCATTTAAGGAATTATCCTCAGATCTTTCTTCTTGAGCATGATTTTGTCTAATTTTCCCTATACCCATCTCCTATGTCTTTAAATTTTAACATCTATAATTTTCCTTTCCAGAAAGTGTGACTTCATTTTTTTCCACTTTGCCTGTTAACTTTTTGTTTTCTCTTCTTTTTAAAAAAATTATTACTAATAATTCTGTTTTCCTTTGAATCTCTTTGTTTTAAACATAATAATCCATCCATCAAATTCTAGAATTATCAACACTGACAATACAAAGGTAAATAGAGCACACAGAGTTTTGCCATTATTTTGCTTATCTCTGTATTTTATGGAGATAAGCCAGGAGAATATCAATAACCTCAGATACGCAGATGACACCACCCTTATTGCAGAAAGTGAAGAGGAACTCAAAAGCCTCTTGATGAAAGTGAAAGAGGAGAGTGAAAAAGTTGGCTTAAAGCTCAACATTCAGAAAACGAAGATCATGGCATCTGGTCCCATCACTTCATGGGAAATAGATGGGGAAACAGTGGAAACAGTATCAGACTTTATTTTGGGGGGGCTTCAAAATCACTGCAGATGGTGACTGCAGCCACGAAATTAAAAGACGCTCACTCCTTGGATAGAAAGTTATGACCAACCTAGATAGCATATTCAAAAGCAGAGACGTTACCTTGCCAACAAAGGTCTGTCTAGTCAAGGCTATGGTTTTTCCAGTGGTCATGTATGGATGTGAGAGTTGGACTATAAAGAAAGCTGAGTGCAGAAGAATTGATGCTTTTGAACTGTAGTGTTGGAGAAGACTCTTGAGAATCCCTTGGGCTGTAAGGAGATCCAACCAGTCCATCCTAAAGGAGATCAGCTCTAGGTGTTCTTTGGAAGGAATGATGCTAAAGCTGAAACTCCAGTACTTTGGCCACCTCATGCGAAGAGTTGACTCATGGGAAAAGGCTCTGATGCTGAGAGGGATTGGGGGCAGGAGGAAAAGGGGATGACAGAGGATGAGATGGCTGGATGGCATCACCGACTCAATGGAGTGAGTCTCAGTGAACTCCGGGAGTTGGTGATGGACAGGGAGGCCTGGCATGCTGCAATTCATGGGGTCGCAAAGAGTCGGACACGACTGAGTGACTGAACTGAACTGATATTTTATGGCCCTTTTCAGATTGTCATTTTATCTCAAGTTCTCATGGATGCTGATGCTCCTATTTGTTATAATGTATGTCACTCAAAGAGGATGATTTTTATAGTGGTGGTGAGAAGAGTCACAGAGCTCATCACAAGAGGGGTTTTTTCCTCAGTGGGACGCTGTGTACAGCAACTGGGCTGGAAGTATTCCTTCAGAGTAGTTTTGCATCTGCATTTGATTCTACCAGATATCCAAAGGATTTTATCATGTAAGGTCAATTTTTATGATATAATGTCCAGGTCAAAATTCCTGCACCATGAAGAGAGTGAAATTTGTATATCACGTCCTGTATGAAACAAGCTTTGAGCTTTGATTTCTTTTTTTAAAAAATGCTTTCTTTTTCCCATTTTGTTTTGTTTTCCATTCAGAGCCTTGGACAGAGCTATGTCTCCTACTTCTTTCTGTGATTGCACAGGTAGAGATTTTAGCTCCTAGTCTATGGAAGATTTAGCCCTTCCAGAGTTTAGCTTTATGAGGAGATCTCAGTTTTAAATTCATGAACTGACCTGATCAGTTGTTTCCTATTCCAGATTGTGAATTAAAACCCAAGTATCTGATTGTTAGGGCCTAGCATTAGCACTAATGACTTAAACCCCAACTCTAAAACCCTCACTGCATTATCACAGCAACTCACATTGTTATTGCTTTAGGTGTCTTTTTCCCCCCTTGATATTATTAGAAAACAAAAAACAAATTTATCCTTTTTGCTTGAACGTTATTTATCATTTTCTGTCTACCACATGGATGGGGCCATTTACACTGTCTGCCTGGAGCACCCATTTCACTAGGTACTCAATACCAGACAGCACTGTGCATGTTCTACTGCAAGCAGGGCGTGTGTGAGTGCTCAGTTGTGTCTCTTTGTGACCCCATGGACTGTAGCCCACAAGACTCCTCTGTCCATGGGATTCTCCAGGCAAGAATACTGGAGTGGGTTGCATTTCCTCCTCCAAAGCAATTTCCTGACTCAGGGATTGAACCCATATCTCCTGCGTCTCCTGCATTGGCAAGCAGATGCTTAACCCCTGAGCCACCTGGAGACTATCCTATGAGGATCTTATGTAATATTTACCTTATTATACTGTCTGTTTCCTTAATAGAATTGTGTCCTCTTTCATGAGTTGCATGAGATTAGGATACATACCTCATTCATCATTATGTGATAGCATAGTGCCTGGGACACAGTAGACAAAGTAGACACTATTTGTTGAATGATTAAATAATTGAGTATATAAATGCAGGAATTCATTTTATCATAGTGGATGAGGAGATTCACATTCTTAGACATTCAACATACATACATATATAAACACAAACAATTTTGACATTTTAAAATTAATTTTATTAAAAAAAACTGCATTTGAGTTTAAATAAACACAGAGCCCTGTAATCAACAAATTATTTTAAAATGTGATGGCAGTTATGAAATAAATTTCTGAAATTCCAAGATCTTACTAATTTATTAATGCTGATTATTTTTGAAAAAAACTCCATTTTTTTATATTATAATCATGCCTAAGGATTATCAGGATGTTACTATAAGCCTGTTAAATTAGTTATGTAGATGAGAAATAAGTAATTATAATGGAGGATCTCTCTACTTCACTTTTCAAGTGAAAAAGATCCTTATTAGAGCTTAGGAAAATGAAAAATGTTGGTTTACTGATCATACTCCTTTTTCATGTAGTAAGCTCCCCATCTATTGAAATTTGGGGCATGTAACTTATTATATAAAAATCAAGCCCCATGGTCTTGCATTTTTGCAACTTCTGACATATAAGTGCATGTGTTTCTAAATTGTTATTGCATTAAACATCTTTGAACACCCTGTTAAATGGTCCATAATGTCAATACCCTTTCTCTTTGTGTCTTCCAAGTAACATTGTTATAACTTTAAATGATTATGTTGATTTTGAATTTTTTGTGCTATCTTCTTTAAAACTATGGTAAAAATTTAAACAACAGTGCAGCATAGAAGCAGCTCAGAATAGCTTTGATGCTGATTCACTTGACAAAGAGGAATTATTCCTCTCTTTGACTTTGTCTGGATTGTGCTCCTCAAGCAGTTTCCTGTATCTGGATTTATTATGGCATGTTTTAAATGTTAGTTTTGCTACTGTCTCCTGATGTTAAGAAAATATTTTCTGATGTTGAGCAAAGCAGCAGACTTCATTAGTATCCTTATTAAAAAGAAAAAAAGCGCTGTGAAATTACATTAATGTAGACTGTTTTTATTTGAAAACTTGAGAAGTATGGGTTGCCTTATAGAAAAGTCTTCATCTAGAGAAAGATAAACAAATCCTACTAATGCCAAAAAATAGTTTGAATTATATTTGAGTAGATGGGAAAAACCACTGAGAGTTCAATTTATTTTCATATTGCATTTAAGTGCCCTGCTTTGCATCACCAAGTTCAATAAAGCAAAAATATATATTACAAACGAAGTAGAATTAAGATATTCCTCTACATTATAAATACAGATTTATGTCAAGATTCTACAATATTTTATATTTTTTTCTTTAAGAGAAAATTTGGAAAATACAACAGGCATTCAAAAAAGATCTATTTATCATTGCATTTATGCCTATAATAACATCAGCTGCAACTATCATGCCAATATTCAATGACAGATGGCATATGATATAAAGAAATCTAGTTATATACATCTACATCATATAAAAATCTGCCATATAAAAAGACTTTTGCTCATATTAAAACTACTTCTAATTTCCTGTGCCAGAGTAAGCAATTTATTAGGCAGCATGTTTGATGAGAGCAATTAAATTCTCATCTTTCTAGAATGGTAGCATCTTTCATGGATGAGACATACAACATCAAACAAAAGAACCAAATGAAATGAAAGGAGAAAAAAGTCCAGTTGCATACGTTTTCACTAAACTAGTTTTTTTTTTTTTTTTCCTGTCTCCAGCTGTCCAAATAAACAATGGTCTACTTTATGATAATAGTATTCTACATGGAAAACACACAAGTAAATTTCTAACAGAAAAAAATCGTAGGTTTTTTTCATTGCTATAGAGATCCTTGAAAACCATCTAGGAAGTCCACTTCATTTAGTACATCACAGTTCAGAAGAGGAAGCTGATGACAAGAGGGCAGATTGTTTGTGTAAGGGCATTTGACTTGCAAGGATCAGCAATGCACTCAGTTGATTGTAAATAATAGGTCACAAGAAGCATCTATGATGGTAATAAGGCAGAAAAGACCCTCATAGGAATCTAAGAAAAGATATTTTATTCATCCATTTTTAGAATCCAATGTAAATTATAACATTATTTGTGATTTTCTGTCTGACTTATTTCACTAAGCATAATACCCTCCAGATCCATCCATGTCACTGCCAATAGTAGAATTTGATTCTTTTTTATGCCTGGGTAATATTCCATTGTGTGTGTATATCCATACTACATCTTCTTTATCCATTAATCTGTTGATGGACACTTAGGTTGATTTCATATCTTGGCTATTATAAATAATAAGTCTATGAACATTGGGGTGCATATATCTTTTTTAATTAGCATTCTCATTTCTTTCCAGATATATACCCAGGAGTGGAACTGCTAGATCATAAGATAGTTCTATTTTTAGTTTTTGAGGAACCTCCATACTGTTTTGCACAATGACTGTACCAGTTTACATTCTTACACTGTACTAAGGCTCCCTTTTCTCCACATCCTTGTCAGGGTATATGAAAAAGCATCTACTACACATAACTGACATCTCCGACTCCCTTGATGTGTATATTCCACACACTTCTCAAACTGAAATGCATACTATTCTCTATATAATCTACCTTTCCCATTGTTATATCGATTTGTTCATGTCATTCCTTCTGTCTTAGTAATCCTTTAATACCCATCTCATCTCTTCTAGCTGAAATCCTGCTACATATTAAGGGTCCATTACATATTAAAGGACAATTTCTTTAAAAAGCCTATCCTATTCCCCTTAGCATTTTACTTCTATTTTTTATGCCCCTGTATTGTTTTATACTGCAGATATTTGCATGCTTTATTTATCAACTTTGATTTTAAGTTTCTTGAAGGTATACAGTATTTTTATCTTCTCTTTATTCTAAGCAGCACCTAATTCAATGCTGTATGTTTAGTGCTCAGAAAATTCCCACAGAATAAGTTAACTCAACCAGTCAACAAATATTTGTGACATGCCCAATATGTCCTGGGCAGTACTGTAAGCTCTTAAGATAAAGCAGAGAACAAAAAAACAAAGGCAAAGATCCCTGCTCTCTTGGAAGTTACATTCTGCTGAGGAAAAAATAAGTGTACAAGGAAAATATACAATATGTGAAAGGGTAGAGATTGTTATGAGGGAAAAGAAAACAGGGAAGAAAAATTTGCAGTGCTAGGAGCTAGCTGGTAATTTTAACAGATGATCAGGGAGCTGCTGACTGAGAAGGTGACAGTGGTACACAGACCTGGGAGAGGTCCCAAGAGGGAGCTATCCAACTGTCTGAAGAAAGAGCACCAGGGGAGAGGAAACAGCAAAGTGCAAACACCCACAGGCTGGAGCATGTCTGGCATGTCCAAAAATGAACAAGGAGGTCATGGAAGCTGAAGGAGGAAAGGAGAGAGGAGTCATTGCCGAGGGCAGAGAAGTCATGGAGGGGACTGATGCTAAGGTAGCGCCTTAGAGGTGGTTGTAGGGATTTTGTTTTTTTCCCAGCTGACTAGTACTCTGATTTTACTTACACTTTGGAAAAATTATTATGTTGTGTTCAGAAGAAACAGAATGGGGGCAAGAGTAGATACAGGGGGACTAGTAGGAGCCTCTTAAATCAGTTCAGTTCAGTTCAGTCACTCAGTTGCCCCCGAATCTTTGTGATCCCATGGACTGCAGCACGCCAGGCCTCCCTGTCCATCACCAACTCCGGGAGTTCACTCAAACTCATGTCCATTGAATCGGTGATACCATCCAACCATCTCATCCTCTGCTGTCCCCTTCTCCTGCCTTCAATCTTCCCCAGCATCAGGGTCTTTTCCAATGAGTCAGTTCTTCACATCAGGTGGCCAAAATATTGGAGTTTCAATTTCATTCCTTCCAATGAATATTCAGGACTGATCTCCTTTAGGATGGACTGGTTGGATCTCCTTGTAGCCCAAGGGACTCTCAAGAGTCTTCTCCAACACTACAGTTCAAAAGCATCAATTCTTCAGTGCTCAGCCTTCTTCCCAGTCCAACTCTCACATCCATACATGACCACAGGAAAAACCATGGCCTTGACTAGACGGACCTTTGTTGGCAAAGTAATGTCTCTGCTTTTGAATATGCTATCTAGGGTGGTCATAACTTTCCTTCCAAGGAGTAAGCGTCTTTTAATTTCATGGCTGCAGTCACCATCTGCAGTGATTTTGGAGCCCAGAAAAATAAAGTCTGACACTGTTTCCACTGTTTCCCCATCTATTTCCCATGAAGTGATGGGACCGGATGCCATGATCTTCATTTTCTGAATGTTGAACTTTAAGCCAACTTTTTCACTCTCCACTTTCACTTTCATCAAGAGGCTTTTTAGTTCTTCTTCACTTTCTGCCATAAGGGTGGTGTCATCTGCATATCTGAGGTTACTGATATTTCTCTCAGCAATCTTGATTCCAGCTTGTGTTTCTTCCAGTCCAGCGTTTCTCATGATGTACTCTGCATAGAAGTTAAATAAGCAGGGTAACAATATACAGCCTTAACACTCCTTTACCTATTTGGAACCAGTCTGTTGTTCCATATCCAGTTCTAACTGTTGTTTCCTGACCTGCATACAGATTTCTCAAGAGGCAGGTCAGGTGGTCTGGTATTCCCATCTCTTTCAGAATTGTCCATAGTTTATTGTGATCCACACAGTCAAAGGCTTTGGCATAGTCAATGAAGCAGAAATAGATGTTTTTCTGGAACTCTCTTGCTTTTTCCATGATCCAGCGGATGTTGGCAATTTGATCTCTGGTTCCTCTGCCTTTTCTAAAACCAGCTTGAACATCAGGAAGTTCATGGTTCACTATTGCTGAAGCCTGGCTTGGAGAATTTTGAGCATTACTTTACTAGTGTGTGAGATGAGTGCAATTGTGCGGTAGTTTGAGCATTCTTTGGAATTGCCTTTCTTTGGGATTGGAATGAAAACTGACCTTTCCCAGTCCTGTAGCCACTGTGGAGTTTTCCAAATTTGCTGGCATATTGAGTGCAGCACTTTCACAGCATCATCTTTCAGGATTTGGAATAGCTCAACTGGAATTCCATCACCTCCACTAGCTTTGTTCATAGTGATGCTTTCTAAGGCCCACTTGACTTCACATTCCAGGATGTCTGGCTCTAGGTCAGTGATCACACCACTGTGATTATCTGGGTCGTGAAGATCTTTTTTGTACAGTTCTTCTGTGTATTCTTGCCACCTCTTCTTGATATCTTCTGCTTCTGTTAGGTCCATACCCTTTCTGTCCTTTATTGAGCCCATCTTTGCATGAAATGTTCCCTTGGTATCTCTAATTTTCTTGAAGAGATCTCTAGCCTTTCCCATTCTGTTGTTTTCTTCTATTTCTTTGCATTGATCGCTGAGGAAGGCTTTCTTTTCTCTTCTTGCTATTCTTTGGAACTCTGCATTCAGATGCTTATATCTTTCCTTTTCTCCTTTGCTTTTCACTTCTCTTCTTTTCACAGCTATTTATAAGGCCTCCCCAGATAGCCATTTTGCTTTTATTGCAGTTCTTTTCCATGGGGATGGTCTTGATCCCTGACTCCTGTACAATGTCATGAACCTCATTCCATAGTTCATCAGGCACTCTATCAGATCCAGGCCCTTAAGTCTATTTCTCACATAGGAGGATAAAATCAGGAGTTCAGTTTGAAATGTCATGTAGAAAGTTGAGCATAAGAATCTATAATTTGGAGGAGAAATCCATAAATTGATATTTAAATTTTGGAGACATTAAATTTATAGTATTTAAAGTCACAGGTGTTAGATAAGATAACCTGAGAAAAGAGTGTAGAAAAAGAAGTGAAAGCTAAGGACTGGGAATACTGGTGCCTTCCAAAACATGAAGTTACTTCTTTCATTTAACACTCTGTATCCTATTAACATGAATCACAAGCTGGAATCAAATTTCTGGGAGAAATATCAACATCCTCAGATACGCAGATGATACCAGTCTAATGGTAGAAGGTGAAGAGGAACTAGGGAGCCTCTTGATGAAGGTGAAAAAATAGAGTGAAAAATCTGGTGTAAAATTCAACATTCAAAAAAATTAACATCATTTCATCTAGTCCCATCACTTCATAGCCAATAGCAGGGGAAAAAAGGAATACAGTGACAGATTCTATTTTCCTGAGCTCCAAAATCACTGAAGATGGTGACTGCAGCCAAAAAATAAAAAAGATGCTTGCTTCTTAGAGGGAAAGCAATGACAAACCTAGACAGTATATTAAAAAGCAGAGACATCACCTTAATGACAAAGGTCCATATATATAGTCAAAGCTATGGACTTTGTCGTCATGTACAGACAGCTCAGTCTAGCTGAGATTCCCCTGTAGCTCAGTTGGTAAAGAATTTGCCTGCAATGCAGGAGACCTGGGTTTGATTCCTGGGTTGGGAAGATCCCCTGGAGAAGGATATGGCAACCCACTCCAGTATTCTTGCCTGGAGAATCCCACAGACAGAGGAACCTGGAGGGCTATATAGGCCATGGGTCACAAGAGTCGGACATGACTTAGTGACTAAACAACTACTACTACAGATATGAGAGTGGGACCATAAAGAAGGCTGAGCACCGAAGAACTGATGCTTTTGAATTGTGGTGCTAGAGAAGACTCTTGAGAGTCCCTTTGACAGCAAGGAGATCAAACCAGTCAATCTTAAAGGAAATCAACCCTGAATATTCATTGAAAGGACTGATGCTGAAGCTGAAACTCCAATACTTTGGCCACCTGATGCAAAGAACCAACTCATTGGAAAAGACCCTGATGCTGGGAAAGATTGAAGGCAGGAGGAGAAGGGAAGAACAGAGGATGTGATGGTTGGAAGGCATCACCAATTAGATGGGCACGAGTTTAAGCAAACTCCAGGAGACAGTGCAGGACAGGGAAGCTTGGCATGCTTCTGTCCATTGGTTCACAAGGAGTTGGGCACAACTAAGTGACTGAACAATGAACAACAATCATGCTAGCTTCTATTAAGGTGCCCAATGACAGATGAGGAAAACAAAGCACATAGAATCTAGATGCCTGCAGTTTAACTCATTTTCTACACTGTAAATGGCAGGAATTGTCATTTGAACCTGTGTGATCTGGCTTCAAAATTGCTCTTACCCATTATTTTATTTTGTATCTCAATGAATATAATCCATATGTTGCCTGATATACAGTTATAGTCAGTAAATATTCACCGAATGTGAATGCGCTATATCAGTAACAATTTTGTTCCAAAACTAGAAATAACTCTTCATCAAGTAACTTTTAAGAAGTTTGGAAAAACATCCAAGAAGCCAAAGATGAATTTTCACGTGGGGAAGGTGGGAAGGCCAAGCAGGTAATTTAGCCCAGTTACAGGTAGAGTGGCCACAGCTGTTCTCTTTCTGCTCCCTGTTATCTCTAAGATTACCAAGCAAAATCCACCAGCTTCTGAAGCAGTCCAAACACAGAACCAGATACTTAACACCAATTTTCTTGTTCAAATGCCCCATATGCCAGACTCTGATTAGCTCTTTTGGCATCAGTGCACAAACCAATCCATGATGGTTTGGTTTCTAGCTTATCATGTTCTATAATAGAGCACAGACTCAAACAAAATGAAATACTACAGTGCCAAACCTATTCTGGCGGCTTCCCTGGTGGCTCAGAGGGTAAAGCGTCTGCTTGCATTGTGGGAGACCTGGGTTCAATCCCTGGGTCAGGAAGATCCCCTGAAGAAGAAAATGGCAACCCACTCCAGTATTCTCGCCTGGAAAATACCATGGACGGAGAAGCTTGGTAGGCTACAGTTCATGGGGTCGCAAAGAGTCAGACAAGACTGAGCGACTTCACTTTGACTTTGACTTTCACTTTGAAACCTATTCTGATCCTCTCATTTTAGACAATAATGTAGAAAATGCATAGGCAGAGTTCAGATATAACTTGCTGTTGCGGGATGTTTCCTCAGTTCAGTTCAGTTCAGTCACTCAGTCGTGTCCAACTCTTTGCGACCCCATGAATCACAGCACGCCAGGCCTCCCTGTCCATCACCAACTCCAAGAGTTCACTCACACTCACGTCCATTGAGTCGGTGATGCCATCCAGCCATCTCATCCTCTGTCATTCCCTTTTCCTCCTGCCCCCAATCCCTCCCAGCATCAGAGTCTTTTCCAATGAGTCAACTCTTCGCATGAGGTGGCCAAAGTACTGGAGTTTCAGCTTTAGCATCATTCCTTTCAAAGAACATCTAGGACTGATCTCCTTCTCCAACAGCACAGTTCAAAAGCATCAATTCTTCAGCGCTCAGCTTTCTTCACAGTCCAACTCTCACATCCATACATGACCACTGGAAAAAAAAATAGCCTTGACCAGATGGACCTTTGTTAGCAAAGTAATGTCTCTGCTTTTGAATATGCTATCTAGGTTGGTCATAACTTTCCTTCCAAGGAATAAGCGTCTTTTAATTTCATGGCTGCAATCACCATCTGCAGTGATTTTGGAGCTCCCCAAAATAAAGTCTGACACTGTTTCCACTGTTTGCCCATCTATTTCCCATGAAGTGATGGGACCAGATGCCGTTCCTAGCATATCTTCAATTAATACACAGGGCATTTATTTCAGTTCTCCCAAGTCCTCCAGCTTGTTTCTTCTAAATTAGGCATACTTTTATATAAGCCTGGGACTTCCCAGGTGGCAAACTGGTAAAGAATCTGCCTGCCAGTGGAGGAGATGCAGAGACGTGGGTGAGGTCCCTGGGTTGGAAAGATCCCCTAGAAGAGGAAATGGCAAGCCACTACAGTATTCTTGCTTGGAAAGTAGGACAGAAGAGTCTGTAGCCTGGTGGGCTACAGTCTATGGGGTCGCAAAGAGTCAGACATGACTAAGCACACAGGCAATGCCATAACAATGGACTTGTAAGTCAGTGAAACAGAATACAGAGTCCAGAAGTAGACCCACACATATCTGGTCTTTATATCTTATGTAAGCCAAGAAAAAACAAAAAGAGGGAAAGGAGACTATTTAATGTTGTGGAGAAATGAACCAGTGTATCCCTTGGCCCTAGTGAAATGCACTGTTGGATAAAAAACAGGTCCCAGTTTATCTTTTTAGGGAGTACCTGAGGTGAAGAGTAGGATTAAGAGGTGTCATTCATCCATACTACACGAACAAGTTGTCAGCTACAGCAAGTCAAGTTCATGATCAAGACTCAGACCTTTTGTAACTGTTCCCACTCTAGCTATATATCCCAGCCCACACACAGGAGCTTTCTGTCCATTCATCACATTAATGGTAGCTTTCCTATGGTCCTTCTCTCTCAAGGCTGCTTCATTACAAGCAAGAGATTAAATATATTACATTGACTTATCTCTTTCTAAGACAAAATGAGATCTAATTAACACTTTACTAACTTCATTATCATATAGCAGGAAACAAAGTTTAATAAATCATCCATTCTTCTAATCAGTTATATTGACCTATGTTTTTCATTCACAATACAGTTTGAGACAGACTTAGTCACATGTACCCTAAATAGCCAAGGCTCCTGTTTTGCTGAATGTTTTTATATAACATTTGGTTTTATTTTGTAATTTGAAACTTTATCTAGGTTTAGTTAAAGGCTCATCGAGTTATTATATATGTTCTAATTTGAGGTTCACTTGTGGATTATCATTTGGACTGCAAGATCAAACCAATCAATCCTCAGGGAAATCAGTCCTAAATATTCATTGGAAGGACTGATGCTGAAGCTGAAACTCCAATACTTTGGCCACCTGGTGCAAAGAACTGACCTCTTGGAAAAGACCCTGATGCTGGGAAAGATTGAAGGCAGGAGAAGGGGATGACAGAGGATGAGATGGTTGGATGGCATCACTGACTCAATGGACATAAGTTTGAGCAAGCTCCAGGAGTTGGTGATGGACAGGGAACCGTGGCATGCTGCAGTCCATGGGGTCACAAAGAGTCAGACATGACTGAGCAACTGAACTGAACTGTGGATTATTGTCTTATTTAAAAGGAAAATTATGCTTTCTGTGAATATGTGGATTACTTGAAATATTATTTGATTAATATTTATGATCTGGAGACTCTTTTCATAAAAAATGTTATGCTATTAAAAGCATACAATATCATGTTACTTGCTATCATTTATATGGATTTTTAATGACATATTGCTGACCTATACTAAATATATCAATTTAATTAAAGCTATTTCTTTACAGTGCAAAACAGCCAATTAAATAGCTTCCTTTAAGAACTCCTTGAGTCAGATGCAAAGTTACATTTAGCCTCATTTTTTGTTTACCCATATGTAACCAAGCAAACAAAATCTAATCAGCAACCTATTAGTTTGATTTTTAATGACACCTTTAAAACACCTATATTCTAATCCCAAACATCATTGTAAAGACATTTCTTAAGCAAGGCTGAAATTCTCATCATTTGATTCCAAAAACAAGCTGATTAGACTGCCAGATATAAAAACAGGATGTGTTCATTGTATATTTATAGAATGTAGTTTTTTTTCATATAGCAGAAGGAGATTTTTTTTTGCAATGACTCTTGTTTGTGACTCTCTAGTACTATACCTGCCCAACAAAACTCTTAGATAAAAGCCAAACTTAAAAACAAACAAGTAGCCAAAAATTTTAAGTTCAGGTACTCTAAATATGAGGGCTTCCCAGGTGGCTCAGAATAAAGAAGCTGTCTGCAATGTAGGAGCTGAGGAAGATGCGGGTTCAATCCCTGGGTGGGAGAGATCCACTGGTGGAGGGCATCGCAACCCTCTCCAGTATTCTTGCCAGGAGAATTCCATGCACAGAGGAGCCTGTGGGCTACAGTCCTTAGGATCGGGAAGAGTCAGACATGACTGAAGTGACATAGCACATGCTGTCTATTAGGCAGCAATCCTCCTCATTTGCACAGTAAAATAATATATAAATGCTATTTTTCTTAAATACCTTGTATTTCTCATGTCCTGGTAGGAAAATAGCAAAAGAGTTTAATTTAGCATTAGAAAGTGAAAGTGTTCGTCACTCAGTGGTGTCTGACTCTCTGGAGACCCCATGGACTATAGCCCACCAGGCTCCTCTGTCCATGGGATTCTCCAGGCAAGAATACTGGAGTGGGTTGCCATTGCATTCTCCAGGGGATATTCCTGACCCAGGGATCAAACCCAGGTCTCCTAAATTGCAGGCAGATTCTTTACCATCTGAGCTACCAGGGAAGTTAACATAAAAATTAATTTCTGTGCATTACATGACAGGTATTTGCCCAGTGTGTTTCACCCTGGAGATAAATATAAAAATCTTGATAAACATGTCAATTTCCTACACACAAATACCAGGGGTGAAGCATACTTACCCAAGCTAAATAATTCCTCTGGGCAAAAAAGAAGGCAAAAATGGTGATTAATTATAATTCATACTGATCCTAGTGGTATATCAGGTTTAGATGTCTTAACAATTATCACTGCATAAATATTACAAATGCTACCATGATTACAGCAATAACTGAAGATTTCCTACAGATTACAAGTTCCTTCAGGTTCACAAAATTTAGAGCAAGAAGCATGGTTTGAAGTACTCCCTAGAATTACTGATTCCCTTGTAAACCCTGCCAATGCCTACTGGCATTACCAGTACAAAGTGAGACGTTTTTGTGTTCCTTATCAGTGGTAACTGAGCACCTTGGAGAGCATGTGTGGATATTTGATATGCTCAACAAACCACCCGTGTTTATTATACTGTAATTTGCCCTACTAAAGCACAAATTTTAGATTCAAATACTCTGGTTGTTTAGCAGAATGACAACTGTTTATTAGTTAGCCTTTCCAGACAAATCTCTAGATTGAAAGCAGAGGAGGTGGAAACATAGAAATTCTGACATAGGTTACACAGAAAAGGAGCCTTTAATGCCAAGTGAGGCCATGAAATGAAAATGATAATGAAAGGACACACAGACTAGGCTACAGATGTTAATTTAAGACAATATAATGCAAAATGTGGCCAGCTGCAAAGCCCATAATCAATCGCTTGCTTTACTATGTGACGATTATAAAGCCAGAGCTTAATGGTTTTAATAAAAACAGAAACAAAATTACTGTGTCTTTGAGAAAGCCTCAGAAATATGTTCAATTAATGGAATTAAAGAACAGGATACTGTTTATATTTTTTACATGAAATCATGATTTGACTAAAAGCAAACCAACCAAAAGGAAGGAAAAAAAAAAGCCACATACTGTTATGTTTCTTCTCAAATTACCAGCAAAATAAAGACCTATTTACTAACATGGAATGGTTACTTCCCAAATGCACCAAAATTCCTGAATGGAAAAAATATACAGCTTATGGGCTTATAGTATGATCATTTACATTTTATACTATTGTACACATTTATTTTCTTTTATTTAACTGAAACTTTTTTTAGATATTGTCTAATTTTTTCACTTGTATTTAATTAAAAGCATGGTTTGCTAACAAAATCTTAGAAAAGTATTACACACATATATACTGAATTAACCTAAGACTACCTAGTATAATATTGTGTTGTCACCATCTATAATGAAAGAATTTAATTGGTTGAGGCTTAGGGACAATTTCTTTCTGCTCTCTCATCTTTGAACATAATAAAAATATTATAACATATATTGCATATAAGAAATAATAAAATTATCTAAAATATGAATAAATTATGTGATAATATTAACTAATGACAGGTACAACATATTTGTCTTTGAAAAGTCAACTCTTCATATAACAGAGGTATTCATTTCAATCTTATTTCCCCCAGCATACAATAAAGAACAGCATTTTCAAGAAATTAATATAGGAACTGTTTGTAAAGATAAACATATCCTAAATGACATATCTGAAATCCTTTTGTTAGCTAATTTAGTAGCTGTTTTGAAAAATGATAGTATTTAATATGATTATCTGATGTACAATTACATCTTAGATTATAATTTTTTAATTTAAAGTTGGCATTCTAGATTCACCTTGTTCTCCACTAAAACATACAGTAAACCAGGTTTTATAGTGCGACACTAGCAGTGTGCTTTGTATTGGTTTTACAGAACTAAGCCCTGTACTGCCATGGAACTATGCAGTCCTAACATATGGTGATTAAGATTTAATAATGACAGTGAAACACTTCAAGTACACATTGCCTACTTTCCAATTCTTCACTCTTCTGTAATGTTTCTATCCAAAAATTTAGCATGGAACTCTTTACTAACATGTTTTCTTTTCCTTCTTAACAAAATAAAGAGGTAACACTTTTACATTAGAACTTATCAAAAATATACATATATTTTAACAGCTTATTCATACGACAGTTGCCCTGATTGGATTTAAAACACATCTTTGCTGTTATTAAATCTGCAGTTACTTTTTATTACCCCTTTATTTTTTTAATAAATGGTTTCCATAACATCTATTATTCTTCCTCAAAAATAATATTCCCTTTCAATTTATGTTCTATGATATAGTTTTATACATAATCTTAATAACAGGAATAATCAAAACCTAACTTTCACAGTACAAACTAAAAATTCCAGTGTATTACAGAGAAACAAACACAGCATGATGGGAACTGCCTGTAAGTTACACGATTTTCTTTAGAGGAAGAAACTAACTACAGAGTCCAGTAAGAGTTTAGCTTTATTGGCAAAATACTTTTATAACTTAAAGGACATTCTTCTAGAGCCAGCTTTTAAACTCTACCAAGTTAGGAGGCAGGACATTCCTTAGCTTTTGTTGTTTCCTAATTCTCAACTTAAATTTGATAAATGCTGTTTGTTTGTATTGAAATGTTATTTGAATCTTTGTCCTGTCCCACAAAGTTTAAAGTGATCTATAATAAATGAACACCCTGAAAAAAGATAAATAAATAAAATATAGAAGTCAGGCTTGGCAAAAATACCTCCACCACAAGGTTATCACACATTATGGCATAATGTGCCAGGAACAGTGCTAAGCTCTAGAGATTAGAAATAAATAAAACTAAGTCTGCAATTTACTCATGTGCGAGTGAAAAATGATAGAAATACTCTAAAAGGAAAAGAAATGGATCACGGAACAGAGTGAGTACTAGAGCTCATTCTCACCACAATTATCAAAGAGGAATATACATCTTCAGAATTATGGCTTCCTTCAATAGCTTTGTTTCCTTGAACTGTCTTTGTCGCCATCAAGTTTAAAACAGACACATGTTCTACAGAAGAGGATTAGAATAAATTTTGAGGTCTTCCTACTCTCTTCATGCCATAATCCTATAGTAGACAAGACTTCCACCACCATTACCAGAGCAGTACCACCACCACACATTAATCATCTAACTTAAATGATTCTAAAAGAAGAAACTGAGGTCAAGTAAAACGACACAGTTGCTACAGTAGAAAATAATACCGATTCTTTGTGAGAAACAACATCTTGCAATAAATTTTGAATTGCATTGAATAGAATCTTGACCTTCATTTATGCTTGAGTGACTCTAAAGGGAACACATATCTATAAGAGATTTTAATTACTAAGCAAAAAATAAAACAACTAACCTTGGCCTCCTCATATGGCATCTCCTATTCTACTATTTAATCATAAAATGAATTCAGCTTCAGTTCAATGTTAATGTTTAAAATGTTTATGCCACATTATATGATGAACATTTAAAGTAAAATATTGGCTACAACAAAACTATGGATATCAGAATGGTTTCTAACTCTTTATGGTAGAGGAGAGAATGCTGGTATGCAGCAGGGGAAGAAACATATATTTCCAGAGCTAAAAACAAGAAAAATAAAATCACTGAACAAACCATTTGCTATACTATCCAAGAAAAAAAAAAAAAAAAGAGGACTCAAATTTTAAAAAAGTTAATAAGGAGACATTACAATTGATACACCACAAATACAAAGGATTGTAAGAGACTAATACAAATAATCATGAAATTCTCCAGGCAAGAATATTGGAGTGGGTAGCCTTTCCCTTCTCCAGGGGATCTTCCCAACCCAGGGATCAAACCCAGGTCTCCTGCATTGCAGGCAAATTCTTTACCAGCTGAACCACCAGGGAAGTCCAATATAAACAATTATATGCCAACAAATTAGACAACCTAGGGAAACTGATAAATTCTTAGAAATATACAATTTATTAAGCCTGAATTGCAAGGAAATATAACACCTGAACATACCAGTTGTTAGTAAGGAGATTTAATCAGTAATCAAAACCTCCCAATGAAGAAAAGTCCAGAAATACATGGCTTTCCTGGTGAACTCTACCCAACATTTAAAGAAGAATGAATGCCAGTCTTCAGGCTCTTCCAAAAAATATAAGAGGTGCGAAATTCCTGAACTAATTTTACAAGGCCCGCAATACCCTTGTGCCAAAACCAGATAAGAAAAAATTCAGTTCAGTTCAGTTCAGTTGCTCAGTTGTGTCAGACTCTTTGCGACCCCATGAATTGCAGCATGCCAGGCCTCCCTGTCCATCACCAATTCCCGGAGTTCACCCAAACTCTTGTCCATCGAGTCATTAATGATATCCAGCCATCTCATCCTCTGTCATCCCCTTCTCCTCCTGCCCCCAATCCCTCCCAGCATCAGAGTCTTTTCCAATGAGTCAACTCAGAGAGAAAATTACAAGTCACTATTCCTGATGAAAACAGATGCAAAAATCCTCAGCAGAATATAAGCAGACTAGTACAACTGTACATGAAAAGAATCATACAAAATGATCAAGTGGGATTTATTCCAGGGATGCAAGGACAGCTCAAAATATACAAACCACTGTGACACACCATGTTAGCAAAATGAAAGATAAAAATAATATAATTATCTCAATATATACAGAAAAAAACACTTGACAAAATTCAACATTTTTCATGATAAAAACTCTTAACACACTTGTTATAGAGGGAATGTATGTCAAATGATAAAGGGTATATATGCAAGCCCACAGCTAACATTAGACTCAACAGTGAAAAGCTGAAAGCATTTCCTCTGAGATCAGGAATAAGACAGGATAGTCTTGCCATTTTTATTCAATACAGTATTAGAAATCCTAGTTATAGTAATCAGACAAAAAATAAATAAATAAAATAAAATAAAAGGAAACCAAACCGGAAAGGAAGAAGTAAAACTTACTGTTCGCAGATGCCATGATGTTATATGCAGAAAATCTTAAAGATGCCACCAAAAAAAAACTTTTAGGACTAATAAACAAACACAGGAAAGCTTCAGGATACAAGATTAATATACAAACATCAGTTGCACTTGTATATACTAAGAACAAACTATGAGGAGGGGAAATTAAGAAAACAATCCTGTTTATAATTGCATCAAAAAGAATAAAATACTTAGAAATTAATCTAAGAGGTGAAAGATCTTTACACTGAAAAGTATAAGACATTCATAAAAAAAATATGAAGACAAATAAAATGGAAAGATATTCTATGCTTATGAATTGGAAGAATTGTTATTGTTGAAAGGTTGATATTTCAAAGCATTGGACAAACTCAATGCATCCCCATTAAAATTCCAAAGGCATTTTTCATGGAAATAGAAAATACAGTCCTAAAATATATATGGAACCATAAAAGACCTTGACTAGCCAAAGCAATTATAGGAAAGAAAAACAAAACTAGAGGCATTTCAGCCTCTTGATTTCTAACTATAATACAAAGCTTTACTAATCAAAACAGTATGATATGAGCATAAAAACCAATATATAGATTAATGCAATAGAATAGAGATCTCAATAATGAATCTACACATATTTAGTCAATTAATTTATAATAAAGGAGTCAATAACATACAAAGGGAAAAGGATAACCTCTTCAAAAAATGGTGCTGAGAAAACTGGATACACATGCAAAAGAATGAAATTGGACCCCTATTTTACACCACAAGGAAGAATCAACTCAAAACGGATAAAAGACTTTCAAAGTAAGACAGTAAGTGGCGGCAGAAAATAAGAAAAAGACAATAGCAGACTTTTAAGCATCCAAGTGTAACTTTCCGTCTTCATTTACTCTGACCTGTCCTTCCCTAATTCTCACATTGCTATTTACAGAACATCATAGTTTGTCTAGTATTTATTACATACCAGTAAGTGAATTTAAGTGATTTATACAGATCATCTCATTTATTCCTTATGCCTACTTTACGAGGTTGATATTATTACTCTAAGATTACCATTCAGAAAACAAATTTTGCAGAGGTGAAATAAGCTTTCTTAAACCACAACAGATTGTGGAAGTGAAAGTCTCAGATTCAAACTCAAATCTATGTGTTTCAAAGGACTCTGTTCTGAATCACTACACTATATTCAATGACTGAGGAAGAACATAATTAAGCAGTTTCTGCAAGTCTCAGGCATTGGATCCATTTGGCTACATTTTCCACTCCATCTGTATCACTACCTGTAACTGAAGTTTTATTGCTTCACAATAAAGTTCATGAAGATTATTCTGAATCAATAAGAAATGTTTGCCTCAAGCTCAGTATACTGTTTATTTAAGACAAGAAAGAAAGTAATTCAAAAAGATTTCCAACAAGGATATTTAAAATAAGTATACCCAGGCTTATGGGGTTAATCTTTGTTATCTAACAATTTACTCGTCTTTCTAGAATTATTCCTTCTGAATGGATATAGTTGAAGATTTACTCTAACACTTTTTAAAGATAAGCAGTGTTTTTTGTTTAAGTACAAAAATATTTGATGATTCTTTGGACAGAAATGTCAGCACACACAAGAATATGAAGAATTCACTGGAATATTCCACCTATTATTTGGGTAACAATATGGGATAGAGTAAGACAGTACTTATAAAGATTATATAATTGCAGACATGTATCACTATATCATCTATAAACACACTATGTGTGTATGTGTTTAGCTGTTCAGTTGTGTCCGATTCTTTGCGACACTTTGGACTATAGCCCGCCAGGCTCCTCTGTCCATGGGATTTTTCAAGCTAGAATACTGGAGTGGGTTGCCATTTCCTCCTCCAGGGGATCTTCCCAATCCAGGGATAGAACCTGCATCTCCTCTATCTCCTGCATTGCAAGCAGACAATAAACACACTAAATACATTTAAAAGCATTCAGCAATAATGTTAGGCTAATCAGATCTATACCATTTGTATTTTATGAATTTACTAAGGCTATTACTTGCCATATATATTTCAAGGTAGCATCCATAAAATAAACTGTGATTGGAATGCAATTCCATTTGAATCATAAAGTTAAATATCTACTTAACTATTTGGAAAGCTTTATTTATAACACGAAGAGTGCAGCTTCTTAAAAATCATCTTATTATGAAGTTTTAAGCATTTTATTCAGTATTATTTTTCTCTTACTTTATGATTTAAATATCTTTTAAAATAATTTCCATCAATGCCAAAATGTATATTTTTAAAGGAAAAATTAAAACTATTTGAGAAGCTAAATTTGATGTGAGCTAGATCTATTACAAAAGGCTCAGAAACAAAAAAACTATGGATATTATGCAGAATGTATGTTCCTTTCACATTAGAGAAGCTTTTCCTTCACTGGTACATACTCATAGCTAGTAAGAGTTGTGAATAGCAGGGCTCTCAAAGCAAGGCCTTTTCCATGGAGGGCCCTTGTCTTTGTAATTACCTCCTACTCCAGCTCTGTAAGAGTCTGTTGAAAGACAGAATTCCAGGAAAATTGATTTTCATTTTGAGAAAGAGCATAGTTGATGTATGAGGAATTTCATTGCTATAGAATAATGTAGTTTTGTGCTACAGTGTTTTCTATAGACTTTCATATGTGAATTCATGGGCTCGTTATCAGAGTAATAAACAAATCTTTAAAAGTAATTCTAAATAACTGAAAGCAATCTCCTAAACAAAAATGCCCTGAAGGAAAATTTTAACCTATTCTAAGAGTGAGAGAAATGATCACAAGGTTATAAAAAGAAATTTTATGGTTGGCATTTGTATTGCACTCTAAAAGTTCCAAAAGATTAAAATTCTTAGGAGCATTATTTATACCTTCAAATTACCTTTATTAAGCATCTCCTTTAAAACATCTGCAATAATAAGACTTCTGTGTAATAAAGGTAACAGGTGGAGCCTTTGTCGTAGAGGATAGTCTAGTAAAGTACACAAACAGAAGAAGGAACTGTCATAAAAGCAGTCTGAGCTCAAACCAGGATTTATTGCTACAATCAGTATTTTTTAGTAAATAGTGAAAAGCAGTATCTATGTAGGAGTGGAACATAGGCCAGATGACCTAATGACATAAAAAAGGACAGGAGAAGTTGGTCAATAACAAGGAAAACTTTTCACATTTGGTTTAAACCTAGCCTTACATGTAAGTAAAACAGAAACTAACAAGTACAAATAATAGTGGGCTGTGTACCACAAAAGCATATTTTAGCAAATATACTTTTTTAAAGCTTTTGTTGAACATAGTAGCTATAAATAGCATAGAAGTATCACTATGCAACATATGTTTAAGAAACAGAGACTGCAAGTTAGGTACCTCTGGGATTCATAGTAACTCAAAGACACTTAATACCATTTAGTAAATTTATTTATTTCTTAATTTATAATCTAATGAGCTACTTTTCCCTCCAATATAGAAAAGGGAGACTAGCCACACTCATTTTAGAGGAGTATACTGCTTCTACTTTCTCCTACTCATGAGAAAGGTTTTCCTCAAAGAAACTTTACTTCTACATGTAGATAACCTTAGCATTAGTCTTTTCTGCCAAACTGAATATAGGATGAGTAGAAACATGCCTCACAATACAGTACTGAGAGCTAAAAAATCAAAAGAAAAATAACATAAAATAGTCTGAAAATAAAAAATTAACATATATATATATATGTATAGTTTTATTAATATGACAAAAAACGATAGAAACAAAAGTACTTCTTTTTGGTCTATTAAGATAGAGGATGTATATTCTGTAAAATTTGCCCAGATTCCTTTACAATTGCAAGAGAAGCATAAAAGTTTTTACCTGTAAGAGATAAAGTTTTTTTTTTTTTAATTATGCTTCACAGTTAAATATTGAGTTGAACGAAAGAATGGTGATGTTCAATAAGTAGATATTATGAAAAGAATATATCATGTTCTTCCACAAAATATCTCTGGGTACCTTTCGAGCAGGTAGAATTGTAACTCTATTGAAGAAATTTTTTTTCCAAGTAGGTAGCTATCTCAAACACCAACTTTGTTTCTAAATTGTGATAAATGCAACAGAAGTGATGGGAGGAAGATCATTTGAAGTGTAAACAGTTTAAGCGTAAGAAATCTAAGCAGGTCTGAGTCCTACTTAGAAAATTCAGGAATTCTCTAAAGATGGCAGCATTATAATTGGACTTAAGATGATTCTGGAGAGTAAGATCATGAAAACAGAAGGTTATTTCACTAGCCCAAATGTGAGATTGATGAAGAAAATATATGTTATAAGGGGAAAACATAAAACAATTAAGCAATAAAAAACAATGCCACTGTTGAGATTTGATAGAAATGGAGAACACAATAGAGTCCCTGAAGTCTTCGGAGAAAGATAGTGAAAGGTTGTGTTTATGAATATTAATCTGGCATTTATTTTATAGGATGGATTGAAAATAACATTTTTGAGGTAAAAAATAATTTATAAGGTTATTAAAATATGCTAAAAGAGAAGGTAGAAATTTCAAGTAAGAATGTGAATGAACAAGAATCTAGGTATAAAGAATTTATAAAGTGATTCATCACTATTACCATCAATAATATCTAGGGTCCCTAGTACAGAGCATAGTGCAATATGCTCACTCAGAAAGTACAATGAAATATATGTTCCTAGGTAAACAATTTCTGCCCTTCAAGTTGACAATATACCAAAAATCATAGACATAGATGATTTTTTTTAGCACCCAAGCAAAAAGAGTCTCCCAAGGGAATTTTTTATGTAATACAGATAGATAGATAGATATACACACACACACATATATATACATACAAATTCACAGATTTGAAGAAAAAAATTTTTTTGTGCTATTTATTCTTATTGGTAAATAAAAGACTGATTTCAAAGTGGCAAATAAGAGCAGGGGATAAAAATAATCAGATGACTTTGATTATGTCACAGATAATTGAAAGGAGAAGGCAATGGCACCCCACTCCAGTACTCTTGCCTGGAAAATCCCATGGACGGAGGAGCCTGGTGGGCTGCAGTCCATGGGGTCGCCAGGAGTTGGACACGACTGAGCGACTTCGCTTTCACTTTTCACTTTCACGCATTGGAGAAGGAAATGGCAACCCACTCCAGTGTTCTTGCCTGGAGAATCCCAGGGACGGGGGAGCCTAGTGGGCTGCCATCTATGGGGTCGCAGAGAGTCGGACATGACTGAAGCGACTTAGCAGCAGCAGCATGTTAATATATTACCTTCTAATTTCTTCAAATAAAAATTACGTGGCACTAAAAAAGTTCTAAGGAACGTATGATTTACTTTTTAAATGTTTAGGAGAAAAAAATCATTCAAATGTGTAGGCAAATGGTATACCTGTTAAGGGGGAAGGAACATAGAGGTGGATGTTTTAATGTGAAAGCAAAGGAATATAGGAAAGGTGTTTGTAGCATTTGCTACAGTTCCAAATAGCATGTAATATTATGCCCTCAGAAGATATTTATTTTAATATATTTAAAGTTTAATTTAGTAATCATTCTGCCATCAGATGAAATTTAAAGACTTCAAAATATACACTGAATGATTATGATTTGTATTACATACAGTTACAAAAATTGGCGTGTTTTCATGTGACAGGACATTTGTGTTTTGATTTCTGACACAGTTAGGAACTGATTAAATCTGATCCCTTAAAGAAAGTAAAAGATAGATGTTTTAATATTGGCATAAAAGTCCTTTCAAGAGTTCCTTTCATTACATTTTATGCCTTCAATGTAATCATCTTTATTAAATGATTTTCTTATTATAGAAGGAGGTGCAAGATTGAATGTACGTCACCATTGTCATATTTGACAGATGAACTGAATATTCCAAAGGACTGATACACGAAAAGCATATTTTTTCAGAAAAAATATCCATGTAGAAATTCTTCAAAGTAGAAACATTAGAGAATTATGTCAGAAACATATTACACTGACTAGCAAAGTCTGAATCCAAGACTTTCTTCACAAAAACTGGAACATTTGTGTAAGAATTACCAGTACTTTCTGCCTTCTAGGATGGAGATTGGCAGAATTATATTGGGAACCAACTAATCTTTTGTAGTCAGAAGGACCATGCCAGGAGACCCTACTTTTTATTCAGATATTCATATACATCCTTTCGGGGAGGCCTGAACACTGTGGGCAAATCAAGTGCAGATACTCCAGACGGAGGTAAAAAGTGTTCTGTTTAGTAATGTAACTGGTGTGTCCTTCAGAATAATCCAGACTCTATAAACTCTGTTAGCTAGAGTCCTCCTAAATCTTAAAGTCCTAGATTTAGGTAGCTTCCTACATGAAATAATATATTATTGAGAGAATAGAAATCAGGAGGATACTGAGAATGGAGATGACAAAACTGCAGGAGGGAAAGGACAGTCCCAATACTTCCCTTCCTCTACAGAGTAAATGGAATTAACAATGTTGGGTAAACTACAACATGGATCAGAAGGCTATTGTCCCAGGCATGTGTCACTTAAGGTTGAACAATCAAGAGTTTAGGAAATATTTTGGACCAGGATTTATCATGTTAGAACTATGGAGGTGTGGGCTGAGAAATCTTCCTGAAAATAACCTATCAGAGGAAGAAGGTAATCCAGGGGATCAAGGTCATGGGGGTTAGACAGATCAAAGGTGCTGTCTTATCTCTTTCCAGTAGCTAGTAATAAATGTGGCAACAGTTTGGTCAAATCTCCAAGGCAAGCAGATGTCTGAAAAACATTTAGATTGAGGAAAAAATTGACTCCTGCCAGTGGGGAGGCCAGTTATTACAGAAGCTAGACAAAGAGGCACAGTTAGGGAATCTGAAGTCAACTTGGGGCTTTTGGCTCTTAAAAAAAACCACTCCAGTTCCAACTGATGCTACATTTAAGTATTCCACCTCATATTATCCTAGAGGTAATGCCCCAACCCAATCACAATCACCAAAGTCTGTGATTTTAGTTTAGTTTTGTTGTGAAGCAGTGGGAAAGACACATGCAAACTTGTCAAAGTGGCCAAGAAGGAGCCAGAGCCATTCTACCCTATGGCTAGCATCCATCAGAGGTTACCGTGATGGAGAGTTGTGCAAAACAGAAAGCATTCCATGGGGGTCACTGCAAGTGGAGGAGCATTGCTGTAATAGGTAAGAAAGACACTGAAATACCTACACCAAGGCTTCATGCGGGAGAGCACTAGAAACTTCTCCAAAGGAGCTCAGAATGACTCAAGGGGATACAATTTCTAGCAATTAGCCCAATGAGGGGCTTGGTTTTAATCATTTAGATATATAAAATAAATGTGTCTTATTTTGTATTCAGGCTGGAAGGGATCCACGATATCTATGTTGAGCAAATAATGAAGTTTTTATGGTAATATTCATAAATAGTAGATTAAAATAGAAATATTGAATATTATATCTCCTGCACTGCAATTTTTATATTGTTAATTTTACGTTTTCCTTGTTAAAGCTTAAGCTTTTTGGCTTGTGATAAAAGGAAATGTTCTAAAGGCTAAAATTTGCTAAAATCATACAGTCAAGAATAATAACTCTCCAAGTCAGCTGCATAGGATTGATGGGAAAGAGGGGTGCTTAGACAATGTAAGTAAAAATGCATTCTAAACTTTACAATTTATATAAGATAGTATGCGATACATTTTAAATTCTAAGATTTTTTTTAAAAACTTATTTAATACCTTTAGATTTGTTCATTTATAATTTATGAAACCTCTTTGAACTTTAGAAATTTCGATCTTCAGGCTTTCTTAACTTTTTTTTTTTTTTGGTTTTTTTTTTAAATTTTATTTTATTTTTAAACTTTACATAATGCAAAAGTTGCATGGAGGGGAAATTGTGTGAGAAAAACATTTTCAAAAAACACTAACTCTTCTGATAATGTTAAGTATTTAAGTACAACCTTGGAAAACATTCAACTGAGGTTTAATTGTTAAAACCAGTGCTCTACACATCACAGTACAGGACAGTGCAGGTTTCAACAAAGCTAAATTATCAAGATGTTTATTGGAAATATGTTCTTCCCTTCATTATAAAGAAAATTATCTTGTCAGTCAAAAACAAATTATTTTTCTCCTCTCAGAACATGTGTTTGAAGCTTTTTAAAGTCAACAATAATTTATTATTGATATTTTAAGCTACTTAATGGTACCAAAAAATACAGTTAATGATAGATGTCCTGCCTACTAGTGCACTGCCCTATCCTTCATACCTAAGATTCTATTATTCTATTCTATAGTGTTTAACAGTTGCATATAAGCAGATGGAAATTATGGATATGGCATTATTGGGGGAGGGAGGGGAAAGGACCAAGGATGAAAATCAACACAAGATTTAAAGACCTAGTAGGAACAGCTGCCCTTAAAAATATTTTTGACTGGGGTGAAATGGTACCTCATAGTGGTTTTGATTTGCATTTCTCTGATAATGAGTCATGTTGAGCATCTTTTCATTGTTTGTTAGCCATCTGTATGTCTTCTTTGGAGAAATGTCTATTTAGTTCTTTGGCCCATTTTTTGATTGGGTCATTTATTTTTTTGGAGTTGAGCTGCAGGAGTTGCTTGTATATTTTTGAGATTAGTTGTTTGTCAGTTGCTTCATTTGCTATTATTTTCTCCCATTCTGAAGGCTGCCTTTTCACCTTGCTAATAGTTTCCTTTGTTGTGCTGGAGAGGGTGTGGAGAAAAGGGAACCCTCTTACACTGTTGGTGGGAATGCAAACTAGTACAGCTACTATGGAGAACAGTGTGGAGATTCCTTAAAAAACTGGAAATAGAACTGCCTTATGATCCAGCAATCCCACTGCTGGGCATACACACTGAGGAAACCAGAAGGGAAAGAGACACGTGTACCCCAATGTTCATCGCAGCGCTGTTTATAATAGCCAGGACATGGAAGCAACCTAGATGTCCATCAGCAAATGAATGAATAAGAAAGCTATGGTACATATACACAATGGAGTATTACTCAGCCATTAAAAAGAATACATTTGAATCAGTTCTAATGAGATGGACGAAACTGGAGCCTATTATACAGAGTGAAGTAAGCCAGAAAGAAAAACACCAATACAGTATACTACCACATATATGTGGAATTTAGAAAGATGGTAACAATAACCCTGTGTACGAGACAGCAAAAGAGACACTGATGTATAGAACAGTCTTATGGACTCTGTGGGAGAGGGAGAGGGTGGGAAGATTTGGGAGAATGGCACTGAAACATGTATAATATCATGTATGAAACGAGTCGCCAGTCCAGGTTCAATGCACGATACTGGATGCTTGGGGCTGGTGCACTGGGATGACCCAGAGGGAGGGTATGGGGAGGGAGGAGGGAGGAGAAAAGAGGGTTCAGGATGGGGAACACATGTATACCTGTGGCGGATTCATTTCGATATTTGGTAAAATTAATACAATATTGTAAAGTTTAAAAATAAAATAAAATTAAAAAAAAATTTTTTTGGCCTTGAGACCTGGTAGGAGTAGCTACCCTTAAAGATATTCTTGGTGAATTTGCTAGGAGAGAGGATGCAGCCACAACTGTGGTAGTCCAGAAAGCTTTACTGCCCCTTTCTTATTTGTACTAGTTTTATTTTAAAATCATGATTACACGGAATAAAAAAATAAGCACAGAGACCAGAAACTGACATTTGGATTCAAATAAATAGAAAGGTAATTATCAATATGATACAGAAAGCACCATCTTCAAAACAAGATGGAAAATATCATTTATTAAATGTATAGCACTCAACATTTTATCTATTTCATTTGATAAACAAAAAATCCAAAAGACAGATATGACAGTTCCCATTTAACAGATAAAAAAATGGGCTGAGAGAGGAAGCTTGCCCAAACCAAACAACTGCTAAGTACTTGAACTGTTTGATGTTCTTTCCATTATGCCAGAGATACTACCCTGGAGAATACAGCACTAAACACAAAATAAAAATCAGAATCATAGCTTCCTCAAATGTTTTCTTAGGAAATTATATCAGATCTAAATCATTTTAGTTTGTGGATACTTCTGAAACCTGTTTTGTAAGGAACACAAGACAATAGAACAGACACTCTCCCTTCCACACTGAGCTGGAAGATTAGAATAAAACAGGTACAAAGCTATGCTATGACTTTTTGCACTTCTTCCAGGCTAGTGGGGGCGATATCTACTAAATTCAAGGTAAGGTGAACCCCTGCTAGTGTAACTTAGTTCAAAAACAGTTAAGATAATTAATACAAGGAAAAAATATATGCACAAACAATATTATCTTTAAAAAATTATGTTCTTCACCATTTATCCTTATGTGTGTATTTAGTCAGTCAGTTGAGTCTCTTTGTGACCCCATGGACTGTAGCTTGCCAGGCTCCTCTGTTTAGGCAAGAATATTGGAAAGCGTAGCCATTCCCTTCTTTGGAGGATTTTCTCAACCCAGGGGCTACTGTGAAATACATCTCTCTGTTCTTTCATAAACAGATTTCTTCTAATAATATCCCCATGTGTATTCCACTCGAATTTCAAATTTTCTAATACCAAAGACCAAATTGTCTTCACTAAGGTCCTAATGATTACCAAGCTGCTAAATTCATGGATAGTTTTCAGTTCTCATCTTTCTTGACTGTACAGCAGCTTATGATACTGTTGACTGTATATTCCTTCATGAAACCCAACCCTGCAACGGTTTCCATAATACCACATTTCACCTTCTGCCTCCATCTTCTATGACAAAGTTTTACTAACTGCAACATACTCCTCAAAAGTAACCAACGCCACGGATTCTCAAGGCTTAGCCTTAGCGCCTCCATCTGTCCTGCACACAAAGACAATCTAATCAACACTTGTAGCTTGGCAACTGTAGAGTTACCAAACCAGCATATTAAACTGTCTTAACACTGTTAGCATAACACACAGATACCTCAAATTCTAAATGTCAGAAACTAAATTGACCATTTTCTTCCAAAAGTCTGCCTACTTTCAACCCTCAACCAGTGCTAGTGACAATCTAGAAATCATCTTTGGTACCCCTTTCTACCAATTGCTCTTATCCAGTAAATCACCTTTCCATTTTGCCTCCTAAAATATACCTTGAATCTTTCAATTTATCCCAAGTTCTTCAACCACCGCCCAAATAATAATCTACCATTAATATGCACCTAGAATACTGATTGCCTCTTAATTGGTCCCCTCAGATCTATTCTTTCTCCCTTCAATATTTTTTACAAAATGTAACGAGGGTGATCATTTTGAAACTCAATGTGACCACGTCACTCTGTTGTTTAAACCATTCAGCAATGCATCTTCAAGCTTGGGATACAGGACAGGATTCTGGCACTGTGTTGATCATATTCTACATACCTGACTTACCCCACCCCTGATTTCCACCACTCCCTCCTCACTCTCATCATTTCATCTCTCTGGCTTACTCCTGGCTCCTCAAATGCCTCATACTCTGTCTCCTAGAGCAGTCACATCCTATCCTTTCTGCCGGATATTCTTTCCCCTTGCTTTCTTATATAGTTAATTCCTATCTTTCTTTTCATGCTCAGCCCAAGAAAGTTTTCTTCAAGAAAGGCATTCTAACCTCTAAGACTAAATCAGGTCCCTAGGTACCCACTCTTAACAGTTCAAAGCAATACTCTCTTATAACATTAAAATTGTAAAAACTAACACAATAGTGTAAATCAACTCAACTGCAATAAAAATTATAATTGAAATTAAATAGGCAAGCAGTTATTTAATTACTGTCATTCCTACAAGCCTAAAAACTTATTGACTTAAGGACTAGATCATCCTCATTACTGTACCCCAACACAATGCTTTACATATTTTGTTTACAACAAATTTATGTTGAAGAAATGAATTGGCAATAGTTAACATTCATCTTTATTCTTTTACTTCTAACCAACACACCAACATATCTTACTCTGGTGTTTGTTCTCTACCCACCCCCCAGTAAAATTATTTTACTTCCAAAAAATATTACCCATGACCTTTAGTTGTCAAATATGGAAGATATATATGAGCTTATAATACTGAATTCCCCACATCCTTTAGCACTTACAATTATTTTCTTATTCTTGAAACTGTATTCTAACATAATGATCTTCTGTTTTCTCCAGTTACTGTTCTTTCCTTCCTGGTCAGTCTCCTTGGCACATTGTTCATCTGCTTGTTCCCAGGGTTACAGCCCCAGCTCTCTTCCTCTGCGCACTCTCCTCAGGAATATACTACTTTTGTTAGTGTATTATAAATATTATGTCAAAATTTCACATTTTTACTACTATATCATACACATTTTAATGATGAAGACACTTAGATATTAAAAGATTAATTGAATTTCTAAGGTCACAGAGTAATTAAGGAATTGGGGATTTGAATCCAATCAGACTCATTCAAGAACAGATTTATTGCCTTCCTTCTGCATTATAATTCAAACCATTTAATTGACAATCCCTTTACCATGATGATTCTCAAATCTTTGTCTCCACCTCAAGTAACTCTAACTATTCTGATATCCACCTGCTAACTGAACACCTCCACTTAGTGTCACACAGCATTTTAAAAGCTGCTGCTGCTGCTGCTAAATCGCTTCAGTCGTGTCCGACTCTGTGCGACCCCATAGATGGCAGCTCACCAGGCTCCCCTGTCCCTGGGATTCTCCAGGCAAGAACACTGGAGTGGGTTGCCATTTCCTTCTCCAATGCGTGAAAGTGAAAAGTGAAAGAGAAGTCGCTCAGTCGTGTCTGACTCTTCACGACCCCATGGACTGCAGCCCACCAGGCTCCTCCGTCCATGGGATTTTCCAGGCAAGAGTACTGGAGTGGGGTGCCATTGCCTTCTCCGATTTTAAAAGCTACATGACCCCAAAACTGAACTCTTACCTTCACTCAGTATTTTTTTCTAAATTTCTTGTAAGACATCAAGAAATCAATCAAAAATCAATTAAAATCTTGTAAAACATCAAGACTTGTGTGGGGGTCATCACCATGACCCCCACACAAGTCTCAAATACCCAAGTCCAAGTCCTCCCTCTCCCTCATCCCTACTGATACCAGTTTCACTCCCAAAGTTCAAGAGATTTTTCCATCTGTATACTCTTATACACATTCATTATTTTGCACTTACATCAGTGCTCTGATAGTCCATGTTTTCTTTATTATTCATCTGTACAATATTGCCTTCTCAACTGGTCTATCTAAACTTACTTACTGATTTTGCTTATATCCTTCTTACTGCTGTCCAAGTGAATGTTCAAGTACATTGATTTGACTGAGACATTTCTCTATTTTACAGCATTTAATGACTTACTGTCACTTTCAAAATAAGAGCTTAATTATTTAGCAAAAAGTACAAGGGTTAACATTTTTGTCTGCCTCTTGTGTATATATTTATCCTTCCCTCCTATTAGTTTGCTTGCATCCTAAGTTCCAGTCATACTAACCACTTAAAATTCCTCTGAAGTGCCATTCTTTCCTCATGATTTCCTTTGGACAGAACCCTTTTAATCTCAACACAAACTATTCATACTTTACAGCCAGCTGAGATGTTGCATCTTTCAAATGAGCTTTCCTTGATCTTCACCCTGGGCCTAGTTATCTCAAATACCCAACCCACAGTGTCTTTAGAATGCTTACATCCTTTGGCAAAAGAATACCCACACTTTAATGAAGCTGTATACGAACAATCTGTTTCCAGGTTGCTATCTTTGTTCTTTTCTCACTTAGTCCAGTGCCTGGCTCACAGCTGAAATATTCAGTGAATGATAAGTAAAAGCCTATATAACTAAAGTCCACATTTATTTCCTATTTCCTATAGAATAGACATTATTATTTTCCAAGTTTACATTCTTCAGAATACTACATAATAGATATTTTTCAAAAATCCTTACCATTTTTATATAAAGAATAAAATAATGTATCCTTAAAACAGATTTTTCTTTTAAAAACCATTGCTGAACAACATCCAAATAGCCATTCGGTTTTCTTATCACAGAAATCCTATCTTCAAATTCCTAACACACTGATGATAAGAAATGAATAGAAATAATAAGCATTAGACTGCTAGTAATAACAACATGACTTGAAATGAATTTTTTAAAATAGTGAAATTTCATGGGGTATTTTTTTTCCATTTAAGATTTCTTATTTCATTGTTTTGAGAAAAGAAACAATTTTACTGCTGCAAAGGGTATCAAGTTATCTTACCAAATTAGAGATGTCTGAATGATTTATGTTAGAATTAAATAAAGTCTCTTAAATCATTTGTCAATAATCACTGTGTTCAGTTTTAAGAATTTATCTGGTTGTTTAATTACCACTATTTTTTGTAATATCTAGTCTCTAATTATCTACAGTGTGTTTCCAAATGATAAACCAAGTTAAAAGATGGAACTAATATTGTTTAGATCATGAAAATATTATTCCTGCATGAGAAATAACATAGGACCTGAATAATTATAGTCAGATGGAAATTTTTTAGTGACCCTAAAAACCTAAAAGACATTCTTACTACAAACAAGAGTAAGTACTGATATGCCCATAAATTCATTAAACAGCAAAATCCAACTCACTAGCATGTAATATAAAATTATAAGCAAGAAATATTACTAAGGTAAAATCCACAGTGGACAAATAAATAAATGTGGAATATTGAAGGAATATATCCCAGTCTTTTGACACTTACCCAATGAGGGTGAGTCCTGCTACCCACAAACTATCTAAATATTGGGCTGTGAGGACTAACTCTGAAGTCACAATCTGTAACCAACTTTTCTAATAGTGTATCCAAAAAACTGACCTATTCCTTTGCTATGAAGCAACATCAAGTTGAAAAATCCTTCCAGAATTCTTGCTTTGTTCACAGGCTTTGTCCATTTTTCCTTTGAATTCCTGTTCTTAGACTCTCCCTCATCTCCCTGACTCCTGTCTCCTGCTCCCTCTTGCTTTCTCATGTGGTGTTTTGAGAGCATTCTCTGGTGGCTCAGTTGGTAAAGAATCTGCCTGCAATGCAGGAGACTCCAGTTTGATCCCTGGGTTGGGAAGATACCCTGGAGAAGGAAATGGCAACCTACTCCAGTATTCTTGCCTAGGAAATCTCATGGACAAAGGAGTGTGGCAGACTGCAGTTTATGGGGGTACAAGTCAGACACAACTTAGAGATTAAACCACCACACCACAGTGTTTTGTACCTGGTAACTAATGTGGTTACCATTAGGAAAAAAATGAAAAAGCTGGCTTAAAGCTCAACATTCAGAAAATGAAGATCATGGCATCTGGTCCCATCACTTCATGGGAAATAGATGGGGAAACAGTGGAAACAGTGGCTGACTTTATTTTTTGGGGCTCCAAAATCACTGCAGTTGGTGACTGCAGCCATTGTATTAAAAGATGCTTACTCCTTGGAAGGAAAGCTATGACCAACCTAGATAGCATATTAAAAAACAGAGACATTACTTTGCCAACAAAGGTCTGTCTAGTCAAGGCTGTAGTTTTTCCAGTGGTCATGTATGGATGTGAGAGTTGGACTGTGAAGAAAGCTGAGCACCAAAGAATTGGTGCTTCTGAACTGTGGTGTTGGAGAAGACTCTTGAGAGTCCCTTGGACTGCAAGGAGATCCAACCAGTCCATTCTAAAGGAGATCAGTCCTGGGTGTTCATTGGAAGGACTGATGCTGAAGCTGAAACTCTAATACTTCGGCCACTTCATGAGAAAAGTTGACTCATTGGAAGAGACTCTGATGCTGGGAGGGATTGGGGGCAGGAGGAGAAGGGGACGACAGAGGATGAGATGGCTGAGTGGCATCACCGACTCAATACACGTGAGTTTAGATAAACTCTGGGAGTTGGTGATGGATAGGGAGGCCTGGCGTGCTGCAATTTATGGGGTCCCAAAGAGTCAGACACGACTAAGTGACTGAACTGAACTGAACTAATGTGGTCCTTTAGTCACTAACCTTTGTTATAAACTGTGCTTTCTTCTCTATATCTATTCCCTCACTCAGTCCAGGACACTCCTGCAGAGTACCATATTAGTCCCACATTTCATATATTAATCAAGGTAGGCCATGTTGAGCTGTAGTAATAAATTTCAAGAAATCTGTGGCTTAAAACAAAATCTCTGGGCTCACTCTAAGTCTGCTGCAGGTCCAGAAGCTCTGTAAGGCAACATCAATCCAAGCAATGATTCAGAGGTTTGGATGGGTCCATTTTGTGGTTCTACAATCTTAAGAAGAAGCTTATGATCACTGTGGCAGGAGAAAAAAATAACTCAGGAGTCTCACAACAGTTTTTAAATGCTCTGTCCTCAAAGAAACAAAGGTTACTCTCACAATCTAGTAGCTTGACAATTCACATAGTCCCATCTTATTCAAAACTAGATTACAAATGTGAAGACACATACACATTTGGTAACCAATACATATCTCATCCAGATAACTTAATACCTTTTTCCACTTCAAAATATAGTAGTAGTCCCAATTAAATTAGCTTTATACTCAAATTAAAAGAGAATTACCAAATTTAAGAAAAATGATGAACTTTAAATGACAAGTTTACTTCTGAAAAATCACATTTCTGATTTTTTTTTATTAAATGAGAATGAGAGGCTTAAAGTTTAATAAAAATTTTCAAGGATGGCATAAACCAAGATTGTGTTGTTCACATAAATCCCTTTGTCTTCTATGAAATAACAGAAAAATGGAGTGGGTGATTATTCAGCAAAAATAACATGCATTATAGGTATTTTTAAAGTTTTAAAATGAGCAACAGAAGCTCAGAATTTCATCTGAACATCATAAATCACATCTCTCATTGTTCATATACATGTGTATGCGTGCATGTGTGCACATATACACACACGCACAAACACACACTGAAACTACTGACTAGTGATGTCTCAGTCTAATGAAGGAGATTCTGAAGCACATAGGTAAATACCAGTTCAAATTAAGAAACTAGTGTGGTAATAAAAAAAAGTCTACTTTTTTGAGAGCCTTTTTTGTAGAGTCAGCTAAATCAAATAGATTATTTGGTGGAAAGAGGGAAAGAGATTCAAAAGAATCATAAATATGCATGGTTTACAAAGAAGCTGTATCTTCCTCATTGTTACTGAAATTATAAGGCAGTTAAGGATGTAGGTATTAAACAATAAATATTTGAACAGTATTACATGTCCAAAATTCTTGGGAGTAGTTGATTGCGAATATAGCTATAAATAAATCCCCGTCCTTGAAATGCTTACAGTCAAATAAATATACCACATTCACTCTTAATCTCTAAATAATTGAAATATGTATGGTCAACACAAAGAACACTAAAACTTGAATAGCATGTTTCATTTGAATTCACATGATAATGTTCAAGTAGTACAACTACTTGGTATCATTATAATACCCTTGCTGCTGCTGCTGCTACTGAGTCGCTTCAGTCGTGTCCGACTCTATGCGACCCCATAGACGGCAGCCCACCAGGCTATCCCGTCTACTGGGATTCTCCAGGCAAGAACACTGGAGTGGGTTGCCATTTCCTTCTCCAATGCATGAAAGAGAAAAGTGAAAGCGAAGCCTCTCAGTCATGTCCGACTCGCAGCGACCCCAGGGACTGCAGCCTAAGGGGCTCCTCTGTCCATGGGATTTTCCAGGCAAGAATACCCCAAATATAACCGAAAATATATGAAATATACACTTAAGAAATTGAAGTATCATTAGAGAAACAGATAAACTAACTACTTTAAAACAAAGTAGAATACATCGGTATTATCAGAGGTCCAAACCATGCTAAGTAAATGCAAAAAATCAAGTGGTTCCAATTTGAGCTATGAAATAAGGTAAACAAAAGAGGTCCTAAAAACACTGGTCCTTAAGGGAAAATGGGAGTTCAGTTCATGAGCAAGTGAGGCAAGGAGATGGACCTACTAAATAGTGAGTGAATCCTCAAGAGAATATAAAAGAATATTCAGTGAATTGATAAAATATAGAGTAGGGTAGTCACGCAAGGGATTTCAAGACCAAAAAGACAGGTGGCAGAAAAACTATTAAAGAGACTCTGGACTGGAATGTCAAAATTGGGTTCTATTTTGTACATAATTGAGTAATATGCAAAACTTTAGAAAGAAAATAAGCTAATTGATTTAAACCATACTGTATACAGTTTTACATTATTTACTCCAGTATAAAAGACAAATTGAAGAAGAGGCTTCAGGTAGTGAAACAATGATAGAAAATTGTTTAGAAAATAATGACACAACTAAGTGAAGAAGAAAATAAGGAATCAAATACAGCAAGTATTTTAGTAGCATGACTGATTAAAATGAACACATGTATACCTGTGGTGGATTCATTTTGATATATGGCAAAATCAATACATTATTGTTAAGTTAAAAAATAAAAATAAAAAAAAATCTAATCAGTTATCCGGAGGAAGGAAGGAAAATGAACATGGTCCTTCTCTTGGAAACCAAAAGGAAGCTGGAAGCCGACAATCACTGAATGAGATAAAGGATACAGAAAGAACACAAATACTTTAAATATTAAGTATACGTTGATATTGACCATGGGGCTTCCCTGGTGGCTCAGGTAAAGAATCTGCCTGCAATGCAGGAAGCATGAGTTTGATCCCTGGGTTGGGAAGATTTCCTGAAGAAGGAAATGGCAACCCACGTCAGTATTCTTGCCTGGAAAACCCCATGAACAAGGAAGATGGGTGGACTACAGTCCATGTGGTCGCAAGAGTTGGACACGACTTAGTGACTATACCACCACCACCCACTGACCATATTTAGTATGTGATAAATTTGACATACAACAGAAGATTAACATTCACATCTGTGGTCAGAAGAGAAGTCAGCAATAGAGATTATAGATGCTAGTAAGCGGCATGTACCTAATATAATGGTTGAGAACATGATGTAGAAAATGTTACCTGGGCAAAGATATAAGATGATCCTGTTAGGTAGTTAGAATAGGAAAAATGAGTCCAGAATGGCGATGACTAAAAGCCAAAGAAGGGGAAAGCCCACAAAAATAGAACAAACGAAGGTCAGAGGACCGGAGGACCTTGGGTAAAACAAACAGCACTCCTGGCTAGCCCCATTTACACAGGACAGGCCCACGGGGAGGAGAAAAAACATATAAAAAGAGGAGCCAAAATTGGGCCAGGGGCTTTCTCTTCATGTCTTTTGGGTTGGTCCGCCCTCACACATCAAGGATGTATTTTCCTTTTCTTTCTAAATAAAACTGAGCTGTAACATGAGGTTGTAACACTGATCCATCTGGGGAGATTACACGGGGCTGTAACGCTGGCCCATCTGTTGCTTCAAATTTTTGTTGCAATGAGACAGAACCAAGGAAATTACAAACTACCGCAACAATACTATATCATGGAAAACTCATTTTTGAGGAGTAATCTAAAAAACTGGGAGTCAACCAAGGAAAGTAAGAATCAAAGAGAAAGAACAGAGGCAATAGAGAAAAGCTTCGAATCTGTAGTCTGTCCCTGAACTGTTTTCAATTTCCCAGTACTATACACAGTCCCATACCATCCCCAGGCATTAAAAATTTGAACCACACTGTTTCCAAAACATGCTATGCTTGTCCCCAACTCAGTGTTTCCTTGTACTATTTAAATAGCTTGGAATTCCCACCCACTAACCCTTTCAAATACCACTTACCCTGTGAAATTCCCCCGCTCTTTGTCCCACAATGTTTTACTCAGCAAACTTCATTAGAGCACACATCACCCTGTATGGTAATTGTTTTTGCGTCTGTTTCCCTCAAGTAAATGGGAAATCCAGGTGGGTCAAGGAGGGCCTTATTCAACTTCTAAAGTCAAGGCTTTGCACATAACGGGCATCTAAAGAACACTTACTGAATGCAGAAGGTTTAGTGGATTGTAATGCTATAGGATTTTCAGCAGTTAGAATTAGCACGGAGAATAGGAAGTTGCATTTGCTATTTAGAAGGAAGTGATGACCTTTGTAAGAATGATTTCACTGCAGTACTGTGGGTAGAAGCCAGATAATAAAGGATTAAGGAAGGAGTGGGTAGTAATTAGATAGAAAACCTACTGCTATAATTTGCTACTAAAGGGCAATTGAGAGATGAGAGAGTAACTTGACAGGGAAGAAGTGTTGAGGGATGGAATTTTAAGGATAAGGAAATCTTGAGTACATTTTTAAGCTGAAAGTAGATATTTAAGAAATCAAATAATAGAAGTAACTGTGTGATGTAGAGAGGGATTAAGAGAGAGAGAAATCAGGGGTACAGGAACGTGTGTGCTTGATCATTCAGTAATGTCCAACTGTTTGCGACCCCATGGACTGTAGCCCTCCAGCCTCCTCTGTCCATGGAATTTCTCCAGGCAAGAATACTGGAATGAATTGCTTTTTCCTCCTCCAGGGGATCTCCCAGACCCAGGGATCTAACCAGCGTCTCCTGTGTCCTGTGTCTCCTTCACTGGCCGGCGGATTCTTTACCACTGAGCTACCTACAGGCACAGGTATGTGCATGCTAAATCGCTTCAGTCGTGTCCAACTCTGTGCTACCCTATGGACATCAGCCTGCCAGGCTTCTCCGTCCATGGGATTCTCCAGGCAAGAATACTGGAGTGGGTTGCCATGCCCTCCTCCAGGGGATTTTCCTGACCCAGGGATTGAACCTGAGTCTTTTAAGTCTACCTGCCCTGGAAGCAGTTCTTTACCATTAGCAACACCTGGGAAGCCCAAGGGCACAGATAGCTGAAAGCAAATGGGAAACATTCCTCTTCTGAGATTAGAAGGGAAAGGAAAGGTAGTGTCCCTGTAGAAATCTTCTATTGTAGATGAGAAAAACTGAGAGATCTCTCTTCTTACTGTATGGTTTCTCTGATTAGGTGGTGAATTATTCTGCCATCTTCCATGAGTGTAGGAGTAAGGAATGAAATATGAAAAACTGGATATTGAATAAAGAAAGGTAGCATAACTATATAATTTAGTAACAAACAGAAAAATCCATTTTATTTGAACTGAGGCTAAATATTTTAAAGTCCCATAGTTAAGTAACTAATTAATAAACTTTAACATCCTTGTCATACGTAATAAATATGAGCCTGGTTAACAAAATACCTCAGTTAATAGAGAGTTATATAAACCATGAGCTAGCTTGATAATTTTGACAGGTATATTTTTCTTAAATTGCCCTTAGTACCAAAATTAGATGACTCCTAACTTTGACTCTATTACCTATTTGCAATAGAAAATACTTCAGGATCCTACTCTGCCTTGGAGTCAGGAGAATCATCTCTAATTTTCATGGTACTTGTAGTCTAAAAATATAAATCAAGAAATTTAAGGTCAGTAGAAATCTAGAAAAAATAATTAACAGTGTGTGTTTTGTTATATTATATACATATTTCTTACATTAGACTGCACTAACTCCAAAGTCAATTTTTCAAGTTTTTAAAACTGTCTCCTTTAGAAAAATGTGGCTTAAAATAGACTAAAACAATTTAAAAACACAATGCTTAACTCAAAAATTATTTAGAGATTCTACATTTTTTTCCAAACCCTAATGATACTGGAATTTTTCTTACTTTAATCCACTGTAAAGTACCACACATTCATTGTGTCATTTATCATCCTCAAAATTTCACCCTGAAGCAGGTTCCTGAAACAGTACTGTGGATAAGAGGCTGAGGTTTGACATCAAACAATCCTATTTAAATACTCAATCCACCATTTACTAGTTAAGTGATCTTGGCGAGAGCTTTAAACTATCCACACCTGTTACCTCTTTTGTGCATTGGGGACACCACCACCAATCTCATAGGTTTGTAATGAAGATAAACAATTGGCTGCACATAAACCATTTAAAAAGGTGCCTGGCACAGAATAAGCTCTCAGTCAATGGCAGCTGGACTTTCCAGGTGGTGCTAATGATAAAGAACCCTTCTGCCAATGCAGGAGTCACAGGAGATGCAAGTTCGATCCCAGGACTGGGAAGATGTCCTGCAGCATGGCAACCCACTCCAGTATTCTTTTCTGGAGAATCCCATGGACTGAGGAGCCTGGCAGGATATGGTCCATAGGGTCTCAAAGAGTCGGATATAACTAAACAGACTTAGCAAGCACACAATGGCAGCTATTGTTATCATTGATAGCCTTCTTCAGTTCAAGCATTTTCCTTCTGACATTTTTCCTTTCTTACTGAAACAAAGGTTTTTTTGTTTGTTTGTTTTGTTTTGTTTTTATCATCAAATACTTCTGTTCTTTGGAAGGACTGATGCTAAAGCTGAAACTCCAATACTTTGGCCATCTCATGCGAAGAGTTGACTCATCGGTAAAGACTTTGATGCTGGGAAGGATTGGGGGCAGGAGGAGAAGGGGACGACAGAGGATGAGATGGCTGGATGGCATCACCGACTCTATGGACATGAGTTTGAGTGAACTCCAGGAGGTGGTGATAGACAGGGAGGCCTGGCGTGCTGCAGTTCATGGGGTTGCAAAGAGCCGGACATGACTGAGTGAGCTGAAATGAACTGAACTGTGAAGGAAGAGTTGTTAATCTATTAAACAAATTTTAAAGTATTACCAATATATCACACAGTGTAATAGTAGTATTTCTGGACAAATCAACTCTATAAAGAAATATATCATATTAGATAAATATGCTAATGAAAATATGAAAACTAAATGCAGAGATTAAACTTTTCTTATTAAAATGCTTTATAGAGAACAGACTTTTGCATAACTTTCAAAAGTGTCATGTTTTTATGATTAACATTGGCAATTTGGAGTTATATCTGCTATATACATATTATTAAAAATAAAAATGTACTCAAGTGCATTCTGATAAAATATTAACATGAAATATTATAATCAATTACTAAAAACTTCAGTGTTTAATATTCCATTCATAGCATTGCTCCTATTTTCTCTCTTCTTCCTCACTAATTTATTTTTGTTTTCTTTGTTATATTAATACAGTGTTCCAGTGGTTGGTCAGATATTTATTACCCATATGAAAGACACTTTCCCAAAATTCTCCGTTTGTATTTACCTCAGTGGAAATAGCTGAGTGAAAATTAAATCAAATAATGCAGCCAAAATAATCAAGTATTTTGTGATGTTTATTTCCACATGCATGAAAATATAATTGAAAAAGTAACACTATTGAGGTAATTAATATTGAAACTTTTACAAAATACTATAATGCTGGATTGAATGAATATATACTCTAAATACTCTTAGCATGAAAAAGAATGTACTCAACAAAAAGAAAATCACATTAAATTTTAGATGAAAATCTGCAGTTATGGATGTGACTTTCTCTTGACTAACCCTGAAGTCCAAATCCCTCCAGACATAGAAGTTACTCTAATATATCTATGTGTCTCATAATGCAAATAGGTCAAATTGACATTGAAAAGAGAAGCCAAGAACTACTGAGCCAGATGCTTTTTTGAAAATTAAGAGAGCCATGATATGCATACTGTTTGCCATAAGAGGATCCATAAGAGGATCTGTTCCACTAACCTTTCTTTTGTGTGTGTGTGTGTGTGTGTGTGTGTGTGTGTGTGTGTTCAGTTGTGTCTGACTCTTTGCAACCCTGTGGACTGTAGCTGGCCAGACTCCTTTGTCTATGGGATTCTCCAGGCAAGAATATTGGAGTGGGGTTGCCATTTGCTACTAGAGGGGATCTTCCCAACCCAGGGGTCAAACCCACATCTCTTGTATCTCCTTCATTGACAGAGGGATTCTTTACCACTGAGCCTCCTGGGAAGCTTCCTTGCTGCTGCTGCTGCTGCTGCTAAGTCGCTTCAGTCGTGTCCGACTCTGTGCGACCCCATAGACGGCAGCCCACCAGGCTCCCCCGTGCCTGGGATTCTCCAGGCAACAACACTGGAGTGGGTTGCCATTTCCTTCTCTAATGCATGAAAGTGAAAAGTGAAAGGGAAGTCGCTCAGTCATGTCTGACTCTTAGCGACCTCATGGACTGCAGCCCACCAAGCTCCTCCATCCATGGGATTTTCCAGGCAAGAGTACTGGAGTGGGGTGCCATTGCCTTCTCCGGGGAAGCTTCCTTAGGACCCTGTAATTACAGTAGAGTGGGGTTGGGAACTAGTTCTATTTACGACACAACACAGCACACCTCTGCAGAGCCCAGTTACTGTGTAAGAAGCTCATTTATTTTGAAGACTAAGAGGGCTTTTGCTTTGATTCATTAGCATAAAAGTTAAAGAGGTTACCACAACAGAAATAGTAAAATCCAAATTAGCAATTAATGAACAGTAAAAGCGGAGAAGGCAATGGCACCCCACTCCAGTACTCTTGCCTAGAGAATCCCATGGATGGAGGAGCCTAGTAGGCTGCAGTCCATGTGGTCGCTAAGAGTTGGACACAACTGAGCGACTTCACTTTCACTTTTCACTTTCATGCACTGGAGAAGGAAATGGCAACCCACTCCAGTGTTCTTGCCTGGAGAATCCCAGGGACGGGGGAGCCTGGTGGGCTGCCGTCTATGGGGTCACACAGAGTCGGACACGACTGAAGAGACTTAGCAGCAGCTGCAGAACAGTAAAAGACAACAAGCAGCACACTTTCAGTATTCAGTATTGAAATTTTTCTCAATAATGCTTCAACAATTAGTATTACAAGATGGTCAGGAATGAGTGTGGAAGTTCAGTTGCAACTCATTGTATTGTCTTTTCTATTCAGTTATTTGATTACCCAGTTATATCATAGTGCTACCACATAATATCCTTTCACTTTGAGTGACTACATATAAATACAGTTGATTTGGGGAAAGATTCAATAGTTAAGCCTGCGTATTAAATAACAAAGTGTATTCTCTCTATATCCAACTACAGATTTTTTTCAGCAATCGTGTGTCAAGAATGTATTCAGTTTGGGCATTTTCATGGCACTATAGTGGACACTGGGTTTCCCTGGTGGCTCAATCAGTAAAGAATCTGCTTGCAATGCAGGAGATTCAGGTTTGATCTCTGGGCTGGGAAGATCCCCTGAAGAAGGAAATGGCAATCCATTCCAGTATTCTTGCCTGGGAAATCCCATGGACAGAGGAGCCTAGAGGACTAAAGTCCATGGGGTTGCAAAGAGTCAGACATGACTGAGCAACTAAACCACCACCACCATAGTGGACACTGAAAGAACAATAAATAATTCAAAACCTTAATTAAGCTTACTATCTAGTGAAGCATGCAGAGTCTGATTAAGAAAGAACTGTGAAGCTATATTTATTTCCATGATAGTGATATATATATATATATGCTGCTAAGTCGCTTCAGTCGTGTCTGACTCTGTGCAACCCCATAGCAATTGCCCTCATGTCTACCCCTGTCTGGGTTAGCTGGCCTCTCAGACTTGCCCTACAAACTCTATTATATATATATATATACATATATGTATATGTATATTTGTGTGTATATATATATATATACATGTGTGTATATATGTATACATGTGTGTGTATATGTATATATATACATATGTGTACATATATATGTGTGTGTGTGTATATATATATATAATAGAGTTTGTAGGGCAAGTCTGAGAGGCCAGCTAACCCAGACAGGGGTAGACATGAGGGCAATTAGGAGATTTGAATTGTTTTCATTCAAATACAGTGATGGAAATGTTCTGTCCACACAGTTCTCTTAATCCCACCTAACATCTCAACAACAACAAATTAGCATTTGTGAATAACTTAATTGGCTTTTTGCATGTGATGGAAAGAACAAAATCCTACCTTAGTTACCTCTAGCAACAACAACAGCAATAAAAATCTTGGATGTGTGTGGTGGGGAGGGGATGGCGGGGGGTGAACAGGTGTGAAATTCTAAGGACATGAGTACCAGGAATGAAAAGCCTTCAGGAGATTTGGCAGTCCTCTCCCTCAGTGTCTGTCTCTCAGGGGCCATCTGATCTCCTTCACATGGGGTCTCTGCATAACTCTGTTCTTTGCCTTGTGACTTCTCCCTCATAATTTCAGCCATGGCTTTCCTGATTCAGCTCCTCCCACTAGCAGATTTCGTCTCTGCTCCATAGATATACACACCTCAGATTCTTAAGCCAGGTAAGGTGTAGAAGAACGGGTTAGCTGTTTGTTGGTCAGGAGCCCATCCAAACCTACCAGTTTGAGACAAGAAAATGGCCCAAACCATATGAGTCCATTGAGGCAGCTGTGCTGTCAGCAGGCAGATTGGAGGCAGGCATGAACTGACCTCTGAGATTTAGGGTATCTCCTGAAAAGGTTTAAGGCACTTTCTGATTTTTTCCTGTTTTAGCCTTTCTTTGTATTACTTTGACTTTTAGAATCCTGTGGCTCCTTGCAGTTCTCCAAAATTTGATCTATGGCTGCAGAACCTAATTGCTTTAACTCAATTCCCAAATATCTTTGCCCTGCTGCCTTCCATGACACAAATTTAACTTGTTCATACAAGAAAGAAAACTTTGTCCTTGGCCTTATTAGTTCTGTGCACAGACTAAGGCTTTGAGTTTAAACTCCCTATGGCCATTTCTACTATGATTCTCTAATCAAACTCTGATGGTGGTATTTTTTTCATTTCAGGATAATTCATGCATTCATTAAATATTTATTTAGTTTGTACTATGTGCCAGGAAATGTTGTAAATGCTGAGGTTATAGCCAGATACAAGCAAAATAATTTTTCAATCATCAGAAATTTTTAGAAAATAAAATATTCAAAATAATGACAAATTCTGCAACCAATATATAGTCCTTTGATTAACACATTTTGAATTGTCTATGATAAATTTCAACCTTTTAACTAAGAATTTTGGAAACATTTAGCCACTTCCTAATGATGAAGGATAATCATTATAAGCATCTATTGTTATATGATACCTATGGTACCCTGCATATAATTCAATTATAGTGCTTACAATATCATACATCAATTATTTTCTTTTTCTCTCTCCTTCCAAAAACAGGAGCTCCTTGAAGACATCTTGTATTTCCCTTCAGTGCCTGACAGATAACTGACCTTGACTATTGAATGGGTGAGAATGAGCAGTTCACAAGGATAGCATTGAAGGTTTAAGTAATTTGATCATGTACATTTCCAATATGATTATAAGTGGAAGTTACAGAGTGTGCTTCTGTGCAGGACTGCCCAGACTTACCAGAGTCCAGTTGTTTGAACTCCAAACAGAGTGTTTTGAAAGTATTTCCTATTGATCATCTTGGAACACCAGTGAAAGAGTAAAAGGAAGCCTCAGGTGGCAGGAGAGGCTTTTTCATTAGAGGTTTTTAAAGTTCCTAGAGAAGTAAGCTTACAACAGAATGCTGAGCACATCACCTTTCCAATTCTCAGGTGTACAGACAGCAGGTTAGACACATCTGTGCCGGGCAGAGCATCTGATTAGTGCCGCATCATGTGCAATGAAGCATCCCAAAGGCCAACAAAGCCTGGAGATTTCCCACCCATACGTAATGCCAAAAAGGAACAGGACAAAGTTTTGGATGGGAGGAACCACTCTCTAAGAATTTCATGATTATCTTCTCTAACCCTTTTATTGTTTTCCCTCTAGACAATAAGGAGAAAATATGGGGATGAAAGGGGATTCCTAAGCTTTACTTCAAAAAAAACCCAGCCAAGGCATATGCAGAAGATGATGCTGCATGAGACACATAATATATTTCAAGAGAACAAAAAAAGTAAAGAACAGACATCCTCTGGGTGAAAGCTCAGGACTATCCTCTCAAAACCAGAAAGAAGAGAATGCTAAACTTCATTGCCTCAAACCTTCTACATCTAAATGGTTGATTAAATTTCTCTATAATTCGGATCATTCATTTGAAATATACCAGCTCAAATTTTTTCAACTGTCAAATGAGATGAACATACAATTTGTGCCATGCACTATGAATTTATTCCCACTTCCAAGCACTTCTCTTTTCTAAAACACAGTAAATAGTCTTTCTTTCCTCCCCTCCAGCCATGGCACTGAGAAAAAATTCCATATACCTCCTTTCCTCCCAAGTACTCCCCAGCACAACTGACCTGATGATAAACCAAACTAAAATTCACCCAATATTTTTCATTTATGATTCACTAATTACCTTAAGTCAGCTCTGTGCTTGATGCTGAAGCTTTACATCAATCTTAACAACTCATAATCCTTGCCACAGTATCAGAAAGTTAGAGGCCACCACGTAATCACATTTTGTCTATTACATTGGAACAATATGTTTGGCTTTTGTGACAAGACAGCATTCCAACAACCAAAAAAGAAGCAAAATAAAGACCAAAAGAATTACATCAGTAGGCATAACAATGATGCCTGGGTGAAAGTCAGCTCATATCTCATTGTTGAACTCTTCCTGGTGTAAATCTTATGAGAGCAAATGTTTTTCTCTGTCTTGTTCACATTTGTGTCCTCAGGGCCTAGAAGAATGCCATCATATGATGGGTGCACAACAAATTCTTATTTATCAAATGAATGAATGAACATAATGGGGATTCAGCCAGATCCAGATATAAGTATATCCAATGACTAACTGAAAATGATTTAGGCTTCTAGATTATGAATGTCCCACCCTGTCTTTTTACTCCCCTAAAATTTTGTGCACCCCAACCCTAATCTCTTCCCTCGTGGTTCAGCTGGTAAAGAATCCACCTGCAATGTGGGAGACCTGGGTTTTATCCCTGGGTTGTGAAGATCCCCTGGAGAAGGAAAAGCCTACCCACTCCAGTATTCTGGCCTGGAGAATTCCATGGACTGTATAGTCCATGGGGTCTCAAAGAGTTGGACATGACTGAGTGACGTTCATTTTCACAACTCTAATCTCTAGGTCTCCCATGCCTGTGGATAGTGATAAAAAGGAATAGCATAATAAATTATGCATAACTTAAAGTGGCATTCAAAGATGAACTAAGGCACACCTTATGGACTTAAAAAAGTGAACACAACCCATCATCTTATTCTCTACAACCAGGAATACCACCTAGAACACCCAGTTGTAGATACTATGGGAAGTTCTTCCAAATGGGAACAACACATTTAACAATCAGCTAGAAATTTACTGTTCACCCAATCTCAAAAGGAAATTCTTATACTCTGATTACATTTCATTGTGAATGTTTCCTGGACAAGCTGCCAAGAAACATTATATTACCCCTAATGGGAACAGGGTAGGGAGAAATTTGAGATCACAGTGATTTAGCTACAGTTGTCTGTTCTCAAGAAAACTATAGTGTCATGGGTGAGCCTTAGGTGGGTGCTGACCTGAGGCTTCCCCAGGTCATTGGAGCAGGAACAGTATAGAGGTGAGACTAATAAAATTCCCAAGATCACAAAATACAACTCAATCCCAAATGGCTTCCAAAAGATTTAGATAACCCCTTCCTTTTAGAGGGAAGGAAATAAAATCCCAGAGAGGTAAGGAAACATACCCAAGGTTACTTGACTTAGTGGCAGATGGGGGTTCTCTCCAAACCATAAATGCTTAGAAAGGGAAATTGTACCCATAGCACATTTGCACGCACTGCATCTGTCTACTTTCACTGCACAGGCAGGCACATGCTATTCGCTTTTAACTAGAAAGGTAAAATTGGGCCAAATAATATTTAATTCCCCACTGTAACAGTAGATTTACATTCCATATTCAGACAGCTGGCATAATTGAAGACAGCTCGGAACCCCTGAGGATATCCAAACTGTCACAATTGGAGAAAAGATTGACGTATCCTGCAGTGTAAGACCTACTCAATGACATTACAAAGCTGATTCAAAATATCATCTTTGTAGGATCCTCAATATCCAATCTATGAACAATAGACATAATTAAACATAAAAAGCTGTAAATTAAGCAGACTAAATGATGAAGCAAATCATTTCATTTTTGCACCTGTGAAGTACAGTATGCCATTGTCATTTTCCTCAAAGAAGACAGCACAGATACTCACATGGACAATTATCAAAAGAGTTCAGAGCAGTAGCAACTATAATGGACAATAGATTTCTTTCCAAAAAAAAGACTAAAAAGATATCAATGAATGTAGTTTTCAAGTCACAGTGTGAATACACAGCTGCCGCCACAGATTCTGTTTAATGTATTTCAATATGACTAATTAAAATAAAAAAACTTAGGTCTCCTATTCTCAAGCTGGTAAAAGCAGAGAACACAGAAAAACAAGTTCAAGTTATCATTTTGTATGTCTCTGCAAGAGAGTTTTTGGCTTGCTTTGTGCTTGACAGCTACAGAAAATAGTCTGTACAAAGAAGCACCTTGCCTGGAGATGACTGTCCAAAAGGCAGTGTCTTCATGGTTAAGAGTATGGGTTCTGAAGACATAGACCTGGCTACAAATCTTACTTGGCCACCTCCTGAGTAGCCTCAGGCTAGGCTCCTCTGTCCATGGAATTCTCTAGGCAAGAATATTGGAGTGGATAGCCATTCCCTTCTCCAGGAGATCTTCCCAACCCAGGGATCAAATCCAGGCCTCCTGCCTTGCAGGCAGATTCTTTACCCTCTAAGCCACCAGAAAAGCCCAAGTTATTTAACCCCTCCATATTTTATTTTCTCCATGAGTAAAATGAGGATATCTATAGTTCCTCTCCCACTGGATTGTTGTGAGAATGAAAAGCTACAGATTAAGTAAAGCACTTGAAACACTGATACTCAGTGACTACCCAGCAAGTGTTAGCTTCTATAACTGCAGTCTAAAATGTTGCATCTGGGATTTTAAATGAAACCAACAAGAGCAGGTATTTAAGAACCTATTCTCACTCTAGCCTTTTAAGCGAAGATTCATACGGCAATCAAGGCAGTTTCATCCATAAAGTGGCTCTCTAAACATTTAAATTGAAAAAAAAAAAACTTACAGTATTAAAATCAGAAAAAAAGCAGATAAAAAATATATTTTAATGTGAGCTGGAAAGATACTGGTAAGGTCATTGAACATACATTGCAATCAGAGACACACAGTGTCACCTCAAGCCCGGATTGAGCTAAAAGAGCCAAGGGAAAGATCTGCCAAAGAGCCCACCATGAACTAGCATAAAACCACCTGCAAAATCCGTTCAAGCATCTGTCTCTGTGAAGTGCCAACCCTTCTCCTCCCACCCCACCAGGCTGGCCTCATCTACCAGAGAGCAATACTAGAGGCCCCCTTTTTTTTTCAGTTCAGTATTTCTCCATTTGATCAATCCAGGAGGCATTGCATGAAACCTCACACAGCAACTCATTTTCCTTCTTTGTCACAATTTATTCCAAACACCCTTGTCCCTCTAATTTTAGTACCTGCCAAAACCAAATCAGGCTGATCCATGTGTTCAAGTATTAGACTTTTATTTTATACTGGAGTACAGCTGATCAACAATGGTGTGACAATTGCAGGTGGACAGCAAAGGGACTCAGCTGTACATATACATGTATCCATTCTCTTTCACACTCCCCTGCAGTTTAATGTTCCCTAAATGAATCCTCAAAACTGTTATAAGAGAAACGAGAAACACATCATCCACTCAGTGGTCATTTGTCGTCTTATAAGGGTTCAAAGCAGGGAAGGGAGGGTGGATCACCAATGTGAGGGTGTTTCAGCTATAGCGGTTCTCTGAGGCAATGCAAAGGTAAAAAAGAAGCAGGAGAAATGATGACACCACTACAATATTTCGTATCTGTAACTAAGGATAATATTACCTACCTCCTGGGACTCTTATGAAGATTCAATAATTCAATAAGTGTAAAGTGCTTAGATTAGTTCCTGGCATATCCTAAGCATTCAGTAAATGTTAGTTATGATGAAATGATGATCATGATCAAGATGATGGTGATGGTGAAAGAAATTGCTAGTAGGCAATACATACCACAAACCAATGAGTGCAATTTGGAGAGGATGATTAGAATACTCAGCTCTCCCTCTGCTTTCAATAATTTCACATATTACAGGAGAAAATTGGAAATATCGTAAAAGAGATGTTTATTTCCTAAGTAAGACATGAGCTAGAGATGCAAAAATTGATGAGAGTTAAAAACAGAAAAGCCACAAGATATGAAAAAGATGCCATGGAATTGTTAAGTTCAGCTCAGGAGATAACAAAATAATATCCCTGAATGATATTAATTAATATGCATGAAAGCAGGTGCAATGAGTCAGGCATTGTTCTAAATTCTTTAAAATATATCACTTATTTAATCCACACAACAATCCTGTGCAAGGAGGCTATTATATTCTGAAGTAGGGCACAGAAAGATTAAATGATTTCCTCAAGGTTTCACAGCTGATAAGTGGTGAAATCAGGATTGTATACCTTTAGTTTGTCTCCAGTCTTTGCCCTTAATTGCTGTACTATAATCCTTCTCAATACATGAAGGAGAAGATCTTTTGAGAACTTTAACAATCAGTAGAAAAAAAAAAAAACTATGAGTCGAGATATGAAAAAATTCCTAAACAAAATACCAACATAAAACATCAACATTTCTTAAAGTATGATGTTAATCATTAGAGGTGATTATTATGTAACAGGTAAAGTAAGTAAATTTGGTTTAAGACAAATGTTTATCATGTTTTTTCCTGATTGTTATTTGAGGAAATTGCATTATTTTATATGATTGTTTTTAATGATGTGATGCTTATTCCATATAAGATTTTTCTCATGTTTATTATTATCACAATGTGATATCCTTCTTGTCCATAGGATAAGTGAATGGAAGCAATCTGTGCCTTTTGAGAGCCTACAATCCAGAACTGAATAACCATGAAAAGTATGTGCAATACATTTAAATAAGGTAGAGGCTTTGCTTGATTCAGCAGCATGAGAGAGATGGATGGGGCATCAGATACAGGAAAATGAGAAAGCTGGAGAAATTAATTCAGAAAAAAATATTGAGAATTAAAGGGTGGTATAGATAAACAAGAATTCTGATCTCATGAAAATAGGAAGGAAGAGGAAAAGGAGTAAAAACTGCAGATATGTAATCAGGCTAATGATAGAAAGGAACACAATATAAATTCTAAATAAATCTTTAGAGGTCTCTTTGAGAAACACTTCAAGGTTTCTTGCTTAAGAACTGAGTGATATGGTTATACTATCTTAAATTAAACCCTAATGAAAATCTTAGCCAAGTAAAAAATTGCTTTATGAAAGACTATTATACATATATTAGCTCTATATTTATGTAACAAACTCATGGTCTATTTTTCCATATCCTCCAAAATTGAGCCAAGTGTCGATGGAGTACAAAGATGCACACACACATTTTATATTGTTCAGTGTCATGTGTTCTCAGAAGGCTTCCATAATTCAGGTGTGCAGCTTCTGAGATGAAACAGAGCTCTTCTTAAGGTCTGTGTTTCTAAGTGGGGTACTTCTACCCCTAGCGCATTCAGCCTTGTGCTGTGACACATTATCTGCGGGATAAACATGGTTCACAGATCTGGTTAGGCACATTTCCTGGAAGGCTTGAGGAACACATTATTTTTATATTTCAACAAAAACCTCTGTATTATTAAGTAAAGTGGAAAATATACATAGAATTTTTAAAAGAAAACAGTAAACTTTCAAGGAATCTGTTCTTAAAGTAAGCCACTTTAGGCAACTCCAACTGAAAAAAAAAAATGCAAATGGCCTATAGGCCCTTAGAGACTCAAATGACAACATGCAGGAAGCACTGCTTGGCTTTGTTTTGTGAGATGATACATCAGAGTCTCTGTATACCTGGGAGGTAGGAAATCAGAGCAGCACTAACCTGCTTAGTCAGGAAAAAGGCCAGTCATCTGTGAATATCTCCCCAGCGACATAGCTAAAGATTCCAAGACAGAATACAGAAATTATAATCTAAATTAAGAAACAATTTGAAAGGTGTCCTACTTAAAAAATTCAAGAGGAGAGAAAATTCAAGTGGAAGGAAAAGCAAAGAAATAAATGTTAATTTAGCTTTGAACAAATTACCTAGAAAAACAGGAAACATCTGTGGGATCTACCATAGGGTGACCTTTTTTTTTTTTTTCCTAAAAAAGAGCAAACAAACCCTCTATGAATTGATGTTGAAGCTGAAGCTCCAATACTTTGACCACCTGATGTGAAGAGCTGATTCACTGGAAAAGATCCTGATGCTAGAAAAGACTGAGGGCAGGAGAAGAAGAGTGTGACAGAGGATGAGATGGTTGGATGGCATCATTGGCTCAACAGACATGAGTTTGAGCAAATTCTGAGAGATAGTAAAGGACAGGGAAGCCTGGCTTGTTGCAGTCCACGAAATCTCAGAGTCAGTCGGACATGACTTAGTGACTGAACAATGAACACTCTATATTTGGAGGCACTTTTTCATACTTACCCCTTGAGTGCAACTCAACAGGTTTGGAAGAAATGTGCAGGCTGTACAGTGAGAAAGCCAGGGTTTGAACTTCAGCTCCTCCACTGCCTTGGAAAGCCTGGAGCAAGATAACTTTTCTGAACCTATTTTGCCAATCAATGAGCAGCATGATAGCTATATCAAAGATCCAGTTTAAAGATTAAATTATTTGAAATGTATAAAAGCACAGAGCATGGTGTAGAGGAGGCCACTCAAAGAAGGCAAGTTGCTTTGGAAAAAAAATCCATAGCACATCGAAAGAGGGAAGTATATCACGGGTATGAATCCAAAATAAAATAATAACTGAGAGGAGATATTATAGAGCGAAGCACTTCAGTGGTGATTCATACAGGATCCTCAACAATGGTGCAGGTCTTACAGGGTGCAACAAATTGAGTTACACACACTTTACTTCCAAGGCAGGATAAAAGTGTTCCTTCCCCAGGGTGCAGTGCAAGCCTATTCAGTGGAACACAAACACGGAAGTTCAGTGAATCAAAAGGCAGAGCCCATCCTGCATTGTCATCAGTGATGACATGTAACAGGAAAGCTTTAAACTTCTGTTTAGAATACAAGATATCCTATTCAGAGAGTCTAAACTCTGTTAATTTTCTCCAGCATATTCTTCAAAAATAAAGACATTGCTATTGTCTTTCCCAGGTAATCTCATTTTTCTCCAAATTATTTTTTAAAATAAAAGAAAAGGGAAGAAAAGAAGAAGAGAAGGAGGGAGGTGAGAAAACTAAATTAGTTACAATACACCGAAAAGAGGTGAAAGCACTTAACCCAGTGTCAAGGCTGTTTTGACACTTTTCTATCAACACAACCTAGTGTGTTTATTTTAAGTAATTACAGCACTGTGTTCTTGACATATGCTTCACCAATGTCCCACTGAGATCACAGCACTTCTTCTGCTATATTATACTCTGCTTACTCAATCATTTTCTATCATTGAGTATTGTTTGGAACTCATCATGAAAAGCAGTATTTTCGCTAACTCCTTACTAAGAATTATTCTGTTTGGGTTACTCTTTTATTTAATTAACAATGCTTGTAGCATGGCTGAGGATCAGCCATTGTTTAATCATTTTACCAAAGATAGCCCACCTAATGCTTACAGCAACTCTAAAGACTAGAGATTATTATCAACAATTCTTGCCTGGGGAATCCCATGGACAGATGAGTCTGGTGGGCTACAGTCCATAGGGTCACAAAGAGTTGGACACGACTAATTGAGCACACATGCACGGGTGTGCACACATACACACACACAAACACACACGAGGAATCCTAGGCACAGAGAGTGGTATAATTCACCCAAAGCCACAAGTTAAGTGGTATAACTAGAGTATGAATCCAGACTCTGGAGTTCCTGACTTTAAACATCACCTAATACTTCTTCTTGAATAGAATAACTGAGTTAATATATGCAAACACCATGGAATAAATAACACCTCGAATATGATAAGGGCTGAATAAATGTCAGTTACACTTTATTATTTTGATGGTGGTGTTGTTGAGATCATATTTAGATTATATTAGATGATCATTCTGGTAGGTTTTATTTGAAATGTTCCCATTGGCCAAAACTATTGCCATTCTTTTGAATATTGGTAGAAAAGTTTATGTTTTTCAGATTGTTAATTGGGAATAGTTCAGAACAGAAGAAAAGCCTCACTATATCAAGTTACATTGATACTTTGACTTTAGGTGGGTTTACTAAGTCTGTCACTCTGCCACAAAAGAAAATTAGATTAATCCAACAAGAAGCATTCCTCATGGAGTCACATTGATTTTTGCCTGCATTGGATGTTCTTCTTTGCACTTAGAGAATTGATTTATTCCAGGTGAGCAGAAAATCTATCATTTTTGGAGTTTGTTTTCTGTCTGCTTGTTTTTCAAATGGCTCTGAGCTTACCTATTTCTAAACATATATCCCATAAGGACAATCAGAAGATAATCCAATTCTCCATATAATACAATTTTTTCTTGTGTAGCTTAACTTCATTTATGGACAGTATCATCCCAGTGATTATTTGTATTTTCTTACCCTTCCTATAACAATGTGTTTTGAGTAAATCAGTAGTTACCTAAACATATGACAATCTGTAAATCAAACAGCCACTGATGATATTCTAAAAATAAAACAGGAGTATAGTTACTAATGCAGCATTCTTGATATCACTAAATTTTTATTTTACGTGAAGACATTAATGTTTCATAGTTTACTTAATTTTCTGCTTGAGTTTTAAGGTCATTTACACTCTTAATAGTTATTCTATAACAATGTAACTATTTTAAAAGCTTCAAATGCCTCATGATCCCAAACAGCTATTTGCAAGTAAGGTCTAAAAATGGCTGACTTGTAAATACTTTGAATTTATGCATAATACTTGAAATGTATAAACCATTATCTTTTGTGTACATTTGCTGACAGAAAGAAATGTGTTTTAAAGGAAGATGCTACTGCTTCTCTAGATTCTGTACATCAAACACAATCTTCGTGCTATGGTGACTGTTCTTTAGGTATGTTTGCTGCTGATATGGAAGCATTTATACAGATTATGTGCCTGTAAAATCCAAAGAACTCTGAGTTGCCAGTAATATTTATTCAAACATGGATACAATGAACATTATAAATATGCAATTTATTTTAAGATAGCTATTTTCTGATTTCAACAATTATTCCAGCCTCGTTAACAGCATTTGGATTTCTCTTATGATTCTTTTATTCCTCAAATTTACAAGAAAAATCTCCCAAAGCTCATTACAAACTGTGATTACATCTACTTTTGAACTGGATTTCATCAAAGCTTAAAAAAATTAGATGAGAGGCTTGATTATTACAGTTTCCTTAGAAACATGGGAAACAGTAAAAACACCTTAGAATCGAAGACTTTTTGGCAAAGACTCTAACAGTCCATCTGCTGTGTTCAACTATTAAGATAATACAAACAGAACAGCTATATTTCAGATATCATTATGTATAATTAGATTTTGTTAATAAAGGGAAAGAATTTACATTGTCTTTATGATATGTAACTATACAATGAGTATATATTAGAAGACTATACAATGAATATATACTAGAAGAAAGCAAGAAAGAAGAAAGGGAGGGAGGGAGGGAGGGAGGAAGGAGAAAGGGAGAGAGCTATGAAGAAGACATAAAAGGAAATAAAAGGAAAAGGGAAGAAGAAATTAAAGCTTGAACTTCCTTCACTATCCAGTGTGGTCAACATGTATTATAATAGCCTCTGAGGGTCTCTGAGAAAATAGTTTGCTAAATTGTATTCTTTTCACCTACTGAGAGTGGACCAGTAAACTTCTAAGCTATATCACTTAAATTAAGTTAGCGACCCACTCCAGTATTCTTGCCTGGAGAATCCCCATGGACAGAGGAGCCTGGCAGGCTGGAGTCCATGGGGTCGCAAAAAGTCAGACACAGCTGAGCAACTAAGCACAGCACAGCATTCATTTGTTTGTTTAACAAACATTTACTACACAAAATCCTATGCCCCAACAACTGGTGTAGGAGCTGGGGTTTAACAGTGAAAAAGACATAATCCTTGACTTCAAGACTTGGATGTCACTGGGAAGACAGAAAAAGAACGAATTCTTTAATAAAGATCATATCCTTTCTGATAGGGACAGAATGAAAGGACAAAATAGGTGGTTAAATAGTTAATTGCACTAGGAGATTGTAAGTATAAAAAAATGGGAGACTACTTTAAGTTAATGATTACTTGAGCAAGCAGGTTTGTTTAACCACAAAACCAAGCAGGCTTGCTTAGCAATAAAACCATGCAATAGAAGCACAAAATAGGCCCCCAAACAATAAAACAATGGTGGCATGAGACATATATCCTGCCCAGTGAGCTCAGTGAGTTAGTAACCCCCAAAACATGTTCTTTGGCCCCTAAGACATGTTCTTTGCACAATGCCCCCCAAACAATAAAACAACAGTAGAAAACAAGGCCTACAATCTGCCCAATGGTGTTACTAAGGGCAGATGGTTAATGACCCCCAAAACAGGCTCTGGGTATGCACGCACGCACACACACACACACACAATTATTTATGGAAAGGCGACTTTTCAGAATGGAAGATCTTCATTGTACTGAAAATATTTTTCCAACATGCTATGATAGTCCTAGCCTGACCATATAGGTGATGACAAGGAGACTTCCCTGCCCAACCTGGGGGAGGAAATGATGATGGAAATGGGACGTCTACTCAAGGAAGACAAAGAAGATCTTCTCCTCCTTCCCTCTCTTTCTCCGATTATAAAAATGTAAACTACTAAGTACTCAGGGTAGTGCAATGCTTGGCTGCTGCTTATGAACCTTACAAGTGTTCTGTTCTAATAAATCACTTCTTATCTATCACTTTGCCTCTCTGTGAATTCCTTTCTGCATTGAGACATAAAGGGCTGTGGTGTCAGAGCACTTCAGAGCCCCCAAAAAGACACCAATTGGTTTCATTTCCTTTTGGCAACTCTTAACACATCCCTGTCTCCAAATACTACTTTCAATCAATATTCTTACTAGATCTTGATTCTGGTGTGGGTGGCAGTCACAGTACCCAGGATTTCTTCACCTACCAATCTCCTTCCCACTCCCTGCATTCACAACAGAGCATTATAACTTAATTTAGGTCCATCGATTTTCTCTTGAAATTTGAATCCAAACACAGACACACAGGAACAGAAGAGTTTTGAAACTGAGGCAGAGCTGCTGCAGTTTCCACCTTTGCCCAAGGTTTGATTTCAATTCCTCATTCAATTCTGCAAACCAAAGATATCCCCCAAGAATCTCTTTTTCTTGCTTATGCTAGTCAGCTCTGTGTTGAAAACCTGGCTTATTAATGACTCTAATATATCACTGTAGAATATCAGGACAACTTACCTAATGCATTAGCTGAAAAAGACAGATGTTCTGAGTCTAATTCTTCATGGAATCCTTACTCAAGCAAAATTCCCAGATCAACATAATTATGTTTAATTTGGGACTCATAGAAACTTAAATTGAATTTTAAGTCAAAACTAAAATTAAGAACCTCAAGACAAGGTCATCTAGTCTCCCACTCACTGGTTTTGACAATCTCCATTACGTAACCATTCAGCTGCTCCTTGAATACACCCACTGATAGGGAATGCACACCACAAAAGGCAGTTAGTTTCCTTTTAGATGATTCCAGTTGTCAGAAAGGCCTGGCATTTACGCTGTCTCATAAATTTGTATCATAACTTTTCAAACATTAAATTCTTTGCCATTTCCTTAAAAAAAGCTCTTAATTTGACACTTGCACTATCAACAGACTTTCTTATACGCTCCAATACAAATTGTCAGAATAGACTCAAAATCCAATAAAATGGAGTTTAAAAAAGGGTGTACATATTCACAGACCACAATTTTGACCACAGAAAAATAGCCATGCTTGAATGAATATTAAAAGATCAGGTGAAAAAAATGCCAAGAATCTCTGACCTTTCATGACAAGCTGCCAAGAAAATAAATATTTCTTGGCAGGTAGACCAGATCCAAAGGCCAAATATCAATGGATGCACACTCATCCTCCAATCTTTAATATGACTCAATGAATCTTAGCATTGGCAGGAACTTTAAAGATCATGTAGCTAAAATTCTGTAATTTATTGCAAGGAAACTGAGGCATAGGAATTAACTACTATTTTCTAAATAAAGCTGCTGCCACTTTTTGAAATTCAAAGCTCTAAGAATTTCTTGTGTTTAAGATATGAGGAAAAACTTACAGCTAAGACATTATTATTTTTCATGCACAGACATGACTTAGGACATTGAGAATTTTTCTTTATGGGTTTCTCTGCAACTTATCCATCTAGAATGCAGAGTGTGAGACAAATCCTTACTGTATTTGGGAGATAACATTAGGGAAAAGAAGAGGATGACCACCAAAAACCTACTTAAAGAAATGGAGACTGTTTGTAACTTATTACTACCCCTCCTAATAAGCAAATGACTTTGTTGCTAAGACCCCAAAATTAAATTTAAACCCTATGGTAATTAATCTGAGATGATAAATTATAGTCATTGCAGAATTTCAATTTCCTCCTTAGTTATTTAAAAACTTTTAAATAAAAGGCTTCAAGTACTCAGATTATTTCCTTTCTTCCATTTTCATAATAGCTTTATTCATGTTCCAGAATTTGGAGTTGATTTGCAATAATTTGTATTTAATATATGTGCCTATCAGGGATGTATTTTTCTGTATAGAGCCTATTTCACCAAAGATTTATATATTTCTGTTATGTATGGTTGCTATTACAATTTAGTGTAATAAAAAAAGTAAATAAAATAAAAGGTTATATTTACTCTCTAGAACACAAGTGAATTGCCCTTCAAAAACTCTCATTTTTAATTTCAAGAGTCTCTGTTAATAATTATCTAACCATTAGTATGAAGTGACAGTTCAATCTCTGCCTCTAAGTAATGATTATTTGTTGAATGACTCAATATTATTTAATTGACTTGCTAGATGATCCCTGAAACTCTTTTTTCTACATGTCCGATTTTTCATTTGTGCAATATTGTATCTAATACCTTTCAAAACATAATAACTCTACTTATCATTAAGGTAGCCATCCAGCATTCTCAATCACATGAAATTCATCTGGAATTAGAAGTTGATAAAAGAGACCTTCGGGCACCAGAAATAAATTTTATACAACATTCGTCAAGACACCCACATTTTAATCACAGAAAAAGTCTTAGATGTTTGCTCAGAGCTTGTTTGTTCTTGTCCTGTAGACATTTCTAATATATTCAAACTGATGGGAAATACTAAGTAAATGGGAGCTCCTCTGGTGGCTCAGAAATAAAGAATCTGCCTGCAATGCAGGAAACCCAGGTTAGATCCCTGGGTCGGGAAGATCCGCCAGAAGAGGGCATGGCAACCCACTCTAGTATTCTTGCCTGGAGAATCCCACGGACAGAGGAGGCTGGCAGGCTGCAGTCCATAGGGTTGCACAGAGTCGGACACGACTGAAGTGACTAAGCAGCAGCAGCAGTAAGTAACTGAATAACATGAAGAAGGAGCACTGGCAGCAATTGTATTACCTTTGATAGGAAGGATGCACTATGGCAGTCTGGAATTATTTAGAGTAAACACGTGCATAAATGCATGCTTAGTCACATAGTCGTGTCTGACTCTTTTCGAGCCCATGGACTGTAACCTCTGTTCATGGGATTCTCCAGGCAAAAATCCTGGAGTGGGTAGCCATTTCCTTCTTCAGGGGGTCTCCCCAACCCAGGATTGAACCTGGGTCTCCTGCACTGCAGGCAGATTTTTTAACTGCTAAGCCAACAGGGAAACCCAGAGTAAACACAAGCAGGGCTAAATAAACAAAATGTACTGAGGATATCTATGGGTCACAGTAAATTACTATAATCAATAGTCTTAATTATAAGCCCAGACTGTCAAGAAAAATGTTAAGTGTGCTTAATGTATCATGTCTAAAAAGTCAAGAATATATTTGTGCCAAGTCATTTCAGTCACGTCTGACTCTTTGTGATGCTATGGACTGTGTGGCCTGCCAGGCTCCTCTGTCCATGGGATTTTCCAGGCAAAGAATACTGGAGTGGGTTGCCATGACATCCTCCAGGGGATCTCCCCAACCCAGGATTACTCATCACAAAATTTTCTATTATGACTGGTGAAAACTTTAAAATATTAAATTTTTTTTTAATTTTAATATTAAATGATTTTAATTACATGAAAAATTAAGCCAGGGAGATAGCATATCCTCTGCTGTTGTTTAGTTGCTAAGTTGTCTCTGACTCTTTTGCGATCCCATGGACTATAGCCCACCAGGCTCCTCTGTCCATGTGACTTCCCAGGCAAGAATACTGGGTTGCCATTTCTTTCTCTGGGGGAATCTTCCTGACCCAAGGTTCAAATCCCTGTCTCCTATGTTGCAGGTAGATTCTTTACCACTGAGACACCTGGTAAGCCCAGCATATTCTCTAGCATTGTCAAATAATATACAATGTCACAATAACAACACAGATCAGTGTAATTTTTACTCTATCTATTTGTACATCTGGGAGTCCAGTTCCTGTCACTAAGCTTAGATTAATCGATTCTGAATATAAAATATTTCCTGAATAATCTAGCTGAGCATCACAGCATCTTGAGAGAATCCTAGTTTTGCAAACAAAAGCCACTAGTATGTTTTTCAGTAAAAATACAAAACTGAAATTATTCTGTAAGCAAAGGATGCTAGGTTATAATGTGCTGTTATCAAGAGTCTTGTTGGTTTCAAATACTGTTGATCTTGTGCATATCTTCTTGTTTCTATGGTAATAAGTAGTTCCTTTTTTTCATTGCAGTAAGTCTAAACCCGAACATTTCACCTCTATTATATTTCAGAAAATACGAAGAAAACAATATTATGCAGATGGTTTCAGGAAAACCTTAGTGTGACAGGCATGTGCTTAAAATGACTGCTCATGGTAAGTATTCCCTCTAGCATTGCTGAAATGTTTTGTTCAATGGCAGTGGCATATGTAAAATAGTGCACTTGAAAATACGAGTCTTTAGTTCCTTCTCCAGCTGTATGACTGATGATTTGTGGAGGTCAGTCAATGACTCTAGGCATGTTTCTTCAATCAAACAGCAAACTAGAGACATAGTAAGTGTGTTTTAAAATAAGTTTATAGGACAATTTGAAATCCTCTCAAGCGATTCTACCTTGCCAAGATGATAACCCTCTCTCCAAGACACAAAGGCCCATCTGGCCACAAATTATGAAAAATAGATAAAGAAATCACTAAGAAGGCACTGCTTTCTGCCTCTGTCACTCCCTGAAATACTGTCTCCCTGATTTGCTTAAAAAACCAAACACCAAACAAAAAACACAACTACTCTTCATTTTGTGACATAAAAACAAGTCACAGAATGCCCATTAGTTTTTGTTTGCTGGTTTTTGAGGAAATAGCAATGGACTCACTCTAGCTAGAACCAATATTCATTAAGCAAAACAAAACTGTCTCTGTTGATTTGTCCCCCAAATGGAAATAAGAGATATTATAAATATCTTTTATAAATATATATATATATATATATATATTATATAATATCTATTATAAATATCTTCGGAGAAGGCAATGGCACCCCACTCCAGTACTCTTGCCATGGACGGAGGAGCCTGGAGTCCATGGGGTTGCTAGGAGTCGGACATGACTGAGCGACTTCACTTTCACCTTTCACTTTCATGCATTGGAGAAGGAAATGGCGACCCACTCCAGTGTTCTTGCCTGGAGAATCCCAGGGACCAGGGAGCCTGGTGGGCTGCCGTCTATGGGGTCACACAGAGTCGGACACGACTGAAGTGACCTAGCATAGCATAGCATTATAAATATCTTATTATAAATATCTATAAAGATATTATAAATTCCTTTTTAGTTCTTACTGAAAAGAATGTTCATATTTAACCTGAATTTCTTTGTTATTGTTGAGCTGCTAAATCATGTCTGACTCTTTGCAACCCGATGGACTGCAGTCCTCCAGGCTCCTCTGTCCATGGGGTTTCCCAGGCAAGAATAGTAGAGTGGGTTGCCATTTCCTTCTCCAGGGATCTTTCCAAACCAGGGATCCAACCTGCATCTCCTGCATTAGCAGGCAGATTCTTTACCACTGAGTCACCTATAGCAATTGGTCAAATGTGGGGAGCCAAAAGTGTTTGACAGGAATAAGCACATCTGTTTCAGAAGTACTGTAACTTCTCTGGCCTACTTGGATATTGTTTCAAGTTCTATCAGAATAATATACCAAATAAAACTCCAGGAACCTAAAAGAGATACCTCCATGTATTTTGATCCACTTCTACAACAGACTAACAGCATACCACTCATTTCCAAAGCCATGCATTTAGAATTTTATCTTTTTACTCTTCATTATGAAGATAAAATTCAATAATGCTGAACTCACTTACATTGTAGTAATGTGGCATTGATTAAAACTAAAATAAATTTTTGGCTTTTTAATTAAGAATCATTACCCATTGGAAGAATCTAGATGAATGTGTATGAGTGACTTTTCATGGAAGAAAAATTTTGATATTCATAATAATAATAATCTGATTATAATCCAGAGACTGATAAATATCTATCCAAAAGCATTAAAGACAATAAACCAGAGTAAAAGCATGTTTTATCTTAAAGCAAAATATAAATCAGAATAAATCTAATAATGAAAAAGATAATTATAAACAAAGGAATTGTAATTTCTATAAAAGTCTTCTCTAAGGTTTTTTTCTTATTCATTGGTGTGTTTCTTATCCCACTCCAACTATGCTGGATTCTGTACCTAGAGAAAATTGAATGTATAGAGCTCCTTCAGATAAAACCTTACATACAGAGTGAATTAGAAGATGGGCATACTAAAATGAAAAGGAGATGTGCCTGATGTGCCTAAAATCATTCTTGAAAATTGAATGTATTTTTTTCCCTAGTATAATAGCATTTTATCTAAGGCACTGCAAAAATCAGGTCATCTTTGATGCACAACCTGAATAGAGTGTTGAAGCAATGAACATCATTCCTGAACACCTTTCAGTATCGGAAAAAAAGTAGGGGGTTTAAAAGCCAGCTCACAAAAAACAATCTCGTTTACCCTTTCAAAATGTCAAGGAAACAAATGGGAAATGGAATTAATAAGAGGTTATTAGTATAACTTATCTTAGATGACCATGTTATAGTTTGTCCCTCAAACTATAGTAGTTTGTCCCTACTTCCATGCAACTAGGGAGAAATAAATCCATGAATGTAACTGGGGGAAAAATGTATTAAAATCCAACAGACTATATACTTTATCTCTGAAGTATGGCTTACTAATTGGTTTGATGTTTTGCTTAAATACTGAAGTATGTGTGACCAAAACATTTACACAATACTTTATTTAGGTGCTTACTTTCAGTAAAAGCAGTATTTTACAGTAACGAGATAGTCTGTCTTCATAAAATATGTCAGCATTATGAAAGAAAAGGGAAAAAATCATAGCAAGTCAGCTGTCCACCATAGCTCATCCATGTCATATGCCACTATAATACTACAATTGCTTTTTACATAGATGAGAACCCAACAACAATTGTACAATGTGGCCCTATTTATTTTATATATTAGAGTTAATTCAGTGGAGGAAAGATGGGATGTGAGCAAATATACTGAAAACTGAAATAATAACATTGGCAATTATTTGATCTCGACTTTAATTAAAAAATGATCAGCACTTTGTTATTCCCTAGGTTCCCCAAACAAAGCCATCTTGCAGTACAGTTGCCTGGCCCTTAGTTTCTTTACATTAAAAACAAAAAGTTACCCAACACACACAGGAAATGAATTACGCTTTAGTTCAAAAAGTGAATTTTCATTTTCATGTGGTACAACAAGGCAGTTATATTCCTTTAGTTGACAAGTATGATATTGCTACCATACTGATGTAATCTCAGTTCAAGCCCAATATTTCATGAAAGTTTCTCATTTCTAGCCAAGATTTAGAGATATCAACAGTAAACACATCATGCTTTTATGGAGGTTTTCGTTCTCCTCTGACACACCATTTTAGTGATACATTTGTTACATTAATAGAATTCTGTTTTTTTTTTTTTCTTTTACAACACTGGAGCAATACCTAGTTATTTTCAGAGAAATCATACTTTTTTGCTACTTGTAGAAAATGTGGGGTATTAGGCTACAAAATGAAACTACTTCACTTTTAGTCATAAGCAATATGTTAATGATGTAGCTCAGAACCCAGCAAAATAATGTCAAACTAATCTGCAATCTGCCCAGAAAAAATGAAATGTCAGCCAATTCTACCAAATGGCAAATCGTTTTGCTGTTCAAGTATATGGCTTATAAATCCGCTGGTTTAGAGTAAGGGGTAAAAGGGAAAGAAAAATGAAAAGCCTTGAAAAAAAAAACAGCACTGTAATGGCAATCTTTTACTCTTCCTGATTATCTAAAATTTTGTTGGTCATGTTTTAATCGGCAAGTTTTGTTTTGTTTTCAGTGCTTTTAGAATGATTTAGTCACTCAAAGATTTAAGCTACCATTTTTCAGGGTCTGTAGAATAATATGCTTCAAAGGAATTTTTATAAACAGAGACCATCTCCCTTGAATATTATTAAGAATAGCCCTTATAAATAAAATCATTAAGTGGAATTTTGTATGTAAAGTCATCCATCTGTGTCAGTGTTCACAAGGATTTCCACAGATTGTATTGGGTGGGGATCTTTTAAAAGTAAGACCAGCATAAAATACAGATGCCTTTTACATATGGTTTAGATAATTTGAATTGACTTCACAATCACTCATCTTAGTACTGGCATGTAGAGTTAATATTTTTTGGTTAAAAAACTAAACACTGTATCTAGAAACAGCATCTTAAAAGTGATTCCTTCCTCAAACATGTGAACACTGCAAACTGCCTGAACTGAACTGTATTAAGGCATAAATTGAAAGCATTCGGTAGTGCCCTTGAATACCAGTGTCTAATCAACCAATATCAAAGAAATCTTATGTCAGTCATTAATAGCAGGAGATACAAAATTGTGAGGACATGTCTTTCAAAGCAAGTTATTTTCCTAAGACAAGAAGTACTGCTAAATAATTGTGTAAATTATATTTGAAAAAATTTAAACCTTGATTTATATCACAGCTTATGCTTCTGATTAGCTTACCACCATCAACTGTTTTAGATAATCAGGAAAAGTGAATCTATTTGATCTGCATGCGGTCTTTTTATAAGAATTGCCTCTTGAATCTGTAAATTCTTTTCCTTAATGTCAATGAGTCAAGAAGGTATGAAAAGAAAGAGAAGCAATGATATAAGAATATAAAAAATATAAAAGCAGAACTTCTAACTAAGAAAGGACAAATGCAAAATAAACACAGAAATGCCACTGAACTATGAGAAATAAGTTCCAGTGGCAGAAACAACTTGAGAGTAACAGATTATGATTAACTGTGAGGGCAGATGTTTAATTTCCTTCATGATGGAAATAAGTGGTTCAACAGCTGTCATGTAGTAAAATCACTGAACTCTTACAGTTAGACACTCACACTCAAAACCAGAGCACAATTCACATTCTCTCTCCAGTACCGTACATGGATGCATGAATGGCCTAACAGCACTGTCGGCTGGCAAGTTGTGAGGTTTAAGATTTACTTCTTAAATCTCAGCTATTTAAGAAGCCCATATAAAGTCTTCAAACGGGTTTGCCTGTTCTCAACCATTTCGTGAACTAAAAATCCTTTCATATGCACTATGCTACCTTCCAGAGTAGAATAAAAGACATTCAAAAGGGAGGTTATAACAAGGTAAAAAAGTACCATCCTCTCCTTTTCCTAGACTTGACTGAAGCCTCCTGTCTAGACTCCAAGCTAAATAGTCTTCAATTTCTATTTCTCCTCTGATAAACTTCACATCAATGCTTCTTTTTGTTCTCACGATGAATTAGTCCCTACCCAGCAGTTTCTGCTTGGATACTTGTATTTGCTTCTTAATTGCTCTTCCTGGAGATTTTCTCACTCCCTATATCCAGGTAAACTTAATCCAACTCAGGCATCACTTGCAAGAGGACACTCAGGGAATAGGAAGTGCTCTGCCTTACAGAACAGACTAAAGCTGAAGTGCTTATCATAGCATTTAAAGCCTTTTACAATCTGACCTCAAATTAATAAATTAGTTTCCCAATGTGGTTATGGATGGTAAGTGTGCTAAATATCAAGGATGAGGAAAGATCTGTGTTGACAATTTCATGGAAAGGTTTGAGATAAGCTGGACCTAATTGTGGGAGAAGGCAATGGCACCCCACTCCAGTACTCTTGCCTGGCAAATCCCATGGACGGAGGAGCCTGGTGGGCTGCAGTCCATGGGGTCCCTAAGAGTCAGACACGACTGAGTGACTTCACTTTCACTTTCCATTTTCGTGCATTGGAGAAGGAAATGGCAACCCACTCCAGTGTTCTTGCCTGGAGAATCCCATGGATAGAGAAGCCTGGTGGGCTGCAGTCCGTGGGGTTGCACAGAGTCGGACACGACTGAAGCAACTTGGCAGCGGCGGTGGACCTAATTGTTCACTTTGTCTTAAATATTAATTTATTCAGTTTATCCACTCTTTAAAAAAAACTTTAATTTTTCTTTATACATTTATTTTGGGTGTGCTGAGTCTTCATTGCTGCATGTGGGCTTTCTCTAGTTGTGGTGAGGCGGGGACTATTCTCTAGTTGTGGGGAGCATGGACTACTCTCTAGTTGCAGGACTACTCTCTCTACTCTTCTCATTGTGGTAGGTCTTCTTGTTGTGGACCATGGGCTCTAAGGCGCATGGGCTCAGTAGTCGCAGTGCAAGGGCTTAGTTGCCCCTTGGCATGTGGAATCTTCCCCAACCAGGATCAAACCCATGTCCAGGGCATTGGCAGATGGAGTCTTAACTACTGGACCACCAGCAAAGTTCAACTTAACTCTCAAAATATCTTCTCTGTGTTTTTCCCATGCTTTCTTCCTTTCCTCATATTAACTCATTCCTCTATTACAGCTCTATGTAAATACACTGAGTAATATAATCTGAAAAACATTAAAAATACAAAGATATAAGACAAAGCCCTGGGCTTCCCTGGTGGTCCAGTGACTAAAATTCTGTGCTTTCATTGCAGGGGATGCAGGTTCCATCAAGTTGGTTGGAGAACCAAGATCCTGCACACCCTAAGCTGTGGTTAAAAAAAAAGAAAAAGAAAAAATTCTCTCCTTCTTCACCTTCATCCTTTCTTCCTCATGTATAATCATATTTCCCCTTACATAGAGCTATATTCTAAAAACTCAAATATATTTTCATATTGGTTTCTTTCCAACAGCCCATACTCTCTTTTACATTTTCCCATTCAAAATATCTTGGGACTTGGAACTCTGATACTCCTTTGAAATTCGATCCTATTCTTTTTTTAAACTACAGTTACTGACTCTGAGTCTTCTCACTCTAATTCTTTAAACTACTAAAGTCTATTACCTCCCTTTACCTATCTCCTAAAAGCATTATATTAAGGTCACAAATAAAAATTGAATTAAAAAAATAACAATAATCTCTAGTCATCAGCATACTTCTATGCAGAAACTGATAAATATTTATTGGATGTTCAATATCTGCCAGGCACTGCACCTGGTGCCTGACTAAAAGATGACTAAGATAGTCTCTACTTTCTGAAAATTCACAGTATAAACTCCTCTCTGATAGGCATGTAAATGCAATAATGTATGATAGAAAATATACACGGTATGAAGTACATTCAGGGCATAAGAGAGTGGTCAATTCTATCAGAAGAGGTCAGAGAACATTTATTCAGAAGAGATGGTAATTAAGCTTGTTTTTGAAAAAGAAATAAGAATTCTTCAGAGTAGAAGAGAGAACATTCCCAAAGAGAGAAATTAATGAGGTACAAAATTGCAGTGGAGTGTTTGAGCTGTGATTAGGTTAGTATAGTTGGAAAGGTGAGTAAAAAAAAGTAATGAAATTAGAGAGACCAAAACATAGCAGGCACCCTGCCACAGAGGTGTGTGATTTGTCATCTGAGCAACTGAGAACCATTGCAGTATTTTTTAAGAGTTAAGTAAAATTATATTTGTGTTCTATAAAGATAATTCTGTTCTCTAATGGTGGGAATTTGAGGGCACAGGTAAAACTAGAGGCAAGGAAGACAAGTTGATGGGTTACTGCAATGTTCCAGCTGATCAGTTATGAGAACTGGAATCAATGAAAAGCAGAAGGAGAATATGAGGGCAGAGGGAGGTATACAGTTATGAGATGGTCAAGAAGTACATTTAATAGAAGAATCAGATTAATGTTTATGAGGAAATGTTGACTGCTACCTTTCTATTTCATGGTGGTGCCAAGAACCAAAACAGGACTTGGGAAGGAGAACAGACTGAATAGGGAGAGGCATGATTCATTCAGTGCTGGAATTTTTGACTTAGAGGGCTATTTAGAATGCAGTTTGGCTTATCTCTAATGCAGGAAAGAGATCAGAGCTATAAATATATATTTGGAAGTCTCCACTAAATCAGTAATATACCTCTATACTTATACACATGTGGGTGGGAGAGCTCAACCAAAGGAAGCTCTTTTATAATTATATGGTTTTACTTGAGTACTTTCACCACATAGGTTCTATTACAACTACTAGTTATTGTTCAATCTTGTCTGACTCTCTGCAACCCCATGGACTATAGCACACCAGGATTCCCTGTCATCACTGAGCTTCAGCATCAGTCCTTCCAATGAATAATCAAGGTTAATTTCCTTTAGGACTGACTGGTTTTATCTCCTCACAGTCCAAGGGACTCTCAAGAGTCTTCTCCAACACCACAGATTGAAATCATAAATACTTTGGTGCTCAGCCTTCTCTATGGTACAGGTCTCACATTCATACATGACTACTGGGAAAACCATAGCTTGACTATGCAGACCTTTGTCAGCAAAATGATGTCTATGCTGTTTAATACTCTGTCTAGTTTTGTCAAAGCCTTTCTTCCAAGGAACAAGGGTATTTTAGTTTCATGGCTGCAGTCACTATCCACAGTGATGGAAGATTCTTGAATCTATATGTTCCTTGTTTTCTTTCTTATTTATTCATCTAAACAATTCTGAGTGCCTGCAGGACTGGCAGTGGACTAAGAACTATATACATTTTCTTAAATGAATAAGGTATGGTCCCTTCCTTCCCAAGGTATACATATAAATAGAAGTCAATAATATGAATAAACAAAATACAATTTAGTAAAATGGCATACCTATGCATAATTCTATGGGACCACAGAGAGGTCATTAATTTTTACTAAAAGGAAATACTGGGCTTGACAGAGCTCTCAAACTATATTTCTAATGGGTTTATCAGATGTCCCAATTGAATTTCCTATGGTATTTCAAACTCAATGTATTTAAACTCAACATTTAACTGTGCAACTTTTGATGAGAGTCACCTAACCTCCCTTTCATTTTCCTACATGCAATTAGAGAGAAGAAATAAATGGTTACTTCCAGATGTAACACTCTAATTTCTCTGAACTTTTCTCATAAACCTGTAGCTTTTTGTACTCTTTGTTTAGGCTGACACCAACAGTCTTAGTGGCTCCTTCCTTTCCTTTGCTTTCCCGACATTGATAATGGGTCAGTTCCCTTCATCCTCTCTCCAAAAATATTATAGTATCCATATCTCTTTTGCGTCTCTACTACTACTACTACTAAGTCACTTCAGTCGTGTCTGACTCTGTGCGACCCCATAGATGGCAGCCCACCAGGCTCCCCTGTCTCTGGGATTCTCCAGGCAAGAACACTGGAGTGGGTTGCCATTTCCTTCTCCAATGCATCTTTACTATCCCTGTCAAATTCCATGCCCTTCAACCTCCCTGTAGGTTTCTGCATTAACCTCTTAACCACCCCTTTTAATTCCAGCTTTGCTCACCAAAAATCTCTTCTAAAGACTGTTTTTAGAATAACTTTTAAATGAGGAATTTTGTTCCTACATTGCAGGAAGATTCTTTACTGTTTGAACTACCAGGGAAGCCTTAGTGATCATGACTCAGCTCAAAACATCAGTTTCCCCTTTCTGCATTTGTCAGTCACATAAAGTCAAATCTGTATTTTTTTAAGGCTTTCTAGGATTTTCCAACAATTAGTTTTCCAACTTCATGTCACTTATATTTTCTTCATCATTTTTTTATACTTTTTCTGTTTTCACCAAACTGGATTTATGAATATACAAATATAGCCATAATTTCCTTGTAATTGCTGTGTTCTTCAATTATTTATCACTGATGGCTAAAACAGTGCCCATAATGACTTTTGACAAAATGACTTTTAAATTACTTGTTTTTTTTTTAAACTGATTCATACATGCATACATCCTATGTTACTTTAGTCATATCTGACTCTTTGCGACCCTAAGAACTGTAGCCTGCCAGGCTCCTCTGTCCATGGAATTCTCCAGGCAAGAATACTGGAGTGAGTTGCCATGTCCTCCTCCAAGGGATCTTCCCAACCCAGGGATCAAATTCAAGTCTCTTATGTCTCCTGTGTTGGCAGGTGAGTTCTTTGCTACTAGCACCATCTGGGAAGCCCAATAATTCAAAGAAAATAGATAAACACAAAGTGTACATAAAAATCATATGAAATAATAGTCAACTTTTGTTGAACATCTTTCAGATAATTCTCCAGTTATAAACATATGTATATAATTTTACACAGCTAAATCATGCTATGTATGCTGCTGTTTGACTTGCCTTTTTTTATGCAACAACATGCTGCAGGCATCTTCCATTATTTATTTTAATTATATATTCCATTGTAGATAAGGTTCACATTCAGCCAGTGTCACACAGAGGATGGCAGCTGTCCGTTCTAAAAAGTCAGACATCTATTCTGAATTGTCAGTGTACACATTACACTGGTCATTGAATATTTTAATATCAATCTGATTATAGAAATGTATCATTATTTCTGTGGTCTTCCCTGGTGGCTCAGTGGTAAAGAATCTGCCTTCAGTGCAGGTGATGCAGATTTGATCCCTGGGTCAGGAAGAGCACCTGGAGAAGGGGATAGAAACTTACTCCAATATTGTTGCCCAGGAAATCCCATGGACAGAAGAGCCTGGTGGGCTGCAGTCCATGGGGTCACAAAGAATCGGATAGGACTTAGTGGCTAAACAACAACAACATTATTATTTCTTTGTCTTCTCTGGATAGGCAAATAAAGATAATATTTTAATTGACTTTTTAATTTAAAAAATGAGTTGCACTTATCCTTTGATATGCCACTTAATGCATTTTACTCCATTAAACCATTTTTAAAATCCCAAGCCAGAAATTATCTCCAGCCTCCTGAATTCCCATGGGACTTTGCCCAGTCCTTGTGTGTGGGGTTGCAGAGTCGGATATGACTGAAGCAACTTAGCAGCAGCAGCAGCTGCACTTATCACTTTCAACCTTGAATTCTAATTATTTTAGTCTTCTATCACTAATAGAATATAAGCTCCTTCAGGACAACAACTCTTTTAATGTATTCCACAGTACTTGGATCAATGACTTGCTCATCATAAGCATTCAAAACTTGTTGAATAAATGGTTGAAATAATTAATATCAAAAATATATCAACAAAGAACACTATATCACAAGGGCAATTCAGAATTCAGCATGTTGAAATTATTAGTGAATGCTCAAATAAATTATGTAAATTATACTAAATTATCTAGTAAGCAAATTACCAACTGTCAATGACTTTAGAAAGAAAAAGGAGAAAGTCCTATCCAACAACAATTTCTCATAAAGCAATTAAAAAAGCAATTAATGAATGGTGAGCCTTGGAGATTATAATGGAATTATTGGGTGGGAATGCCTTCGTTTAGCCATTGTTTTTCTAAACGTCAAAATTTTACAAAGTTAATTCGCTGATGGTGTTCTTCTGTAAGGAGGCTTAAAAAAAAAAAAAAAAAACAGGAGATAAATTGAATTGTGTGAACTTTGAGTTTTGCCATCCTCAGTAAACCCTAAGAGAACTGTGAAATTTATGGAGAAACAAGGTAAATGAATAATATAAGTTCAATTTAAAAAGGCATGGGGCTCCTAGGCACTCCACTTATTGTTGATGAGAAAGAAATCTAGCTTAACATTCCATCTGTACCATTAATCAGACCAAGTGAAATGCATGAATTTTGCCCTTAAGAGAAAATGTTCAGAGACTAAGCCATAGCATCACCCAACCTCATGCTTTAGCAAACTAACTATTCCCAATGCTAGCTGAGTAGTATAGAAAGTTCTTTCCATAGCTTAAATTTCATAACCAAAAAATGCCATGAATTAGAAACATCATCATAGAGTGAATATTCAGAATAGAGGAAAGAAAATGAGTTATGGTTTCTGGACATAACAGAATTAGGTAGTTTGGCATTTTGTTATCTACTTTGACTTTGAATCAAATTTTCAAATAAACCTCAATTTCTACATAAGCATACATAGGCATTACCTTAGCCTATGGAGAGCAAGATGGGACAATGTGGGACCTGAAATGTAGGCATGGAACCTTGGGCATGGGTATCAGTAGAGCCCAGAAGCTTTCTGAAAGAAAATGGGATGACCCAAAGCAAGATGCTTCTGTGAACATGAGATCCAGCTGGAGGCAGACCTGCCTGTCTTTTATAAAGGAAAATCTCTGAAGTAGTGAAGCAAGACCAGATTGTAAGAATGTATTTCTGAAAATCCAGCAGAGAGGTTTTAGTAAAGGATATTTTCATTCCAGGTGTAAGTTTTTTTCAGTCCTGATTGAATATTAAGACCCTCATACAGGCCAGCTTTACCCTACCAAGAGGCCTGAGTCAGCAATAGTTTAAGAACCACAGAAAATGGTTCTGTCCATGTCCTTTCTAGGATGCTTGCCATACTGTTGTTGGATCTGCTTTGGCTAAGGAATATAAGAAAATACAATAGAGATCCACAATTCCTTTTTTAAAAATTGGGGTATAGTTTCTTTATAATGTTGTGTTAGTTCCTGCTATACAAACACATGAATCAGCTATATGTGCACATATACCTCCTATCTCTTGGGTCTCCCTCCCTCCCCCCATCCCACTCCTCTAGGTCATCACAGAGCACCAAGCTCCCTGTGCTCTCTATAGCTCCCTATGCTATATAGCAGCTTTCCACCAGCTGATTTACTCATGGGAGTGCACACAGGTCAATACCAATCTCCCAGTTCTCACCCCTCTCCCTCCCATGTCCACATGTGTTAGAATTCGATATTTGCTTTCCTCTGACTTACTTCACTCTTCACGCAGATATCTACATCTGTACATCTACATCTACAGTCCATCTACATCTCTACAAATGACCCAATTTAATTCCTTTTTATCACTGAGAAATATTCACCTGAAATTAAAAAATCTAAAACAATCTCTAACAAAATACTTTCTTGGTAACTTTAGTAGCAAAATGAAGCTTGAAATGACACAAGACTCTTTATAACTTTTATTCATCGCACGAAGCATGAATATTGTAGAGATTCTACAGCAGAAATATCAAAAAATGTTTAAGAACCACTGTCCCAGAACCTAAAGCAGGTATTCCATAATACAAAGTATATGTAACTTACAAAATCTAAAATATTCTAATTTCAAAATCTATAGCCCCACAGGTTTCAAATGTAATTAGGTAATAGTGTCATAGTTAACATTTACTAGGTGTGAGCTAAGTGCTTCCTATGCACTCCCATATGCATTAGCTCATCTAATCTTCATCACAAGAACTCTATGATTATTCACATTTTACAGCTGAAGAAACTGAGGTAAAGGAGGGTTCAGGAAGGTGTGCAGAATGACCCATCACACTGAGTGGTACAACTGGGACACCAAATCAGTGATCTGATACCATAGCTCACATACCTCCCAACTCCATATCACCTCTCCATGTTCTGTTGGGAGACATTATCATTAAAACTGCTCTTTGGAAGAATTAACTACTTAAAGGATTCTAATAAAGTCTTGTTCTACAGGGAAAGTTTAAGCACATAATTACCCACCAGTCTTACTTGCTAAATTTTCCTTAGAAGAGAGTGGGTGAATGAGGAAAACAGCACCTCTTTTTCTATTATTTTCTACAGAATGTTACTGGACTGTGCCTCTAAAGAATGAGAAATCCTGTCCTTAAATGAACTCTTAAGATGGTCACCACTATTGGCATTTATTCCTAATAAAATCTGAAGAACACCAGAAATACCTCTGTGCACAGCCTGACATTACCCACAAAGTGTCGGAAACAAACAAGCAAGCCTGGCCTTCATCAAAATTACAAAATCAAAGTGGTTGACATGTTCTGAGAAAACATACCTATGATAATTGAAAATTGAGTAAAAATTGACTTTTTAGTCCATTTCCATTCCAAACTGCAGTTCTAACTCTATTGTCACTGTAATAGATCTGTCTTGATAAAAGATCGCTGAGACCACCCTCTTTTGCAGAGCTTTAGTGAATTCTTAAGCAGACACCATTTTGTAAGGACACTTCCTTTCTTTTCTTGTGAAGGAGGTAAAGTCTACGGACCTCTAAGCTAAAATCAGTCTATTGAGTTTGATCATAATACAGTAGTTTTCAGTGTGTGACTGTTTTACAGTTAACTGTTCTGAGAAGCTGAGCAGATTGTTTTTGCTTCAGATTAGAGAGTGAGGGACACACTTGGGCCACTCTGCCGTCCTTGATGTGTCAGATATCTGGTGTCTTTGATCTGTCCACTTGAAAAGAGTGGAGGCCACACTTTGCTGACCCCAATAGAAAGAGAGCCGAAAGCCTTTACTCTGGGACCGCCTGAGGCAACAGGACACAGGTCAGGTCTGTAACACCAGCAGGTACCCACTGGAACGTACTAATAGAAGCTGCCTTCTCTGAACCCTAGGAAAGGACTCAGCCTTCTACAGGGCCCACAGCCTAAGGAGGGTCACTCCTCCATTTACTCCCTGTAAACCATTAACTTGTGCTAAAATCCATGTGTAGGGATGAAAAATTGCAACACTTTACCTCTCTGCTCAGTACTTATCCTGTCTGGGTGTCATGAGAAGCTACAGGGAGCATTAAACTCTGAGTCTACGTCCCCCAAATTAAGCTCACCCACTTCCAGACAGTTCCCTATTTATATTGGTTCAACTGAATGATTCTTCAACTTTACGATGGTGCCAAAGTGATTCATGATCAGAGGAAACTGTACTTAAAATTTTTAAGCCTGATCTTTCCCCAGACTAGTGACATACAGTGTGATGCTCTCGCATGATGTTAGACAGAAGCAGGGACTTGAAGCTCCTGATCAGCCATGCAATCCTGAGGATAAACAATCGCTATACTTACATCCATTCTGCCCCCACACAACCATTCTGCTTTTCACCTTCAATACAGTATTCATAAATCACATGAGAGAGCCAACACTTTATTCTAAACTGGGCTTTGTGTTAGATGACTTTGCCCAGGTGTAGGCTAATAGTGTCCTTTTAAGGTAGGTGAGGCTAAGTTATGATGTTGGGTAGGTTAGGTATATTAAATGCATTTTGACTCATATTTTAAATTTACAATGGATTTATCTGGACATCAACCCATTGTAAGCTGAGAAAGGTCTGTAGAGAAGAATGATTTTCTATAGATAAATGTGTGGAATTAGAAAATTAGTACTAATAAATATATAAGCCATTATTTATTCTGCTACATGTAAGGTGAGAGAATGTAACAGAGCATCTCCCTTCATGTTTTTGGATTGCAGGTCAAGAAGCAACAGTTAGAACTGGACATAGAACAACAGACTGGTTCCAAATAGGGAAAGGAGTACATCAAGGCTGTATATTGTCACCCTGCTTATTTAACTTATATTCAGAGTACATCATGAGAAATGCTGGATTGGATGAAGTACAAGCTGGAATCAAGACTGCCAGGAGAAATATCAATAACCTCAGATATGCAGATGACACCACACTTATGGCAGAAAGTGAAGAACTAAGAGCCTCTTGATGAAAGTGAAAGAGGAGAGTGAAAAAGTTGGCTTAAAACTCAGCATTCAGAAAACTAAGATCATGGCATCTGGTCCCATAATTTCATGGCAAATAGTTGGGGAAACAATGGAAACAATGACAGACTTTATATTTTGGGGCTCCAAAATCACTGCAGATGGTGACTACAGCCATGAAATTAAAAGACACTTCCTCCTTGGAAGAAAAGTTATGACCAACCTAGACTATTAAAAAGCAGAGACATTGCTTTACCAACACAGGTCAGTCTAGTCAAAGCTTTGGTTTTTCCAGCAGTCATGTATGGATGTGAGAGTTGGACTGTAAAGAAAGCTCAGTGCAGAAGAATTGATGCTTTTGAACTGTGGTGTTGGAGAGGACTTTTCAAAGTCCCTTGGACTGCAAGAAGATCCAACCAGTCCATCCTAAAGGAGATCAGTCCTGAATATTCATTGGAAGGACTGATCCTGAAGCTGAAACTACAATACTTTGGCCACCTGATGCAAAGAACTGATGCACTAGAAAAGATCCTGATGCTGGGAATGACTGAAAGCAGGAGGAGAAGGAGATGACAGAGGATGAGATGGTTGGATGGCATCACCGACTTGATGGACATGAGTTTGACCAAGCTCCAGGAGTTGGTTATGGACAGGGAAGCCTGGCATACTGCAGTCCACGGGGTCACAAAGAGTCGGACATGAGTGTGCAACTGAATTGAACTGAACTGAACAAGATTATCCAGCAAATGAGTTGAAACATGTTGATTTATGCATATTTTCTTTCTTGTTTAACAATAAGCAATTGTGCATAGTTTTATATATATATACCCTGATTACTAGAAATTCTAACTTAATATGACCACATAATTTGCTGTTTTTAAAAACCTGTCAATAAGTATCTGTTTGTAAAAGTATATAAATTTGTTGAACCAAAAATTAGAAGAGTGAACATTGAAGCAATCATCACCCTACTAAGAATAAAGATCAGAGTTAATAAAGCTCTCTTTTCTGAAATAAAGTCAGGGATAATGTTGGAAGGCAACAGGGACTGAGTCATATGCAGAGACTGGTCCACAAGAAGGTCTAAGAGAGGAGTCGGTCTATGCACACATCTAGGGAATCACTTCTACTCGCTGCTTTTACAGCCATCATCCCAGCTTCAACTTCTGGCTATGCACATTAACCTCCACAGTCTCAGTGCATCTTGCTGTACTTTATTTTACTCTATCACACTTTCTACTGCACTGGTGGTATTTGCTTTCCTCTCTTTTATTTATCATATTATATGGTCCTTAAATCAGTGCTGATGCTCAAGAAAAGAAAGTGGAAAACTGTATACCTGATTAATATGTGAATTTGATAGTCCTCCCAGACATAACAGAATTGGCAGCATGTAGTTACACACACTGGAGAAGGCAATGGAACCCACTCCAGTACTCTTGCCTGGAAAATCCCATGGATGGAGGAGCCTGGTAGGCTACAGTCCATGGCGTTGTGAAGAGTCAGACACGACTGAGCAACTTCACTTTTACTTTCATGCACTGGAGACGGAAATGGCAACCCACTCCAGTATTCTTGCCTGGAGAATCCCAGAGACAGAGGAGCCTGGTGGCTGCCGTCTATGGGGTCACACAGAGTAGAACACAACTGAATCAACTTAGCAGCAGCAGTTACACACACATATTATTTTCATAAAGTTGCTCACTCATGTCATATTTGAAATTCACAATACACATTTTGTATAAAGTGAGTGTAATAAAACAGGGAATCTTGACCCATCCTAAAGCATAAAGAAATCAAAACTGGAGAATGAAAGTATATGAATGATTTCAACAGCTTGCTCTTCTCTGAAATTCAGGAATTGGCACTTTAAAGGTATCAGACATTTAAAAAGCAAAAGGGTAATTATTAACTAAGCTCTCTGAATTAGCCCATGGGTCTAGCTGACACTAAAAGAGTTTTTTAAAAAACACATTATTTTCTGTTTTTACAGCAAGAAGAAAAGAACTGAGAATACTGACGGGTATTACCCATGTTTATCTCAACTACTGAATTAATGTGTTTATAAAATAGCATTCATATTTTCTCCATAGTTGGAATGGCTTTCTGTCCTGCTCAAGAATTTAAGGCTCAGATTTAATACTACTTTCTCCATAAAACCCCTCCTAATATTCTTAACTTGAAGATGTTGTTGATGGTTGAACTAAGAATCACAGTCCCAGGCCTTATCACTTATGCTATACTGCTTTTTGCAAGTTTTAATTGTATTTACATCTTAGTCCCAATCAATGGTCAGAGATCTTGCCTTATTCATCTTTGAATCCCCTTCTCTGACTTCCCTCAGCAAGTTCCTAGTATAGTTTGTATCACAGTAGATCTACAAAAAGTGCCTTGCTAATTGTGGCAAAGAAATAGGGACAACTTTTCTGGCTGCCAGACGTTAGTTTCTTTTTACTTGCACTCAAATAGAATTCTATCCTTAGATTTCTTCAAATAGTGATACAAACATAATATTTATAAAAATATTTGATTCATCCATTAAGAAAGAATTTGCCTGTTGCATACTATCAGATATGAAACCATGGGAGAGTGAAAAGAAATTAACACAGACCCAACTTAATCACTTAGCATTCTAACTGGAAGACTGCACATCATGGAAAACTGTTAGTTCATTAATTCAACAACATAGATATGCAGTTTATCATATGCCAGTTATTGTGAATAAAATTATTAGCAAAAATTGATGAAGTCTTAGAAGGTCACGGATCTTGCAGTCTAGATAGAAAAAAAACAGACAATGAAACAATTTGTTATGGTAATGGAAAAATAAAGGACAAATGTTAAGAGCTTCTGGAGAAGATCAGGGGAGAGTTCGGTGGTCAAGCAAAGATACACAGCTTTTCCGGTAAGCTGCCTGAGGTGACCCCTAAAAATGGTGCACTATTCACTTGACCCAGAAAACCCCACAAAATCATGCAAATCAAGAGGTTCAAATCTTCGTGTTCACTTTAAGAACACTCCTGAAACTGCCCAGGCCATAAAGGGTATGCATATCTGAAAAGCCACCAAGTATCTGAAGGATGTCACTTTAAAGAGGCAACGTGTGCCATTCCGTCGTTACAATGGTGGAGCTGGTAGGTGTGCACACGCCAAACAGCGGGGCTGGACGCAGGGTCGGTGGCCCAAAAAGAGTGCTGAATTTTTACTACACATGCTCAAAAATGCAGAGAGTAACGCTGAACTTAAGGGCTTAGATGTAGATTCTCTGGTCATTGAGCACATCCAAGTGAACAAAGCCCCCAAGATGCGGTGCAGGACTTACAGAGCTCACAGTCGGATCAACCCCTACATGAGCTCTCCCTGCCACACTGAGATGATCCTTACTGAAAAAGAACAGATTGTTCCTAAACCAGAAGAGGAGGTTGCACAGAAGAAAAAGATATCCCAGAAGAAACTGAAGAAACAAAAACTTATGGCCCGGGAATAAATGCCGCAAAAAATAAATGCAAATAAAAGTAAAAGTGTTGTTTGTCTTAAAAAAAAAAAGAAAAGAAAGAAAAGATACACAAATGTTTTATTTAAGCTGTGTTTGGTAGATATTACTAATGTCTACCAGCATTCTCCTTCCTGGATATGTGAACAAATTAACACATCCAGAAAGAAGTACTTAAAAGCTTTTGCCTAATTTCTTATGCATTCTTTCTTTGTAGTCCTCCTACTGCAAAATCATGTGTTTAGGTAGAAGTACTATAAGAATGCAAGCAACTAAAAGACAAAGACATCACATGAAGGACACGACAGCCCATGACAGTGACCTCTATCAACAGCAGGCTTGCATGACTCAGAAATAAAGACTTGTTATGCTAAGCCGCTTAGATTTGGTCTTTCCTTTTTTTAATGAATCATAATCTAGCTGATCCAGACTAATACAAAGCTATCTAAGATGAACAGTGATTAGGTAAATGAAAGTGGTGGGAAAGGGGAGAGAACCTGGTGCTCCAAGCGGGAAAATCAACTGGGACAAAGCCCTGACATTAGAGATGACAGGTGCTTTTAAGAAAGTGAGCAAAATTAACTTTATGGTTTAAATTGCTGCAAAAGATCCTAAGTAATTAGTTTTTAGGGAGTTTTTTTTCAAACTGGTCTTTTAGTCCTAAAATTCTGATAGCTCCTAAGGACATATGAGGTACATATCTAATCAACAGTGATACAACCAAGGGGAGACTTTCTCCATAATACCTTCAGAGTATTCATTAAAAAAATGCCCAACACAATCACTAAAATCTCATTAAATATAAAATATACTGTCTTACTTTAAATGTCTTACTTTACCTTTGATTTAAATAAACCAAAATTAAATAATGCATCTTTCAAAAAATTTTTGTTTCTTTTTTTATATGTAGATTAAAACAAAGCTGAGCTCTTTTTATGTGGTTATTTCCTATCATCTCCCTGAAATGCATAATCCAGAAAAAAAGAAAGGGAAGTAGTAGTTATTTTACCTCACATGACAGCTTATTTCAGGAGAACTCTAATGTACTATTAGGAAAGCTAGAGAATTCCCTGGTGGTCCAGTGGTTGGGCCTCCATGCTTTCACTGCCAAGGGCCTGGGTATCCCAGCACAGTCAAAAACAAACAAACAAAAAGAAAAAGAAAACTAAACAACATTTATCCTCTGTATAATAACTGCTTTAAATTAAAAGTACCTTAGTTACTTTATTTCACTTAATCTTATCTTAAAACAATTCTACTCTACTCAATTTCTGATCAATATATTATTCATTTTTTTACCAAATTTTTAACTTGGTTACACTTCAATTTGAGCAATTGAGAATTAAAACTTCACTCATGGAAAACAATTTTGTGCCGCCAATTAATGTAGTAAAAGATTTGGGAACAGAAATACAGTAAGTAATCAAAAAAACCCACAAAGGTTTACATGAAGACACTTGTAATGGTTCTATAAAATAATACTTCTGGAAACGCACAGGAAAAAAAATCTCATAATTGTTGATTGGCTAATAAAATTAATGATTTGTCTAGATAATTTTATTTTTAATAAATCCCAGTAAACTAGTTTGAAATTAAAACACAAAGCTTATTATAGTAAAACTGGATGATGTTTTGTCTATACAAGTTTCCTTTTCTCATCCAGAATAGATGTGGCAACTCTATCTACTAGAAATTGAACTTTTATCTTTGAAATGTAATTTTATGCTTTCATTTCTTTAGAGAAACTACAGAAATTGGGTATATATCTTTTAATCTAGAAGTTTTATTTTTCTGAAAAACCATATGAATTATGTGAAAAATGAAAAACTAGCATATCAAATATTACAGTTTTGCTGCTTTTATTTAAGCTTTCTTTCAAAATTTGAAATTTTTTTTGCTAGAAACTAAATTTCTTTGATGTAAAATATGGTATAGCAATGCATGGCACATCATACATACATTAATTAGTAATTATGAAAACTTTGACCATAACAACATATTTCCCATGAAAACAATCATAAAACAGCTTTGTATAAGATTTCAAGACATTGCTCTGCAGTGGTACTGTCATAATGTCATTTCTCATTGCACAGTATGTACACTGAGAATATCTGGGAGGTTGTGTTTTACCCTTAGTCTATATAATCACTTGGTTGTTTGCATTTTTTAATTCTTATTTCGACTGTTCACTAGCAGATATACTTTCTCTCAAAGGAGTTGTAAACAAAATGCCAAATGAATCTGGATACCAGATAAATAAGATGCCTCTGATCTTTTTAGTACATCCAGTGAGATTTGAGAATTGAAGAAACATAACCAGTATTTCAATTGTACTGTCTTCCCTGAGTTCCTTTTCCTTCCTGTTCTTTTTTAAAATTTTGTATTTATTTACTTAGGGCTGTTCAGGGTCTTCTTTGTTGCATGGACTTCTCTCTCGTTGCTGCAAGAAGGAGCTGCTGCTGCTGCTGCTAAGTCGCTTCAGTCGTGTCCAACTCTGTGAGACCCCATAGACGGCAGCCCACCAGGCTCCCCCGTCCATGGGATTTTCCAAGCAAGCGTACTGGAGTGGGATGCCATTGCCTTCTCCAGCAAGAAGGAGCTACTCTCTATTAATAGCAGTAGTATGAGGGCTTCTCATTGTGGTAACATCTCTTATTGTGGAGCACAGACTCTCAGGCATGTGGACTTCAGAAGTTGTGGCACCTGGGCTCAGTAGTTGTGGCTCCCAGGCTCTAGAATATAGGCTCAGCAGCTGTAGCACACGAGCTTTGTAGCCCTGTAGCATGTGGGATCTTCTGGACAAGTGATCAAACCCATGTCGCCTACACTGGCAGGTGCGTTTTTTACTACTGAGCCTACTACTACTACTAAAGCATTTTTTACTATTGAGCCTACTACTTTACTACTAAAGAAGTCCCCCTCTTATTCTTATTTGGTTATATAACACCTATAACATTAAACATACATGTACTAGCAGTTTATTAATTGCTACTCCATCCTTTGTACATATTATTTCTGGTGCTTATGAGCTCATGTATTAATTTTGTGTATGAAACAATATAGAAACATTAAAAAATGCTTAATGTTAGAGAAAAAATTCTTTGCAAAACAGCAGTTATCCAATTAACTCTGAAAATTCAGAAAAAGTGTGAAAAATATTGATACCTATTTAGAATTTGGTAGGATGAAAAAAATCTTTCTTCCATTTATAATAATATATTATAGAAAATAGTAACTTCAAAAATTCTCATTATTTTAGTATTCTAAACATGGTACTCATCATTAATAGTTTATTAATAACGTTGGACTTAAAAGACAGAATAACTTTGGAATCCTCATAGGCTCCTTGACTTTTGAGGCAATTTATGTCTTTCAGTCATTGTTTTCAGATAGATATCTGCCGGGAGCCGGTGAGGCATTCTGCTCGTGACAAAGGTCATGAGGAAGGAGGCTCGGCATACGCAAAGGCGGGATCGAGCCTCAGGAGTCCGCCCGGATATTCTCGAGCATTTTCCCCCCAAAAAACCAGAGTCTGCCTACTTTATTGCTTTGTGCTCTCACCTCTGACTTTACTGGGGGCTGTCCCCTACCACCATCTCGCTCTCTCTGTCAAAGAGTTAACTTACAGCTCCAATTAATAAAGTTCCTGGGCAATTAGGAGTGTTTAAATCCAAACCCCTCAGATGGCTCTCTAACTCGCCTGACAAGTTTACCCGGACTCCTACAGCTATGCATACAATTGTTTACAGTCTCCCAGCCTCAAGAGGCACGGGAAGCTTAAGATATTCAAATAGCTTAGAGCCTCTCAGAGAGTTAGAAACTGTCAGAATAAACTAGTAAAGGATTTCATTGATGAGCCAATGCTTGTTGCCAAGTTTTCACATCCCCTGAATTGTATCCTTGAATGTGTATTAATTAATATAGTTGGTATGTAGAAAAAATAAGTAGTGGCCTTGGTGTTAGTAACTTTAGACCCTTAAGGTAATAAATTCTTTCCTTTGTTGTAAACCCATTACACATCCGCCCTATAGGAATGCAATTTTATCTTCGGAAGATGGCGCCAAACCTTAAAATAATTACTCGTAGAGAAAATAAGTCTTTGTTGATAAGTCCTTGTCAAGAGTCATAAAATATTAGTAGGCCTTCTGGCCAGAAGATGATGTAAATCACCTAAACCATTTGTATACGATAAATTTGCAGGAAAGAAACCCTGGTTTTTGATAAGAATCAAAGACTGCTGACTTTGCATCCCCTATTATCCTCTATGTGTAACTTAGGGTATAAAAGCCCCTGTTAAAAATAAAGCTACGGGCCTTGCTCACCAATGCTTGGTCTCCCCATGTCATTCTTTCCTTTAACTTCCGGCTGAAGTCTCCATCTGGAGCGTGGATATCCTCTGCGACCACTTATTTGCCTGGGCTTCTAAGACCCACTCGAGAAGGTATCTAAGGTGGGGCACCTTCCGCTATTCGAGAGGGCGCCTGTGGCCTCCATGGTCAGAGCTAACCTGGTGTCACGGGTTATATTGATTTTCCGCGTAAACCAAGCTACTCAGCCTCTTTTCTCCACTGAATTTTCCTACTGAGCTATCCTCATTCTATTACTCTTTATATCTCTAATTACCATTTGAATAGGTCGCCGACGCCGTCTCCCCTTCGAATACCCTGGATCAGCCGGGGCTGGTCCTCGGCAGATATCCTTCTCATATATTCTGCTGTAGAGAATACAGAGCTTATCTTGTATCACAAACCAAAATTCAATATCAATTCTAGCTGATTGCACTAAAAGAAAAACATAGGCAAGTCATCAAAACTGTTCCAGATGCACCTTACAGAAATAGGAATTTCTAAAATTCCTTAAGAGAAAGTCAAATACAAAGGTTCAGATAAGCATTATGATTGGTTCCATTGTGAATCAAAAGAAGTTCAAAATTATACAAATATTTTGATAATTTTTACTCATATCTACTATTGCAACTCAAGTCACAGGGGTGGTTCATAATTTTTATATGATTTTATATCCTATCAATAACTCAATCAAAGAATGTGGGTTGCAGAAAAGAAATCATACTTTCCCTCAAGAATGAGACAGAGAAAGTATTTTGTATTCTGGAGCTTAATTAGATGAAGTTTCTTTACCAATACAACAAAATGACTAAAATGCGGTCTGAGATGGCATTTTGTTTCTGTTCTGGAGAGGGGCATACTTTTTATTTTTCATAATTTTATTTCTTTATTGGAGCATAATTGCTTAACAATATTATGTTAGTTTCTGCTATACAATTAAGTGAATCAGCTGTATGTATACATATATCCGCTCCCTCATGAACCTCCCTCCCTCTCCCCCCTATCCTACCTGTCCAGGTCAAGAGATGGAGTTTTGAATCTCCAACATACGTTAGCAGTGTAACCCAAGGAAGATTACATGAAATCTCAGTCTTCCTATATACATTTAAAAAGGAAATAGTAACATTCATAGCATGCAATGATTTTGTGGAATAAGTTGTAATAAAATTCTTAGAATGCTTCATATTAGCACCATTAGCCAAAAAAAAAAAAAAAAAACTTTCATTAACTTCACAATGTGCCAACTGCTCATTTTGGACTTGGAGTTTAGAGTATCAACTGTAGAATGATATCTCTTCTATCAAAATATTGCCCATCCACTGAGGCTGATTTAAGTCCCACCTGCTCCATGAATCTTTTTCCAACCTTTCCAGTCTCCATAAATCTGTCTCTACTTTTCATCTCAGCAGCACATCTCGTGTATGCTGTTATATCTCAAGGTGCACTGGGAAATGTTGTGGAGGATACTGAATGGCATGCTGATGAGATTATCCTTAGTTCAGAGGCAAGGCTTAGCCAATTAAAAACTCTCAAACACGGGTAAATGTCTAGAAATACATTTCCAAAGGGCATTAATAGTTTATATTTTAGCATGTTTTGCCAAATTTCCCTCCCAAAAAGTTGTAACAATTTCTACTGCCCTCAATAATGCAGTTTTTAATATGACTGTTTTTAAATCTTTCATTATAGAAAATAAGCTTTCCCATCCTGCAAGGGGATGCTCTGTTGGATTAATTAGATTCTAAATCAAAGAGTATTTTCTAAAGTGGGTTCCTATAGGAGATACTCAGGACATGCTCAAAATAAGCTTGGAAAATTGCTTGTCCAAATACTTTTTACTGGCTCCTTTATTGCAGGGCTTCTCTATTGCACGGCTTCTCAAACTCTTTAATATGCTGAAGTATATACTGTAAATCTCTAAAAGAGATATATATGGGGCCACATTTCCCAAACACATTTGGACATAGAATATTTTCCTCATAGCATTTCAAGGAAATAACATTTCATAGAATACTTTGGGAAATGCTGTTCATTACTTACTCATATATCAGCCAATATTGCTATCTGTTCTTTGCAGAGAATTTATTGCCTTTCCAATGTGATGGGAAGCTACTTATTTTGCCTTACAATCTTTGTGCTCTGCATAACTACCGTAACATATACTGCAAAAAGAGTGTGAAATATATCTTTGCTGATTAGCTGACAATATATTTAACAACAAAAAGATTATATACACTAAAAGTTCAAACAGAGTACATGGGAAAGTAATGCTCCTAAATAGTAAGTAGGACTCAAAGCCATTTCCATCTTTTTAACTAATCAAGATACTTTAGGCTTTCATCACACTCAAAAGTATCATTAAATGCTGGAGTACATAACAGTAACTATTTTCTCTAACAACAATTAAACAGTTGCTATAGTACTTTTTAAAAACTTTATTGCCAACATATTTATCTTAACAAGATGACACACTCCAATAAAAACTTTACCTTGCAATCTTAGTAACTCAAAACACTTGTTGTCTAAAAAACACACATAATGGCTCTTTTTAAGATATTTAAAATTTATCTTTTTATGTGTAAAGAAGATTAGCTTTAGGTTGAAAAGGTTACAATTTAAAATAATCACATAATTATATAGAAGATAACAGACACCAGGAGTCAATTCCTAACTGTGAGAGTCTTACATGTACTATGACTATTGGAATCAATATTCGGAAGCATCACTATGAACAAAGTTAGTGGAGATGATGGAATTTCAGTTGAGCTATTTCAAATCCTAAAAGATGATGATGTTAAAGTGCTGTACTCAATATGCCAGCAAATTTGGAAAACTCAGTAATGGCCACAGTACTAGAAAAGGTCAGTTTTCATTCCAATCCCAAAGAAAGGCAATGCCAAAGAATGTTCAAACTACTGCATAATTCCACACATCTCACATGCTATCAAAATAATGCTCAAAACTCTTCAACAGTACTTGAACCAAGAATGTTCAGATGTTCAAGCTGGATTTAGAAAAGGCAGAGGAACCAGAGATCAAATTGCTAACATCCATTGGATCATCGAAAAAGCAAGAGAGTTCCGGAAAAACATCTATCTCTGCTTTATGGACTACGCCAAAGCCTTTGACTGTGTGGATCACAACAAACTATGGAAAGTTCCTAGAGATGGGAATACCAGACCACCTTACCTGTCTCCTGAGAAATCTGTATATAGATCAAGAAGCAACAGTTAGAACCAGACATGGAACAATGGACTGGTTCCAAATTGGGAAAGGAGTATGTCAAAGTTGTATATTGTCACCCTACTTATTTAACATATGCAGTGTAAACCATGTGAAATGCTGGGCTAGATGAAGCACAAGCTGGAATCAAGACTTCCAGGAGAACTATCAGTAACCTCAGATATGCAGATGATACCACCTTATGGCAGAAAGCAAAGAAGAACAGCCTCTTGATGAAAGTGAAAGTGGAGAGTGAAAAAGTTGGCTTAAAACTCAACATTCAAAAAACTAAGATCATGGCATCTGGTCCCATCACTTCATGGCAAACAGTTGGGAAAACAATGGAAACAGTGACAGACTTTCATTTTGGGGGCTCCAAAATCACTCCAGATGGTGACTGTTCAGTTCAGTCGCTCAGTCGTGTCTAACTCTTTGCAACCCCATGAACTGCAGCACACCAGGCCTCCCTGTCTATCACCAACTCCTGGAGTTCACCCAAGCTCATCTCCATCGAGTCAGTGATGCCATCCAGCCATCTCATCCTCTGTCATCCCCTTTTCCTCCTGCCCACAATACCTCCCAGCATCAGAGTCTTTTCCAATGAGTCAACTCTTCACATGAGGTGGCCAAGGTACTGGAGTTTCAGCTTTAGCATCATTCCTTCCAAAGAACACCCAAGACTGATCTCCTTTAGAATGGACTGGTTGGATCTCCTTGCAGTCCAAGGGACTCTCAAGAGTCTTCTCCAACACCAAGGTTCAAAAGTAGCCATGAAATTAAAAGACGCTTGCTCCTTGGAAGAAAAGTTATGACCAACCTATAAAGCATATTAAAAAGCAGAGATATTACTTTGCCAATAAAGGTCTGTCTAGTCAAAGCTCTGGTTTTCCCAATAGTCATGTATGGGTGTGAGAGTTGGACTATAAAGAAAGCTGAGAACCAAAGAATTGATGCTTTTGAACTGTGGTGTTGGAGAAGACTTTTGAGAGTCCCTTGGACTGCAAGGAGATCCAACCAGTCCATCCTAAAGGAAATCAGTCCTGGGAATATTCATCGGAAGGACTGATGCTGAAGCTGAAACTCCAATTCGGCCACCTGATGCGAAGAATTGACTCCTTGGAAAAGACCCTGATGCTGGGAAAGATTGAAGGTAGGAAGAAAAGGGGACATCAGAGGATGAGACGGTTGGATGGCATCACCAACTTGATGGACATGAGTTTGAGCAAGCTCCAGGAGTTGGTGATGGACAGAGAAGCCTGGCATGCTGCAGTCCAAGGGTTTGTAAAGAGCCAGACATGACTGAGCAACTGAACTGAACACATATCTTTTGGCTTCCCAGGTGGCTCAGTGGGTAAAGATTCCACCTGCCAATGCAGGAGACATAAAGGATGCCAGTTTGATTCCTGTGTCTGGAAGACCATCTGAAGTAGGAAATGGTAACCCACTCCAGCATTCTTGCCTGGAAAATTCCATGGACAGAGAAGTCTTGTAGCCTACAATCCATGAGGTTGCAAAGAGTCAGACATGACTGAGCACATCGTCATTTTTAAGGTATCTTTAGCCTGTTAATAAGATTCTTCATTAAGTAGCCAAATATTGCTTGAGGAACAGAAAGGCACTGGGTAAAATCACAACCAGTAACATGCGATACTTCAGAGGAAGCTAGTAAGTATGACCTGATATCTGCTAGAAGGCAACACATTCTCAGTAATTAAAGTGGAGACTTAAAAGTCAAAATTGTATTTGCCCACTTGACTGTTTCTTGACTAAAATTCATCATGCTGCCCATTTTAAAGTACAATATATTGACAACTGGAAACCTTTTTTAGAATGCTTGGATTTAAAGATGAAGATAAATACCATATTTAATATTTCAATAAATATTAAAAAAGGTTAAAATTTTCTTTGAATTTATAACAGAGTTTATAACAGTAAGATACATAATTTTTAGACTATCTCCTATGAAGATCCCTTTTCATATACTGTAAGTAGTTCCTTTAACATTTAATCTCACTTCTCAGATGTGCAAACTGAGACTTACTCAAGGTAAGCAACTTTCTTAAAGTTTCACAGGTACCAAGTGATAAGTTCAGGTTTCAACTTTCAGTCTATCTCATTTTAAACCTGTTCTCTTTCCCCTGCAGCAGGCTGGCTCTTCATCGTATCTTCATATACTCCAACAAAATCTCCCATATAGTATTATAACATATCCTATAATAGATGCAGATTTGTTAAATAAAAAGCAAAAAATGATAAAAGTAGGTGCCTCATATATTTTCAGTAAGAAAGGACAGGGGATAAAATACATATTCCAGGAAAAAGCAATTGGCCTTTGCTTACATAGTGAGTTAAGAATCTGTCCAATTTGTTCCATAAAAAAGGTTAGCTTGGAACACAAGACTACATAAAATAATTATCAGAGTCAAAACATATCTTGTTCTTCTGCATGTGAATTTATCAAATATAGTAAAAAGATGTTATCACTGAAATATATACATATATATTTTAAGGGTTGAGAAGGCCAACTTGCTTAACATATGAGGAAATTCAGTTTTATATACTTGCCTTTTGCTGGGAAGGCAGCCAAATTTCTAACTGAATCTAAAAAAGTCTATATTTTATTATAGCTATATCCATATAAATGAACAGCATATAAAATATAGACAGCATCCTTTCAGGTTATTTAAACTATAAGGGATCAGTGTACCATTAAGAAAACATTCCCTGTTTCATCTTTTTCAGGAACTAAAGATTTCAAGATGTCTTCAAAAAATATGTCATTTCAGAATTTCAATGTTTCTATGAATCTACCCAGAAAAGCTGAAAAACAAAACACTGAAAAAGCTATGTGACCACTGTCTTATGTGATTCTATACTGTGTATCCTTGTTAGAGACACAATTTATCATCATGATCTTGTTCCCCTGAAAAAGACCTATATTCTGTCACCACTTTCATTCTTTTTTAAGTGGTAGGATTGCTACTACAGCTGACTCAAACATAACTCTAATATGTCTGATTGGGATGTTACACTATTTCAATAAAATACAGCATGTTCTAATTTCAAGTATTAACCATTAAGAGAAAATTGCATTAGAGAATTTATAACCTTAACATTAAATGAGTTCCTTAAAAAAATAATACTCTATGTAAAGACTATATAACAAATGAAGGTATGTTAAGTCTGAATAGAATATAAAACAAAACTAGAATTAGCAAAGCAAGACACATAAAGTCATTGTTTACATTAATCACAGTCAAAATATTATGACAAAGAATTTGAAGCCAGAAGTTTTCCAAGTGTGACAGAATGTTGTCAAAACAAATAATTATTTGAAAACAAGGCTTTTAAAACATAGTGAATATTTATAGTATTTAGTTTTGAGGGGCATGATCACAAATACCACCTGTGTCTCACAAAGGTTTGCTGATTATGGCAAAATGAAAAAAATGGTGGTTTATTGAAAACAGTTATTACTGTGAAGAGAATGTAGTAAAACTGGATGTTTCGAAATATTTTCATTGTGTGAAATGTTTCACAGGATTCTGAACCAGTTAGTTAAGAATATGTAAATCTAAACACAGCTGTTCATTAGAAACATATCTGGAGCATTAGAGAAACAAAGCAATACCCGAGCATTTGTATTTTTAAAAAATTCCAAGATAATTCTGATATGAATCAGAAAAAACAACTGGACTCTACGATGAGCATTTCCTTTTATCTAGTTTGTTTCTGTTTAATATTCAGTGCTCCAATTTCATTTAGTTTATGTTTTCCAATTTCTCCATCAGTTTTAAAAATTCTTTTCAAGACTTTATTAAGTGCAGTAGAAAAGCTTTTATATCAGTTCAGTTCAGTCGCTCAGTCGTGACCTACTCTTTGCGACCCCATGAATCGCAGCACGCCAGGCCTCCCTGTCCATCACCAACTCCTGAAGTTCACTCAGACTCACGTCCATCGAGTCAGTGATGCCATCCAGCCATCTCATCCTCTGTCGTCCCCTCCTCCTCCTGCCCTCAATCCCTCCCATCATCAGAGTCTTTTCCAATGAGTCAAGTCTTCGCATGAGGTGACCAAAGTACTGGAGTTTCAGCTTTAGCATCATTCCTTCCAAAGAAATCCCAGGGCTGATCTCCTTCAGAATGGACTGGTTGGATCTCCTTGCAGTCCAAGGGACTCTCAAGAGTCTTCTCCAACACTACAGTTCAAAAGCATCAATTCTTCAGCGCTCAGCCTTCTTCACAGTCCAACTCTCACATCCATACATGAACACAGGAAAAACCATAGCCTTGACTAGACGGACCTTTGTTGGCAAAGTAATGTCTCTGCTTTTGAATATGCTATCTAGGTTGGTCATAACTTTCCTTCCAAGGAGTAAGCGTCTTTTAATTTCATGGCTGCAGTCACCATCTGCAGTGATACATATGTATAAATAGTATATATACACATATATGTATATATATAAATGGCATCACCAACTCAATGGACATGAGTTTAAGCAAGTTCCAGGAGTCGGTGATGGACAAGGAAGCCCGGCATGCTGCAGTCCATGGGGTCACAAAGAGTCAGATATGACTGAGCGATTGAACTGAACTGATATAAATAGTATGTATGATATATATATTTTAGAAATCTTATGAGTTTTTGCCTAAAAATTTTATGACATTTTGATTTCACTTGTTTGACTTTGTATGAATAGAATGCTAGATTTCTAATTTTAAAAGTAGATATTTTTAGAATTAGGTTTACTATAATTAAGGTTTACTGTATAGCACAGGAACTATAGTCAATATCTTGTAATAAACCATAATGGAAATAACTTCAAAAATAATATATGTATACTGTATTATATATATATATTATATATATGAATCATATATGCATGTATTGTTTTTGCAAGATCAAACCAGTCATTCCTAAAGGAAATCAACTCTGAATATTCACTGGAAGGACTGATGCTGAAGCTGAAGCTCCAACACTTTGGCCACCCATTGTGAAGAACCAGCTCACTGGAAAAGACCCTGATGCTGGGAAACATTGAAGGCAGGAGGAGAAGGGGACAACAGAGGATGAGATGGCTGGATGGCATCATCAATTCAACAGATATGAGTTTCAGCAAACTCTGGGAGATGGTGGAGGACAGGGAAGCCTGGCATGCTGCAGTCCGTGGCATCACAAAGAGTCAGACACGACTTAGCAACTGAACAAAATAACCGTAACTGAATCACCTTGCTGTGCACCTGAAATACTGCAGGTCAACTATACTTCAGTAAAATATATATATTAAGAAAAAAAGAATATGTAAATCTAATACTATGTGATTAGTTTACAAGCATAGTTGATTAACTTCAACTGAGATAGAAATTCATCAACTGGATTTCAATAAAAGCCTTGGTAAATTTTTGGCCAACAAATTTCTTTCTTCATTTGGATCTATATATCGTTGTGAGGAATCATTTTTCAGTTTTGAATTAGCCATTAAAACAAATACACTTTAGAACTAGACTTTCAATTTCTGTATTTCAAAGTATTAATTTTCTAAAAAGTAATGATTCATCTTCTAATGCATTATTTCACAAAAATGTTAGAATTCTTTCATTTCTATATTTTAGTCATAACAAAAAAAACTTATATCATGAATTAGAGTACTCTTTTTAAAAAATCTGTTTTTTCACCATTATCTTTTCTTTTATATTTCTACCTTGCAAATTTTATACCATACACAATGTAAGACAAGCATATATTACTCATAAATAAATGTAATTATACCCTTAAAGATATTTTATGTATGCCATGTGTTATATATGCAGTTTTTACAAATAGACATATTCAACAAAAATAATTTTAGGAACCACAGCTTTAGCAAATGACCCTTTTATTTTGTTTAAGTGTATTCATTATTTAGTTATTTATTTGGCTGCACCAGGTCATAGCTGCGGCATGTTAGATCTTTAATCTTCCTGGCAGCACATGGGATCTTTAGCTGCAGCATGTGGAATCTAGTTCCCTGACCAGGGATGGAATCTGGGCCTCCTGCCTTGGGAGCATAGAGCCTTAGCCACTGGACCACCAGGGAAACCCCACAAATGACTCTTGAAAGGCCCAACTTTTTATAGACTCCTTTTCTTGGGCCGTTACCCAGTTCCATTTTACTATTTAACCAATAGTGTTTACACCTCTCTGTTATATGTGTCCAAAATGTCAGGAATTATGATACTAACCCAATCATTGATCAGAGGTGGTTTCATTAAGAATTCACTACATTTTTCAATGAAACATTTTAAACGAATCTATAAGCTAATCATGAGTAAGATTACTTTAAAATATCTCAAGGTCATTTCACCGTATAACTATTCAGAAATAATAAGAAATGAGCACTGCCATTTTCTATTCCATTTTGCTAATTTCAAAGCAGAGAAATCTTGAGACAATAATTTGTTTTTTTATTTGTGTCTTTCTAACCATAAATTTAAATTATTAGAATGTATATATATTTTGTAAACTTCTTGGAAATCAAAAATGCTTATTAATAATACATTGAGCTATGCCACACATATACATTTTAAATAAACATTAAATAATGATTACATTAATATTTCTCTATATAAAGGGAATTTTACTGTACTTAATATTAACTTCACAAGTGCCGCTTGAACCAATTTGATCATAAGGTTTTACAGAATTGGAAAAGATCTTAAAGATCTTCCCCCAGAGCTTCCTTTAAACAACAGCAGAAACCAAATAACTCGATAGTTAAAGGTCAAGGAACCAGGTCATGTAAATCTTTATCCAGTACATCCCCCATTAAACTACATAAATGTACGCATGAGACTTACTGTGAATTAAATTGTAATGATATCTTACTTGAATAAATAATTTCTGATTATATGTAAACCATTGTTGCAAGGTAATTATAATCAGTATTCTTAGCCCCATAAGGTATTTACCCAGAGCCAGAGCAACTTTTCAAAGGCCAAGTAACTGGATGTTTATAAAAAGTCCTGCATATTTCCAATAATGTTTCCACTTAGTACATAAGCTGCTTTGAGAAGGTCATGACATCGTTTGCATTACTGTTGTTGTTGTTTAGTAGCTAAGTCGTGTTCCACTCTTTGCGATCCCATGGATGGTAGCCCACCAGGCTTCTCTGTCCATGGGATTTTCCAGGCAGGAATACTGGAACGGGTTGTCATTTCCTTCTCCAGATCTTCCTGACCCAGGGATTGGACCTGTGAACCCACGTCTCCTGCACTGGCATGCAGATGCTTTTACCACTGAGCCACCACGCAAGCAGAATATTGCATTTTTTAGTCAATTATTTTATTTTATTTTATTTTTATGAATCCTACTCTACTGGGTAGTTTATGTTCATTGCCTGCCTGGAATTCACTATATTTTTTGTTAACACCAGCCCTATTTTATTGCTGTGGTTTAAAGATCTACTCTTCCCCATCTCTCAGATTATAACCTTACCTAACCAAACAAAAAGACTGTGAGCCAATAGGATACAAGGGCACTTATGCTGGGGAACAAAGAAGCTGGAGAAGACCTTCAGAGGATGATGAAATTGGAACTGCTGCAAACTATATTCCCACCCCCTGAATCCTGAGAATATTACAATCACACCCACTCAGGTGCAGTCTTTCAGGATAAACCTCCTTTTTTCCTTCCAGGCCAGAATCCTTTCTTTTTGCGGGTCGGGGGAGGGGGGTGGGCCATGAGGCATGTAAGATCTTAGTTCCCTAATTGGGACTCAAACTCAAGTCTCCTGTATTGTACTAGACCACCAAGGAAGTCCCAGGGCAGAATCCTTGACTGCACTCTTTGTTAAACCTGAGAAAAAACTCGGTCATGCCAGGGGTTGCATATAGCACAATAAGACTAACATGTCATGACTGTTAGCCTTGTTCACCTTCTTCTTTATATGCACAACTCTGCTAGTTCCATATACAGCTAACCCATTATTCTCATTTCCTTAATGATATTATCATAATAGATGAAATGAGACATAATTTCAATTGTTACGGCAATATTCCATTTCCTTTCACATTACTTCATCAATAGATTAAATACAGTTTTACCTGTCAATTTTAGCTAAAATATTCCCTTGTGGCTCAACTGGTAAAGAATCAGCCTGCAATGCAGGAGACTTAGGTTCAGTCCCTGGATTGGGAAGATCCTTTTGGAGAAGAAAAAGGCTACCCACTCCAGTATTCTGGCCTGGAGAATTCCATGGACAGTATAGTCCATGGGGTCACAAACAGTTGGACACAACTGTGACTTTCACTTTCAGTTCAGTTCAGTTCAGTCACTCAGTCGTGTCCGACTCTTTGCAACCCCATGAATCGCAGCATGCCAGGCCTCCCTGTCCATCACCAACTCCCAGAGTTCACTCAAACTCACGTCCATTGAGTTGGTGATGCCATCCAGCCATCTCATCCTCTGTCGTCCACTTCTCCTCCTGCCCCCAATCCCTCCCAGCATCAGAGTCTTTTCCAATGAATCAACTCTTTGCATGAGGTGGCCAAAGTATTGGAGTTTCAGCTTTAGCATCATTCCTTCCAAAGAACACCCAGGGCTGATCTCCTGTAGAATGGACTGGTTGGATCTCCTTGCAGTCCAAGGGACTCTCAAGAGTCTTCTCCAATACCAGAGTTCAAAAGCACCCATTCTTCAGTGCTCAGCTTTCTTCACAGTCCATCTCTCGCATCCATACATGACTGCTGGAAAAACCATAGCCTTGACTAGAGTTGGCAAAGTACTGTCTCTGCTTTTCAATATGCTATCTAGGATGGTCATAATTTTCTTCCAAGGAGTAAGCGTCTTTCAATTTCATGGCTGCAGTCACCATCTGCAGTGATTTTGGAGCCCCCAAAAATAAAGTCTGACACTGTTTCCACTGTTTCCCCATCTATTTCCCATGAAGTGATGGGAACAGATGCCATGATCACACCAATATAAATAGGTACCATTCTGTATCACAGACTCAATGGACATGAGTTCAAGCAAACTTCAGGAGACAGTAAAGGATAGGGAAGCCTGGCATGCTGCAGTCTATGGGGTCACAGAGTCAAACACAATTTAACACCTGAACAATAACTATGTATACAGTTTTAGTTCTCATACCTGGAATTATTATTGAATGACTATTAAATCAATTATTATTGATTTTCACATAGTTTACAGTCTGTCTTTTCAAATATTAACAAGAGTCAATCTTGAATAAACTAATACATTTTTATTGTACATTTTATCAGTTTAAAAAGTTTGTGCATAGCCCATCTTAAGTAATTGTCCAGTTTGTAAACAATATAACTTGTATATACATGTTTTAATGTGGATATTAATTACACTTTTAACATTTAAATAATCTTCACATTTCTTGAGTAACAATTTTGTGCCACAAAACCTTTAAGTATCTATAAGAACAGTGCTTCTCAAACCTCTTTGCACATATGAATTAACTGGGGACCTTGTCAATTCAGATTCTGATTCAGTAAGTCTGGGTGGGAACCAGAGAATCAGTGTTTCCAGCAGCTTCAAGGAAACATCACTTCTCCTGGTCCAGGGAACACACTGAGGAGTAAGTTAGTAGGTAATAAAATCAATATTTTTAAATAATTTTATTTCTTTATCTTTGCGTGTGCTGGGTCTTTGTTGCTGTTTGGGCTTTTCTCTAGTTGCAGCAAGTGGGGTCTACTCTCTGGTCGTGGTGCACAGGCCTCTCATCACAGTGCTTCCTTCTCTTGTTGTGGAGCATGGGCTCGATGGTATAGGGGCTTCAGTTGTGTGGGGAATGGGCTCAGTCGCTCTGGAGTATATGGGATCTTCACGGAACAGGGATCAAACCTGAGTCTCCTGCATTGGCAGGCAGATTCTTTACCACTGAGCCATCAGGCCAGGGATTGAATCTGAGTCTCCTGAGTTGGCAGGTGGATTCTTCACCACTGAGCCATCAGGGAAGCCCTAAAACTAATATTGATTGTACTACTAAATAGCTTTGCTCCCATGATTTTATTTGGAATTTAGAGTTGAACTAACTATTCCTTCCTCTTAACTGCAAGGGGCCTAGATATATGTACAAGTTTCTCCATGTATGAAATAATAATATATTATCATATGTTATATTCATGCATCAAATGGCTTGATAAATATGTTAAAAGTTCATTTTCAACATATATTTTTTCCCTGCACATGCACACATCCATAGATTATGAATTGCTGGGTAACATCGAAATGTCATTTTCTCTAGGCCAAGACAGGTAATCTACAGAAGATATCACAGGATTAAAGATGCAATCTTTAATACCCAAAGGAATCATATAAGTCAATATAGCAATGCCATAGCTAGTTAAGTTTCTTTTACAAAGAGATAACATTTAATACAATTTTTGAAATTCAGCTAAAGTATGCCAGATAATAGAGAAACAACCCCAAACTTGTAAGTTCTGCAAATTAGTGGTGAGATAAGTCTTCCCTGCTCCTAGAAAGCAGGTCTGAAAAGAAAAGATTTAAGCAACTTCTCAGGATGTATACCTCTTTCACTTTTGGCTAAGTTCCAGATAACTGCAGGATTACTTTCTTTAAAATCATAGTTTGTCTATTATCAATATTCCTTTAAAACATTTAGATGTTTACTTTCCAAATAACCTAGGATTAAAATTCTCAGGTCTGCCTGAGCAATTCTAAAATAACTTTGCTGTTAAAGAAGCAAACCACTGTTACAAACTATGGTGTAAGTAGAATTATAAGCTATTATTTAAACATGTGAAAAAAAGTTGTAAAGCTAAATTTATTTTTGAAAAATCTTTTTCTTTCACCATCCCCCTCCTACCTCAAAACAGCCAAATAGTTGTCAAAACCTTCTAAATATTTGCTTACAAAGACTCAAAATAGCCTTGATGTTGTTCAGACATTAAGTCATATCCTACTCTTTGCCACCCCAAGCACAGAAGCACACCAGACTCCTCTGTCCATGGGATTCTCTAGGCAAGAATATTGGAGTGGGTTGCCATTTCATTCTCCAGGGGAATTTTCCAACCCAGGGATAGAGCTCACATATCTTGTGTCTCCTGCATTGCAGGTAGATTTTTTACCACTGAACCACCAGGGAAGCCTAATGCTTCTAAGCACTAGGTCATGGGTATTGATTTTAAGAAATTATAAATAAAAAGACACGTTAATGTTATTGAAATAAGTTTACCTATTGCTTTTGTTGTTTAAGTCACTAAGTCATGTCCAACTCTTTGCAGCCCCATGGACTGTAGCCTGCCAGGCTCCTCTGTCTTTGGAATTCTCCAGGCAAGAATACTAAAGTGGGTTGCCATCTCCTTCCCTAGGGGATCTTCCAGTTGCAGGAATCAAACCAGCATTCCTGCTTGGCAGGCAGATTCTATACCACTGTGCCACCAGGGAAGCCCATAAGTTTACCTCTACCTCTTTAAAAATTGAGATAGTCATTTATTTAATAGGAATTAAGTGCATGGTTTTTCCTGTGGTCATGTATGGATGTGAGAGTTGGACTGTGAAAAAGACTGAGCACCAAAAAATTGATGCTTTTGAACTGTGGTGTTGGAGAAGACTCTTGAGGGTCCCTTGGACTGCAAGGAGATCCAACCAGTCCATTCTGAAGGAGATCAGCCCTGGGATTTCTTTGGAAAGAATGATGCTAAAGCTGAAACTCCAGTACTTTGGCCACCTCATGTGAAGAGTTGACTCATTGGAAAAGACTCTGATGCTGGGAGGGATTGGGGGCAGGAGGAGAAGGGGACGACAGAGGATGAGATGGCTGGATGGCATCACTGACTCGATGGACGTGAGTCTGAGTGAACTCCAGGAGTTGGTGATGGACAGGGAGGCCTGGCGTGCTGCGATTCATGGGGTCGCAAAGAGTTGGACATGACTGAGCGACTTAACTGAACTGAACTGAAGTGCATATTTATAAATTAATAAAAAAGATTATGAGAGAAAATTTAGCCAGCTAATTATAAATAAATTATAGATTTGGAAGAGATTTGTAAGTGTTTCTAAACAACTAGCAAAGCATTGCAAATTTCAAATACTTCATGAATGGTTCCTTTTTGGAAACTTGGTTGAACAGAATAGACAGGATAAAAAGATTGAAATGTAAACTATATTCTTTGCACTTTGCTGTACACACAGTAGTGACATTTCTACAGTTGACTCCTATAATTCATTCTAAGAGAGCAAAGCAATAGAGCAGAAAATACCAAATTGCAAATAATTCAAATATCATTTGGAATGCATGCATTGCTTTCTATTTGATTATAAGTACCCTTGATGTTTTGGAATTTACAGGCAAGACTTCAAACTAAATAGCAAAGCCAAGGTTAATATCTAATTCAGAAGCAGATGGAAAGTTTCCCAGATTCCTCTACCTGGATCATTTCCCCTCTGGGCCCATTCCCCCTAGACTGCAGATAAGGTAGTCAAAGCTTCTCTATAACTTCTTCCTAAGCTTTCAGTTCAAGGCAGAAAGATAACTGCACATTTTTATTTAAAAACGTATTTTCTCGTGGCTGAATTAGAAAGTCTTTCAACATCATTGACCTTCAACTTTTAACGGTTAATTCATTTATTACTTCAGTCCACTAGACACGTATAATGTTCCAGGACTAGAGAATTCATAATTCAGTGTTTAAAAAAAAAATAGATTTGCATACACTGAAGGCTTTATCTTTAAGAGGCTTTAAGTCCTATGTGGCATTATGGTGGATATAAACAAGTAACAGCCACTGTGGTCAAGCTGGCTAGGTGCTTTGTATACATCATAAAATGCAGTCCTCATAGCTCTGACTGGGAGGTGTTACCAATTCCACTTTGTTGGTGAAGAAACTGAAGCTTGGGGAAATTAAATCATTAAGTCATACAGGAAGAAAATGTCAGAGATGGAATTCAAAAAAAGTCTCTCTAAATCTTGATGCTCTTTTCAACATACCAAACTGATTACTAGAGAAGAAAAAGGATCTGTTAAGTGATAATAAATTATAATGGCTTCCAGGCCAAGAGTCTCTGCTACAAATGTACCTTTGGGATAAGCTATATCACAGTTATTTCATGGAATTAAGACATTTGCCCCTACTTACATAAACTTGGCTTCCGTGGTAGCTCAGTTGGTAAAGAATTTGCCTGCAGTGCAGGACACCTGGGTTCGATTCCTAGGTTGGGAAGATCCCCTGGAGAAGGAAATGGCAACCCACTCCAGTATTCTATACTGAAAAATTCCATGGACGGAGGGCTACAGTCCATGGGGTCACAAGAGTCGGACACAACTTAGTTACTAAACCACCACCATCTAAAACTTAGGTTTTAATAATTTTGTTAGCATTTTAATAACTTATAAAAGAAATTCCTAAGAAAGAGGACTATTCAAGCTTATGAAATAAAAAAAGCTGACAATATTAAAAAGCCTCATGTTCTCTATACAAGCTCTGATATAAAGCTTTGCTTTATTCACATTTTTTTAAATGATGGTAGTCTCAAGAACTCCTTTCATTTAAATTTACCTAAGATTTTGTGTTTTCAGAAGTTGTGCTAATTGGAATTATACTCAGATACATTCAGTCTTTTGTACCTACTGAACTTCAAGATCCTTAAATGCATCATCCTCATTCTGGGACGTCATAGTATCCAGTGTCATCTGACAAGTAATGTGAGAACTCAGTAAATATTTGTTAAGTTTAGTTTCCTCTTACATGCTTTAATTTTCTCTGATATGGTCTTCCATTTGAAAAGAAGATTAAACAGTGAAGCAAACTATGAAGTTTTAAGACAGGATGTTGTATCCGAAAAAAAAATTCATGTCAACATAACAACTTAATTGCCTAAATACTCCACTTCACTAGTTTCTTCGAAGGCAAATACAATGGCAAACAGGTAGAAAATTAACTATTGTCTTTCAGGTTTTTCTTATGTAGTATTTGGTGGTTCCAAAATAATGCATGCTATGTTAGTTATAAACCATGATAATAAAACTAACTCTTGTGGTCCCACCATTAAGTTAAATCCTGGGATGGTATCATTACCTTTCCTTTCCCCTAAACCCAGCCTTCTCACTAGGGGTATTATCTTGATTTTTGTATTTATCATTTTTCTTGCCACATTTTTGAATATCATTTCACACTTATTTGTGTGTTACTAAATACGCAGAGGTTAGTTTTGATGGTATTCAAGCATTGTGTGGCTCAGCTGGTAATGACTTTGCCTGCAGTGCGGCAGACCTGGGTTGGGAAGATCCCCTGGAGAAGGGAAAGGCTACCCACTCCAGTATTCTGGCCTGGAGAATTCCACTGACTGTATAGTCCATGGGATCGCAAAGAGTCGGACATGACTGAGCGACTTTCAATTTCACTTTCAAGCATTGTAATAATGGGACTATACACTGTCCTTTACAACTTATATTTTTCATTTTACATAATGCCCAATAATTCTATTATTCATCTTTATTTTGCCTGCAGTCCATTCATATTTACACCCAGTGAACCATATTCCATTGTATAAATTAGCCATATCTTCATCTTTTTCAGCTTTAAAACATTTTTTAAACCTAATTTCTCAATCTTTGACATTTCAAAAGAAACTTGGCCTTAATTCTGATAGGAAAAATCTGATAAAGCTTTTATTAGGAAATATTTCTAATATATGAATAGAATAATATCATTAGTCTGTATAAGCATACATGAACAAATAGATATGTCTCTAAGACAATAAGTTATATCTCTAAAACCAACTAATCAAGAGCCTCTTTTGCTCTTTGGAGTTCCATAATTTATTAAAACAAAGACTTCTAAAGCAGTTGTCCACAACCTTTATGGCATCAGCAACCAGTTTCATGGAGGACAATTTTTCCACAGACCAGGAGGGGGCAGGGTGGTTTGAGGCTGATTCAAGAGTATTACATTTATTTGCACTTTATTTCTATTATTATTACATCAGCTCTACCACAGAAGTTCAAGTATTAGATTCCAGAGGTTGGGGACCCCTGTTCTAAAGCAGTTATTATGTGTAGTTTCAAAGAAGATATTTTTCAAACTAATTAATTATAAACATAAAGAATGTGAATTTCTGAATGAATTTTTAGGATCAGTGTATCATTTCAAGATCCCTAAAAAAGTCATATCAAATTCTCAAAGTCAGCCATGTTTAATTGGATATACTAAAGAGTTCATGGGAATGCAGTAGTCCCAGCTGCTTCCAAGGTCTGTAGGAAGTTGCATGGCTGTCTGTACTACTTTCCATACAGAATAGTCTGAAGAATTCAAGTGAATATCATTTTAATGATAATAAGGACATAGGTTTTCCACTAATGATTCCAACCTTACTTAGGTAAATCTTGAGTTAGTAAAGTGATTTATTTGGTATGAAAGCTTAAGATGCACTTTGTATCAGATTCATTTCTGCAAAATATTCCTCATGTCTTTACCCATAGCTCTTACAAAATATGCACATAGGTGTGCATTTTGAGACTTTAAAATGTATGAAACTCTTAGTAACATTTAAAATATATCAGGAGCTAATGTTATTGGCAGCTTCTTTCCAAATTAGAAATAAAAGCTCTATTGAGGTTTATCAATCACTAGTCTTTCCAGTCAAGAAATGAAAATGAAAACATTTGTAAGTGATAGTTTTAAATGCATTTTCATGGAACTTTCTTTTTGAAAGTATATATTTATCTAATGTACATAAAAATAAAAGTTGAAAATGTCACTTCTAAAATCACATATTTCAGTTCAGTTCAGTCGCTCAGTCGTATCTGACTCTTTGCGACCCCATGAACTGCAGCACGCCAGGCCTCCCTGTACTGCAGCACGCCAGGCCTCCCTGTCCATCACCAACTCCTAGAATCCACCCAAACCCATGTCCATTGAGTCGGTGATGCTATCCAACCATCTCATCCTCTGTTGTGCCCTTCTCCTCCTGCCCTCAATCTTTCCCAGCATTAGGGTCTTTTCAAATGAGTCAGCTCTTCGCATCAGGTGGCCAAAGTATTGGAGCTTCAGCTTCAACATCAGTCCTTCCAATGAACACCCAGGACTGATCTCCTTTAGGATGGACTGGTTGGATCTCCTTGCAGTCCAAGGGGCTCTCAAGAGTCTTCTCCAAAATCACATATTTAGAAATATTAATATTTGAATTCTTTTTAAAATTACTTTAAATAAATATTGTTGGAATCATTCAGACATACAATAATACATATGAGAAGAATATGGATTTCGAATTTTCATACGAAAGTAAGATTTAAAAAAAAAAAAAAAGAAACATTAAGCCCATTTTCTCTCAATTGGAAAGAAAAAAAAAATAAAAATCCCACTCATTGAACTGAGTCCTAATTCCCAGGAAGAATGTTCCTAACTAGACAGCAGCCGCAGGAGAGTTCAGCCCATGGGGCATGGGATCGGCTGCCCCGGCTTTTACCTCAGTTTTCCCTCTTCATGGCTGTGTGACCAAGGAGAAGGCAATGAATTTCAGTACATACTATCTTCCTCATCTGTAAAACGAAAATAATTATAATACATGTTTCATTGTACACTGCTGGCTCAGCTGGTAAAGAATCCACCTGCAATGCAGGAGACCTGGGTTTGATCCCTGGATTGGGAAGATCCCCTTGAAAAGGGAATGGTAACCCACTCCAATATTCTGGCCTGGAAAATTCCATGGACTATTCCATGGGGTTGCAAAGAGTGGCAGGACTGAGTGACTTTCCATTAATGAGTCAATATTTTAATGTTTTATTGAATGAAAATGCACATTAAATTGGTTAGTTTGGACAAAGGGCTATTACAATACTTAGCACATAGTGGGTACTCAAAAAAGGTTTGTATTTTGATTATTAACTTATACTGTGCTATTTCCAATAACAGGATATTGTATCCTAATTTAAAACCTTTAAGTGCTTTTTTAAATTTTATTTTTAACATAGTTTTTTTTTTTTTAAATTATCAAGGGAGTGATTACAGATTGCCACTCATTTTGCTCTATTTTTCAGACAAAAAATAAAGTCTTCTGCTTTTTAAGTTTTTCAAGTAGTCATACAGGAGACTGTGTAAATCTAATTTTCTTTAAGGTCTTATGTTAGAGAAGTGAGAGCTGACTGTCCTTCCCTCCCCTACTTCTCTCTTTAAATTAGTACATTAGCTACTATTAATACATTGGTTACTAATTCACTTGGGACTTTGTGAAGTTGGATCAACAAACTGTGGGGACTCACATGCATTTAGTAAGGAAATGTCTATGGAATATGAATGATATTGTTTTGGTACCATTATTTTGGTTTTCCATGTCTTCTACAATAAAGTCAATCACATTTTCAGTTTAGTGCTATTGCTAATAACTTCAGAAGTCACAGAGAACAGAAGCATTGAAGGAGAGAGAGTCAGCAGGCTAAGTCAAGGTTTGAAAACACTCTTCACTTTCTTATAAGGAAGGACAAAACAATAGCCAGCTGATTAATGTAGAAAAACTTCCATAAGTCAATGGAAAAGGACATCAGTTTAAGCAACATTTTCAAAGGCAGCAACAAATGAACTTCTCTTGGCATAAAATGTACCAGGTACTAGAAGACATCAAATCAGAATGCAAAACTCGTACAGAAAATAAAACATGAAAATGTATGCTAACTGAGTGATATGGGTAATAAAAACAATGCAGTCCTAAGCAATCTGAGATATCAAATCCACCAAAGATTAAATAAACATAGTATTTTTAAACTTAATGCTAGAGCTGCACTTTATCGAATGAGGTTGGTCCCTAAAGCAAGCATATATATGCCTAGTATACCAACTTAAGAAAATACTGACTTAGCAAGTATGACATTTGAATTGCAAAAACTAATCATTTCTCGTTCCTCTCTGGAACTCACTATGATTGTGTCTAGAGACACATTTTTTTCATGCAAATTTCTGATGGTATAAGGGAAATATATAGCTTGCAGAAGGGGTATCTTGGGCTATGAAACTAATAGGCAACTTCTTGCTAGATTTACCTTATTTTTTTATGCATAACCTCCTAAACTCCACAAAGGATTTAAGATAGTTTACAATGCAACATACAACAAAACATAGTACTTTTATATAATATCTGTCTAACTAAAGATTCAGATGCTAAATCCAGGCTTTCAATTACTGGCACAGTGTATAAAAACAAAACTAGTATAATTCATTTTGTTATTCTTGTCCTGTGTATGACCAACACAAATAGAAATTTTCCTTTTAGTTTAAAGGCATTTCAAATGAAAAAAGTCTAAAAGAAAACTTTACTAAAAATTGTTATAATAGTAAAGTCTCAATTATGGAATAATGGATTTTTCTTACTTTTCTACAGTTTCCAGGTTTTCTACAGTGATGTCTTAAATCACACACACATAAACATACACATATTGAAGTATAATTCACTCACCTGGTACATGATTCATATCCTTATAAGTGAGTAAAATACTTATGTAAAATAAATGATCCCTTTGCTAAACACAACCTTTTAAATGTATTTTGTCTGTGTCTCAAGGAAGTGTATAAAAAACCATGCAATATTTTGAGTTGTTCCATGGATCAATGCAATAATTTAAATGGGACCAGATAAATAGGAAATTTAGAATTTATATCCCATTTTAAAATTTATACACACACACACACACACACACATATACACACAACACACAATCCCTAATTTGTTCATCTCTGAAATAAAGAGAGTAGTATTTAGGCTTATCTGGTTCTCATTTTTTTTTATAATTTATAGAAGTCTCTAGGTTAAACCATGATGTTACATACTGCTTTCTTCATGGCTTCCAGATATCCTCCATCCAGCATTTCTAGATAAGCCTATCTTCTCCTCCTCCCTTCCTCCCCCCACAGCCTACTGCTAGCCTAGAACTCTAGGATGGGAGAAAGTATAGAGTTTGACAGAAAGCAAGTCCTAAGCAAGGCCAAAATTTTACAAATTAAACACTGAGGAGAGTCAAAGTACATAGTTTCCTACAAGTCATGTAAAGAGAGGGAACACTTTATCATGAAACACAAATGCAACAAATTTAAACTGGGAAAATATATAAATTACTAAACACCCCCCTTTGCATCAAAAATCTCAGCAAAGTGTCCAAGAAAAAAAATGTCAAAATTAGAACAATATACTTTGTTGGGTCACCTTTCAAGAAAAACTAGTTGTAAAATGTATTATCCGTAAACAATAGCACTGATTTGATTTCCAGTTAATCATTTGAAGTTGGGATTTCTACCAAAAATGATGACTTAAATTATCTTCAAAACTTGATAAGATTTTTGGACAACAAAGAGCCTCCTTCCTTTTATTCCTCCCTCTTCCCCTCCCACTGATACCCATTGATAATACTGTGCCTGTTTTCTCACCTTCTACTGATCAATCTTCTTTGGACTAGATCGTACTTCTCCCCCAACCCCCCAATCTCCATTGAAATTGTTCTCATTAGAGTTGACAATTATCACTCTATACTTTTAAAAAGAATGGCAATACCTAATGAAGCTGACTTTCCTATAGATTTTGACATGTTTGATCACTCTTTTCCTTTTTAAAACTTGGTCTTCCCCAGATTCCAATAATGCTACAAGCTCCAGGCTTTGCCCTATGTTTTGACTCCTTCTTCTCAGGGGCTTTTTCCTACACTTGCCCCTTGGATTTTGGGTTTTAATTTTCTTAGCACTTTTCTCTCCTATGTGTGTATGGTATCACCTAAAGCACACAAGGCCCTTCTGTGAGTTAGGCCTCACTTGTCAATTTGATTGTAAAGCCCATCAGAATATTGTCTAGACACAATGAAGTGTGGTCATTGAGTAAATAAACATGACATACGTTGTACTGAAGTATCTTTGCAGTAATTATGCAATCTAAAATTACAAGCAAGATAATTGGTATTAAGTAGTTTGATAAAAATCATTGTCTACTATAATAATTTCAAATTTTATATTATATGCATAACATTAACTGATCTCTTAATTTTTAATTAACAGCAGAGTCTAGAAAAAATAAAACAATAAAACTACTTCAGTTCTCAGGCTCCCAAGTTAGCTCTTTAAGTTATTTAAAAACAGATGTCTAGAAAAGTAGTATTATTTAATGGAATAAAAAAAAAAATTCATTTACAAATACATTTACGCAGAATCATATGCTAATGCTGAGATGCAGATTGATGTGTTTGAGATTTTTCCCCGAGTCTTCCTTTATTAAAATTGCTTTTTTATGATTCTGAATCTGTTTGGGCAGTTTTGTTTACCTTTAAATCTGTACTTACATGATTGACAAGAGAATTGGTCCTTAAGCTGAGAAAACATTCCTTTTATTAACACTAAAAGGTAACTCAACATCATATTTATCTCAAGATATACAACAATCTCTAATTTTTAAAATGGTACTGATTCTTTAAAAAAAAATTCTTTTTTTACTTATTTATTTATTTGGCTGCACCAGGTCTTAGCTGAGGCATGCGAGATCTTCCATCTTCATTTGCAGCTGTGTTTTGCTATGCTCAGTCATGTCCGGCTCCTTGCAACCCCATGGACTGTAGCCCAGAAGGCTCTTCTATCTATGGGATTTCCCAGGCAAGAATACTGCAATGGTGACATGTGGGATCTAGTTCCCTGACCAGGGATCATACTCAGGTGTCCTACACTCGTAATGCACTCTTAGCCACTGGACAACCAGGGAAGTTCCAACAATCTCTTATTTTTTGATAAAAGAACACTCTAGAACAGTTGTCAGAGCATGTAAAGTATTGATAACAAGAACTAGCATTTATCAAGCAAGCACCTCACCAAGCAGTGATCTAAACATCTGATATATCTTGTTTTACTCTACATTAAAACCTTGAAAGTTAGATACTATTTTACTCAATTTACAGATATTTTCAACCTGATTCAGTCATACAGTTGACATGATCCAAACCCTGGCTTTGGATACTAAAAACTACTTCTTTACTAAAATATGCAGCATGAATCAATAACATGAAGAACCAATTACCTAAATGCCAATAAATATGAATAAAAGCATTTGAGGGACAACGATTTTCAAAAATACATTTTAGTGTTTTAGAGATGTGGTGTTTTTTTTTTTTCTATTTACTCTCTTACCATCAATCATACAGGATAAGAGTACTGTTAAGAAAAGCAAACTCTTATTTTTCTAGCATCCTGTTTACCCATCTAAATTCATTCAGAATTATGCAGAGGGAAGTTCATCAAGTATATTAAAATTCATCAAGATCAGGTTGAAAACCGATCACCAGAAGTGGTGGTTTTAGGTGTTAGTCGTGTCCAACTCTTGCAACCTGATAGACTGTAGCCTGCCAGGCTCCTCTGTCCATGGGATTCTCCAGGTAAGAATACTGGAGTGGATTGGATTGCCATTTGCTTCTTCAGGGAATCTTCCCAACCCAGGAATAGAACCTGTCTCCTGCATTGCAAGCAGATTCTTTACCAACTGAGCTATGTATTATCATTTTTTTGCAAAGTTGCCTTAACCTAAAAGTCAGGTGTCTCTTCCAAAAAATGTAGTCCTTCACAAAAACAATGATGTTACCTAGAAAACTCAGATCACTCCAAATCTCAACAATACAAATAAAGACCACGAAAAAAAAATATTCCTATGAAAATCCCATATATTTTTGAGTCATAAATTCCAATTTATCATATATTCACAGAGCTACAATTAGTTAAGAATTTAGAATTCCTAGACTTATTCAATTTTTTAAAAATTCATCATGCAAAGATAATTGGCTTTCTTGGGGAAAAAAAACATAACTCTTTCTATGCATATAAAGCTAATTCATATTGACAGTTTGACAGAGGACAGAATTTACTTGAAGGCCTTTAATCCAAAGTTTACCATGACATAGATTATTTGCTAGGTAAAATTATTTCACTTCACAGGGTTCATGAAAATGTAGAATACTCAATCTGGTCCTTCCCTGATACTTAAAGGAAATACCAGTTCACTTTGTCCCTTCATTAATTAAGAAAGGAAATAAATATTCACTGAGCACAAACTAAATGCCAAGCACAGTTCCAACCCCAATGGATCTTAATATAGAGTATATGCTTATACTATGGCTGTAAATCTACAAGCATCAAAAAAATAGTTCAATTTGAAACCAAAAAGTCTTAGGACATATATGAGAAGAATTATCAAATACTGTGCATGAACAATACATTTCTGTAAAATTAATTGATTTTCTCCAGAAAGAAACAAAAAAAAAGAAAACAAAAATAAGGGAGGAGACTTAAAGCAATCACAGAATCAAAGTACATTAAAATGTATGTAAATATCATTGCCACTTTTATAAACAATACAATCCTGTTTTATTTGCTATAAAATTAATTGAATATTCTAAAACAAATAGAGCCTTTATATTATGACAGCTATAAAATGTACTAACATATCAATAAAAATGCATGAAGTCTGCTAAAGAAAACAGAATATTTTACTTTTAGATTGACCAAGACATTTGCATTTGGTAAGTGAAAGAAAATAGTATTGCTATTTCAAATACCACCAAATTTTTCTAAAGCAAATTTTATCATCACGTATCAAAGTCTTTTGTAAACACATTCCATCTTTACAGTGCTTATTACAGTGTTTATTAATAAAAATGAGCTTATAAAAATAACTAACATTTAACATTTAAATTGGAACATTCAATTAGCATAACTTAGAACACTTTAGCCATAAATTTCTATTTATTTGAAAGTAAAATTTCATAACATTTTTAAAATGCAGAACATAAAGTTAACTTTCAATTACCTATGAATGTGAACATATGGAACTTTTAGATAAGGATAAATCTTTACTACTAAGTATGAAATTTTATGATATTAGGTACATAAAAAAGAATAAGCAATAATACACTCAGCATTCTTTTCAACTTCATACACCCATCTGGTGGGACAAAAATGTTATTACTCCATTTTAAAATGTGAAAACCTACGGTGTAAAACCTTTTATTTCAACAAAGCTCAATAAAATGTGAGTAGAATCAACCCCCATATTTATATACTTCTGATTCATTCGTTTACTCATTCATTTTACTTTGTTATTTACATTACATTAAGCCAACAAAATATTTATTGAGCATTTACTATATGCCTGGCACTATGGTAGGTGTTACAAGAAGATGGTTAAAAAGTTAAACATGATCTCTGACACCATGGAGCTTATAATCTAATGCAGGAGGTGCAGACCGAATAAGCAAATGGAAAGGTGAATACAGACTCCCAAGTTGAGGCAAGGTGTATGAAGGAAGCAAAATGGGGGGGTATAAGGAGAAAGAACAGAGTGGGTAGCTTTCTTAAACTGGCTCACACAAGGAAGCAAATTATTGGAAAATAAAAAGTTGAGTGAATAAAAGAAAACACACTGAGAAGAAAGCAGCACAGATGAAAGCCTTGAGGAGGAAAGGAATTCGGTATACTTGAAAAGCAGGGAGTTAGCTGGATCAGTGAGTGAGAAGGGCAGAAGAGAGTGAATTAGCTCCATTTAGTACTCTTGCCTGGAAAATCCCATGGACGGAGGAGCCTGGTAGGCTGCAGATCCATGGGGTCACTAAGAGTCGGGCACGACTGAGCAACTTCACTTTCACTTTTCACTTTCATGCACTGGAGAAAGAAATGGCAACCCACTCCAGTATTCTTGCCTGGAGAATCCCAGGGACAGAGGAGCCTAGTGGGCTGCCGTCTATGGGGTCACACAGAGTCAGACACGACTGAAGTGACTTAGCAGTAGCAGCAGCAGCCTCTTGAAAAATGTGTGGTTTTTACTTTAAAAACATTTTAACCTACTTGGTCCCTTTTACCAAACATAAAACCAGGGGCCATCAAGTAACAAAGCTGTTTCTTAAAACATGATTGAAGCTATTTCAAAGGTTTATTTGATCAATCTCTCTTTAAATTCTTACGTTATCAGCTAAACTAAGTTGGGAGGAAAAAAAAAAAAATATATATATATATATATATGCCCAAATTGTAAGTGATCTCCAAGCTCAGGATAAGTACAGATCTTTTTTTGAAATTGAAAGTGCACTCATCATTTGGGGACTAATGATAGTGAATGATCACTTAAAACTTAAAAAAAAAATTTCCAAAAACACACACTTTTTCATTGATATTAAAAATGATAAATTATATTTCATGGGTGTTCAGTTTTTCTCCAAACTGTGTTACTTTAAAAGGCACAGATTTTGTTTTTCTTAGGCACTGAAAGGAAGCATTTTTCTAGATGCCAAGTTAATCCTTGTTGGCAAAATACATACCGTGTATAATGTTTGTGCAATTTGTAATTACAAACTGACACCCACTGACAATACAAAATAGCTTCTATCCCAGCAAGTAGCTACAAATATTAAAGACCATTGTCTGATCCCATAACGCTTGTCATTAACTTTCATTATTACTAATGGGAGCTACGGGCACACTTCCAAAGTAAATCATAGACACTGTGTCACAACACTGTTCCCAAAACTGCTTTATTTTCAGGTTGAATATTTTTGGCCATGCAGACACTTCATTATTTTATTTTTCTACTTAGAAAAGTCCAGAAATACAAAATACGAACAAACATCTTTTCTTTCCCATCCTATTTTGCCTCTAAATCAGTATGTAATATAGAGGAGAGAATAAAATCAGTAAAAATATTTACTTAGAAAAATCTGATCAGAAAAAAATATGTTTTTGTAAAAAAAAAAAAAACTCCCAGTATTTGCAAGTGAAATGTATATTCACTCTATTTGAGATATAAACTTCCTGACCCAGGAACCTGGGTCTCCTGAACAATAGGCAGATTCTTTACCATCTGAGCTACAGGGAAGTCCCAGACTGTTAAAACCTTTATAGTAAACTGGCAATGTGAATCAGAAGCCTTAAAACATCCCCAAACTTTTATTAAATAATCCCACATTAAGATATTTGTCATAAGAAAATAATCAGAGATGCATACATGCCCAAGACTCAAACACCTTGGGGAAGTCAATGAACTTTCCATAATGCATGGAAACCAATCCAGTATTACCTGCATCTTAAAGGCTGAATAATACAATTAATAAATGGGAATTCAGATAAATAGGTATATAGATAGGTAGATGTATAGGTGGTAGACAGCTACATGATAGATTATATAATACATAGTATATACAAATATATGAATATGTTTATATATTATAAACTACGTAATAGATAAATTAGGAGAAAGCCTGAAAGAAGGTAAATCAGAACATTAACAATTTCTGTGAAAGTGAATGTGTTAGTCACTCAGTGGTGTCTGACTCTTTGCAACCCCATGGACGGTACCCTGCTAGGCTGCTCTGTCCATGGGATTCTGTAGGCAAGAATACTGGAGTGGGTTGCCATTTCCTTCTCCAGGTCTTCCCAACCCAAGAATTGAACCCAGGTCTCCTGCTTTGTAGGCAGATTCTTTACTTTCTGAGCTACCAGGCAAGCCCAATCAGAATACTGACAATTACTAAATAAAGAAACAACAAGATAATTCTATTTTTATATATTTTATATATATTTATAAGGTATTAAATAATATAGAATATTATTTGTTTTAAAATGTATTAAGATGTATTGTTAACTATATAATTTGGTATATCAAATTCTCTATATTGAATACTACTTAGTCTTACAGACAGTATAATCTATAAAGGTAATAATTTTTAGTTTTTAAACCTCAGAGGTTCTAATACATATACTTTTAAAGAATATGTTGTGCACAAGCAAGGACCGAAATCCCCTCAACCTCCTGACTAGATGCCTGCTTGTCCCTATAGATTCACTTCGTCCATTTTTCCCTACGTACTTATTTATATTATTTTCATACTTTAGAAATTATAGCATATATGTTGATATAATCTAGTTGTAATCAAACAATATGAAGATAATAGATGCTTTAATTTCAGTCACGATGCCTCAGGTCTAAATGCTACTTTTGTCTAGTATTTTAGTTCTTGTCTATACCTTTACAAATTAGACCTCCTGTGCACATGTTGACCATTTTCTATAATTTCTTTTTGCATCCCGAACTTCACTTTAAGTCTCTTTTTCCCTAAATTACATTCATTAAAATTTCACTGCTGCTGCTGCAAAGTTGCTTCATTAGGTGATGATTAATAGGTCACAGTAGAAATGTCTCAATTTTTGTGGCCTGAAAATATTTTTGCTTTGCCCATGTTTCTGAAGAGAAATATTACAAAGTATATGATTCTCTGTTGAGAGTTACTATCTATTAGAATCTGATGATATCAGTTCGTAAACTTTTGGTTCCCATTGTTTCTATTCAGAAGTTATCAGTCAGTTGAATTTTTTTCATTTGTAGATAATCTTTATTCTCTGTCTGGTTGGTCCTAAGATTTTTCTGGTCTGTCCTTGATATTGTGGAATTTCACTATATGTCTAGGTATGAATTTCTGTTTTGTTGGATTTCTTGAATCTAAGGATTTGTGTCTTTAATATTTCCAGAAACTTCTTATCTATTACCTTTTTGCCTTTCTTCTATTTTCTATAATCTCACCTTCAAGCAGCCTGATGAAATGTATATTATACCTTTTTAACCAGTTTTCTATATCTGAAATTTTCTAACATCTGTACTATATTCTGGATAATTCTGCAGATAATTTAGTTTACTAATTCTCTTAGCTATGTCTAATCTACTATTGAAACTATCTATTGTACTTCTAAATACAAGTACACATATTTTATTCTAAGAAGTTCTCCAGAAGTTCTATTTAATTCTTTTTCAAATCTACCAGTTTATTTTTGATAGTCTTGTTTTACTAAACCATCAATCCTTACTTTTATTTCTATTAGTATAGTAAAAATGTTTGGTTTTATGAATATGATAATTATAATATTCATATTATTTGAAATTCTGATTCTAGAATTTGTTTTCTCTGCTGTCTCCAGTGATACTCATCTTATCATATATGTTGTCTATTTTTTATCCAAAAGAACTGTCTGTCTTTAAAGGACATTACTCTGGACTCCCTGGAGAAGTGCCTAATTCCAGGTCTGGGGAAGAGAAAGTACAAGCATAGCCTAGGACATGTTGTGCTATACAAATAGGAAAGTTAAAAAAAAAAAAAAAATGAGGGCAGGTCAAGAAGACAGAAGACAAAGCTTTGGACAAAGTGGCCTTCAAAAGAACAATAACTGTAATTTATTATAACTCATAGAATAAATTTTTAAAAATGAGTCCATAGTGATGCTCAAGACAGGAAAAAAAAAAGACGGAAGAGGAGAGATTTATTACTTGTCCTTATTGGAGGTGACTCTTTTGTCAATAATTTTCTCTAAGAACTGGCAACAGAAAAGAAAAAAAATCATTTACCTTTTAGGACAAATGGCAGTTCATTCTCAGTTGATAAACGAAAAGTCAGCATTACAGAAAAACATCAGCAAATGTTAAATATCAGCTAATTAATATCAACTCTCAAAGTAATTAATTCAGTTAGTATCATTTTAGGATGCTGAAACTAATAAGTAAAAAGTCCTTTGGAATCAAGGTATTCAATATGGGGCAAAGTACCATCCTAAGGATAATTTGCTAATGGCAAAGATGAAAACAATTACAAGAACATCTGGTAATCACCACCTTAAATAAGTGATCAATCTTAGTCTAAGGGCAGTATTTTAACTTCTTGTACCTCCTAAAGAAATGCAATATGAAATACATAATAGAAGTAATTTTTTCCAGTAAAAGTTTTTTACCTAATATGCATTTAGAACTTACTTTCAGTTAATACATGTATATATTATACATATGCATATATGTATATAATATGTATATGTGAACTATGATAGAAGCCTATGAAAATAACAATGGTAGAAATGATTTAGCATCATTCATGGAAATCTGAATATACACTAGGCATGAGATGATATTACAAAATTATTATTATCTTAGAAATAGTGAAGATAGCAGTGTTGTATGTAAGTATTTGGGGGAGATGTATGCTAAAATATTTATAGGTAAAGTGTTATAATATCTGTAACTTACATTCAAATATTTCAATAATGAGACAGAAAATGGAAAAGTAGAAACAGAGAGAAAAAAGACAGATATAGAGAAAATTTGGCAAAATGCTGACAAATGTTGAATCTAAGTGGTAAGTATATGAGTAGTCCCAGTACTACTCTCAATATTTGTAAGTTCGAATTTTTTTTTAATAATTAAAACATTTTGGAATCATTGAACACATTAGACTACATAGAGCAGGTCTGTATCTGCTTCCTCCATGTGCCTGGGGAACAGTGCAGAACAACTTAACTGTAGTCTGAATTGATGATTTTCAGGCCACAGAGACTGTCAGTATAAATCCCAGCCCCAGAGGATTATGAAACTTTTCTCCTTTTCCCTGTTGTTTAGAAACAAGCTTTAAAATGATACATTACCATGTGTAAAACAGCTAGTGGGAAGCTGTTTTATAGCACAGGGAGCTCAGCTCCATGCTTTGGGATGACCTAGAGGGGAGGGGTGAGAGAGGGTGGGAGGCAGGCTCAAGAGGGAGGGGACATATGTATACATACAGCTGATTCAGTTTTTGTACACTAGAAACTAACACAGTGTTGGAAAACACTTATACTCCAATTAAAAAAAAAAAAAAAAGACATGCACATTTCTTATGTGGACAGAGGTTTTTTGGAGTTGGTTTTCCTTTATTTCCTAAACTTTCCAAGAAAGTAGCCACTGAGGTTCACAGGTTTTGGGTGACATTTTCCATCCAATCCCAACATTACTAGTGTCCAGATTCTGTCCCCCTGACCTTCACACATGTGACAGCGAAGTGAGAGGGTCCCCGGAAGTGGCAGGCCTCTCTAGATGCCAACTTTCTTACTCTGTTTGATTTCTGAAGATTTCTCTTACTTTTCCACAATCATGTTTTTGTTTTTGGGTTTACATACACACACACACACACACACACACACACACACACATTTATTTGACTGCACCGAGTCTTAGCTGCATCGTGTGGGATCTTCGGTCTTCATTGCGTATGCACGTATTTTAGTTGTGGCATGTGGGATCTTTCATTGCAGTATGTGAGCTTCCAGTTGTGGCATGTGGGATCTAGTTCTAAGACCAAGGACTGAACCCGGGTCCCCTGCATTGGGAGCGCAGTCTTAGCCACTGGACCACCAAGAATGTCCCTGGTTTTGTTTTTTAAGATGTGCATTTGAGGTATATGAATGTGTGGCTAATGTTTTCTTTCTATCAGTCAGTTCATCCTATTACTAGAAATGAAAGTGAAGATTAAAAAAAAACCTTTTATAAGAAGCACTTATCACAGTGCCTATATTAATGATGTTCTTGTTTTTGTTGTTTTTGTCATTGTCACCACTTTCCTAAGGGTGCCATGCTGTAGTTTTCCTATTCTCCTTGGTAGAAAAGTTACACTAGAGGCAGGCCAAATATCAATAAAAAGCAGTATACCTAGTGCCCTTAAAAATAAACTGTTAAAAATCAGTGTGACCATGATCTCCATCAACCTTTATCTTATAGTAATCCTCTATTCAAGACAAACTGAATGCCAAAATTCATATGTTGAAGCCCTAATCCCAAACTTGATGCTATTTGATATTTTATATGGAGTTTTGGAAGGCAGTGGGTTTTAGATGAGGTTGTGGGGGTGGACCCCATGATGGGATTGTTGCCCTCATAAGAGGCCCTACGCTATCCATCGCTCCCCTTCCCTGTTAGGACACAATGGAAAGATAGATGCTTACAAGTGAGGAAGAGAGCTCTCACCAGGAACCAAACCTGCTAGCACCTTGGCCTCAGAGTCCAGAACTGTGAGAAATAAATGCCTGCTGTTTAAGTCACTCAATAAATGACATTTTGTTATGGCAGCCTGGGCTGACCGATATAAAACACATTTCTAAGGTAAGGTCTCATTCCTCTACAATGCCTTCCTGAACAACCACTGCCTCCTCTGAACCTCTGTAATAATTCTTTTCTGGAGCATACTCCTCGTGGGTTCAGGTTCGTGGGAAGGTTAAAAGCACAGACTGTCTGGAGTTTGACTCTTACCAATATGAGTCTGTCCTATCATTTTGGAGATCTACATTAAGCTTTCTATGTCTCTTCTTTCTCATTTGCAAACTGGAATTATCAGTAGTTACACTTCACAGGACTCTTGATTATTTAATGAGAGATGACCCATAAGATGTTTAGCATAGCTCATAGCATGTTGTAAGTTCCAAACACATTACTATTTAATGCTTATTTTGTTAGTCATCTCTGCAAACATCCTTTTTTTTTTCCTTCCGTATAGAGCAAAATTTCCTTGTAAATGAAAACCATGCTGCTATTGTTGCTCTATGTCTCTTCATGGAAATTGCATGTCGCTGAGCATACTGTTAACCAGATTGTCATATTTATATTCAAGTTTCAGTTATAGCAATGTAAGAATATCATCACCCTTTAAAGATTTTTCCTCTCAAGTAACTATAACACTGAAACTGAATCTTTCAGAGGAAAAAATACTATATTTTCAAAACTGACAAAATATACTTCCAATAGTATATTCACTTAGAGAACAAATGAATGTTCTCATCTTCATTTAGAGAACAAAAGCCCTAAAGAGGGTATTCCATAGTCCATAACACTGTCCTGATGGGTAGCTGGGTTTATCTGGAGTCTTCTAAAATCATACCACATATTTGGAAAATGAGAACTTTATGAAAGAGCACCACATGCCTGAAGACACATAGCCAGTCATTTGAAGAGCCTCTAAGAAGACTTCTTTGACTTCAACAATTTAATTACAAAAGAGAATAACTTAGTAAGTTTAGCAAGAAAATAAAACAATATGTTATCATAATAGGCAAAAATGGTGATTTCACAATTTTGGTTTCTACAGAAGTGTCTCAAAATACCACCAATATTTGGAACCGCAGCTGAATGGGGATATTCTGTAAGTAGGTTTATATTTAAAATCATATCCAGTGGTGGTAGTGTTCAAAATAGTAACAGTCATATAATTCTAATTAAAATATAGATACTCAACATTATTTTAGACAAATTTGTGCTAAGCAGATTTAAATTTAGCTTTCTAAAAACTAATCGCCTCTTGAAATACTAGTTAGCTTCTCTTTTCTATAGCCTGCCAATTAGTTTTTCTTCTAACTCTCATTATAAAGGAACATTCAGCAATTATATTTACATATTTTCTATACATATAAAGAGCTATACATACAAGAGCTAAAGAGTCTCTTGATGAAAGTGAAAGAGGAAAAAAAGAAAGTGAAAGAGGAGAGTGAAAAAGTTGGCTTAAAAATCAGCATTCAGAAAACTAAGATCATGGCATCAGGTCCCACCACTTCAAGGCAAATAGATGGGAAACAATGTAAACAGTGAGAGACTCTTTTGGGCTCCAAAATCACTGCAGATGGTGACTGCAGCCATGAAATTAAAAGATGCTTGCTCCTTAGAAGAAAAGCTATGACCAACCTGAACAGCATACTAAAAAGAAGAGACATTACTTTACTGACAAAGGTCCATCTAGTCAAAGCTATGGTTTTTCCAGTAGTCATGAATGAATGTGAGAGTTGTACTATAAGGAAAGCTGAAGGCTGAAGAATTGATGTTTTTGAACTGTGGTGTTGGAGAAGACTCTTGAGAGTTCCTTGGAATACAAGATCAAACCAGTCAATCCTAAAGGAAATCAGTCCTGAATATTCATTGGAAGGACTGACAAAGAAGCTGAAATCTAATACTTTGGCCACCTGATGCGAAGAACTGACTCCTTGGAAAAGACCCTAATGCTGGGAAAGATTGAAGGCAGAAGGAGAAGGGGATAACAGAGGATGAGGTGGTTGGATGGCATCACCTACATGATGGACATGAGTTTGAGCAAGCTCTAGGAGTTGGTGATGGACAGGGAAGCATCCTGGTGTGCTGCAGTCCATGGGGTTGCAAAGAGTTGGGCATGACCAAGTGACTGAACTGAACTGCACTGATCTCTTGTGAAAGAGAAAAGATAAATCCACCTATTATCAGGAATGTAATATTGAGAAAATCATTTTGAAAATTAAGCAGAAGGATTTTTAAAAGTTTGTATAAGTGTGAATGTAAGAGCTTAATTCAAAATATTTAGACATTATTTGCTCTGATCATTTTATTTTAGATGAGGAAATACAAGCCAAGAGAAGAAAAAGTGGCTTCTAAGTTGCATATAATAAAACCAAAATTAGAATTCAGGTTCCCCCAAAACTAATAAGACATCCATCCATCAATAAATGTATTAACTGAAACAAGCACTAAAAGTAAAAATAATAATTTTCCCAACAATAATTCAGATTAAATTCATGCCAAATTCATCTCTACCAACTGAGTAAACACCTGCAACAAGTTGGCTATATTATAATAACAGGCACTGTTTTCTTCTACTGATAAAAATATTTTCCCACAGAATGAAATCAAAAGCTTTCTAAATATCGTGATCCATGACCTCTTTCACATCCTCTGCCCACATGGCCTGTCAAGAGATTACATAAATTTTGTGGGTCATAGACTATAGAAGTTATATGTCTACTACTGGAGAAGACTTTAAAGATTTTCATATGCATGCTTTACATTCCTCAACCAAAGTTAAGTCAGAATAATTTGGCTAAATACAGGGCAGGATGATTATTTATAAGGACAAAAGATATTATAAAAATATTACTAGGAGCAGTAACTAAGCCTAAAATATTTTAAGACTCATGTCTATTTAGAGCTCCCTTATATTTGGCTTTCAAATACAGTCTAAACAGAAAGATGAGAACTGATGCCTTTAAACTGTGGCACTGGAGAGGACTGCTCAGAGTCCCTTGGACAGTAAGGAGATCAAACCAGTCAATCTTGAGAGAAATCAACCCTGAATACTCATTGGAAGGACTGATGCTTAAGCTGAAACTTCAGTATTTTGGTCACCTGATGCTAACAGCTAACTCACTGGAAAAGTCCCTGATGCTGGGAAAGATTGGGGGCAGAAGGAGAAGAGAGCATCAGAGCATGAGATGGCTGGATGGCATCACCGATGCAATGTACAGGAACTTGGGCAAACTTCAGGAGATGGTGAGGGATAGGGAGTCCTGGCATGCTGCAGTCTATGGGGTCACAAAGAGGCAGACATGACTGAGCAACTGAACTGAACTGTATATTCCTTGGAATTAAAAGATCCAAATCAGACTTTCTTAAATAGTATTTTGCCTACTGTAGTTAAATGATAACATTTATCACTGTTAATGTGTCTTTTCCTATATAATTCTGAAAAAAATTCTCCCTAATTTTGCTTTTTCCCTACCAAAAGGCAAGCTCCATGAAAGCAAAGAGTTTTGTCTTTTTTTATTTAATGCTGTATTCCCAAGCACCTAGAGCACCAAATAGTATAGTTAGCATAAGAAATAGTTAAGTGAACAAATGAAAGATCCAAAACAGGAGGGGCTACTATGTGTAAGTTACATGACAGGTCACAGTGTGACTGTTACTATGTGTAAGTCACTTGTATTTTTCAGCAGTTTATGTTGTATAACTCATGTGATTTACTATGTATACATCACAATGTATTTTTTCAGCAGTTTATGTTTTACATGTTGCTTATTATCAGATAGCTTTCTAATATTATAAAATAATGTGCTCTTATACAAGTAAAAAAATAATGACAATCCCCACTAACATGCATCATCCCATTGTATATTTATAATAATGCTATGCTCCAGGTAGGACTGACATTATTACCTCCAGTTTGTAAATGGAAAACTGAGGCTCAGGAGGAAGGGAGACAAGCACATTGTAAAGTCAGTCAGAAGCAGAGTCAGTCCTAGAATACTCAGTGTCTTTGACCTTTTGGACCAGAATTTATTTCCATGAAACACTCTGGTTCTTCCTGGCGTACTATAACCCAATTCTGGCAAGAAATATTAAGGGTGACTGCATTGTGAATGCTAAGTTGCTTCAGTCACGTCCAACTCTTTACGACCCTATGGACTGTAATTCACCAGGTTCCTCTGTACATGGTATTCTCCAGACAAGAATACTGGAATGGGTTGTCATGCTCTCTTCCAGGGGATCTTCCCAACCCTGGGATCAAAAACTTATGTCTCTTACGTCTCCTGCATTGGAAGGTGGGTTCTTTATCACTAGCACCCCCTGGGAAGCCCGAGCATAACTACATTACTACTGTAGTAAAAGACTAAAGCATTACTGGTTAAATGTTCAATTACATTAAATTTACTAAGCATCTGGGGAAAAAATTACTTCGTCAGAACCTAAGACTGACTTTACAAAGTCAGAATAAGCAGTCATCTGTGCAGTTTGAACTTCCTCTCCAATTCACCCTCATCTATGAAACTGCCTCTACAAATGAAAGGGAATTAAAGACAAACTCCATCTCCTCAAAAAAAAAAAAAGCCCCGGGTGCCTGATTTTGGAGTCTAATGTGTTATAATCAAATATCTACACAGAATATTTAGAGACTTAATCTAATTCCAAAGAACTACACCCTTCTCAGGATTTGGTGCTATTTTATACTTACAGTCATTGAGAGAGGAATCAGTAAATTAAAATATCTCACAACTACTACTAAAAATCATGTATGCAAGGATTATAAGTAGATTACCTACACATAAACTCTGGCTCCTATTTTTCTTGAGGGCTTCATATTTAGTAGACAAAGCTATATTTTGATTTACTACTAGCAAAACTTGGAAACAGAATTGATGAAATGGATTTTGGAAGTCCACTTGTAGATTCAATAAACAAAAGTACAAGCAAAGATCTAATAGATCATCAGGGTTCTTTCCTAATCTGTTTTTCTTTCACCACCCAAAGAGTTGGTCAATGTAACTCTAAGGATAAAAGTAGAATAAACACAAAAAGTATCTTCTGGGCAAACTACCTCATTCAAGTTTCTGGCTTAAATGCCTTAGTAACTTCCTCTTACTTGTAGCTTGGAGTAAAAACCTTTTAATTTGGTAGGCCTTCCACAATCTGCTGATTTACCTACCACACCTCAAAATTCCATTCCCATCATGCTAATCCAGTGGTAATACTTGCATGCCCCACAAAGAAGCCAGCCTCATAAATAAATATTCAGTCACTGCTGATCCATAGACTTCTTTCCTCCATACCCACTCAGGCTGAAAATTTCCTTGGTGACATCACTTTACCTTTTACCTCAAGGATATTTTTATTTATTTATTTATTTTAACATGAATTTTATCTGTTAATTTTTTTAGGGAAAAGGAGACTAAAAACACTAGGGCGTAGTTTTCCCCAAGCAACATCTCTCTCGGGGGAAACTTTGATACAAGAGTAAAGCTCATCAACATGCATAAGTTTTATTACCAAGAGCTTGATAGACTGAGTTCCAGATAATCATAAAAGTCTTAACTAGCAATCCATGTATTTCATATCATAATGCTTTACATACATATCACCAGCCCCACCCTCAAATAAAGTAAAGCTATTTTACTAAATACAAAGTAGCATAACAGTTGTCTGCTAAAGACATTTTTCTTTTTTACCAATCAGATAAATGGCAGCATAAATTGAAAATATAAAGCTCCTTTGGATCACATATTATAGTTCAAAAGAACTATAGCTTTTCTTTGCCTATTATGCAGAAAAGGAGCTGTAACTGTGTTATTTTTCTAAAACAAATATTCATATTAAAGACTTTCTTTTTATATTCATGTTTTATCACCTAAGTATATTTCAACATAATTGGCCTTATCCCTATAAAACCTCTCTGACTGTTATAATCAAATCTACTAATATTTATGATGCAAATCCTTCTCTAAATTCCATAAGAATTACTTTTCAGAATTAATGACCGAAACAAAATGACTAATATACAAGGTTATTGCCATATTTCACATAAATATCACAGAGCAAATTCTCCCAAAATGCCACAAGTGTATTCTTCACTAAATGATTCAATATTTTAAAGATACACAAAGCTCCTACAAAAGGAAAGTACTTATGTTTGAAAGATTAAAGAAAAATTACCAGTCTTTCAAATTAGTTTACTATGCCTAAAAATTAATTAAGTTTAATGCAATGCAAAACAATAGTAAACTAGCCTGAAGTTATGCATCTTCAATTACATCCCTATGCATTATAACCAACTTAATCTTAGGAAGATCATATAATTTCTAGGGACTTGAATGTTCTCATCTATAAAATGAAGAAACTGAATTATCTCATTGCTAAGGTACCTTCAAAATATATGTTTCTAAAACTATAACTAGTTTCCATAATTTAGAGTAAGATATAAGATTTAGTACATGGATATTTAGACCTATTCTTTTTGCTGAAGCAAATGATCTGTGTTTAGTCAAGGTTGTTGTCATCACCCTATGTAAAGTCAAGGTTATTTGATGCTATTTCGTTTTCCTGATACGAGATGTGTGTTTCAATTGAATTATGACATGCTTCTGCAGCCTGATTCCTGCAAGACAGCAACAGTCTGCTGTCTGTCAGCCACGCCAATAAAAGTGATAAATGTTCCCAGTGATTAAGTTATTTGTCAATAATAGAAGAAGCATTTTGAACTCATAAATTCTGCACCTATAATTTCATACTTGTCTAAAACTGTATAATCTATTTAAGCATTGAACTCTAACAGAAATAGTCAAGGAAAACCAGAAGTACTTGTTCTAGGTTAAAGAAATATACTTTACTTTAAACTTCTCTGTTGCCTGAGAAAATCCCAATATGGGAATTTTACCGCCCCTTTAAGACAGTTGCTTGAATGTTATCTTAACATTATCTAACCAGATATCATTAACTGATGTCAAAGACTTAAATACAAACTTCTCATGTCCTATACATTTATATATATATATATATGTGTGTGTGTGTGTGTGTGTGTGTATTTGTGCGTGTGTGTACATACACACACATATATATGTACTTTAAATGTCATAGTAATATAGTGTAAAAATTAATTAGCATAAATAAAAAGCATAAAGTATTTAAAATTATTTTTAAAATCTGATGATTCCCAAGGAAATCTTTTCAGAAAATACAATGGAGGATAATATGCTAAAGTAGTAATATTCAAGCTGTAGTAGGTCTTCTGGGAAATATTCAATGCTCTCTTCAGCTTTTATTGAAAAACTAAACAAACCACAGGCAGCAGGACAGTTTTCCCTCTGGAAGCGGATGGTTATAGATGTATTAAGGAGTATAACATATGCTATTAAATATGATGGTGAATAATTCATATGTGCTATCAAAAGAGCCAAGCAACTGGGACTAATATCTACGCTGCTAAAATTCTCATTTTGCTCTTTGTTGTCTTTTGCAATCAGTAGGCTCATGGAATATCAGATATAAATGATATAAGGTTGACTGCAAAGCTATAAAAAATAAACAAATTAAACTCAGGTTATAAGCCAATGCTGACACATTCTCCTTTACTTGAGAAAATCCTCAAAACACTCTAAATAGCTGCCCAATATATCTTATTATAACCTAAGTAATGTGTTGGCAGAATGTCCATATTAATTTCTTATTTTAAATATTTCTTTGGTTGAAGAGAGAAGGAAAGTAAACCAACAAAAAATGATGCAAGGAAACAGTAAAAGAAACAGTCATAGAAATCATATCAGTTCTGTAGGGTTTTTTAAGGTGGTTATTTAAAGGTGACACTCTGCTTAAAAGGCATATCTAAATAAGCAAGAATGACACTTAGGAAAGCATCTCAGCTGGTATGGACTCCAGAGGTTCAGAAGTGGCATTTCTACACCTACTGCTAATTGTATTGCAGAAATAATCTTAAAGAAGTGACGGTTGTTTACTTAACAAATTTTCTTTGATAGATGTTCCATAAGATGTTATGGAAAAATCTGAATGAACTTTTTGATCAACCCAGTAAAAATCACTGAAAGTTATGTCATTGCCTCTTGCCCAGCACAGCCTTTGTCACAATAAAAACTCTGAGGACAAGCCTCAGAAAGTAGAATTTCATAAAAAATTAAATGTTCACTCTGAACTCTGTAACAGTTTAAGATCTATTTAAAAAAATAAAATTTTAAAATTATGACTACTGCTTTTGAAAAATAATAAAAAAACATAATATAAGAATTGCTGTAATATATTTGTAAACCTATTTTTCTTTAAACATCTGTATATGACACAGCTAATATACAAGAATTACATATTGGGTGTAAATAATTGTTTATTAAAACTACTAAATACAAAATTATTCTTGGTGTTGGTTGTACACTTTGTTAAAATAACAAGCACAAACTTCTCTCATGAACATTAAAAACAGCTTTATACAAGTAATAAATAAAGAATAATTTTAAAGTCTTGCTTTCCCATCTTTTATCACTTTCCACTTAGTCCCTAAGTTATATTGAGTCAACCATCCCATTCATTACTTCCCTATTCCCACTCCAACTACATTAGTTCAGCCTTCTTATTTTTCATCTAGATTACTCTCACAGTCTCCTAACACATCTCTCTCTATTTCTGTATTTCAAGTGTACCTAAACCCCCATAACTTCACTTCAACACTAAAAACATACATAAGTCCATTGCTTTCAGAGTGATCTTCCTAAAATACAAATCAGATACCATTCCTTTGCTCAGAACCCTTCAAAGATTGTCCATAAATTTGGTGCTATAATTCACAGTCCTTAGTTTAAATCATAAAGCCATTCCTAATCTCATTCCTTCTTGTCTCTGTAAACTGATCTGTTCTGGCCTCACACACTCTCCTCTGATAGGCCCTGATGCTGCTGTGTCCTACCCTCAGACCTTTGCTCATATTGATTCCTCTGTATAAAAATGCCTTCCCCTTTGTTCCATTTACAATAATACACACCTTTAAACATCCAGCTGACACTATCTAATTTTGGAGACCTGAAGTGCCCAGGCTATTAGGATTTGCCCATTTGAACCCCAATTTACTCAGGGCAGCATATGTCAACCAAAGAAGTATCACTGACAACCCCTGCCTTGCTTGTTGATAAAATTGGGGAATCCATTGAGAAGACGGAGCACAATTCATTTTATTTGTTCAGTGCTGAGTTAAGGCATGCCAATAGTACAATGGGTGCTCAATTATCTTTGTTACTTGAGGGTATCTAAGGAAGGAAGTTTAACTAGCTGAGGGGAATAAAAATATCAGTACTTTGGCCTCACAGGTGCACATAATAAAGACCTATATCTACACTCATTCACCTATTAAACTCCAAACCAAGCACTTCTAAATGGTGAAACGTTTTAGAAACACATTTTAGGTTAATTTGGCCACCTGTAACTGAAAGAAATAAAATTGTATTTACCTGAAAATATTGTATATTTAATACTCAAAAATAATTTGAAACAAATCTGTATGTACAAAAAGTACAAACTTTAATTGAATAGTAAATAATTTTTTTAATTTCTATAACTTGTAACCTGTCCATTTGTAAATAATCTGTAATTTGTAAAGTTGTAAATAAATTACAACAGCACTGTTTTATGAATGTTGCCTTCTTGGTAGCAATGCCTTCTAAGATTTAGTTTACCAATAGCTAGAGATTTATCTCTTTGTCTCCAAGGATAGACTCCAAGCTTCTACTTGTGGAACAAGAACTAATTAATTGCTAATTGACAATTATGACACTAATAATAGCAAAATAGCCTTATGCATTCATTCCCAGCATCAAAAACAGCTTACATACTCCCTTTCCTAAAATCAATAAGGTTTCAAAAATTATGCTATTAGTTTCTCAGCCCAACTAAAGACAGTTCTTGAAATATACAAGAATGATATATTTCCTCAGTTATGTTAAAGAAAATCAATGTGTCACCAAGTTTATTTTTTAATTTCATGAACTTTAGAGTCAAATAGAGCTATTTGGACATCAAATTATCTCAAGGTTAAAAACAGACTTGTCTTCTAATTTGAAAATACATTTTCACAGAGAATCATTTTATATTTGCCAATGGCCATTCCTGTTTGTCAACATACTGTTCATTCATGTGATTAATGGAAAGGGGGGAAAACTATGTATTTCAATCTAAATACATATATGTGTGTGTGTGTGTGTGTGTGTGTGTGTGTGTGTGTGTGTGACACACTCAGGATCAGGGAGTTATCTATGGACTGTGGGATTAAGAAAGGTTTAAGTTTTCTTTTTTTCTGCTTCCTTGTCTTTTCATTGTTTTCTATTCATAAAAAATATTCTATTTCTAAAAAGCAAGTTGTACTCCATAATCAGTTGGCCTTTGTAGAAGGTAGGAGAATGAGCTTTGTTTTATAATAAGAAAATGAGACTGGTTTTCCCCCTGGCAAAAGAGAAAGAGGACATTAGACAGGAAGACATGAAGATGAGGAAAGGGGAGCCCAATGGAATGCTATGAAGTTTGGAAAAAACAAAATTCCTGAGAGATAGATATTAATAGCTAAGGTTCCAATTTAAAGTCATTTGTAATGATGTGATATAGACCCTCCTTTCCTTCCTGTCCTAAAATCAGCTTACGTTTAATACTATTGAAAATAACTGGTTTAAATGGTTGGTTTGTGGACATTGATGAAGAAGCTTAGTTTCCCCTATGGGTTCATACTTTGTAGAAAAGAAACTTCCCTAGAATAAACAGAAATCCTTCTATGGGATGACCTGGAGAATAAAATCTTTTCTATACTCATCTTTATAAATTTGGCAAAACTACCTGGAGGGGATTGAACCTGCCTGGGGTATGGTCAGGAAGGATTCTCTGTTGATGCCTGTTGGATTCTCTGTTGATTCTCTTTTGATCTACAAGTTTAATAGATTTGGCAAATTCTACCTTTCTCTCTGTTGAATACAATATGACTTTTCCCCTCAAAATTGCAATATTTTGAAATAAAAAACTTTAGAATATACAATTCAAGGTACTGTCCACAGAAATAACCTGAAGGTCAAAAAACATTCAAAATGAAAAATGTTTGAGTTTCATTCACAAAGTGAAACATTTTTCAGTGTCTAAACATAAAAATTAAAAAGACATGTAAGTGTTGACAGTTGACATTTGTTGTGGATAAATGAATTTCATAACATATTTCATTAAATAGTTAATTTACATATTACTGTTAATTACTTATTACTTTAACAAGCAAGAAAAGAGTCAAAGTTAGCCAAAGATAAAATATGTTGAAGTTAGAATTAAAATAATTTTTTCAGTAAAAACTGGAAACTCAAAAATACTAGCATTATTTTTTCAACTAATTTTTGAAATCGTTATTTTGCAGAACCCAAACTTTTGGTCTTCTAATCTGTATGCAGACCTCTGTACAAACACATGTTAAATATCTATGATGAATATAAATAAATAAATATCCATGAAGATAAATGACTTACTTGGCTAATTCTTCAACTATGCCAAAGTCATATCAATCTTAAAATATAAAGAAAAAATTCTCACTCACCAAGAAGGGAATACTTATACGTTATAACCGTCCAGCAAATACCACTTAAGAGCACCTTTGAAACAGATATCCACAAGATGACTGCTAATAAAATTAGAACAAATGGTACAGACTACTAAGAAGTAAAGGTTACAGAAAAAATAAGGTCAAATGAATGAGATTAGTGACCACAACAACGAGTGAGAGGTTGGCTCTGTCTAGACATTCTCTCTCTAATTTTTGTGATTCAGATCATATCAGTCACTCAGTCGTGTCCGACTCTTTGCGACCCCATGAATCCCAGCACGCCAGGCCTCCCTGTCCATCACCAACTCCCGGAGTTCACTCAGACTCACGTCCATCAAGTCAGTGATGCCATCCAGCCATCTCATCCTCTGTCGTCCACTTCTCCTCCTGCCCCCAATCCCTCCCAGCATCAGAGTCTTTTCCAATGAGTCAACTCTTCACATGAGGTGGCCAAAGGACTGGAGTTTCAGCTTTAGCATCATCCCTTCCAAAGAAATCCCAGGGCTGATCTCCTTCAGAATGGACTGGTTGGATCTCCTTGCAGTCCAAGGGACTCTCAAGAGTCTTCTCCAACACCACAGTTCAAAAGCATCAATTCTTCGGCACTCAGCCTTCTTCACAGTCCAACTCTCACATCCATACATGACCACTGGAAAAAACACAGCCTTGACTAGACGAATCTTTGCTGGGTAAGTTCAAATTTTTAAAACCAAAATAAAATGAGGACAAGATACTATCAGCTTTCTCATTCATGATTACACATGCTTTTAGTTTGCTGGTTGTTTACATGCCCTGTTGTATCTCATTTTTCTCAACTGAAAAAGTCTGCTGATTTTGTAGCAATGGACAGTATAATCTATTTCAATAAAAACACCAATATATGTTTGCAAATTAAGAGTATACTGCTTCAAGTAACATACAAAAGGCTAACCATGACCAAATTAGGTAAAGCAGGTAGAATGAGGCAAAATGTGTTACATTCATAAATATTGTACTCAGGCTTCAATTTTTAACACCACCTTTAAAACAGAAGTTATAAAAACACAATTTTTTTAAAAGATTATTCCTTTGCATATAATGTAATTTTTAAAATAAATCTCAACATGTTGACTTTATTTAAAATCATTTTAATTATTCTTCCAGTCATCTTGTGTTTTGTTCATAGAAAATACTGAACAAATAAAATATACTAAAATACACAGGATATAAAGATAAAACAGTCTCATTTAAATATTCTAGCTCTCTTCTCAATTAAATTCTGGTGATAGAATCAGAGTTTTGAATTCGTTGAAATTTTTAAGGACTCTAAACACCCACTCATGTAAAAATCTGGGTTAAAATACTACTTTCATTAACTTTTCCTGATTTTCAATGGACTTATTAATTATAAAATCCCATCCACATTATACAGCCCCATTTAAAATGTACTTTTTTAGTAAAGATTAGTTCATAGTCCATAATCTACCCAAAATCTATGATACAAAAATCAAAGATGCTCACTCAGCCATCTCAGCTTAAATTTCAAGCAGTGTCTGGCACAGACGGTAGGTATTTGATTTTAAACACATTCATATTTTTTAAAGCCACCTGTTATGCTATTTTCAGGCATGGCAAGCATGATACACTGATAGATTCTACAGCTATTATAATGCAATTGACAGTATAAAATGCAAATTATGGTCTAAACTGGTAAAGAGGGGAATCAATTAGTGCTTAATCTATTTGAAGTTCTTTCTGTGAGTCCCTAAGAATGGAAGACTCCTTCCCCCTGTTGCTCATTTAATATTAGCATTTCTATGTAGCAGATGGTGACCTTATCCCTGTGCTTCAGCTAAAAAGATTTTTATTAAGGCTAAACAAGTGTGAACGGTGCTAATTTCTTGCAGCAGGCCAATATGAATAAACCTCTAGAATGAGTGTAAATGCCCTGCCTCACCATATGGCTAGGGTTCACATACTGCCAATAGAATGGACTGAAAAGTAGCCAACATGCTTGAATCCTGCCCTGAGTCCGTGTTTCATCATTAGCCACCCAATCAAAGAACAGCTACAGAGGAAGGGAGATCATAATGGATGAGGAACATAATCTGAAGAATTGTTTGGTGGGCCAGGCTCTGAAGAAGGGCCAGCTGTGGGCAGATTCTGAAATATAAAACATTCACCTTTTAGTAACCCTCATCATTCATGATTCTCCCTCATCAATGCCAGCATTCTGGCAATGCTTTTGCCACTTCTTTCTCTATTATCCCCTGACTCTTCCCTTCTAATAATCCAGAGCCCAGTGGTGACTGGTATTAATCATTACTCTGAGCATACCACTATAAACTGTGCCCTCTAAGTGTGAGTTCCAAGCTCTCAAGGGTGTCTCAAACTTAACAACTGCTATCACTTCCTTTAAAGAACATTTTCACAGACTCCTAGTCTTAATTTATTTTACAAGTTTACTTAAACACATACAAACATAAACCATGTGGAATCTTGGTAAACTTTTAGTCCATAGAGAGTTAAAAATTTTACAAAGTAACATTTTAAAACCTCTACAATTAGTAAATAGTAAATTTTAATTAATCACAGTTTGCTGCTTTGCTGTGATAAATTGCCGTATATTTGAATATGGAATGGTTTCTTCTAGGTTGATTACACTACTACACCTTGGGTGGGGATCTAAGATCTCAGCACTTTGTCTTCCTGGAACCACTGTAAAACAATTTACTCATACAGCCTTGACTTGACATCACTTGGTTTGAAAATAATGTGAATGAGATTCTGTATGTTTAACATCTGATCATCTCAGTGGTTAATCAGGTTAAGAGAGGGAATTATTTTTATAGATCATCAAAATAAACATTAAAAAATTAAACACTCTCAGGAGTGTTTAAGAGCCACTACTCTAAAGTTTCACCTCTTCTTTCCTCTACCAAAGTATAATTACCATATAAATAAGATTAAATTTAGTGAACTCTTTCCATGTGCCATGCTCTTTATATGTCGTATCTCTGGCAACCCTCCCAACAGTCCTATAAGGAAGCTACTACAATCATTCACATTAAAGATTTAAAAAGTAAGGTTATACAATTAGGATACAAATCAAGTTTTAGTGGACCCCAGAGCCTTTTTCTTTAATTACTACAATATGCCTTCTACCAACTTGTTCTCAGCTAGTTGTCCAGCGGAAAGGTCCCTACCAGTTAACTCTTCTTAAAAAGCTGACTATCTCTTCTAAGATTTGCATTTCTCTACTTCTTACTGCCCTCAAAGTGAGTGAAGTCGCTCAGTCATGTCCGAGTCTTTGCGACCCCATGGATTGTAGCCCACCAGGCTCCTCAGTCCATAGGGTTTTCCAGGCATGAATACTGGAGTGGGTTGCCATTTCTTTCTCCAGGGGATTTTCCTGACCCAGGGATCAAACCCGGGTCTCCCGCATTGTAGGTAGACACTTTACCATCTGAGCTACCAGGGAAGCCCAAAATCCAAGTGAAAGTGAAGTCACTCAGTCATGTCCAACTCTTTGCAACCCCATGGACTATAGCCTACCAGGCTCTGAGGAGCCTCTCAGTCCATGGAATGGGTTGCCATTTCCTTCTCCAGGGGATCTTCCCAACCCAGGGATCGAACCCGGGTCTCCTGCACTGCAGGCAGACGTTTTACCGTCTGAGCTACCAGGGAAGCCCTCAAAATGAAAAAAAATAAAAGTAAAAATAACAAAAGATTGGTGTGGAGAGGAGCAAATCATTCTGTAACAGAGTATATTTCAAATGGAAGATGAATGAAAATAATATAACTATATAGATAGCTACTTATTCTCTAAGAGTTCAATCTAACTTTATTAGAGAGCACATAATAGCTGAATCCATTGTAGTTATGTTCTAAATTAATTGTTAGGTATTCCAGGGGTTAGTTGTAATATTTGTTGGATGAAAGAAAAAGATAGCATGACCTTATATATTTTGATGATTTAAAGAAAGTTGAAATACTTCATTTATGACATATCTATTTTGTCCTTCTGCAAAATCTTCCATATTAGGCAGATCAAATACAGTACTGTCACAACTCCTTTCTATATATTTCACTCTGCATCTAAAAGTATCTATCCTTTATATTCTCCTCTAAGATTCAACTACTGTTGTACTCAATCTGTATAGACAACAAAATTATAGTCCATTTATTTAAGTATAATGGTTTTCATTCTCATATATCTTCTTCTCACAGTCCATTCATCCACATAAACATTGCCTTTTTTAGATTTAAATTCCAAGGCTGTATAAATTTTGTCAATAAGATATTTCATATCCACAAATAGTGCCATATATCAACAGAAGATTACTGAATACTTTCTGCAACTCTCTCCTTCCTTTTGCTGATAGAAAGAAAAGTGATAGGAAGAGAGGCCCTGAATTCTTCAAATAGTATAACACAAAATCTAACAGAAACATGGCAAAACAAACAAAGCAAAAACAGAAACAAACGTTTTCAAAGGCACTAAAGTGATGAAATAGCTATTTATAAACGTCTTAAATGTGTTCCAACTTTTAAACTGATTAGGGGTTAGAGTCTACAACTTCCTTTTGTCTCAGCCAAAATAATTCCTTTTAACTACATCTAATACATTTCACAAGCAATTTTAACATATCATTTTGATGGACTCAGGCAAATACAGTATATTTTTGATGTTAAAAAAATAACACATTTACTTATGTGTTTGCCCATTAAGTTGGCTTTTCTAAATTCACTAGACACAAGAGGATGATAAAATTCTAGTCAGTGAAGGAAAGCATCAACTCTCTAGGGCACAATACACCTTCCCTAAATGTGTGTCAACTTCAAACACATATAAGGCTTTAGATGTGTTATCAGTCATCAGAGACATCAGGCAAAGCAGATAAGAATGTCTTTCAAGAATTCTTTTTCTAAGGCCTCAAGGGAAGTCTCCTATAATTGATCAACACAAATGTTACATCTTCTGGTTATCTAGGAAGCACAAATGATTCATGTAATGAAGCACTCAAGTGTTTGCTTGCACAGGACTATGGGAAAAAGAAAAATCGGTCAGTTGCAAGAGTAGGAAAGAAATAACTGATATGAAGATTTATTTTTCAGGTTTCCCAAAATTTATAATTGTGATACTGTGATAAATAGCATCATGTGAGCTTTTTAAAAACAGTTTTAAAGAAAGCTTTACTTTTAATTGCATTACCTACAAAAGTTATCTAATTTCCAATTTGTACAATGCAATTTAGGCAGTGAAAGCACATAGTGAAGAAAACGTGCCACTCTTCAATTTTTCTCCTGTGGAATCTGAATTTATTTCACTGACTCAGATGTAACAGTGATATGTGTAAAAGCTTAGTAGGAATATGAAATAGAGGGTAAGGGTCTTGGAACATGATTATCATAGAAATAAGATTTTTAGAACCATAATGCCTTCATAGTATCTTATCAGAAAAATCAACAGCAAAATGCAAAGCACAATATTCAAGCCAAATTTCTCACAATAAGTCAAATATTTTAATTGACCAGATAAATCTTTAGGACATTTATTATATTAAAAAAAAATAAGACTAACACTAGGTAAGAAATATGTACTAAAAGTTTCTCCATATTCTGGTCATCATGGTCCTCCTCAAACAGGCATCCCATTTAACACTCTGCATGGCTTAAGAAATAAAGCCCTTGCAGTTTGAAATCTTCATTTCCAGATGATTAGGACATTTCCTTTCTAATTGTAAATAAATTTTAAAGGTCCTAATCTCAATTTTTTTAAATTATTTATTCAGTCAACTAGATTATTTTAAATGAACAGTCCAACAGTAACACTGAACTCAGTTCCAAATAATCACAGATCTTTTGGGGGTGCACTGATGCAGCAAAGATGGTTTTGCTTCTTTTTCACTATGCCCTCATGTCAAACCCACTCTGCAACCACCTTTTCTGCAAACACCCCATTCAGGATTCATTAGTAGGACAACGTAGGGAAGAGGAGTCATTGAAAGAACTGGACTATTAGCCATTTAGCTGATAAGTAAAAAAGAGTTCTGTGATGACCTAGAGGGGTGGAATGGTGGGGGGTGGAGAAATTCAAGAGGGAGGGGCTATATTTTTACATATATCAGATTCACATTGTTGTACGACAAAAGGAAACAAAACAATGCAAAGCAATTATATTCCAATAAAAACAAACAAACTAAAAAAGCTAGACAGCAAGGTTTGGTTGTTTTGTTTCAGTTGTCAAACAGTGGGTGTATATGTAGCCCAATATTCCTACAAAATTGTATATAAGTTTAATCTGTTCTGTGGGAGAGGGAGAGGGTGGGAAGATTTGGGAGAGTGACATTGAAACATGTAGAATATCATGTAAGAAACGAGTTGCCAGTCCAGGTTCGATGCACGATACTGGATGCTTGGGGCTGGTGCACTGGGACGACCCAGAGGGATGGTATGGGGAGGGAGGAGGGGGGAGGGTTCAGGATGGGGAACACATGTATGCCTGTGGCGGATTCATTTTGATATTTGGCAAAACTAATACAATTATGTAAAGTTTAAAAATAAAATAAAATTTAAAAGAAAAAAAAAATAAAAGCTCTGAGAACCACAAAAAAAAAAAAAAAGTTTAATCTGTAATACGGAAAAACAAGGCAACATGAGAAAGGCAACATCTGCTGCTTACTTTTCTATGCCTTCCATTTAGTGATCGATCACATCTATTCCTCAAAGCTATGAATGTAAGTGCTTTCTTTCCTTTATGACAGAGCAGACAAATAAAATGTACTACAAACCTAAGGGCATTCAGTAGGTTGGAAATACGGGCAGAAAAAAAAAAAAAAAAAGAATCACAACTAGTAACAGAACCAAATGATTTAGTTGTTATTTGTTTCTGAAACAAAAATACAAGCTATCTCAAAGATGGGAAGTAGAGTATACCAAAACCAGTCACTGAAATCTTTTTAGTTCAGTTCTAATTCCGGTTTTGTTTGCTGAAAGAAATGTATAGTGCCAGACGAACCAGAGTGCTATCTATGTTGCTCAAAAATAAAGAAGCATTCTAATTGTTTACCAAATCCATGTTGTGGGTAGGGAAACAGGAAGACAGAAAAACTGGGGTGCTACTTGTCTAAAAACCTGAAAATTCCTAAAAGAAGCAGTGAGTAAATGAAACCTCAAAGCTGGAATAAATTATTTAATCCACTTTTCTGAGGTAGTATATCAAATTCTTAATTAAACACGTTTTTTTTTTTTTTATTAAAAAATTTAATTGTTTTTTGTCTGCCTCAAACTCTTTTTTAAAAGTTCTGTTTAATTATAGGACTGAAGTTTCAGAAATAAAACCAAGAAAATCTGTTGTAAAAAATCATGCAGAAATGAAAGAACTTCCTTAAAATGGGCTGAATAAACACAAGATATGATCAATTAGAGGCAGTTTCAATTTTAGTTATTAAACCTCTTTCTCTTTCTCTTCCCTCCTCACATCTATTCTGAAATTTCTATTAAACTAAAAAATTGAAAATGAATACAATTTGTTGCTTTCCATTTTGAATATATAACATTTCTTATCTTGAAATGAATATCAATCTTTAAAATTAGCAATCAAAGAACTTTGAAAGCAGACAGTGCAACAAACTGCATAATGATTTAAAATCACTAGAAGGAAAAGCTGCCAATCAGCTAATTGTAATTATGTATTGTGCCTGCTCAAAAAGAACCTGAAATGGAAACTGTTTCTTATTCACACACTTAAAATAAATTTTGGTCTGCACAAACTTCATGAATTTTGAATAGACTTTAAGCCATACATTTTGTCAGTCAAGCTATAGGAGACTTTCCTGTTTTAAAGGAAAAAAACAAAATAAAACAAAAAACAGTAGCTTTACATTTCTGTAAATATGTTACAGATGCATTTATTTTAAATGCACATATTCAGTATGGAAAATCTGTGATGTGTCTCTAAGGACTCTATACTGAATACTGAAGTCAAAATAAATAACCCTGGATATTTTGAAAACTACCAGAACAAAATCTTCAGTATCAATATTTCCAAACAGTATTGTATCTCTATAGCAAAAACAAATTAAAACAAAAAAATAAAGCACAAAGGAAAGGATGTCTTTGAAAAGGCAATTTTGGGTGCTAAAATTTCCAAAAGGAGAGCTATTCCTAAAGAGAAGACTTAGGAAAAATCTAGATTACAGTAAAAAATATATATATATATATTAATAAAGAGCAATTACCATTGCTATATGGAAAACATATCCTGTAACTAATAATCTAGGATAAATAACAATAAATATGTTTAGCAATATAAACCAAATATCTAAGTATCTTCAGAGAAAACTATATTTCAAATGTTATATGATAATAGGGAAATATTCTTTATTGGAAAAAAATATCTTTATAGACACTATGATTCTGTATGGATGTGAAAGTTGGACCATAAAGAAGGCTGAGTGCTGACGAATTGATGCTTTTGAACTGTGATGTTGGAGAAGACTCTTGAGAGTCCTTTCAATTGCAAGGAAATCAGACCAGTCAATCCTAAAGGAAACCAACCCTGAATATTCATTGGAAAGACTGTTGCTGAAGCTCCAATACTTTGGCCACCTGATGCAAAGAGCTGACTCAGTGGAAAGACCCTGATGCTGGGAAAGATGGAGGGTGGGAGGAGAAGGGGACAACAGAGGACTAGATGGTTGGATGGCCTCACCAACTCAATGGACATGAGTTTGAGCAAGTTCCAGAAGATGAAGGACAGGAAAATCTGGCGTGCTGCAGTCCATGGTGTCACAAAGAGTTGGACACAACTGAGTAAGTGAACAACAACAAATGATTCATATGGAACACACAGCTAAACTTGAATGCTTACAATATTGGCCTCTTTTCTGCTCATGTATATACAAAATAAACTAAATTTGTATTATTAATGAAAAAGAAACATACTAAGTAAAAAGAATTTCTCTCAAATTAATACAAAACTAAATAAAGCAAACAAACAAAATATAACAAAACTAGAAACAAAGTCACAGGTACAGATAACAAACTAGTGGTTACCAGAGGGGAGAGGACTAGAAAAGGGCCAGAATAGGTGAAGAGGATTAAGAGGTTAAAAATTACTAGGTACAAAATAAAGAATTTACAAGGATGTTTATGTACACCACAGGGGATATAGCCAAAACTTGTATAATTTCATATTAAAAAAATCAAATCACTGTTGTACACCTGAAACTAATATAACATTGTAAGTCAACTACATTGTTGCTGTTTAACTGCTAAAGTCTTGTCTGACTCTTTGCAAACCCATGGACTGTAGCCCACCAGGTTCTTCTGTCCATGGAATTCTCCAGGCAAGAATACTGGAGTGGGTAGCCATTCCCTTCTTAAGGGGATCTTCCCAGTCCAGGGATCCAATCCAGGTGTCCTTAACTGCATGTGGATTCTTTATCATCTGAGCCACCAGGGAAGCTATGAGTTAACTATACATCAATTAAAAAAAAAAAACCCACAGATATGCTTATGCTTGAATTACATTAGCGACTTTAAAGTTTTAATGATCTTTAAGCTATCGAGTTAATAAATTAAGAACTAAATACTTTCAAGAAAGATATCACTTCTCAATAACTTTAAGACAGAAATCTCAATGCCAACTTCAATTTTAGAAAGAGACATAGAGACTTAAAATTCAAAACATCTCAGTTTCATATAAACTACTCTTTATACTATTTAAAGTCATTGTTGTGATTGGTATTTAGCTGTAAGATATGTTTACCACTATATATCTAAGTTGTTGTATGACAGTAATCAAAATAATTAGCTGAAAGAATCTAAAGGTCTATTTTAACATAGTCGTGTAAAAGTCATAGACATCAAATCATTATGAAATTATCAGGCTACTAGGGCCATAGTAAAATCAGGTGACCATTCACATTGTCATTAAGTTTTCATGCTTATTTTTATTTATTTATTTATTTGGCTGCATCAACTGCATTGAGTCTTAGTTGCAGCATGCAGGCTTTTTTTTTTTTTTTTTTCAGTTGTGGCATGAGGTCTCCTTAGCTGTAGAATGCAGAATCTTTAGTTGCAGCATGGGAATTCTTAGTTAAGGCACGTTAGATCTAGTTCCTTGACCAGGATCGAACCCAGATACGCTGAATTAGAAGAACCAAATTTCAGCCAAGGGAACCACTGAGGTTTGAACTCTGGTTTGAGATTTGAACTCTGGACTGATGTCAAGTCCAGGCCTGTTTCCAGTGCACATGCAAACAGGACATGCTGGTTGTACGATAGAAGAAAGTGAAAATATGGGACTGATACAGCCATGTCTTTGTGCAATGAAAAGAAACCAGTTGCATCCTTGTACTTAGTTATTCTGTTGTGTCTGACTTTTTGCCGCCCCATGGACTATAGCCTGCCAGGCTCCTCTGTCCATGGGGATTCTCCAGGCAAGGATACTGGAGTGGGTTGCCATGCCCTCCCTCCATGGAACCTTTCCAACCCAGGGATTAAACCCAGCTCTCCCACATTGCAGGCAGATTCTTTACTATCTGAGCCACCAGGGAAGCCCTCGGCTATCACTTTGCATTATGATATAAAAAGAATACACCCAAAGATAGCATTTATATTTGAGTTTTGGTAGTCAAATTAATAATTTCTTCCCAAAAGCATACCGGTCTTGATAACATCATGGTTGTGCTATAGATCATGCAAACCACTAAATGTGTTCACCTCTATAAAATTCCTGATAGAAAAAGATGTTGAATATTGGCTATTGTCGTTTAATAAAAAAAGTTGAGAAGTTGTTGTTTTCTTCTTATTTTTCTTGTACAGTCTAGTATCACTGTGCAGGAGTGTAGTGAATAGGGAATCCCCTCTTTCTCTGAAATTGATTACTAAATTCACAGACTGAGAACAGACTCACTGAGTCTGAAGACAATGACCTTCCTGAATGTCTTTTTTTTAGTATGAATGTGGTTTTATTACTTTTTTTGGCTGTGTTAGGACCTCATTGCTGCAAGCAAGCTAATCACTTGTTGTGCTGTGTGGGCTTCTCATTGCAATGGCTTCTCTTGTTATGGCACGGGGGCTCAGTATTTGTGGCTCCCAGGCTCTTGAACACAGGCTCAACTGCACAGGCTTAGTTGCTCCAAGGCATGTGAGATCTTCCTGCACCAGACCTGCACATGGGATCAAACCCATGTCCCCTGCATTGACAGGCAGATTCTTTACCAGTGAGCCATCAGGGAAGTCCTTCTTGCAGGTCTTGAACCCATCTTTATATTCCCCTACTCTTTCCCCCTCCTTAGGCTACATAAGAAGAGCAGTTGGGAAGAAAGGAGGTTTTCATAATCAACATGATGAGAGGGCTTCTGAAAAAAGGAGAATTCCCCTTTCAAAGCAAGTGCTTATATGTGTGAGGGCTATTTTAAACAGAATGACACCTAACAAAAGAAGGCTCCTCCAAGAAGTAAAATTGGTATTTTTCAGTTTAGTTCAGTCCAGTCACACAGTCCTGTCCGACTCTTTGCGACCCCATGGACTGAAGCATGCCAGGCCTCTCTGTCCATCGACAACTCCCAGAGTTAACTCAAACTCATGTCCATTGAGTTGGTGATGCCATCCAACCATCTCACCCTCTGTCGTCCCCTTCTAATCCCACCTTCAATCTTTCCCAGCATCAGTTCAGTTCAGTTCAGTCGCTCAGTCATGTCCAACTCTGCAACCCCATGGACTGCAACACACCAGGCCTCCCTGCCCATCACTAACACCCAGAGTTTACCCAAACTCATGTCCATTGAGTCAGTGATGCCATCCAACCATCTCATCCTCTGTCGTCCCTTTCTCCTCCTGCCCCCAATCCCTCCCAGCATCAGGGTCATTTCAAATGAGTCAGCTCTTCGCATCAGGTGGCCAAAGTATTGGAGTTTCAGCTTCAACATCAGTCCTTCCAATGAACATTAAGGGCTGATCTATAGGATGGACTGGTTGGAGCTCCCTGCAGTCCAAGGAAGTCTTCTCCAACACCACAGTTCAAAAGCATCAATTCTTTAGTACTCAGCTTTCTTTATAGTACAACTCTCACATCCATACATGACTACTGGAAAAACCTAGCTTTGACTAGACAGACCTTTATTGGCAAAGTAAGGTCTCTGCTTTTTAATGCTGTCCAGGTTGCTCATAACTTTTCTTCCAAGGAGCAAGCATCTTTTAATTTCATGGCTACAGTCACCATCTGCAGTGATTTTGAAGCCCCCAAAAATAAAGTCAGACACTGTTTCCATTGTTTCCCCATCTATTTGCCATGAAGTGATCAGACCAACTGCCATGATCTTAGCTCTCTGAATGAATTTTAAGCCAACTTCTTCACTCTCCTCTTTCACTTTCATCAAGAGGCTCTTTAGTTCTTCTTCACTTTCTGCCATAAGGGTGGTGTCATCTGCATATCTGAGGTTATTGATATTTCTCCTGGAAATCTTGATTCCAGCTTGTGCTTCACATTCAGCCCATGTTTCTCATGATGTACTCTGCATATAAGTTAAATAAGCAGGGTGACAATATACAGCCTTGATGTACTCCTTTCCCTATTTGAAACCAGTCTGTTTTTCCATGTCCAGTTCTAATTGTTGCTTCCTGACCTGCATACAAATTTCTCAAGAGGCAGGTCAGGTGGTCTTGTATTCCCATCTCTTGAAGAATTTCCCATAGTTTGTTGTGATCCACACAAAGGCTTTGGCACAGTCAATAAAGCAGAAGTAGATGTTTTTCTGGAACTCTCTTGCTTTTTCAATGACCCAACAGATGTTGGCAATTTGATCTCTGGTTCCTCTGCCTTTTCTAAATCCAGCTTGAACATCTACAAGTTCACAGTTCACATACTGTTGAAGCATGGCTTAGAGAATTTTGAGTATTACTTTGCAAGCGTGTGAGATTAAGTGCAATTGTGTGGTAGTTTGAGCATTCTTTAGCATTGCCTTTCTTTGGGATTGGAATGAAAACAGACTTTTTTCAGTCCTGTGGTCACTGCTGAGTTTTCCAAATTTGCTGGCATATTGAGTGCAGCACTTTCACAGCATCATCTTTTAGGATTTGTAAGGGCTCAACTGGAATTCCATCACCTCCACTGGCTTTGTTCGTAGTAATGCTTCCTAAAGCCCACTTGACTTCGCATTCCAGGATGTCTGGCTGTAGGTGAGTGATCACACCATCGTGATTATCCAGGTCATGATCTTTTTTAGTCTGCTTGGACAACAAACTTCCTGATTGTTCCCATATATAACAGAGCAAGGAAAAGAGACATAGAAAGAGATGACAGAGCAAAGAGAGAGGGGCTAGAGTAAAGCAGTTCCCAATCCACCCACTGTCCTGCAGACATGTAGGAGTGTCCCTCAGGTCAGGAGAAAAGAGCCGAATTCAAGTCATTTTGCTGATACTCTACTCAAGAGAGTTATCCACCAGTAAGGGGACCCTAGAAACAAGCTGCTGTACTGCTGAGACAGAGCTAACATGGGAAAGTGGAAGAAGTAAAGCCTCCCTTGCTAAGGGCCTGTCCAGTGGGAAGGCTCCCCTGAGCCTCTAAAGAACTTGAGTGTGGACCGGCCACACAGAGGGCATGAGCACCCAGCTAGTGTTAGCCCTAGAATCACTGATCATCGATCAAAAAACAAGAACAGCAGTTACCTAAGAACACATGTATACCTGTGGCGGATTCATTTTGATATTTGGCAAAACTAATACAATTTTGTAAAGTTTAAAAATAAAATAAAATTTTTAAAAAAAGAGAGTATTCATCATTTTGCCTCTTGATCCTTTGAAGCCTGGAGGAGCCAGATCCTAAAGAGAAGTGTCTAGAAGCAAAATATACTCTCAGTAACTGTGCTACTCCAAGAAACCATGAGCCTCCTCAAGTGTGCAGCTGGAAGATGGCACAGGATAAAATGAAAGTGACTATTAAACTGGATGGACTTTAAGGAATTAAAATGACTGGAAAGTTGTAGAATCTATTCAAGCTATTAGTAAAGGATAGAAAGTGAACACAATACTGAATGGTTAAAACAAGAGCATTCTAGGTTTTATATCCCACCATGTACTGAATTCAGAGATGCTGAACCTGCTTTTATAAATGTGTAACTCATTGGTTTTTATTATATATCAATCACATCAGTTCTTCACCAGTATAACAGAAATTATGTTTGCACAGTCTATTAAGCTAAATGGGCCTAGTGAATTTACATCTTCTAGAAAGAAAAAAAAATAAGTGATATTGTCTATTTTAAGTAATTTCCTTGGCTGGCTTGGGTCTTGCATTAAGGAGTGTGAGGAAGATAGTTGTCCTGTCTTGCATGCCAGTAACAGTTTTCCCTTTTTTTCATTTTCACATTATTTCAATCTTATAAAAATGATAAATAGCATCCCATGTGTTAAAATAGGGTAGGTCATGGATCAAGAAATCTGAAATCTTAAGTTCCAATAGTCTTGACTAAACCTCATTTTCTCCAGTATGGGATTACAACCATAGAATGTGCTAGTTGGTGGGTGATCAGAGAACAGATGGTAAACTTCTCACTCATGGTAAGATCTACTTTTCAACACTTCTGAAACTGGGCTATCCAAATTCTATTTAAATATTTCCAGTTATTGCCTTCCAATGGCATCACTGTGACTGGAGCAGTCCTCTGGCATACTCACTCCTCACCCCATGGTCTGCATTTCACTGTTGTTCAACTAAAGGAATGTAAGTGATTTGTGTAGGGAGGGGGAGGTAGAGAGAAGGAGCAAGTGAGGAAAGATGGGTTTATTATATACAGCACCTTGGTACATATGAAGGTTTCCTCTCCATGAACTTGAAAGAGCATATTACAGTTTGCTGGATTATTATGGTTCAAAGACATCTCCTTGAACCTATCTGCAAAAGGTCTCCACCTTGTCCATTTCCCGTTCCATTACATTGGCAACAGGAAGGGCAGTTGTACAGAGAAACATGTCCTATTACCTGTTCAAAAAGGAATGGGTTTTCACACTTGTTTCCAAAGCAAACTAAAAACCACAAGAGGTATCCATCCACCATTTAAAAGATTTTTTTGTCTAGAACATTTTCAACAATTTTTAAAATTAATTTTTTTAAATTTATTTATGGCTCTGCTTGGTATTCATTGCTGCACGGTCTTCTCCCTAGTTGAGGTGAGCGGGGGCTACTCTACTGCAATGCTCTGGCTTATTATTGTGGTGGCTTCTCTCATAGTGGAGCATGGGCTCTGGGGCACACGGGCTTTGGTAGTTGCAACACATGGGCTCAGTAGTTGCGGCTTCTGGGCTCTAGGACATGGGCTCAATAGTTATGGCACATGTGGGATCGTCCTGGATCAGGGATCCAACCCATGTCTCCTGCATTGCTAGGCAGATTCTTTACCACTGAACCACCAGAGAAGCACAACATTTTTAAAAAATATATATATGCCAAAATCTGCCTAGAATTTCCATTGTAGTTCACATGAATAGCAACTGAAATTCTTGGTCCAAGTAAAGCATACTATAAAAAGGTATGGAGTAAAAAGACTATAAAAAGTTATCTGGAATTAGAACTCAGAGTTGTATCTGATCTAGTCCTCCAGTATAAACAGAAATTTTAAAATTGAATGTATTCATGTAAAGTTAAGCTTTAGTAGAGGAAGAGAAAGTGAAACTGAACTAAAGGAAGGAATGTAGAAAAAATGAGAAAGGACTATGGGAGCAGCACATACTGGGGACCATATAAGAAATAATAATCTAGATTACTTTTCACTACAGAGGGTTTCTATGTATATTCAGTATGTAAACTAATAGCCTGATGTTTATATGTTTACATTTTACTTTGTTGCTGAACTTGAATGATACATAAAGGAACAGAGAGTTAGACATTTTTAATATTTTTTACATTTATTTGTTTTTATTTATATTTTTATCTGGCTACACCAAGTCTTAGTTGCAGCACTCGAAATCATCCGTCTTCCTTGCCGCATGTGGGATCTAGTTCCCTACCAGGGACTGATCCTGGGCCCCTGCATTTGGGAGTGCGGAGTCTTAGCCACTGGACCACCAGGGAAGTCTCAGGAGATAGACATTTTTAAATGTTATCATTCAGGGTAAAAATGTTTCCTTGGCAGTGTCCTTCCTGCCATCCAGAGGAATTCCCCTGCCCCTTTCCCACTATACCAGGTAAGGTCAATATTAGGTAATGGGAGTGAGAACCCTGACTTTGTCAACTAGTAAAATAAGGATGAAAGACTCTAGCTTGCCCAACTCTACATATGAATCATTGTGCATTTTACCAGGCTCTTCAGAGGCACTGAAAACCTTGTCTCTGATCCAAACCTTGAAAGCTTTTTATCTTTTATAAAATTTTTGATTATGTTAATAAAACACAATCCATAATTGGCCCATCTATGCTATTTTAGCATCTGGCAGTTTTACAAACTTGACTAAAAATACATGTGTAAAGCCCACTGCTGTATAATTAAATGAAAGTTTGGCTTTATTCAAACATGTAAATGAATTCTTGGCTTCTTCTCTTATACACTTTTAAATTATTTATATGTATTCTCCATCCATAGCATTTTCTCTGGTCCAGAAACAATTCAATTTTAACAAATTTCCAATTTGTTTAAAATGTTACAGTAAAAAATTACTTTATACAATAAAAGCACATTTCTATTGCTGGAAAAGGGTATAAAATACATCTCGTGATATGCAACTTGCCAGATCAGAAGTGAATGAACAGACATTTCATTTTCTTGCATTATCTAACACAAGTAGTGTGTATGTATAGTATAGCAAGTGCTCAGATCAAATCTCAAAAGAAAGGAAATTATTTTTATACGTTATATAAAAGCAATTAATGCTTTTAAAAGCACCTTTACATTTCATCCATCTTTTAAATTCTAATCAGTTAATAAGTAAATCTTTCCAATTGCATAGTCAACAGCAAGTAGCCAACAGTGAACATTTCTAGATTTCACCTTCATCATCTGCAAGGGTTTTCTTCTAAACATTCTGAAAGCACACTCACTCTTTCAGAGTTTTTGCAGTTGCCTAAAATAGTTTATGCCTCCTTTGTTCTCCATAAAGTTTGACATCTTGAGTTATATTTTCAAAAATGTACAAATGAAAGATGATATACATGGCATGATAAGTTGAGCTGATGATGCGGATTTTATTTTTTAAATATTAATATTTCAAAGTGACCAACAAAGATGTTTCTACTAACTCTAAATGGTTTTATTTATGCAGAAACTTCTACTAATTGTGAAGTCAATGGATGCTACAACCTGCAGCACACAAAGAACTTCCTATTAAATTTTGGTTATTTTTAGGGTTGTTCAACTCACTGAAATGCTACTACTAATAATAGCATGCTGATATTAATCAAGTTATAAAAATATAGTACAAATTGCACATTAGCTGTTTTCCTTTTATGCAAAAGTAAATAAAATAGAAGCATAATAATCAATATTGTATTAAATCTGATACATTTATGAAGTACAACTGTGCTTCTCTGAGGTAAACAGAATACATTTAATAACAGGTCAATTTAATTTCAGTGAATAGATGAAGTTTGAAGAGCTTTCAAGGTGATGAAACCATGACCCAGAAAGACATAATTTGACAAATTAAGAACACTGGCAATGACAGAAGCAAATATTTTGGAAACAACTGAATAAGTGTGAACCATAACAACAGAGAGTGTCAATGACAACAACATTGATTGGAGGCCAAGATTTAAATAAAACCTGTCTTTGATTTATAGTTGTTGTTCTTATTTTTGAGTTCATTTGGGAAGATGATCTGACCTCATGCTTTTAGATATCGTCTCCCTCTAGTCAAAACAGCACTCAGCCTCCATAAGACTTGAATTAATCTCATCTTATTCTCCAAATTGAGGACAATTTTCTTGCTGAGAAACGTTGCTAAATACTTGACCTGACTGGAATCTTAATATGTCTGAATTTCTTTGATTTAAATAACCCAAGTATCTGGCTTGATATTCCTCAGTTATAGGAGGGATATTTTTCTTATCCCAAAGGTTTTAGGACAGTTTCCTCTGTGGTGGTCTGAGTGATCCTGGGCCTCCTATCTCAATTGTACTAGTAGCTAATCAGAAGTGGAGAGCCCTGAATCCCACTGCAGAACTACTAGGTCAGATTCTCTAAATCTGAAGTTTGAAAATATACTTTTACAATAAGTTCTCCAAGAAAATCCAAGATCCATTGTTCTCAGACATCAACTCCTTGACCATTATGCATTTCAGGACAATAAAAATGCTATAGGTAATGAAACAGTGGAGAAAGAATTTAAGAGTCTTGCTATCAAAATTGGCTTACAAAAAGCTAATGATCTAACATCCCTACATATCCCATCTCTGCCAGGTGTCCACCCTTTAAAAGACCTATGCTGTTCTACCTTGAAGAAGTCACCAAAAACTATTTTTTCCAAAAGGGTGTGGTAAAAATTTTTAATACAGTTCGATGCAATTGCCTTTAACTACAGGCAAGGTTTATATCTATTTCACTGACACTATCTCCTGCCTAAGAAAAAAAAAACACAAAAAAATGTCTGAAATCTGGAGCACTAAATTGCATCGTTTTCTTCATCGGGCTTCATGCATCCATCCCTGTACTGCATATGACCTACTAACCTCCACCACTGCTAAGGACACTCACCTTCTCTCTAGGCTGACCTGATCTTGTGTAGGATATCTCTTCTTCCTGATAGTCTGCTTTCTGCCTGCTGTCTTCCTTGCCAGCTTCCAAACTGGTGCTGGTGCTCTGTCCATGCGTGCTCCTTTGCTAATCCTATCCACAGACACCTCACCTAAGTGGATTCCCAGTAAAAAAAAAAAAAAAATAGAAACACCCTCACAAAAAAATGAGCGGGTAATATAATAATCTTGTGAAACATTGTGTACCATCTAGCTTACCTCCTCTGAGAGATGTACTCTACACATTAATGCTTTGAAGGAGATGAGAATTCTTACATCAAGGAAAAGTCATAATCCAATTCAGTATCCCAGATGAGCCTTTTTTTGGACTAACACAGCCATATTCAGTGGGATTACTGCTCCTCAGAACCAACCTTAGAAAATACTGTTCTCTGCATATGTTGGAGTCTCTTTGCCTTGTGCCCATAACCTGACTCCATCTGTACGGTGAGGGCTAGAATCCTAAAGTCCTTGAATGGAGGCAAATTCATGGAGGTACCTATAAGAACCTTCCTATCTTATGTATATGTGAAGTGGTTCCCTGAGAAAGAGATATGGAATTTTAAACCATTATCTCAAAAATTATTTTAAGAACTACTCCAAAAGGCCAGGTATATATTTCCAGTGGAAACTGAGTTTTCTAGTTTGATATAAAGATAAGCAATGTCAACATGAAATACAATTTACATTCTTCTAATTTCATTCTGATTCCAACCATTATAACTGGCATCAAGACAGTCTACAGTTCTTAATTAGGAAAACCAAATGACTTTTTTCCATCACATATTTTTTTTAATTTGCATTTATTCATTTGTACTGGGTCTTAATTGCAGCATGTAGGATCTTCAATCTTTGCTGTGGCATGCAGGGTCTTTAGTTGTGGCAAGTGGGATCTAGTTCCCCAGCCAGGGAATGAACCTGGGTCCCATGCATTGGCAGCACAAAAGTCTTAACCACCAGGGAAGTTCTACAAATTTCTTTAAAGAGATAGCTTCTTTTAACCATCTTTAAAGACAAATTTCTTTTAACCATCACAGACATAAAAAGGTATTTATCAAGTAATACTGTGATCAACAAATACCAAACAAAAATATTCAGAAATAGATTATGGCTTCTTTTTCTAAAATTCATACACTTTATGTGACTTCTGTGGAGAAGGCAATGGCACCCCACTCCAGTACTCTTGCCTGGAAAATCCCATGGACGGAGGAGCCTGGTAGGCTGCAGTCCATGGGGTCGCTAAGAGTCAGACACGACTGAGTGACTTCACTTTCACTTTTCACTTTCATGCACTGGAGAAGGAAATGGCAACCCACTCCAGTGTTCTTGCCTGGAGAATCCCAGGGACAGGGAAGCCTAGTGGGCTGCCGTCTATGGGGTCACACAGAGTCGGACACGACTGAAGAGACTTAGCATGTGACTTCTTACAGATTGTGGAGACTTTGTCTCTAAAACATTGCTTTTAAAATGTCATTATTTAAGTTATTAAATTATGTTAAAAGAATAGTCATTGAAAGGATTTGTCATATTGCTCTACTTCATTCAAATTTCAAACAAAATATTTTGATAGCTATTTTCCCAAAAAGATAAATGTCTGAAATATTTAAAACACCCAACTGCTAATCTATGGTGTTTTAGGGCATCAATAAAAAAGAAGGTATTTGCTTATTTTAACACAATAATCTTCAACATTATTCAACTCTTCAACTCTTGCTTATGTAAGAGAGTCCTTTCCTTAGTTAACCCAGGTGTTCCAAGTTGCTAGACATCTTCTTCCCCGTAGGACCCACTTATCAGTTCTCCCGGCCCATCCTCACCTTTCACTGACCATGTCCCCCACGGTTGTGGGAATCACTGTGGGATGTATGCTGGGCTGTTAAATCAGGGACAAATGTTAACTATTCCCTTGGGCAGAAGCCCAGTCCAATCCCTGACCCTGCTCCTCTGCACTAACCCCTTGCTTCTCCATTCTGCACTCACCTGGGCTATACTAGCTAACTTCCTCATAACAAATTCCTTAAAAACACAGAAAGGTGGATGCACCTAATTGCAGAGCAGGAACAAAGATGCAGATGTAGAGAACAGACTTGTGGACACAGTGAGGAAAGGAGGGGGTGGGATGAATTCAGAGAGTAGCATTGCCATATATACACTACCATATGTAAAACAGATAGTGCAGAGTTGCTGTATAACACAGGGAGCTCAACCCAGCATTCTGTGATGACACAGAAGAGAGGGATGGGGGAATTGTGGGAGGGAGGCTCATGAAGGAGGGGTTATAGATAGTTACAACTGATTCGCATTGCTGTATGGCAGAAACCCATACAACACTGTAAAGCGATTATCCTCTAATTAAAAAAAAAAAAAAAAAAAAACTCTGGCAAGGGCCTGACTTTAATTCCCCAGAGCACAGCCAAAAAGTACACCAGAGTGTAGAATGAGACATTTCTCTAGTCTTTGGGAAATTTCAAATCATAAACAGAGACTGAAATTGGACTGTAGATATTAATGTCCCCAAGCTCTATAGGCTCAGACTCCAACCATTTCCTCAGTCCCAGCTGTCCCAATGATGCACAGACAGGCTAGCCATTCCTCATGTCCCATCCAGTCCCCATTCAAGTCACAAGCCCTTCATCATGACTTTCTTTACCGAAATTCTGGTTTCCTATTCATGGAGAGTTCTGGAAGAGAAAGTCTTTTTTATTTCTTAACAAGAAAGATAATTTCTTAAAGAGATTGTCTTTAATCCATTGTATATTCTTGCCTCCTTTGTCAAAGATAAGGTGTCTATATGTGCATGGATTTATCTCTGGGCTTTCTATTTTGTTCCATTGATCAATATTTCTGTCTTTGTGCCAGTACCATACTGTCTTGATAACTGTGGCTTTGTAATAGAGCCTGAAGTCAGGTAGGTTGATTCCTCCAGTTCCATTCTTCTTTCTCAAGATAGCTTTGGCTATTCGAGGTTTTTTTTATTTCCATACAAATTGTGAAATTATTTGTTCTAGCTCTGTGAAGAATACCGTTGGTAGCTTGATAGGGATTGCATTGAATCTATAAATTGCTTTTTCTCTTTAACAAGTGGTGCTGGGAAAACTGGTCAACCACTTGTAAAAGAATGAAACTAGAACACTTTCTAACACCATGCACAAAAATAAACTCAAAATGGATTAAAGATCTCAACATAAGACCAGAAACTATAAAACTCCTAGAGGAGAACATAGGCAAAACACTCTCCGACATACATCACGGCAGGATCCTCTATGACCCACCTCCCAGAATATTGGAAATAAAAGCAAAAATAAACAAATGGGACCTAATTAAACGTAAAAGCTTCTGCACAACAAAGGAAACTATTAGCAAGGTGAAAAGGCAGCCTTCAGAATGGGAGAAAATAATAGCAAATGAAGCAACTGACAAACAACTAATCTCAAAAATATACAAGCAACTCCTACAGCTCAACTCCAGAAAAATAAATGACCCAATCAAAAAATGGGCCAAAGAACTAAATAGACATTTCTCCAAAGAAGACATACAGATGGCTAACAAACACATGAAAAGATGCTCAACATCACTCATTATCAGAGAAATGCAAATCAAAACCACTATGAGGTACCATTTCACACCAGTCAGAATGGCTGCGATCCAAAACTCTACAAATAATAAATGGAGAGGGTGTGGAGGAAAGGGAACCCTCTTATACCGTTGGTGGGAATGCAAACTAGTACAGCCACTATGGAGAACAGTGTGGAGATTCCTTAAAAAACTGGAAATAGAACTGCCTTATGATCCAGCAATCCCACTGCTGGGCATACACACTGAGGAAACCAGAAGGGAAAGAGACATGTGTACCCCAATGTTCATCGCAGCACTGTTTATAATAGCCAGGACATGGAAACAACCTAGATGCCCATCAGCAGATGAATGGATAAGAAAGCAGTGGTACATATACACAATGGAGTATTACTCAGTCATTAAAAAGAATACATTTGAATCAGTTCTAATGAGATGGATGAAACTGGAGCCTATTATACAGAGTGAAGTAAGCCAGAAAGAAAAACACCAATACAGTATACTAACGCATATATATGGAATTTAGAAAGATGGTAACAATAACCCTGTGTACGACAGCAAAAGAGACACTGATGTATAGATCAGTCTTATGGACTCTGTGGGAGAGGGAGAGGGTGGGGAGATTTGGGAGAATGGCATTGAAACATGTATAATATCATGTATGAAACGAGTCGCCAGTCCAGGTTCGATGCACGATACTGGATGCTTGGGGCTGGTGCACTGGGACGACCCAGAGGGAGGGTATGGGGAGGGAGGAGGGAGGAGGGTTCAAGACGGGGAACACAGGTATACCTGTGGCAGATTCATTTCGATATTGGGCAAAACTAATACAATATTGTAAAGTTTAAAAATAAAATAAAATTAAAAAAAAAAGAAAGATAATTTCTAATATGCACCTCTACCTACAATTAAAAAAAAATTCTAATATCCATTTGTTCCTACAATTTACACAATAAAGCAGAGAAAATTTATTGCTCAAGATCTTGAATATCTCTATTTCAGAAGAGCATTTTGACTTTACTTTTGCCAAAAGAAAAAGCCCAGTGACCTTCTATTCTAAAAACAAAGGGGCATTTTGCCCTCTTAGGTGAATTCAACCTTCTCCTGAGAAATAGAAAATATGCTGTCAACTTCAGAACAACAATTTCTCATGATTCTCTCCAACCAGCCATCAATAAAAAAAAAAAATTACTTGGATGCAGTTTCAGATAAAGCACGTTGTCATATCAGAAAAAAGACATTAAATGATGGGCATTGGGATGACTTAGTAGCAATATATGGTCCTACAAAAATTATACATAACTTCTATACAATGCTAGGCACAAATAATTCTAACTGAACAATATATTAACATTAAACATCCCCAAATATATATTATTCGTATGTCAAGTTTACCTAAGTGAAATTAGGCATAGAAAGGTTACAAGGTTACAAGATTCCCCACTATCACACAGTTAGGAAGTCAGAACTGAGATTCAAAACCAAACAGACTTGAGAAGCAATTTTCAGCCTCTTGAGAATAGCTAGAAATGTCAGGAAACAGAATACTCTAATATGTTGGTTCTGTAGAAAAAGTATTAGAATTTCAAAAGATTTGAGCTTTAGTACTTGCCAAACTAAGTTTTAACTCAGTCCTTTTTTTTTAAGCCCAATTTAACCCAAACTGGTATTATCCCAGTAACCCCTAATGCTAAGTAGTGTTTGGCAACTGATAACTATTAAGATCATTTTCTTCAGCACTGTGGTCAGTAGAAAAATGACCTCCCAGAGATGTCCATGTTTTAATCCCTGCAACCTGTGAACACATAATGTTTCATTGCAAAAGGGACTTTGTAGACATGATCAACAGTGTGGACCAGGAGATATGGAAGATTATCATGGTCCCCCTGGTGGGCCCATCTAATGACACAGATCCTTAAAAGTTGAGAACTTTACAAGGTTGCATCAGAAAAATGCAATGTGAAGACCTGATCAGCCATTATTGGCTTTGAAGATGGAGGAGGAGACTATGAGACCAGGAATGTGGCAGCATCTAGAATCTGGGAACAGCCACCAGCTGACAGCTTGCAAGTAAGCAGGATACCCCCACAATCACACGAAACAGAATGCTGCCAACAACCGGCATAAGCAGGGGAAGCATTCACCCCTAAAACTTTGAAAAGAAATTCAGTCCTGTTGAAACCTTCATTTTCATGTGGTGAGACCCATAGCAGACTTCTGACCTACAGAACTGTAAGTTAATATACCATGTCAGTAACAGAAAACTAATATAAGCACCCAGAGACAACATGTGTGAGTCCACATGGCTTCATCTCCAGGATTTAGTAACTGAAAAAATTCACTACCTTTTGCCCTAATTAAAGAATATTTTTTTAAAAAGCTGTCATTTCATCTCTACATTGTGTTATCCAGTTATATTTCCATGCGGTATCATCCTGTTAAATGTCTACAGTAATCCATAGAGTGGGCACCCACACACACTGTTACTAAAAGTACTGCTGTTAAGAACAGTTATATGTTGCCTGTAACTCTCATCATAAAATAAGTACCTACATAAATTGAATTACAGGAGTCAATTTGTTGTGAAATCAAAATTTTTTAAAAACTTGACTTTTCTTGGAAGGAAAAAAAAAACCCAAAAAACTGACTTGTCAGAAATGTCCTTTTGCTTTCTCTCAGGCTCCTAAGAACACAAAATTTGATCTCTGAGAACCCATATTTAATACTTTGAGGTATCCTTCCAGAGAATATGAAGGAATTGAATGGTGAAAATTGAAGATTCTCTACATGGAGATAACCCCCTACAGTTCAAAGATTAAATGCTAATTTCTCCAGGATGGTGTTGTATTTAAATAGAGGTATTTACCTATCTATTTAGATGAATTGGGCCAAAGCGTTAATCTGCTGTTATCATTTTTATTACATCAAAAAAGTAATCCAACTGCAAAGGAATATTCTAGTTTATTTGCAGCAGTTCCTGTCAGTATTAAGAATGCTTGTTGCTACAAATTTGATTTTAAACCGGTGTTACCTTATGAATATAATGTTTATTTGGGTATTTATTCTTCTACTCAAAAAGAAAACTTTCAGTTGAGGGCTTACACCTATTCTCTACATTAATATTACCAGAATGTTCTATATAAGCTCTTAGATCTACAAAATGGTTGCTCTAGAGGAATGCTTCTCCTTCTCTGGGCATGTGTCCATGTACAAACAGACCTGAAAGGCCCCAGGGAGAGCACAGTGACACTCTGCTTTGGGCATACAAAGCTGGAGGGAAGTTAGGAAAGGCTTCACAGAGGAAGTGATATTTTAACTATGGTTTTGAAATTGTTACAGCAGCACATCTAGAAAACTGAGAGAGAGAGAGAGAAGGAAGTGGCAGAAGAAAAAGTAGGGGCAGAATCTGGAGGATGGCAGGAGAGGATAAGAGCAAGCAGTCTGTGATCTCCACACTTCAAAGCAGAACACCCCGCTAAAGTTCAAGAATACAACAGGCAGTCATCAAGGATGCCCTGCAGGAAGCCTCTATATTTGGGGACTTGCTCATTGACCACCAGAAATGGTCCAATATAGTTGAAATTCATAGTTCAATTCACCTGAAATTTCCTGTAAAGTTCCCTTTTTGCATATTTAAGAGCCATCTGTAGGAGTAATCATCAGTATTATGCCCAAATAAGCTATGCCTTTCAAAAAAATGTTTAGTCTCTTTATGAATAGAACTATAATATGAATTTCACTGACAAAGATTAGGAAAGTTATTTCAGTAAGAATATATCATGATGGATTTTCTTAACATGTGTAGTAAATGTATTTGTGACTTCTAAATGGAAGACTAAATGGTTTCTTCCACATCAACAGAAATGATAATATATGGCTATTACTCTTTTTCCTCTTTGGACTGAGTCTCACATGCTTTTAAAATGACAACATTTAAAGGTTCAATTCAATTTAGGTGATCATCAGAAATGTCAGCTGCCTTTCAAAGGACCCTTGAAGTCTGCCAAATTGGGCTAGAAATCATGCATGGATAGTTTTCATTACATGTGAGCTGACAGTTTCTGCTTCTGGTCAAGAAAAATCCATTCCTGCAAAGAAGGTTTATTGGGTGGCTTAGCCCGTGTCCAGGAAGAGCACAGAGGCTCTATTATCAGGGCTCCAACTTTAGAAAAAATAAAAAATGAGAATTGTGACACTTTGTACTTCTGTATTTTTTAAAAATTAGGGTTTGTAATTGCAAAAAAGATTCAGTTTACATTTTTTAACCAATATCAACCACATTCTAGCTTTTCGTGAGTAGTTCTCATAGGGAATTGACAAAGACCTACCCCTACCTTTTGTTTAAAGGCTGCCACCACCAGGCTCAACCTAGTTACAGAGCAGAAGTGAGCCAGATTTTACCAAATGATCACCACAGTGGTAGGCATAGAATACAAAGGTCCCGACCCTGATGGAGCTCTGTACCCACACTGCCAAGACCCAGGCCTGTCAGCACTCAGTGAGTGTCAATTACATCAGAGCCTCTCAACTGATGCACAGGGAAGGGGTGCCCTGAAGGAGGCAGGGGCACTGTTAGGCCTGGGCCAGCTATCTCAATCTACCAGCATCCTCATCTTTCCATTTATCCCACTCAGGCATAGGTAATCTGATCATTTTCTGTGTGTTAAAATGGAGAAATATCAGAAACACTGAATTAAATGAATGAAGAGCCCTATCAAGGAACTATCTAGCAAACCAGGCTAAAATGAGACTGATTCACAACTTTTCACAAACATAATTTGATAGGATACGTCAGCTGCATAATCAAAATATGAACAACATTTATTTTAATGTTAAGATTTTTCGGTGGCTCAGCTGGTAAAGAATTTGCCTGTAATGCAGGAATCCTGGGTTCGATCCCTGCGTTGGGAAGATCCCCTAGAGAAGGGAAAGGCTACCCACTCCAATACTCTGTCCTGGAGAACTACATGGATTGTATAGTCCACAGTTTTGCAGAATTGGACACGACTGAGTGACTTTCACTTTCACTTTTCACTTCACTAAGATTTTTCTGGAATTTTTCTTAAAAAAATTAAATGTCCTCCCAGAAGGGAAAAATGATAGAGTATAGAACAAAAATAATTAAATCTGATCACTTCAGTAATAATCCTTTATATTTAAATAACAGACATCTATATTTTAATTTTTAAAAATATACAGTGTGTTTTTATGGAATACTTATTTTTCATGAAAGGCTTTTAAATGCTGGTTTAAGTGTTTTTGCTTTTTTTTTTTTTTTTGCCTTTCAAAATAAATTAATTTCAAGTTCTATCAGTTTCATCATTTAAATAAATGTGCTACAGAAAGGTTTGATGGTTTAAACTTATTGTAAAACACCTTGCTCTCACATTGGGTGTTCTTCACCTTTGCTTTCATTCAGAGTAGTAGCCACAGGATTCTGTGACATCCCAGAAGTTGCTATTTAATCAAGCGAGGAAATTATAATAAATTCTAATTCCAGGTCAGCCTTGTCAAATAGGATAAAACATTCAAAGGAATAACCTTTCATGAAGCACAAAAACCTTAAATGTTAATGTACTTAAAATGCCTCATTCAACAAAAAGGATGAAAGAACCCATTGGAGCATTTAGCAAGTAACTCTAACTAAAATTTGGTTATGTTCAAGAGACCAAAGAGTCTATTCAGAGACCAAAATGAGCATTTATTTCTAGAAATTGAAAGGCAAAATGTTAATTAAGATAGGATTGGCTATGAAAAAAATTAAATATTCTGCAAGAGTAAAATATGGATAGACTATGTTAGCTAATAAAGATTATACACAGATTTGTATATACTGTAGATATAATCTTACATGTATATAGAAACCTCAGAGGATCTAAGTGCCATACTGTTAAGTTATATTTGATACCATCCTACAGGAATTTCCAAAAGCAATTTCTCTATTAAATATGCATTACAGATATCAAGATTTGTTTGTAATCAATAAATGACTCCAAGAAGTACAAATTGATTAACATGTGCTGATGTCTCATCAAGTTTCCCATATACTATTACAATTAACTAGTTTATAATAGTGGTGACATTAAAATTAGGTACACAAGGTAAAAAACAGATATACACACAGAATATAGTCATAAATTTCTGTGCATGGCTTAAATACTGACGATTACATATCTGCAGTTTAATGTTGTTGTTGTTCAGTCACTAAGTTGTGTCCTATTCTTTGTGACCCTATGGATTGCAGCACGCCAGCCTCCTCTGTACTCCATATACATGTACTCATATCTCCCAGAGTATGCTCAAACTCATGTCCATTGAGTTAGTGATACCATCCTACCATCTCATCCTCTACGCCCCCTTCTCCTCTTGCCCTCAATCTTTCCCAGCATCAGGATCTTTTCCAATGAGTCGCCTCTTTGCATCAGCTGGCCAAAGTATTGGAAATTCAGCTTCAGCATCAGTCCTTCCAATGAATATAAGGGTTGATTTCCTTTAATATTGACTGGTTCAATTTTTTTGCAGTCTAAAGGAGTCTCAAGAGTATTCTCCAGCACCACAATTTGAAACCATCAATTCTTTGGCATCCAGCCTTCTTTACAATCCAACTCTCACATTCATACACCTTAATAAGCATGTCATTTTACTCACTCATATACTTTGCTTCTCCTAAGCATACATACATAAACAAAATACCAAAGTGTTCCCTTTAGAATTGTTTAGCAGTTAGCTAATCCAACAAATAAGCTAAGCCAAAAGCCACATTTTTATCATAGCTTGCTTCAGTTAGATGATTAAGTTCACTATGTTTTGGGTATCCCCCAAATAATCCAGCAATAATCCTCTAAACTCTGAGCTTGTTCTCTAACATTGTGTTTGTTATATTTGTATCTATGAAGTTCATTTTCTTTCTTATCTGATTCAAAGCCCAAAAAATTTAAAAGCTTTTAAGATTTAGATATAAATATATACATAACTGAAAATAAAGTCTCATACAATAACGCAAAACCCAAGATCTATAAAATAAGAACGACACTAGGTAACTTTTTTGTATTTTTTTGTAATCTGTCGCCAGTCGTGTCTGACTCTTTGTGACCTCATGGACTGTATAGTCCATGGAACTCTCCAGGCCAGAATACTGGAGTGGGTAGCCTTTCCCTTCTCTAGGGGACCTTCCCAACCCAGGGATTGAGCCCAGGTCCCCCATATTGCAGGTGGATTATTTACCAATTGAGCCACAAGAGAAGCCCAAGAATACTGGAGTAGGTAGCCTATCCCTTCTCCAGCGGATCTTCCCAATCCAGGGGTCGAACCGAGGTCTCCTGCATTGCAGGTGGATTCTTTACCAACTGAGCTACGAGGGATTCTTCTTTCAGTTCAGTCGCTCAGTTGTGTCCAACTCTTTGTGACCCCATGAACTGAAGTACTCCATGCTTCCCTGTCCATCACCAACTCCCAGAGCTTGCTCAAACTCAAGTTCATTGAGTTGGTAATGCCATTCAACCATCTCATCCTCTGTCATCCCCTTCTCTTCCTACCTTCAATCTTTCCCAGCATCAGGGTCTTTTCAAATGAGTTAGTTCTTTGCGTCAGGTGGCCAAAGTATTGGAGCTTCAGCTTCAGCATCAGTCCTTCCAATGAATATTCAGGACTGATCTCCTTTAGGATTGACTGGTTTGATCTCTTTGCTGTCCAAGGGACTCTCAAGAGTCTTCTCCAACATCACAGTTCAAAAGCATCAATTCTTTGGTGCCCAGCCTTCTTTATGGTCCAACTCTCACATCTATACATGACTACTGGAAAAATCATAGCTTTGACTATATGGACCTTTGTCAGTAATGTCTCTGTTTTTTAATATGCTGTCTAGGTTGGTCATAGATTTTCTTTAAGCTCAATTTTTTTCCAAATTAAGGTTGTATTCACACACAAATGCATGTATTTCACATACCAAATACACATTTGAAGTTGAATTATTATTTGCAATCTCTCAACAAAATTTTGAACATTTACTATGTGCCAAATACTGATCTAGACACAGTGGATACAATGCTTATTTAAAATAACTGACTTGACTAAACTTAACTCTTCTGCTTATTGGAATTTGATATTCTGAACAACTCTAACTAAGGAGCCTGTATCTCCACTCCCCACACAGCTCCAGTATTAAGTAGCTTCTTGGACAAATAATATTCAGCCTACACAAGTTTGAGTATAAATATTTCCATGGGCAATATCCTTCCTCAAATTGAAAATATATCAGTATCTAATTCTGGATTCTACTAAAGCATTTCTGGGTTCTAGGCATTCATGACAGTCTTTTCTATCAGTTCAGGCCATATACAATCAAAAATCATGATGTTAATGGAGATTTCCTTTATTATCTTGTCAAATGCACATGCCCCCTTAAGCATCCCTCTTTTCCTTTTTAAAAATATGCAACTATTCCTGCCAATATTCAACAAAAGTATCTAAAGCCCCCAAGACCTACCCTATATTAGAAGTATCTTGTATTCCAGATCAAGTTCATGAATCAAACATACCAAATTATCTCCTCTTTCAAATAATGGGAGTGTTTCTTAAGGGTGTGTTCTGTGTCAGGCCCCACACTAACACCCCTTTGGGATATCCTCTCTGATAAATGGCAGCCAGCTCATCTGATAAGCTGAGCTAATGTGTTAGTGGGTCCTACTGGGATAATAGACCACTTTCACAGTAGTATGTTACATGCTAATAAAAGCTTCCTGAAGATAATACCTTAATCCAGAGAGATTATTACAGTGGTTGAAACTTCAGGTACCAGGGTAAGCCTGCATTTAAAAATCATTTCAGATCCAGAACGGGTTTTCAAGACAGTCCAGTCAAACTCCATTTACAGAAACCCAAAAGTGTTACATGACCTCTTTAAAATCGTATATCTGGTTCCTTGAAACAATCAACATTTAGGTTTCAGTTGTCTTGTGCCCCAGGCTTTAAAGTTTCCATTTCTTAATCCAGGATAAACTACCAGCTATTTAATCAATTATATACTGAGCATATCCTGTGCTTATTGGAATTGCAATTCTGATTTTGTTGAATCACATCCAAAATCAGAAATAGTATAGTACAAGCAGATCACACAAACATAAATTATCCTATTAAGTTATAAATAGCATAATTTCTTTCCTACTAAACCCTTAATATATATACAGGGGACTGCAAGATTAATGTGGGCTTCTCAGGTTTATATGAAGCTTTCAAATCAAACTATTACCTACCTGTATTATCCAGGCAGGTGGATGACTAAACAAGAATTCAGAAAAATTATTGAGCCCTCAATTTATAAGAATTCCACAAATGTCTATATTCCACTGAAATTAACTTGGGAAGTATAAATTTAACCACAGTTCAGTTCAGTTCAGTTGCTCAGTCACGTTTGACTCTTTGTGACCCCATGGACTGCAGCCCCCAGGCTTCTCTGTTCATGCGGATTCTCCAGGCAAGAATACTGGTGTGGGTTGCCATGCTCCCCTCCAGTGGGTGTTCACAACCCCGGGATGGAACCCACACTACATCTTCTGCATTAGGCAGTTAGGTTATTTACCACTAGTGCCACCTGGGAAGCGCCCTAAGAGAGTATAACTAAGCTTAAAACAAACCATTTAATTATTCAGACATCCTTGAACATCCAGTGAGTCCAGTAATTGCAATTTGCAGAAATAATTTTAATTTTAAAATATCAATGCCAATTATCACTGATACCTGCTCATTGATGAACTGACATACCTAGGGCTGCTCCTCCTCCATTTATTAGCTTTCTGTTAGCTTTTTGGACAGCTTCTTTCCTCATTCTGTTTTTATATAGAAGAGGTTCCATGGTTAGAGCTATATCCTAACCTTGGAGTGAATCCTGGACCTCTAATCATATGGAACTGACCACAAATTTAAAATAGCCATAATATTTTTAACTTAAGAAATAAAACCAAAAACTAATGGCTATAAACACCTTGTGGTAACATGGGGAAATGTGTATAATCTTATGTGAAAAAGCTGAATATAAAATTGCTTATAAAAAATAAATGCATTAAAAAATTGGAAGAAAATAAACTAATTTACTAATAATTATGTTAAGGGGTAAAGTTATAGATGAAGTTTTTTTTTCTTTTTTTGTTTCTATTTTCCAAACTTTCTGTGATACCAATATTTAATTTCTATAATGAAAATGTTTAATCAGAAAAGTATACTAAATTATTAATATATTATTAAAACCAAAATTTCCTTTAGGTTACCTTAAAGTGATCCTTAGGTTACCAATGCATTTTTTTTTTCAAACTTAAACTTTTTATTTTTCATTGGGGTATAAACGATTAACAATGTTGTGGTAGTTTCAGGTGAACAGCAAAGGGACTCAGCCATACATATACATGTACCTATTCTACCCCACACCCTTCCGTCCAGGCTGGCACGTAGCACTGAGTAGAGTTTCATGTGCTACACAATAGGTCTTTATTGGTTATCCAGTTTGAATACAGCAGTGTGTACATTTTGTACAGAGCATTTTCATTCTGACTTAGCAGTGTCACCATATTATTTTAAGAACAGAGCAATTGTTCACTCTTGTTCACAAGCAGGGAATGAGTTCACACTTTAAAAACATATCTTCTAATTGAAAAAGCTAAAAATAGTTCTGATGACTGTGTGTTGTTGATCTGATTTTGAATTCTAAGGTAGAATAACACTGAATGTCAAAAAATGTAGATTAATGTCTAAAAATCTTCAGAGCTCACCAAATTTATATCTCCTTGGCTATCATCAAATTCCTCCTTGGCTATCATCAAAAAGACTACAAAGAACAAATGTTGGTGAGGATGTGGAGAAAAGTGAACCCTTGTACACTGTTGGTGGGAATGTAAATTGGTACAGCCACTGTTTTTTTAAGAAACTATGGAGATATTTCAAAAAACTAAAAATAGAACTACCATTAAAACCAGAAATTCCACTCCTGGGTATTAATTAGAAAAGAAAATGAACCACGAATTCAAAAAGATACATACCACCCAGTGCTCATAGCAGCATTATTTACAATTGCCAATCCACAAACATACACAGTGGAATACTACACAGACATAAAAAGAATGAAGTTTTGGCTTTCCCAACAACATGGATGGACTTAGAGGGAGAGGGTAAATAAGTCAGACAGAGAAAAACAAATATTGTATGACATCACTCATATGCGGAATCCAAAAATTAAAACTAGTGAATATAACATAAAAGGAACAGACTCACAAATACAGAAAACAAACAAGTAGTACCAGTAGGAAGAGAGAGGCAGGGAGGGCCAAGTTATGGGTAGAGGATTAAGAGGTACAAACTATTATGTATAAAATAAATAAGCTACAAAGATATACAGTGCAACAGGGAATATAGCCAATATTTGGTAATGCTTATAAATGAAATATAATCTTTAATTGTGAATCACTATGCTGTACATGTGAAACATATAACATTTGTACATAAACTATGAAAAGTGAAAGTGTTAGTCACTCAGTTGTGCCCGACTCTTTGCAACCCCATGGACTGTAGCCTGCCAGACTCCTCTATCCATGGGATTTCCCAACCAAGAATACTGGATTGGGTTGCTATCTCCTTCCCCAAAGGATCTGCCCATTTGCAGGCAGATTCTTTACCATCTGAGACACCAGGGAAGACACATCAACTACACTTTAGTTGAAAAAAATTCAAATTCATCCTCTTTACGAAATACTAAAGCTGATGCTACTGTAATCCTTCCAAGCCCTGCCTCAGTAGAGCTCATGGAAGAAAAAAAAAAAAAATACTAGTGGTTTCTCCACAGAGAAATGTATTAAAACTTCTCTAGCACTACGACATATAGAGCAGAATTCAGTAAAACCTAATGTTTGTACAGCAAATTCCCAGTGGCTATCTATTTGACATATGGTAAGGTAAATATTTCAATGTTGTATGATGCAGGGAGCTCAGCTTGGTGCTCTGAAACAACCTAGAGGGGTGGAATGGGGTGAAAGCGGGAGGGAAGTTCAAGAGGGAGAGGACATATGTATATCTGTGGCTGATTCATGGTGATGTATGGCAGAAACCAACACAACATGGTAAAGCAATTATCCTCCAATTTGATTGGGTTTAGTTTTAGAAATTCTCAGTATCAGGCACATTACACTGAGCATTTTCATGGCCATGCCCACTGCCGTTAGCTGGTTAGTCTCCTGTGTTGAAATGCGGACATTTAAACAGAAGGCATCATTCAGCACCAGTGGTTTGTCTAGGACAGCTACACTAGCTTTCCAGGCCTCCCCCTGCCGGGAAGAGCTAGCATGTGAGGAGCTAGCATGCATGGCCATACTTATGTGACAGCTAGAGGTTGGACACTGGCAACTCTACTGGTATCTCATGAATTTATATTGGATCTCACAAACTCCTTTAAAAATGCTCCCTCCCATAAATCATAGGCTATTACACTGTCATTAAAATCTATGATTATAAACAAATAGCTTTTGGTATCCTGGACTTTTAAAATTCTGCAGTGTTTTTCTGTCTTGAAGGAAAGTCAAAGGAACAAATCTATTTTATGTAAAATCAGATGCTTTAAATCTGCAGTTGGTAATGCTATCAATCTGAGAAGACATGAAGGAGGAGGAGAAGGGGCAGGGGGAGGAGGCAGCAGTGAAATATGTCTGCTTGCTTCAGTCTGCAATAGGAATAACTCAATTTTGCCCCCTCATACAAAGGTGAGTTCAGCTTCTCCTTGACTTACTTTATTGTTTCAGGTAATGATGATTTGGTGTTGAGTATCTCCTAATAATGTCCCATTTTAGATCTTATGCTTTGTTCAAACAATTGGGACTCCTCTAAGCCTGTTAGTGGGAAGTAAGTTGATGTTTTAAAGATTTCTCAGTTGTATATTTTCAAAGAAACATGTCAATGAAGGAAAATTCAATGCAATAAAATTAACATATATGTGCTAAAGGGGTGCAGATAAATCAAAGTATAGACATAGAGCACATGGACTGGAAGGTTACACATTTAATAACATAACCTTTTGGGGGCATTCCCAGTATGTATTTCTGATGAAAAAGATTACATTTGTATTGCTCTAGTGACTGGAAAATCACAAACAAATTAGACATTTTGAATGCATCACAACTAATAAGACTGTGGAAACCTTTCCTTATTAAACTAGGTTAACATTATCAATTTAAAGCATATTTCTGACAGTTCAAATACATTTTTTGGCCATGTAACAGGTTTGCAAATCTTAAATGGTTTCACATCTCTCTAAACCATAATAAGAGCATAACATGAATATTTAAGCAGCTTAGCTTTGATTTAAATATATTTGCTCAGGATATGCTGGCAGCAACCCAAAATGTAATGTAATACCCTCAAAGCTGGCAGTTCCAAACTCATTTAAGAAAGCAGATAATATGGGTTGGCAGCATTAAAGCAAATAAAGTCAATTAATTTTTTTTCTTAATTTGTTTTTTTCTAGCTTGAAATTGCCAGGGATGGATAAATCTGAAGATGAATAAAAAAAAAAAAACTGCTGAGAAGGGACCAAAAACAAAAAAAGGATTAAAAAAAATCTAAAGCTCCTATTTCTTATTCTGATCTTAATAGCAGGTTACAGTTGAATAATAACATTGTCTATTGGAGATCACTGAAATGTAGAGAGGGAAATAGATTTTGAAAACTTTAATATGTAGAAAGTTGGTACATCAGATCACAAGCAGGATCCTAAACAGAGAGGGTTTTTTAGCACTATGTTATAGAACACTGCATTGTTATAGTAACTGAAAGATGCAAACTTACTGCAAAAATAAAACTGTCATCTTTTATTTTCATTAATCATATAGTTTGAAGTGCAATCTCTCGTTGAAGCTGAGGCTATTAAGCGGTGAGATTTCTACTGACCACACTCAAACAGTATTCTCAGTGTTTCACCACGTTCTTCAGCCCATTTTGTTTTACTATGGGACTATAACACCATTTTTCAGAAATGGGAAAGCTATAAAGAAGCACATTGAAATGGAATCCTAACCTGCTTTCCAATAAAAAAACAGTTTGCATTATTTAGTTTCTGCTTGAAGGCACTTCAATTTTTGATGCTTAGATGACTCAACTTAGGTGTTGAGCAAACGTATCTTTCATACTATCATTGCCACCTTTTTAGGAAAAAAAAAAATATATCAGAGAGTAAAGCTATCTTGGAGGAACTTAAAAGCTGTGTCTTATTTGATATTTGAGAACAATAGTTCTTAATTCTGGCTACACTTTGGAGAATTAAAAAAAAAAAAAAAAAAAATCCCCAAACTCTAGTTTGCACTGAAATCCCAAATCAATTAAATAACAATGCCTCTGGGTGAGCCCTCAGGCATTGGAAGTGTTTCAAAGTTCCCCAGGTGATTATATGGCCAGGCTTAGAACCATAGAAACTATGGTTCTAAGAATAACTTAGAAATTATTCTTAAAGCATTAAAAAGGTTTCTACTATTGCTAAATGGAGGTTTCTAATCTTTAATTAAACCAGGGCATCATACCACACTGATTATCAATACTATAGCCACATTTTTGAAGAAAGCGTTTTAACATATGGAAACCCGTATGCTATGCTTGTATATCCATATGCTCTGCTTCTATGTATATTTTTCAAAATACCATTTTATCCTTTGTGTCATTTTCTTAAGAAACATGTCCTCCATTTTGATTAATAGGAGGGTATTTATTACTATGGACTTCCCAGATGGCTCAGTGGTAAAGAATCCACCTGTTAATCCAGGAGATGCAGGAGACTCAAGTTCGATCCCTGGGTTGGGAAGATTTTCTTGAGCAAAAAATGGCAACCCATTCCAAGAATTTGCCTGGATAATTCCATGGACAGAGAAGTCTGGTGGGCTACAGTCCATAGGGTCGCAAAAGGGTTGGATGTGACTTAGCAACTAAACAACAATTTATTTTTATATGCATAATGGTTCAAAATTAATAAAAACATTATTTCAAGCTATAATTCATAGTAAAGTACTGGATAGTAGTTTGAATATTAGTGAATACTTTGTCTTATACTTTAATAGGTAATATTGGATATCATGAGTACCTCCATAGGAAGGAAGAACTAACCTAATAAGCAGTGAAAAATAAAATTTCTAATATTTACTAAAAGAGTAATAAAAATAAAATTGATGTTTGCAGGGCAAATCCTCTGGTCAGTCACATTAAATATATTATTTTTTTCTCTTTTTAAAAAAATTCCTGAGAGGTATGTAGCACTCATCATCAGAGTCAAATAATGTGATTTCAGAAAAATTAATAATTTATCCAGACTCATCCAATAATTAAGTTAAAATATGGAATGCATTAGACTCAATGGACATGAGTTTGAGCAAATTCCAGGGGACAGTGAAGGACAGGGAAGCCTGGGGTGCTGCAATCCATGGGATCACAGAGTTGGATGTGACTTAGCAACTGAACAATGGAGTACAAATCCAGATTTTATTCTGTACTTTTTTCCAACCATTCCATGCAATCTTTAAGAAAGGCAGTTTTGTTTGGCTAACTACAAAACAACTGAAACACATATCTCAAAAGAAATGACTAATTCATTAACTGCGTGATACAATCAAGAGCTGCTGCTGCTGCTGCTGCTAAGTCACTTCAGTCGTGTCCAACTCTGTGCGACCCCATAGTCGGCAGCCCACCAGGCTCCCCTGTCCCTGGGATTCTCTAGGCAAGAACACTGGAGTGGGTTGCCATTTTCTTCTCCAACGCATGAAAGTGAAAAGTGAAAGTGAAGTTGCTCAGTCATGTCTGACTCTTAGCGACCCCATGGACTGCAGCCCACTAGGCTCCTCTCAAGAGCTGCTAGCAGCTATCAAAGAAATAGGAATGAAACTCATTCTACCACTGTCTTCAAATATATCATCACACAAATAATAAGTGATGACAAGAATATATAAAGGGCAATTAGAGAAGTATAAACCAAGAAGTACTATTGCAGAGCAGACAGAGAAGAATTTTTCTGCATCAGGAATTAAGGAAGCAATGAAAGATGACTGAGCTCAGCCATGAAGGTTAAGCAGAATTTCCATAGGACAAGTGTGTGAAAAAATTGCACAGTGATTAATCTACAAAGGGAGATGGTTTATAATGGTTTAGAGACTGGTAAGAAGTAGAGAAATCTAGCTGAAGTATAGAATACACAAAAAGATGGAGTGGGAAAGGAGACAGATATTGTCATGGGATCAAAACCAAAATCCTAAAAGCCATTTTAAAGATTATCAAGTAGTATATCCTCTCTTTTTATACTGAGAAAACTTCAGCCCAGTGACACTGAATGCTTCATCAAACATCACACCAGTAATAAGTAGCAGTGCATGCATGCTCAGTTACTAGGTCATGTTCAACTCTTTGAGATCCCATGGACTGTAGCTTGCTGGGTTCCTCTGTCCATGGAATTTTCCAAGCAAGAATACTGGAGTGTGTTGCCATTATTTCTCCAGGGGATCTTCCTAATCCAGGGATCAAACTCGCATCTCCTGCATCAGCAGGAAGATTCTTTAATGCTGAGCCAAGTGGGAAGCCCCATAAATATTATTACATTAACCCAAATGAAACTAAACTCCAAGCCATTACATATCTTACCTGAGTTCCAGAATGGCTTTCAATAGACTCAGAAACATTATGGAGTCTATTAGTAAATGTACTGAACAGCGAATTTACCAGAGCAATTTATAAAGAACAGAGTGAAAGTCATGATAATTGTAATTTCCCTAGACTTTTGTCCAAACTAGAAAATGTTCTCATTTTTCAGCTCTTTTCCAAAGTTTTACCTGTGTATTAGTAGTCTCCATGCTTCAAGAAAATCATGTTTGGATTTCCCTGGTGCCACACAGTAGGTAAGAATCTACCTGCCAAGGCATGGGACAGGGGTTCAATCCCTGGTCCAGAAATATTCCACATGTTGCTGAGCAACTAACCCAGGGCACCACAACTACTATCCCTGCACTCTAGAGCACCCGAGCCGCGACTACTGAAGCCCGCTCACCTAGAGCCTGTTGCACAGCAAGAGAAGCCACCACAGAGAGAAGCCTGCACTCCACAACAAAGAGTCAGCTCTGCTCCCGCAACCAGAGAAGCCAGGGCAAGCAACAAAGACCCGTGCAGCCAAAAATAAAATACATAATTTTACAAAGAAAATCACGTTCACAGTCTTCCTATCAGATAGTTCTTTTCCACATTTTGAAATATTTATTAAAGGCATCTGAAATATGGAAAGAATTATTTGATTAACGAATATGTTCAAAGTGGTAGAACTATCACTGACATTTTAAATAAATTTTCAAACAAAATTACTAAAAGCCTCTCAGTTTATATAATTCAACTTAAAACAGCCATTATTTTCATTGATTAATTATATTTTGCAGAAAATTTATTAGATATTTTTATTCATTCAAAAATATTCATTAAAGTAATTCATCTTAAATCTAAATATACATTATAATAAGTGTTAATCAATAACATAATTTTTTAAATTTCCTCACTTTGGCATTGTTGATATACTAAACATCCAAGTAAAACGACAGTAATTCAACTTCCTGAGGACCTCAAAATACTCAAATGTGAGGTATGTTGACAAAATATTTGTATATGTAATAAACCTTTTTTGGCATAAGCATTGAAGCAAAAATGAAGAAATTCTGAATGTTATATATAAATCATATGAAAGTGAAAGTGTGAGTCACTCAGTCCTGTCGACTCTTGGGACCCCGTGGACTATAACCTGCGAGGCTCCTCTAACCATAGAATTCTCCAAGCAAAAATACTAGAGTAGGTTGCCATTTGCTAGTGCAGGGAATCTTCCTGATCCAGGAATCAAACCCGTGTTTTGATTAGGTCTCCTGGATTGTCAGGCAGGTTCTTTATAAATCATTTACATACACACAAACATTCAGCACATAATTTCAAAATTCTTAAGTAAATTTTCACCATATTGTTAGGAAGTACATCTTTGCAGGACTGAATACAAATTCATAATGTAGGACTAGATAGAATATGTCAACCTTTTCATAATCATAACAGAATTAAAACTCCCTCAATCTGTTCAATCAAATTGATCTTCCTTCAATGTCAGAATATCTGTATTCTATGCATTTACCACAGGTAGCTCAGATGGTAAAGCGTCTGCCTGCAATGCGGGAGACCTGGGTTCGATCCCCGGGTCGGGAAGATCCCCTGGAGAAGGAAATGGCAATCCACTCCCATACTCTTGCCTGGAAAATTCCATGGATGGAGGAGCCTGGTAGGCTACAGTCCATGGGAGTACAAAGGGTCGGACACAATTAAGCAACTTCACTGACTGACTGACTGAAGCATTTACCCCAAAAATTTACCCCTAAACTGATCATTATCCAAGCTTTATAAACAGTGCTGCTAAGATAGCTGGTATGTCAAAAGGCTGAGCTAGCCACCCCAAACTGATATTTTCAGATAATTAATATTGCTTTCACAAAATCCCAGCCACACTGCTTTTTAATATTAAATCCTTGAATTATTACAGTGAAAAATCTAAAAATAACCAAAAGTGTTCCCAATAAAGCCACTAAGGCCACTGTCCATTCTGTTATTACTATTTCTTATAAAAAACCCTTTTAAAAAGATGTCTTCATTTATCAGATTATAGTATTACTGCTAAGTGTTTCTTGTTGCCCTGCCTTCCAGGATGCCTAGAGCTAAATTATGTTTTATGTTGATTTCAATTATAAAGTAATACTCTAAAAAATTAAATATATAGAGTAACATTAAATAAAAAGTAAACATCATTTTATACTCTTACAAACAAGGAATGCACTCATTACCACTTCATTGGGTAAATAATTGTATTTTGTTTTTGTTATTGGCATTTATTTGATTACTAATGAGATTTAAAATATTATAGTAAACCAATGTCATTTTTATTTCTTATTAAGAGAATTTATATTTCATAGTACATGAGTTCTCTTTCAGGTCCTTTGTCAATTTTTCTAATTAATACTTAAAGATTTCCCTTATGAGTTTATGAAGCACTATACTAATGATGATATTTAATGTATTTCTTTCAAGTATTTGCTCTGTTTCCTTATATTTTAACAGGCATTCAAATATCTGATAAACAGTTATTTAATAAGTAAGCCTCCATTTTTCTCACCAAATAAATGATGCAACTTTCTTATGTATTAGTTTTTCTTCTAAAACTAAGATGTTTTGATTTATTGTTCAGTTGTTATGATATAGCATTAAAATAAAGGTTTAATGGCCAAAATATGTGAACATGGATGATTGGAACAATTATTTATTTTACTTTCTAGGCAAATTTTAATATTTACTTTCATACTTAAAAAGTTATTATAAAAAAGGTAATTTAGGAATTCAAAAAAGTAAACTCATATTAAAATATCCTATTGTTGCTTTTGGTGTTGTTCAGTCACTGAGTTGTGTCCTACTCTTTGAAAACCCACGGACTATAGCACACTGAGCCTCCCCATCCTGCACCATCTCCCAAAGTTTGCTCAAAGTCATTTCCATTGAGTCACTAAACCATCCAACCATATCATCCTTTGTCAGCCCCTTCTCTTCCTGCCCTCAATCTTTCCCACATCAGGGTCTTTACTGATGAGTTGGCTCTCTGTATCAGGTGGCCAAAGTACTGGAGCTTTAGCACCAGTCCTTCCAATGAATATTCAGGGCTTATTTCATTTAGGATTGGTTGATTTAATCTCCTTTCAGTCCAAGGGATTCTCAAGACTGACTCAAACACCACAGTTTGAAAGCATCGATTCTTTGCTGCTCAGCCTTCTTTATGGTTCAACTCTTACATTGATACATGACTACTGGAAAAACCATAGCTTTGACTAGATGGACATTTATTGGCAAAGTAATGCCTCTGCTCCTTAATATGCTACCTTGGTTGGCCATAACTTTTCTTCCAAGGAGCAAGTATCTTTTAATATCATGGCTGCAGTCACCATCTGCAGTGATTTTGGAGCTCAGAAAAATAAAGTCTCTCACTGTTTCCATTGTTTCCCCATCTACTTGCCATGATGTAATGGGACCAGATGCCATGATCTTAGTTTTCTGAAAGTTGAGTTTTAAGCCAACTTTTTCACTCTCACCTTTCACTTTCATCAAGAGGCTCTTTAGTTCTTCTTCACTTTCTGCCATAAGGGTGGTGTCATCTGCATATCTGAGGTTATTGATATTTCTCCCTGCAATCTTGTCCAGCTTGTAATTCATACAGCCCAGCATTTCACATGATATACTCTGCATATAAGTTAAATAAACAGAATGACAAAATACAGTCTTGAGGTACTCCTTTCCCAATTTGGAACCAGTCTATTGTTCCATGTCCGGTTCTAAATGTTGCTTCTTGACCTGCATACAGATTTCTCAAGAGGCAGGTAAGGTGGCCTGGTATTCACATTTTAAGAATTTTCCACAGTTTGTTGTGATCCACACAGTCAAAAGCTTTAATGTAGTCAAGAAAGCAAAAATAGATGTTTTTTCTGGAACTCTTTTGCTTTTTTGACGATCCAACAGATGTGGGCAATTCGATCTCTGGTTCTTCTGCCTTTTCTATATCCACCTTTAGCATCTGCATGTTTACAGTTCATGTACTGTTGAAGCCTGGCTTGGAGAATTTAGAGCATTACTTTGCTAGCATGTGAGATGAGTGCAATTGTGTGGTATTTTGAACATTCTTTGACATTGCCTTTCTTTGGGATTGGAATGAAAACTGGCCTTTTGTCGTCCTGTAGCCACTGCTGAGTTTTCCAGATTTGCTGGCATACCGAGTGTAGCACTTTCACAGCATCATCTTTTAGGATTTGAACTAGCTCAACTGGAATTCCATCACATCCACTAGCTTTGTTCGTAGTGATGCTTCCTAAGGTCCACTTAACTTCACATTCCAGGATGTCTAGCTCTAGGTGAGTGATCACACCATTGTGGTTATCTGGGTCATGAAGATTTTTTTGTATAGTTCTTCTGTGTATTCTTGCCACCTCTTCTTAATATGTTCTGCTTCTGTTAGGTCCATACCATTTCTGTCCGTTATTGTGCTCATCTTTGCATGTAATGTTCCCTTGGTATCTCCAATTTTCTTGAAGAGATCTCTAGTCTTTCCCATTCTATTGTTTTCCTCTATTTCTTGGCATTGATCACTGAGGAAGGCTTTACGTCTCCTTGCTATTCTTTGGAATTCTGCATTCAAATGGGTATATCTTGCCTTTTCTCCTTTGCCTTTAGCTTCTCTTCTTTTCTCAGCTATTTGTAAGGCCTCCTCAGACAATCATTTTGCCTTTTTGTATTTCTTTTTCTTGGGGATGGTCTTGAACACTGCCTCCTGTACAATGTCACGAACCTCTGTCCACAGTTCTTCTGGCACTCTATCAGATCTAATCCCTTGAATCTATCTATCATTTCCACTGTATAATCGTATGGGATTTGATTTAGGTCATACCTGAATGGTCTAGTGGTTTTCCCTACTTTCTTCAATTTCAGTCTGAACTTAGCAATATGGAGTTCATGATCTGAGCCACAGTCAGCTCCCGGTCTTATTTTTGCAGACTGTTAGAGCTTCTCCATCTTTGGCTGCAAAGAATACAGTCAATCTATTTCAGTGTTGACCATCTGGTGATGTCCATGTGTAGAGTCTTCTCTTGCATTGTTGGAAGAGGGTGTTTGCTACGACCAGTGTGTTCTCTTGGTGAAACTCTGTTAGTCTTTGTCCTGCTTCATTTTGTACACAAAGGCCAAATTGCCTGTTACCCCAGGTATCTCTTCACTTCCTACATTTGCATTGCAGTCCCCTATAATGAAGAGGACATCTTTTTTGGGTGTTAGTTCTAGAAGGTGTTGTAGGTCTTCATGCTGCTGCTAAGTTACTTCAGTCATGTCCGACTCTGTGCGACCCCATAGACAGCAGCCCACCAGGCTCCCCCATCCCTGGGACTCTCCAGGCAAGAACACTGGAGTGGGTTGCCATTTCCTTCAGAGAACCATTCAATTTCAGCTTCTTCAGCACTGCTGTTCGGGGGATAGGCTTGGATTACCATGATATTGAATGCTTTGCCTTGGAAATGAACAGAGATCATTCTGTCATTTTTGAGATTGCATGCAAACACTGCATTTTGGACTTTTTTGTTGACTATGAGGTCTACTCCATTTCTTCTAAGGGATTCTTGCCCACAGTAGTAGATATAATGGTCAACTGAATTAAATTCGCCCATTCCAATCCATTTTAGTTCACTGATCTCTAAAATGTCGATGTTCGCTCTTGCCATCTCCCATTTGACAACTTCCAATTTACCTTGATTCGTGAACCTAACATTCCAGATTCCTATGCAATATTGTTCTTACAGCACCAGACTTTACTTCCATCACCAGTCACATCCACATCTTGGCACTGTTTTCGCTTTGGCTTCATCTCTTCATTCTTTCTGGAGTTATTTCTCCACTCTTCTCCAGTAGCATATTGCATATCTTGAGGCTATCACCACATTAAAGCATCGACCACAAATAATTATTCAGAATAATGAAGACAGTCAATACTCACAATCTTTTATTTCTATAAACTGACCTACTCTTTCAGTCTTTTTCTCTCATATATCATGCACCTGAGTAAGAACTGTGTATTTTATAACTGGAAAGGACTTTGAATCATTTATTCACAGTATCATTTTTCTGATTAGGATTTTGAAATGTTGCAGTTGAATTAGTCACTCTGGTAGAATAATAATCAGAATGAGAACCCACAGTTTCTCTAGACTCAGTACTCTTCCCAATCTACCATTAGCCCTTTGAATTCTACAAAAACAAACAAACAAGCAAACCATTTCCTGTGTTAAATTTCCAACTGAATAATTTAAATTGCTGCTTTATATGTAATTTCTCTAACTGCTGACATTATATGAATTATGGTTAACATCATTAATATAAAAATGACACATTTCTCAAGAAATAAGTATGATTCTTTACATATCAAGAATAATATTTATTCTGAACATAGTAAAAAAAAATATATTAATGTGTCAATAAACTACCCTAACCTAGGAGATCTCTTTCAGGTTCAGTTGAATCCTGATTGCCAATGTCATGTATATGATATGCAATTACTTATCCAAATCTGACATTGTATTTATATTTCGATTCTTTTAACTCTTGTTGTCACTGCAAGAGAGTAATTTCTCTTTGATAGCAGTGGATTAAAACATATCTGACTTGTTTTCTATTGTAATATCAACAATTAGAATAGTACACGGTACACAGTAGGTGCTAAGTATTCACTAGATAAATTGTTAAAACTTTCAGCTTTATTTTCCTCCTTGAGTATAAAAAGCATAATCTAATACATAATTTTAATCATAATTATACTGATTATAATTATACTGATTTTAATCATAATCATTTATCTTAAAAATCATTAATTTCTCTATTTTGTTTGAACCTTACGAAATTTATTTTCATATGTCAAAAATGGCCAAATATTAGTAATTACACATGGGTCAGTCAAATATAAACATGCAAAGGAAAGTTGGTTAAAATTTTTGGTACCCTTGATGTAAGCAAATATGCACTTATTTGTCAGGTATTCACAGGAATTAAGTATAAGTGAAAATCAAACAATTTCAAATCTAGTTTTTTAGTTGGTTGCTTGCTTTTGCCTTTAGAGTGTGTGTTTGTGTTAGAGAGAAAGAGAAAAAAAAAAGAGGTTTGATTATCTCCATAAATAAGAAAGTTACATATTTAAGTCTTCCAAAGCTTTAAGAAGCTTAAGTAAACTTTAATTCTTAGAATATACAACTTTAAAATAATTAATGAGATGTAAGCACTTGGATGCAAATATTTTCACAGTATACTTCCCACTCTGCACTGTACCTTGGTAATCTATTAACCCTAGCTCTCCTTTTCTGATTATTTGGACCATTTCATGAGGAACCTGAGAAGTCAGACCATACTATGAGCCAGGGATGTCCTCAGGCTCTGCTGAGACTATGAAGAGCTTTCAGCCTTAACTTCTAGCTGAAGTCCAAGCTATTGAGTCTTACATCTCTTTGTTTAAGTGAGTACACAACTGTATGTCTGGGGGAAGAGAGAAATTATGTCTGCTCCCTTCTCTCAGGATATCTCTGTAACTTCCTGATAATCTTTCTGTAGCTATCTGCAGAGCCTGTTTCTTCCCCTGCCCATCTCAGACTTCAAACTGGCTCATAAAACAGAAAAAATCAGGTTTAAAAAAGTAAATACATCTTGGAAGTGTTTCTCTACTATATAAACTTTATACCCAGCCATATGATTATACAGATAAAGAAAATGATGCTCAGAAATGAATTTATTCCCCAAAGATTACTTTACTGCCTACTAACTTCTGGTTAGTACAATTTGGGGGAAAGGACTGGTCCATGCAGTTCTGATTAATTAAACATCATGGATATTTAACTCCTTATTTATAAATCACTTACTAAACAGTGCTTCAAATCTCAGGCTTAGATGTTCATACAAAACACAGTTATCAGTTTATTTTGGTGCTGATATATGAAAAACTTAATACTTAATATAAAAAATATATTTGACTAATGAGCTATCATAAAGTATAAAATATTCACATTTTGGAAATAGAGAACAATGTCCAAACTCTTGTTAAGGAATTTGAGGATGAGCTATGTAAGACAAAATAACCACAACGTATTGCACACCAGGTAAACTAAATCTAAACCATGCCTCTTGATGACCACAAATTCAATGAGCCAATGCTTGATCAGGCTCCCTAAAATAATAGAAGCCTAAAGTATAGTATATACAGCCATGCTCACATCATGGTCACATTATATACTTTGTGCCAGATTACTGGGTTCACTTCTAAGAAGTCCATTTTTAAATGGGACATTGAAAAAACATTTAAAGGCAAAAGATAGGATGATAAGAGGTCTGGGAACTATGCTATCAAATGGTTTAATTAAAAAATCTTAAGTAATTAAAGAGAAATGATATTTAAACAGCTGTTCACATGCAACTGGGATTAGTCTTATTTGGTCAGATGTCAGTCTGGGGATTTAGGGAATTTTGTAACAATATGAATTGCCAATAAATAATGGGCTCTAAAAAATAAGTAATGTCCCATCCATAGATGTGTACAAGATGACCTCAGATGAAAATCTATCTGTGAAAGGTTTCCTAGAGAAGGTATCAGAACTGAACTACATGGCAGGAAAGTTTCTTCTAATTTTTACATGCAATCTATAGATTTCTAGAAATCTGTGAAACTTACATTTCTACATATGTTTTAAAAGATCCAAATATGTTAGGTAATCAACAAACCTAAACAAGTAAGATATATGACTACAGCTCCCAAATTATCTATTTATACTATTACTAATCAGAACTCCCAAGAGACCTGTTGTCACTTGAATATCTCCTCAAGAATATCAAGAGAGTAAATACAGATCTCTTGGTAAACCTTTGTTTTGAAATGGATGTTACCTAAAGAGCAAAAAATTGGACTCTTGAAGAATTACTGGGTCAGATTAATTCAAATATATTTACCTGGGAAGAGATAAAATTTATAACTAATAGTTTTCCACTGGAAATTTGTGTAAAGGGGCACAACTTCTTTGGAGGACATTTGAAAAGCTTTTTTAGAGAATTTACCTCCAAGTCTCTAAGCTTCTGACTCTCCTTTGGCCCTCTTCTACAGCAGTGAGAAATCACTGCTTCAGGAAGCTACTCTTATTGAACATAATGTGTTAGATCACTCAGATGTACTGAGGAGAGAATGAAGGTAGCAAACCACTGTGGCATATATATAAAGTATTTTCCATGTGTAGTGTGTCTGGCCAAGAGCAAAGAAACTAGGTGACTGAAGTGACTCTATAACTCTAGTAAGACATGGGTGGCATTTCCATAAATTCCCCACAAAAATACTAATATTGTCATGTGTGTAGAGTGTTTTTAAGTGTTTTGACATTTAATCTAGTTGTCCTTCAAGGTTCAGGACTTTTAAGGACAATTTTTAAAATACATGGTTAGTTTAAATGAAATTATTCTCCCTCATTGGAAAAGATATTGATGCTGGGAGGGATTGGGGGCAGGAGGAGAAGGGGACAACAGAGGATGAGATGGTTGGATGGCATCACCAACTCGATGGACATGAGTTTGGGTAAACTCCAGGAGTTGGTGATGGACAGGGAGGCCTGGCGTGCTGTGATTCATGGGGTCACAGGGTTGGACATGACTGAGTGACTGAACTGAACTGAATTGATTCTCCCAAAGAGATAATGAGAAAAATGATCTGTAAAAAAATAAATAAGTAAATAAAGTTAACCTTTCTGGGAGCGAGGGGAGTGATCTATCATCTGTTTTCCTTTCCCAGTGCTGATTCAGAAATATGCCTTACCAACAAGGAGCTTGATTACCGAATGTGATTAAGCTCTTTTACAAGTCAGACCATCTTATGCTTTTAAAACCATAAGCTTCTTAGTGTACAAAACAAAGATATCACCAATGATGAGGACAAACATCAGTGCCACTTTATATCTGTTATTATCATAACACTGTATAATTTTATTCTATGTAAAGAGAATTGTATTCTTTGTAATGAAGTATAATAATGAACTGCTGTTGCTGCTAAGTCGCTTCAGTCGTGTCCAACTCTGTGCAACCCCATAGACGGCAGCCCACCAGGCTCCCCCGTCCCTGGGATTCTCCAGGCAAGAACACTGGAGTGGGTTGCCATTTCCTTCTCCAATGCATGAAAGTGAAAAGTGAAAGTGAAGTTGCTCAGTCGTGCCTGACTCTTAGCGACCCCATGGACTGCAACCCACCAGGCTCCTCCATCCATGGGATTTTCCAGGCAAGAGTACTGGAGTGGGGTGCCATTGCCTTCTCCGTAATAATGAACTGAATATATCAAAAAGATGAGAATTTCAAAAAAGTCCTATGAATAACTACTAAACCCACAACCTTGTGCTATAAAGAGCATGCTTCTAAATTTGCAAAGCTTATCATTCATTTGAATTTGGTTCAGCAAAAATACATTCTACCTAATTACACACAGATCATTGGGTTTAGTACTACCGAAGACGCCAGCACCATAGAATCTCTTAGGACAGATTATCCAAAATAAAGATTCTACTCAGCAAAGCCAAAAGAAACAAGCTGAGTGCTAAGTGGAAAGATGTCACAAAGAAGAGACTAGTATTAAAATGTGAGCAAGGAGATTATAGTCGGAGGCCAGGTTAAATGACACAGAGGAAGTGGTAAAGTATGAGATGTGCCCGTGGAATGAAAATAATACCAAGATCTTACAAATGTAAAACTGTGTTTATATATGTTATTCACTAAGTCTTTACAAGTCCAGAAATTTAAAGAAAGCAAATACTTCTGCCTCATTCAGAGACAGAAAAATCACACCGCAATAGTTTCTATGTGTGTTGTTACAGGAAAAATCCCACAAGCCTTGAACTCTGGAGAGGTTTATCACAGCTACATTAGTGAATGATTCAGCTAGAGATGGAAAAAGTGGCTATGACCTGACTGCCAGAAAATTACAAGAATTTGTTGTAGAATTAGTCAGTCAGCACTCATGTGGTCCCAAGGCCCACATCAACTAAAATTTTTGGCCCGTTACAAAAGAGAAAACAGACACAGGAGAATAACTAGTGCTTTGGAAAGATGAAAGGAAATTGGTAAAAAGATCAAAGGAACAATGGATTCTAAAGTGGTGGCAAGTGCCCTTCTGATATGGCTGTCCCTGGAGTACAAGCTGAACATTTAAGCAGATGAACCAGAATGAATAAGATGTAGAGGGCATATGAGAAGGACAGAAGGACTCGGGGGAGGAGATAAACAAGAAGTTCATTATGGGGGTGGAAGAGGGAGAAGAAAATGGAAAAGAAGATGGGATAAGATGTAGTGTTCACAGAGAGTATGTTCTGGAAAATATATTTTCATGTAATAATAGAAAATATAATCACAATGATAGGCAGGTCAAACGGGCTAAAACTGAATAGAGACAAATGCCACTAGGTTGTAGTAGGTGAAAACAATGCAATATTAATACCAGGTTAGTCAAGGGTCATCATTTGAGTATTGTCTCCAAATAAAATGGCAAGAGAAAGACAATGAAGAAGACTAAACCAAATTTTAAAGTTATGGAGAGGAGAGCAAAAGAGTAGAGATCAAGGATTATGCTGAGCTTGCTTCCTAGTTCCAAGATTTTTAGGGACTTGATGGAATGGTACCCTGCACTAGAAGGAATTCCAGGGATGCTGTCACATTTGGGGTAATATAAAAAGCAGAAGAAGAAACGTCTGAGAAGTTCAAGTCTCAGGATTAGTGTGTTCCCAACAGGATGAGAAGTGCATACAGCAAAGTAGAGGCAACTGATACATAGCAGATAGGGTGAAGGGATCCTGAGGGCTTACTGCGGGGTAAGAAAACAACAGAACATTGAAGAAAAAAGTTCCATCCACGAGGGCCAATGCTCAAGGTTTGAGCACTGACATGAGGAGTGGTGAGTTAACTGACAAGAGTTAATGAAGATTTTAGTAGCATCGATCATGTGGGTCAAGTTGGCACCTTTCTTTGGAATCTGAAAAAGCAGAGATTTTCAATAAGAAAGAAGGACCAAAATTCCCAAACTGGAAATTCTTAGTGAGCAAAGCATGTGGTTCCATAAGAAAACACAATTAAGATAAACTTCATATAAAAATGGAAGGGATTTTGTAAATTTGGATCATTATCACCTTTTCCATACAGTAGGAAACCTTCTCACAGGCAGGTCTGTGGGGAGTTTTGGAATCTCAGAAGGCACCGTTAAAAAAAAAAAAAAAAAAAAAACCCACACAGAATACACATCTAACCACAACTGCAGAAAAGAGAACTTTCCTGAAAAAAGCTCTAACCTAACAACCTAACTAACGCACAGCCTGGCCCCCGCACAGCCTGGCTCACAGAACAAAGGACTGAGCTAATACCAAAGGAGAGCTAGCCTTCTGGGTTCCGAGCCCTCCCCGCTCAGAGGCAGAGAGGCAGGCTTGCTAAAGCCAGAGCCAGAAGGCAAGGGGCTGCTACAATCTCAGCCCCAAAGGCAGCAGCATCTTCCAGCAAACTGTGAGCAGGCTCCCAGCTGCTAACCATGTCTTCCTGAGAACCTGGATGGCTGACATCCCTAGGAGGGTCTCAGCCTAAGATCAGCTCTCCAGAGACACACTGCATACCTGAGACGGTGCTCTCCCTGTATACTCAGGAAACCGAGTGGCTGTGACAAGGGAGGTGATTAAGATGCATGGCACACCTGGGACAATGAACTCGCCAAGCACCTGGTCACCTAGCTGCTCAGACCTGGGAAGGGCAAAAAATGCATGCCCAAACCACAGAGACTAAACCAGAACTGTGTCTCCTGTGGAGGTATGGGTCAGCAGTGGACTGCTGCAGGGGCTCTGGGTGCAGCAGACCTGGGTATGGCATAAGCCTTCTTGAAGGAGGTCGCCATTAACCCCACAATAGAACCACCAGAACTTACACAGGACTGGGGGAACAGACTCTTGGAGTGCACAAACAAAACCTCGTGTGCACCAGGACCCAGGAGAAAGGAGAGGTGACCCCACAAGAAACTGACCCTACATGCCTATGAGTGTCCAGGAGTCTCGGGCAGAGGCATGGGTCAGCAGTGGGCTGCTTCAGGGTTGGAGGCACTCAGTGCAGCAGTCCCTGCATGGGACCTTTTGAAAGAGGTCATCATTATCTTCATTACCTCCACCACAGTTTGGTCTCAGGTCAAACAACAGGGAGGGAACACAGCCCCACCCATCAACAGAAAATTGGATTAAAGATTTACTGAACATGGCCCTGAACATGGAACAACAGACTGGTTCCAAATAGGAAAAAGAGTACGTCAAGGTTGTGTATTGTCACCCTGCTTATATAATTTATATGCAGGGTACATCATCAGAAACAATGGGCTGGAGCAAGGACAAGCTGGAATCAAGACTGCCAGAACAAATATCAATAACCTCAGATATGGAGATGATACCACCCTTACGGCAGAAAGTGAAGAACTAAAGAGCCTCTTGATGAAAGTGAAAGAGGAAAGTGAAAAAGTTGGCTTAAAGCTCAACATTCAGAAAACGAAGATCATGGCATCTGGTCCCATCACTTCCTGGGAAATAGATGGGGAAAGAGTGGAAACAGTGGCTGAGTTTATTTTTCTGGGCTCCAAAATCACTGCAGATGGTGATTGCAGCCATGAAATTAAAAGATGCTTATCCTTGGAAGGAAAGTTATAACCAATCTAGACAGCATATTAAAAAGCAGAGACATTACTTTGTCAACAAAGGTCAGTCTCGTCAAGGCTATGGTTTTTCCAGAGGTCATGTATGGATGTGAGAGTTGGACTGTGAAGAAAGCTGTGTGCCGAAGAATTGATGCTTTTGAACTGTGGTGTTGGAGAAGACTCTTGAGAGTCCCTTGGACTGCAAGGAGATCCAACCAGTCCATCCTAAAGGAGATCAGTCCTGAATACGCATTGGAAGGACTGATGCTGAAGCTGAAACTCAAATACTTTGGCCACCTGATGCAAAAGGCTGACTTATTTGAAAAGACCCTGATGCTGGGAAAGATTGAGGGCAGGAAGAGGAGAGGATGACAGAGGATGAGATGGTTGGATGGCATCACTGACTCAATGGACATGGGTTTACTTGGACTCGGGGAGTTGGTGATGGACAGGGAGGCCTGGTGTGCTGCAGTTCATGAGGTCGCAAAGAGTCAGATATGACTGAGCGACTGAACTGAACTGAACTGAACATGGCCCAGCCCATCAAAACAAGACCAGTTTCCCCCTCAGTCAGTTTCTCCTATCAGGAAACTTCCATAAGCTTCTTATCCCTATCCCTCAGAGGGCAGACAGAATGAAAACCACAGTCACAGTAAACTAAGCAAACTGATCACATGGACCACAGCCTTGTCCAGCTCAATGAAACTATGAGCCCTGCCATGTAGGGCCACCCAAGAAGGACAGGTCGTGGCAGAGAGTTCTGACAAAATGTGGTCCACTGGAGAAGGAAATGGCAAACCACTTCAGTATTCTTGCCTTGAGAACCACATGAACAGGATGAAAAGGCAAAAAGGTATGACACTGAAAAATGAACTCCCCAGGTCAGTAGGTGCCCAATATGCTACTGGAGAAGAGTGGAGAAATACTTCCAGAAAGAATGAAAAGACAGAGCCAAAGCAAAAACAACACCCAGTTGTGGATGTGACAGATGATGGAAGTAAAGTTCAATGCTGTAAAGGGCAATACTGCATAAGGCCCTGGAACGTTAGGTCCATGAATCAAGGTAAATTGGAAGTGGTCAAACAGGAGATGGCAAGAGTGAATATCTGCATTTTAGGAATCAGTGAACTACAATGGATGGGAATGGGCGAATTTAATTCAGTTGACCATTATATCTACTACTGTGGGCAAGAATCCCTTAGAAGAAATAGAGTAGACCTCATAGTCAACAAAACAGTCTAAATTGCAGTTCTTGCGTGAAATCTCAAAAATGACAGAATGATCTCTGTTCATTTCCAAGGCAAAGCATTCAGTATTACAGTTTTCCAAGTCTATGCCTCAACCAGTAATGCTAAAGAAGCTGGAATTGAACGGTTCTATGAAGCCCTACAAGACCTTCTACAACTAAAAAAGATCTCCTCATTATAGGGAACTGGAATGTAAAAGTAGGAAGTTAAGAGCTACCTGGAGTAACAGGCAAATTTGGCCTTGCAGTACAAAACAAAGCAGGTCAAAAGGCTAACAGATTTTGCCAAAGAAACACACTGGTCTTAGTAAACACCCTCTTCCAACAACACAAGAGAAGCCTCTACACATGGACATCATCAGATGGTCAATACCAAAATAGATTGATTATATTCTTTGCAGCCAAAGATGGAGAAGCTCTATACAGTCTGCAAAAACAAGACTGGGAGCTGACTGTGGCTCAGATCATGAACTCCATATTGCCAAGTTCAGACTGAAACTGAAGAAAGTAGGGAAAACTACTAGACCATTCAGGTATGACCTAAATCAAATTCCATACGATTATACAGTGGAAGTGACAAATAGATTCAAGGGATTAGATCTTATAGACAGAGTGCCTGAAGAGCTATGGACTGAGGTTCATGACATTGTATAAGAGGCAGTGATCAAGACCATCCCCAAGAAAAAGAAATACAAAAAGTTAAAATGGTTGTCTGAGGAGGCCTTACAAATAGCTGAGAAAATACAAGCTAAAGGCAAAGGAGAAAAAGCAAGATATACCCATTTGAATGCAGAGTTTGAAAGAATAGCAAGGAGAGATAAAGCCTTCCTCAGTGTCAATACAAAGAAATAGAGGGAAAAAAAATAGAATGTGAAAGACTAGAGATCTCTTCAAGAAAATTAGAGATACAAAGGGAAAATTTCATGCAAAGATGGGCTCAATAGAGGACAGAAATGATATGGACCTAACAGAAGCAGAAGATATTAAGAAGAGATGGCAAGAATACACAGAACTATACAAAAAAGATCTTCATGACCCAGATAACCATGGTGGTGTGATCACTCACCTAGAGCCAGAAGAACTATACAAAAAAGAACTTCATGACCCAGAAAACCATGGTGGTGTGATCACTCACCTAGAGCCAGAAGAACTATACAAAAAAGATCTTCATGACCTAGATAACCACAGTGGTGTGATCACTCACCTAGAGCCAGACATTCTGGATTGTGAAATCAAGTGGGCCTTAGGAAGCATCACTACGAACAAAGCTAGTGGAGGTGATGGAATTCCAGTTGAGCTATTTCAAATCCTAAAAGATGATGCTTTGAAAGTGTTGCACTCAGTATGCCAGCAAATTTGGAAAACTCAGCAGTGGCCACAGGACTGGAAAAGGTCAGTTTTCATTCCAATCCCAAAGATAGGCAATGCCAAAGAATGATCGAACTACCACACAATTGCACTCATCTCACATGCTAGCAAAGTAATGCTCTAAATTCTCCAAGCCAGGCTTAAAAGTATAAGAACTGTAAACTTGCATATGCTCAAGCTAGATTTAGAAAAGGCAGAGGAACCAGAGATCCTATTGCCCATATCCACTGAATCATTGAAAAAGAAAGAGTTCCAGAAAAACATCTACTTCTGCTTTACTGACTATGTCAAAGCCTTTGACTGTGTGGATCACAACAAAATACGGAAAATTCTTAAAGAGATGTGAATATCAGACCACCTGACCTGCCTCTTGAGAAATCTGTATGCAGGTCAAGAAACAACAGTTACAACTGGACATGTAACAACTAACTGGTTCCAAACAGGGAAAGGAGTACATCGAAGCTATATTTTGTCACCCTATCTATTTAACTTATATGCATAGTACTTCATGAGAAATGCTGGGCTGGATGAAGCACAAGCTGGAATCAAGATTGTCGGGAGAAATATCAATAACCTCAGATACACAGATGACAACACCCTTATTGCAGAAAGCCAAGAAGAACTAAAGAGCCTCTTGATGAAAGCAAAAGAGAATGAAAAAGTTGGCTTACAACTCAACATTCAGAAAACTAAGATCATGGCATCTAGTCCCATCACTTCATGGCAAATATTTGGGGAAGCAGTGGAAACAGTGAGTGGAGCCTTATTTTCTTGGGCTCCAACATCACTGCAGATGGTGATTGCAGCCATGAAATTAAAAGATGCTTGCTCCTTGGAAGAAAAGTTATGACCAATCTAGACAGCATATTAAAAAGTAGAGACATTACTTTGCCAACAAAGGTCCATCTCGTCAAGGCTATCGTTTTTCCAGTAGTCCTGTATGGATGTGAGAGTTGGGACTATAAAGAAAGCTCAGCACTGAAGAATTGATGCTTTTGAACTGTGGTGTTGGAGAAGACTCTTGAGAGTCCCTTGGACTGCAAGGAGATCCAACCAGTCCATCTAAAGGATATCAATCCTGGGTGTTCATTGGAAGGACTGATGTTGAAGCTGAAACCCCAATACTTTGGCCACCTGATGCAAAGAGCTGACTCATTTGAAAAGACCCTGATGCTCAGAAAGACTGAAGGCAGAAGGAGAAGGGGACAACAGAGGATGAGATGGTTGAAGACATCAACAACATGATGGACTTGAGTTTGAGTAGGCTCCGGGAATTGGTGATGGACACAGAAGCCAGGTGTGCTGCAGTCTATGGGGTCACAAAGAGTCAGACATGACTGAGTGACTGAACTGAACTGAACCACCCTTAAAAGAAAATTAAAACCCTAAAGACACCAGAGGCTAGTACAAAACAATGTTTTCTTTTCTAGTTCAGAAACCTTAACACATATTACAAATAACCCATAATATTCTATAATCATAACCTTGGTCAAACTGCCAAGGTTTCATTTGAGATGAAACATTTTTACTCAATTGAATACATTATTTAGTATAAATGTAAAATATTTGTAAAAATTATAAAAGTAATAACTATATGAATAAAACAAGTAAAACTTTCATCTGGAGGACCTTATCTCAGAACATAAAATATGTTCTTCCATGAGGTGGAAATAAAGTAATTCAAACATGATATTATACATGTTTCAATGCTATTCTCCCAAATCTCCCCACCCTCTCCCTCTCCCACAGAGTCCATAAGACTGATCTATACATCGGTGTCTCTTTTGCAGTCTTGTACACAGGGTTATTGTTACCAGTCCAGGTTTGATGCACGGTACTGGATGCTTGGGGCTGGTGCACTGGGACGACCCAGAGGGAGGGTAGGAGAGGGAGGAGGGAGGAGGGTTCAGGATGGGGAACGCGGGTATACCTGTGGCGGATTCATTTCGATATTTGGCAAAACTAATACAATATTGTAAAGTTTAAAAATAAAATAAAATTTTAAAAAATGATTAATTTATTAAAAAAATAATAAAGTAATTCAAGAATGAATACATTTTCAGCCTGAGATACTAAAAATTGTCATCCTGAGTGATGTAAGTTTGACAGAGAAAGACAAATATCATACAAAATCACTTACATGTGTAATGTAAAAAAGAGATACAAATAAACTTACGTACAAAGCAGAATATTACAGATGTGGAAAACAAACTTATGGCTACTAAGGGGTAGTAGGGGCGAGATAAATTGGGGGAGATAAATTGAGACTGACATATACATACTACTATATACAAATTAGATCAGAAGCACCTACTATATAGCAAATGGAGCTCTACTCAATATTCTGTAATGGCCTATATGGGAAAAGAACATAAAAAAGAGTGGGTATATGTATATGCATAATTGATTTACTTTGTTGTACATCTGAAATGAACACAACCTTGTAAATCAATTACACTCCAATAAAAATTAAAAAAAAAGGAAAACACAATTTAAAAAAATATATAATGAATACATTTTCAGACTGAGATATTCCAAATTACACTTGATAAAGTATAAATCATTCCTGACAGCAATCACATTTCTAGAGCAAGTAATCAAGAAAGAGGGAAAACTATTATCTGTCTTCAGTTTGGAATTTTCCAAGAATATGCACATATTCAAACAATTCATCCTATTAAAATGTCAGGAATAATTTTCATTGACATATAATAAATAATAATCACTTTTAAAGTGGTTGTCAAAAATATTTTCCATGTTTCCAAAATTTACTTGCCCATTTTAGCTTTGTTTTCATCTCAGAAGATAAAGCTGAACAACATTAAATTCCTTTATTAAAACTCAGAAACATACATTCCCTCATTTGTCTTGAGGAATAATCATAATACAACCACATAATTTGTTTTGACAGTTAATATAATCTGCTTTTTTCCATCAATCATTGGATATTTTTAGAACTTTTCTATATGATAGTATTTCTCTATGTAAATTGGAATTCAATTATTTCATTTTTGTGATAGTATTTTCCATATATAGAGACATTTTTCCTCCTTTCATTTTCTGTCAAGTGAGCTGTTTGATTCTTAAACACACACACACACACACACACACTACTGATGCTATTCACTTTTTCACCCCACAAAGAAAGTTACTGGCTCTTATTCCTTATTCCTTAAGTGCACTCAACTGTGCCTTTTCTTGAAGGCCTATTTCCAACTTTAGATATTAAGACATGGGACTAATAAATCTCAACCTTATCACTCTGTGATGCATCCTATTACATCAAAAAGAGTGATGAAAATGAAACAGTATAATGCAAAATTGAAAGTATTCATGTCCAATTCAATTATAAACATTCAGTTCAGATCAGTTCAGTAGCTCAGTCGTGTCCAACTCTTTGCAATAAGAAAATAAAACTGGAAAGTATCTTGTGTAGTTTGCTAGTTCATTCATGACCTGCTAATACCAGGCATGGTAAATATTCTTAATATCAGAAATCTTGAAAAATAGTCAACAGAAAAGGTAAAAAGTATCATTCTCAGGCCAAATCTATCTATTATCTGGTTTTGCAAATAAAGTTTTATTGAAACTCAGCTGTGTCTATTCATTTATGACTTTCACATACAAAGGTAGAGTTGAGTACTTGCTACAGAAATTGTATGTCCTAAAAAGTTTAAAATATTCACTATCTGGCCCTTTTCAGAAACAGTCTGCCAACCCTAGTTTTAGGTTCAAAAGAGTTCTCCTTTAATTGTCCTTTCAGCACTCTTTTTGTCTTATACTTCCTTCTAAGTCTAATGGTACTATATAGAAAATATAAGTTTCTGGTATGTCTTTCAAGAAATCTGGCAGTGTGTCAAGCAACTATCAAGCTTCAAGACAGATCGATGGTTAAACCAGGCTCCATGCCATCCTTGTTTGTCATCCAGCAGACCCTGGAATCTTAACCAATGTTGCTTTCCTCTTTAAAATTATCCTCACCCACTCTTACCTCTTGAAGTCACCCTTCTCCCAAGAATTAGAAAAACTCTTCTCTGCTCATCCTTGTCTTGCATCTCCTAAGAGACAAGTATTGCCATCCTTTTACTATAAGAAGTTTCCCAAATCACTTTTGTGCACTCAGTAGTTTCGGCAACAAAATGAGGCCATAGAGACTTCTTAATTCATAAAGCTTTCCCAGGTCTTATACCCAATCAGGCACAATTATTGGTGACTCGTTGTTGTAGGAGGTAAATCACTTCCTCAAGTTGGTAACACCATGTGGCACAGGCATTTCCAGTGTTAAAATGAAACAGAAACAAATTGCCAAACAAACCAAAATGATCTTGTTCTCTCACTATAAAAACAACCTGGAGACCTTCTAGAAATACAGAAAACTATGGCCACTTATTTTTCTTTTCCCTAATTTTCCAGTATAGAAATAGAATCTGATTCACCAGCCTAAGGAACTGCCAGGGTCAATTCCCTCAAAAGCAGAAATCCTGTAGAGACAGGAGACAGATACTAGACTACACAGAAAGTGTCACTTGGTGAGAAGCGCTATGTGGGGAGAGTGCTTTTGGAAAGGGCTGAGTTTAGAGGCATATAAAGGTATTAGGCCTGAAATATAGAAGACAACTGCAAGTCCTGCAGCCTAACACTCTCCCCACTGTGAATCTTTGGTAAAATTGAAAAACCAAACCAAAACACAGAATTTCTTATAGAATCTGGCAAAGAAGATGAATCTTTAGGTCTGAGTCTGATGACCCCTGGGTCTTAAAGTTCTTTGGAGATTTGGGGGTTGGAGGGAGGTTGGGATAGACAACAGAAGTAACACATTATAAGTCTATGAAAACAGCTTTGAGCTGTTCTAGGCTCTCATACAGAAATATGGGTAAATGTGTCAATATGTCCTATTGCAGAGAAGGGCCCCCATTTGGAATCCGATCATCGATTTCAATTTCTTAAACTGAAAAGAATTAGGAAATAGAGTTGTTAGACAGCCTGCATGGGTTCCAGTTTTATTAAACAGGTAGAAAGATGTACAGCTTTCAGTTCCTCAGTCCAGTTACTTCCAACTGGGCATAATAATCTTCCTCAAATGATTTTCCTTCAGAGTTGACCAGTCTTAGAACTGGCTGATTAACCAGATCGACTGTGCAAGCATTTGTCCTAGGGTTCTTGTGGCTTCAAACCACTGGGTAAAGAAATAGAGATTCGAGTGTCTCAGCAGGATTATTTTAATTACTGATTAACTTAATGCACTGAGCCAAATTGCAACTTTGTTCATTTCTTCATAAAATCTAGTTTTTCCCTCCAGTTTCTGTTGACATCAGTTGACCCCTGTCAAATAAGATTTGCTCCATGCTGTGTCTTGTACATAATTCTGTTGAATTTCTCTGTATCTAATTTCACCTTTATTATTTACTATTGTTTTATAGAGTCTTTTTCAAGGACTTTTCCATTAAAAGGTAATTTTTATTTGTTATTCCATCATTTTTCCTGCAATTGTATATGGATGATTTTATATATATATATATATATATATATATATATATATATATATAAATCCAATGTATTTCTTGGAAGCTGTTTTTTCCACTGGCATTGACTAACATTTGTTCATTCCATAGCATTTTCATAATCTCATTGAAATGTTCATTTTTTCAATAAAAACATTATTGCCATAATTGTAGTTTTTAATCCCAGAGTCTCACTAATTATCATGAACAAAATGAATGATAATTCATTTATCAAGAATCTTTTTTACTCAGGACTCTTCTAAATCTTCAAGAATCTTCTTTACTCAAGACTCCACCTAAAGCAGAATATTGCTTTTCATTACAAATTGCCTTTAACTCAAGGTAACTAGGTATAACCATTTAACCCAAAATTTTGAGCCAAATTCCCATCTTAACATAATCTCATAATAGATATAACTACATAATATAAGTTACATTGCAGAAATTTTTTTCTTCTTTTTGTTATTTAAACTATTGTATGTTATATTTCCATTTTAAAATAAATGCATATTCATCTGTATAATAATTTCAACAAGGAAATTTGAAAAGAAGAGTAATATCTATTACAGTCAGTAGAGCATAATGGGAAAAGCCCAAGTCTTTGGAAATCAGAAAATCATGTATTCAAATGTCTATTTGCATGAATTTAAGTAATATGGCTTTAAAATTTAGTTTCTTGATCTAAAATATGAGATTAAGGATAATTTTTTATAGGGTTGCTGTGAGGATTAAATGAAATACATATATAATGGAGCCTGTCAACATTAAGTGGCTGCCAGAACTATGGCTTCCTTCTAAGGCTAGAAGTCCCAAGATGTTCCCACTGCATAAAGATGTTACTTTGCTCTATGGGTATCCAGTGAAACCATCACTGCTTTCTAGAACAAAATTAACTGGGTAAGGGATTGGTAGCCAAACTATAAACAAATATAAGTGAGCCCATCTCTGAGATAGGTTCCATGGAGCAATGAACAGTAGTAATAATGCATATGATATAAACATAAGAACCCAATGAGACCCACTTTCAGGAAGTAAACACACTCAGTACAACTGACAAAGTGGTTACCAAGCTCCAGCTGTATGCTGAAAGTAACAAAGCTTAAGATACAATTTTTGTTTAAGATATAAATGGCCTATTTTATATCGCAGGCTTAGATGTTCTGAGACAAAACTGGGACTCAAGGCAAATGAAGCCAGGATGACAGATATGTCAAACCTCATTAGTTCTATCATCAACCTCAAGAGTCACTGTTATTTTCACAAAAATCAATAAAACTACTAAAGTGTATACCTTCTTGTAATCATAGACGTGCCCTCTTTAAGCAATTGAATCTTTTCCCAAGGATTCAATTTCTATCTGTGTGGTGACAACTCTCAAAGTGCCCTTATTTGTGACTTTATTTTAAGGCATAATTTATTCTATCAGTTTACTGAGAAAAACACTAATAACATATAACATGTCACTTTTAAATGTTACTTTATATATATTTACTGGAAAGCAGTGATGTCATATACCTATAAATCACAAATATGGACTCCCTGTAAGAGTGTGCCAGGGACAAAAAAAGATTCTGATCACATGTTTGTGGATGGTGATCTCACAAAGCAGCTGCATTATTTTGGTCTTTCCAGAGGACCCTGTATTGGAAAGATCTATGTTCCATCCAGGAGTTCCTAACAAATATTTATTTATAAGTGCAATAATGGACCTAATCACAGGATATATCAGCCTTTGTAATCTCAAATCTCTCAAATAAAACTTATCTAAAGAATTAAAGCAATTTTATTAATGGCCAGTGTCACTTCAGAACAAATTGTTCTGACCAACTATGTCATTCTGTGAAAAACGAAAACCTTTCAGTTGGCTAAGGTCAATACAACAGCAAATGAGTGCCTTCCCTTGCACTAGCCACATCCCCATCAACCTTGAAAGCTCATTTTGTGTCCCTCTTCTTCCATGATACCTTCCTAATCACTTCAATCCACAAGGGCCAGTAATTTATTAGAATTACAATAATCCTTACTGCCTCTATAACAAATTTGGTACTTAATCAAAGCCAGGTAAACTTTCACATGATGGATAAATGGAGACATGGAAGTGATCAAACAAACCAAGGTCTTACAGCTGTTTGTGTCAAAATCAGAAAACTACTAGAGTTTATGGGGTTTCATGCCAAGTTTTTCCCCACTACTTTATATGTTCTCTGCCCACGGCTCTGAATTTTATTTCCTTTTCAGAATGTTTTTGTCCCTCACAATGAAAACACAAGCTATTTAAAGAAGGATGGAACTTGGGAGGTGAGCTGGAAAGGAAATAAAGGGGAAAGTTTCAGGCACGTTGCTAACTTCTTTACTTCTACTATTTATTCTACTCAATACATTATTCCTATAAACATCTTTCCTTATTTTACAGATAAGAATTTGAGACTTAGAAAGATAATGTTAGTTGGCCAAACCTACTCAGATGGCAAGATGGAGAGTTTAGACACTTTGGGAAAATGGGAAATCATTGGGCTGGGCTTTTCCTTATTCTCTCACATATTAAGAATGTGTACCCATTTATTCATAGCAATCTCACATTCCTAAGAAATGTCCTATGAAATTACAATTTCCTGAAGGCATAACAACAGAAATAACAGAGAAATGGAGTAGGAAAATTTTAATCACAATATTTACTGTATAGCAACAGAGAATATTAAAAGGGGCTTTGAAATCAATAGAAATGGAACAATCTTTTTTTGCCCTTATTGGCATGGGTTTCGGCAGTTGTGAAGTACATCAGATGCTCATCACATTATGTTTCTATTATGCAGCTAGACCATTATCAATAAAAGGAAAAACAACCTATTTGCTAAGACTTCCATTAACTAAATAGGTCTCAAGAAGGAATGCAAAGTGACATTTTTGCTAATGCCTTTCCTTACGTGAGAATGGAATCAAGCTGAAGATTTTTCTGAGAATGGAAATAAGCCAGTAAATGTGGTCTGTTTACTCCCTACCAGCATTAAGAGACAGTAGAGTGATACTTATCTCCTTCAGTCCTATGTAAGTTTGGGAGATTTCTTTGCTAACTATTGGCTACAATAATGACACTGAGTTTATTTTTTAAATTTTGTTCAAAAATATATATGTTCATATAGGTAGCTAAATCTGAAGTATTTAATTGTATAATTACATGCGATATATAGTACAATTATAAACTATATGAGAAACTATACACTATACAACTATAAACTACAGAGAAACTACTAAACTTTAAAACTACAATAACCCATTTATAATCTCAATTTAGAAAAAACTCGGAATATAATTTTAAATAATCTGGGACTATTTTTACTTTAAATTACTACTGATTTTTACTCCCTGCCAAAGGTCTCTAATTATTAAAGAACAAGAAAAACTAAATCTTAAATCAGGTTATTTAGTTCTAGGAAACGATTATACATGATGAACCAAGAAGAATCTGAAAATCTGCAGAAGATACCAATTCTCCAAATTACATACTCTTCATGTAGACTAGTACTTGCTCCCACATAAAAATCTTGCTCCAGTAAGAGCTAGGATAACATAAATCATAGGCTCTAAATATGGAAGAAACCTAATTATTCACCACACCCCCACTCTATTCAAGCTTTGCCACAGAACTTTTTCTCACAAGGCAAATGCTAAAAGCCTCTGTACATAGCCTTGCAGCTGAAAAAAAAAAGTAACAATGTCACTAAGAGTTCAGTACAGAGAAAAAAAGCCATCATCATTTCAGCCAAGCTTTCTGTTTGTGAAATGTTCTGACACTCAAAAAATACTGTAGGAAAATAAGATATAACAGCCTTCAAAAACACAGCTTGAAAATAATTATCTGATAAAAATGAATAAATATTAATAATTAGAAAAATTTGTTCATATACATTTAAGTATTATATAAAAACATCAACTTGTTCAAATGTTTTACTTCTGAAGAATTCTGCATAGAATCTATTAACAAATCTTATTTGAAAAGAACCAAGCAAGATCATACTTACAAAGAACCTTAAGTTGAATCCTGAAAAGGATAAATAATAAATCCTAACATTAAAAAAATCAAGTGCAACACATTTTAATATTTCTATATGAAAAAAATATTTCTATATGAAATAAGATTGACAATAAACAAATTGGGAGCCAACTCTAATCATCCATGTGAACAAAAATAATGAGTACCTAACTGTGACTAAGCCAGATCCAGGAGGCTCTGAGAATCAAGTCTTCAAGGCTTGGAAAAGGTTTAGCCTTGAGAGTACGGATAGGAAAAAAAATAAAAAGTCAAGCCCAATATTCTGAGTCCGAGTAACTGGAGAATGTCACTGGCATTAATAAGAATAACGGGGATTCTTGGAAGAAGAAAATGAATTTGGTTTGGACACGTGACTTCTGAGGTTCCAGAGGAAATTACGATGGCGTGAAAAGCAGACAGGACTAGAGACAGAGATTCAGAAACCACGCATGTAAAGGAAATTGTTTGAACCATTGGTACAGAGGCGATGGAAAAGGGAGACAGTAGAAAGAGAGGCCCAGAAGGCCCCAGCATGCTGGGGAGAAATGAGCACAAGGAGAAACTGGGTGAGCAGCTTATTTGGCGTAGGGGTGGCTGGACCAGTGCTACAACCTGATTTAAAACTTCTGTTTTCAGCCCTCCTCTGCTGCAAAAATAAATAAATAAATAAAAATCACTTGTGTACCTTCAGAATGAAATTAATTGGAAACTGTCCAGTTCTTGGCACAGTTCAAGCAGGATAGGTAAAGACAAGAATCCTGAAGGGAACGATCCCTGCTCTGAACAGTAGGAAGTATCAGCATCAGACAAAGCCCAGAGTGGTCCTACAGTGCACAACAGCTATTGGGGCGATAAGCACAAGGCATCATTCCTGCTGCTGAGTCACACTATATTTATTCAAAGAGAAAAAGAATAGGAAAGTACATTCATGGATCTGGATGAAAGCACTCAACAATCTGATCTAGAAACTGTTACACAGGAAAAAAAAATGCACTGATGAAAAAGAAGAAACAATTTTAACTCTAAGAGCTGGGACTATGTGATCTATTATTTTCTTTGAAAATGCAAGCTCAGTTTGAACCTAAGTCTCTCTGGACAGAATTTTCTTTTCTCCTCAGATTCCTCCTCAGGAGCTAAAATAGATTTGCCAAGTACTCAGGGTCCTCACAGGGTAGTTGCAGAGAAATAAGCAAAATATTGTTTATGTCCTGTGGTTTCTGTTTTCCCTTCAGTGATCACAATGACCAGCTGGGGAAAGAACTATGCCCTCTGTGGTGATGCCTTCAGACTGACACATTGGACAGACCCTCGAGAAAAAAGGACAGCTCTCCACAAGGATCAAGCATGTGATAAATTGAATAATTGCAGCGAGGTTAGGAAAATCCCCTTCACCTGGGAAAGGTTTTATCTCATTCCAGAAAGTGGCAGGGAAAGAATACATTTTAAATCTCCACATCCAGAAGGTGATGGTCAAACCACTAGGCAAAATTCAACAGAGCTGTAACATTTTACCCAAGGTTCAAAAATGTCTCAGAAAGAAAAATATATAAATGACTCATTTTTTTCTTGTCTCTTCTCATTAAAAAATCAAATTAGTGGCGGGGGGTGGGGGGTGGAGTCTACACGTTAGCGCTTCCATTTACAGAATCAGCCACCTACAAGGTACTTGATGTTTGAACTATCTGTCCGCTGATACCCAAATTCCTTCCAGCTCTAGATTCTATTATTTTGAGTTTGTCTGAGAAAAGGGAAACTTCTCTGAGAATCCAAGTCTAGGGAGGTGCCCAGGGCTATTATAGGATGTCCCCCACAAATGATCCCAGGACATGTATTGTGTGGCAGACTCTCTGAGTTCTTGGAGCTTCTGCTGAAGCCTCTAGAATTCTGTGGCCAGTGGCCTATCTCACCCACTTGAATAAGGAGCAAGCATAGAAAATTAGCTTTGTGCTGTTTGCCTGCCAGTGTCTAAAAGAAACCCCACAGACAGATGTTATTCCATATTTAAGGGTGATCTATAAAACACCTACACACCGCTGTATCAGTGGGCCACAGTAAAATGTGGGGCCACGGAGCTTCTGTGATTGGTCATGCACTGTTTCTTCCAGCATAGTAAAGAGGGACTTGTAATCTCTAGTCACAATTTTAAGATCTATTCCTGGCCTGCACGACTCATAAAGTGTTCCTTAAGCTTCTCCAGGGAGTAATTTACATAGGCAATTGGTAATCATTAACTGGGCGACTGCAAATACAGGCAATAGAGGATAAATGAATGTAGAGCTTTCTCTTTTAATCACACAGCTCACCTCTAGATTCAGAGCGAAAAAGTTCTCATCCCCAAGGACCCCCTGCTCTGTTGTAGAATTCTAAACAGAAAGCTGTATATCTTGTTCTTCAGCATACCAAAACCAGTTAAAACAGTTAGGGGAAAAAAAAAAAAAACCTTAGATATGTACTTTCTGATGAAGAGAAAAATGAAGCTAAGTTTCACACACATAGAAACACAGAAGAAACAAAAATATAAATTTCTATTCTCAGGCATAATAAACATTTATTACATCCCTACTGCATGCAAGTCACTGGGCTAAGCACACTTTATACGTTGTCTCTTTTAATCTACATAACCATCCTACAAGGTAGCTGCTAATATTATCCTCATTTTAGAGATGAGGCAGTTGAAGCTAAAGAGGTTAAGCAATTTTCTCAGGGTCACACAGCTAGAAAAACAGCAAGCAGGGACAGTCTTTATTCTTCTAGTCTTTTTAAACCTCAAGAAGTTAAATGATTCAATCTTGTCAGAAGACAAACTGGTTAAGAATTAGAAGCAACATGTACCTCCCAAGAATTTTCTAGATGCCAGGTACTTCACTGGACACTTCACATACTTTTTTCATGTGGCCCATATAACAGCACCCAGAATAGTTATTATTGCCTCCAATTTACAGAAAAGATCACTGGGGATTCTGCCAGCCCCATGATCCATCACAGCCTCTGTCTCAGGTCACCTCACCCTGTAAGCAAAGACTCTCAGCTCTCAACTTGGAGTCCGTTGAGAGTCTGTGCCCCTGGCTCACTGTGTCATCCAGTTTTCTCTCTCCTCCTCCACCACATCCTTAAAATAATAGAGTCTGGAAAGCGGGGTGTCTTTTTTTCCCCCTCTGTTTCATATATTCTTCTCTGGCTCATCAAAGACTTAATAGTGGAGAAATTTCTCTCCTCCTTTTGTTGGGAAGAAAAAGATACTTAGAAGATCTCGTCTCAAGAAAATAGCCCAGGTTGTGTGATTATAATTGCGTTCTCTAATCCTACTCTTGAATGACAGAAACTGAATATTCTCATGGTCTTTTCTTAACAAATTCTAATCATCACCCACTCCTATCACCCCAAGCAGATGGATCTCGTCATAGACTAGGATGAGTTTCGTTCCCAAAAAGGCAAAAGAGAAGTGCACAGTTATTTTTAAATCTCACCCTCAATACATAGGTACCAATCTCCTCACCAATATTATCAGAATATGGAACTGAAGCTTTTCATCTTTGTGTTACTGCATTACATTAGGTGTTGAATTAATGTTTACAGAGTGAATTTTTGTTAAGTGTTATCTGGGCACGAAATGTTGACACTGACACCACAATACAAATTAGTTTTATCAGAACAATTAAAGAAAGGCCCAAGGGATTAGGACACCAGGATATAAACTCTAAGAGAATGAGGACCTTATCTTTCTAGTAAGCACCTAGGACAGGGACAATAGAGCAGGATCCCCATAAACATTAGCTGAATGAATGCTTCATAAAGCAACTCTTCCTAGAGGAAGCAGAAGAGAAAAATCTTAAAATGTTGGAAAAATAGGCCTGATTCAATTATAGGTAAGGAGCCCCAGGAGGAGGCTCTGGGAAAGTGGGGAGAATTATGAGAGTACAGTGTGTCTGGAGACAAGCAGGACAGGATCAAATGAGAAAAATTAAAATTACGTGGACACAAGATTCTTAATTGTGAATGAGAGTTTTAATTCCTTAACAGTTGCTCAAGATGAACAATTAGCTTCCTGTATGTGGAAAGTAGATGAGAATGGAGATCCTGATTTTGATAAGGAATTGTATTTTGTTGAGAGTATGAACATGGTGCAGTTACAGGGCTCCTAGTACCAGCTGTCCACATTTGAGAAAACATACATGGGATACACGTAATGGGCAGTGCTGGCATGCGCAGGAAGCCTTACGCCCCTCACCCTGATTGAGTGTTGGAAATTGCTCCTCTTTATAAGGAATATTATATCAAGAGCTATCAGGTATCCATTGCAGGCCAAGTAACAAAGCAATGACATGTGTTCTCATTTTTCAAATGGCCAAACTGATGCTACTGACAAGCTCTACCCTGGAAAATAATAACACAAGCTTGTTTAGGTCACATACACAAACACTCCAAGTGCACACACATAAGGCAAAACTCTCCTTATAATAAAAGGAAGTTTATTATCTTTGTCTCCCTTTTTATAGACCTGAGATCTTTTTATGGCTTCTGACCAAGAACTTTTCCAGGTTGCCACTGAGAGGAAAGATGTTAATTATCTACTTAACACTTCCTTTTTAGACTCTCAGTAGTATCCACTCTTCATTTCTCTGCCAAGGTAATTCTTGGTCTATTATCAGAGCTCTGAGGTCCTTATGCCACCATTCTGACTTGAAGCTGTGAACTAACCTGGTCAAGATATAAGGGAAGAAGGACGTGCATACATAGTTAGGATGGGTAACACATCTCTCTTTAAAGTGTTAATGAAATATTCAGGAGTAAGCAGGATATCATTTTACCTGGTCTTATATGAATTCTCTCCTTAACCTGCGCTACTGCCATCTTCTTAACATGCTACTCACAAAACCAAGATTCCTGTGGGGCTTAAATTAGAAGTAACAGGCAAATAACTACTTTTAAAGCATTTCAACTAGAAAAGATCTGATTCTGTCCATACGTGTCATTCCCACTAGTTGCTGTTGGGGTCAACAAGATCAGCCTGACTTTTACTGTTCCCAACATGACTTAAAACAAAATGAAAACACACAGAGAAATTAGTATTTTAGATGCAAACTGAGCTTTGAATATATACATTTAATTTTTGGTAAGTAAGAAGTCACCTGATTTTCCACAAGGTTATTCTTGGAATTTCAATGTAGCAAATTTTAATGAGAAACCTAAGAATTTGAGAGGAGAAAGAAGAATCATAAAGTAAATTTGAGAGAATGACTTTGTGATGTGTTGGAAGAACACAAGACTGGGAAGTAGGAGACGCAGTCCAATGCAGACTAACTCCAGTCAGTGACTAACATTCCCATTCCTTATGAGCAGAAATGATGAATGTATTGGAAGTAATGATTTTTACATTACCCTCTATTTTTAAATTCTATGGTTTTATGGATTCTCATTATATTTGCTTTTTTGTAAAAAAAAAAAAAAAAAACACTAACACATGGATTTTTATTCCTGCTTGATTCTTTATAAAAGTGGAAGTTTTGCTTGATCATGTTAACAATTTTCTTTTGTAAGTACAAGAAGCTCTTCAATTTCAATGTACTTTCTTGTATCTTATCAAAGTCACCATAAGCCTTTAAAAATCAAGAAATCAATAAAAAGTGATACTATCAGCCTACCAATATTTTAAAAATTATTTTCCAAATGTTAATTTTTTTTGTAGTGACCCAAGCTTTAAGCTTTTTCTTTTGTGTTGACAATCGACTGACAAAAGGCATTCTCAGCTTTGCTCTTCTTATTCAATGCTGTAAAAATAGTGCATCGGAAGTGAAATGCATTTTCCTCACTTCAATATGGAGGGAAACATAAAGCTGCCTGTTAACAAATGAAAACCGTATGAAAGTATTTTCAAGGCGTAACTACCAACAGAGTTAACAACAAGGTAATCACCAGGCTTAAGAGAACCCTTGATTTTTTTTTTAACATTAGTGATTCATATTCAGAAATTATTATTGTGTGTAGTTTTGGTTCACACAAAAGAAAATCACTGACTTTTTAAAAATTATTTATTTTCTTTTTTTAATTTTTATTTATTTATTTATTTGGTTGTGCCAAGTCTTGGTCTCAGCATATGGGAATTTTTAGTTGTGGCATATGAACTCTTTAGTTACAGCATTTGGGACCCAGTTCCCTGACCACGGACTGAAACCTGGCCCCCTCCATTGAGATTTGGGAGTCTTAGCCACTAGACCACCAGGTAAGTCCCAACATTTTTGTTTATAGATGATAAAATACAGACTGAGTATCACTTCCAACAGAAGTACTAATTCCTAATGAGCTAATTAAAGAAAACTGAATCATGGCAGAATGTATTGAGTGAAAGATGTCTCTAAAATCACATCCTAGGTAGATAACCCTAAGGCAGGAGTCCTCAACCTCTGGGCCACAGACCAGTACCTCCTGTCAGATCAGCAGCAGCATTAGATTAGAAATAAAGTGCACAGTAAATGGAATGCACTTTAATCATCCCGAAACCATCCCTGCCCACTTCCTCAGTCCTTGGAAAAGTTGTCCTCCATGAAACCAGTCCCTGGAGCTGAAAAGGTTGGGCACCACTGCCCTAAAGGTTAAAAATACTATATATTTGCCTCTACATCCTATTAGATTATCCCAGAAATTGTACAACAGATTAAAGACAATAAATATTTTTTTTAATTACAAACGGTTGGCATTCATTGAATGAATGAATGAACGACAGATGAACTGACTGGCTGATAGACTAAAGACAACCTACTAATAGACTGATCAATTAACTTTAAATGAATCATTTAATTTTACAAAACATTTCAGGTCTATATTTCCTCACAGAATTCAAAGACAGAAAATACTACTGTAACTCAAACCTGGTCATTTATTTGCAATCAGTGTGTAAAAATACTTGGGAGCTCAGGTACATTCTTTTCCAGGGGAAAAAAAAAATATTGAATAGTGCTGGTTCAAAGTTATTCACTCAGCAAATATTGACAGACTGCCTACTAGGATAAGAGCACTAGGGTATGGAATCATAGATGGAAAGCTTAGAGTCTGCCTACAAGTTTGTTTTCTAGCTACTCAGATAATCATACATAATTATATGTGTTCACATACAAAAAAAGAGCAGACAAATAAGTGACTTCCAAAATAGAGAGTTATTTAGGAGTGCAATGAGATCTCAAAAAGATGAGTGAAGGTGGTATTTCATCTTGAATATGCAGGGATTTCAAAAAAAGCTCAGTGAGCAAGAAGAAGGATCAAGAGGCTGACATTCAGTCAGTATGCTTCAGTTTGAATATGGAAGTTGTTAAAATGTTGAGATAATTGCATGCTAGGTGGTAATTGGGAATATTTTCATTTCTCCATTTTTATTTTCTCACGTATAGAATGACACATAATTTTACAAAAATGCATTAAGTATGCTCATGTTGCTTCTTTCATTTTTCCTCATTTCCTTTTTTGTCTGATTCCTCCCTTTGGTCTTCCCATTCACATCCATATTTCCCACATATATCCATGCCTTTTCTTTTCCAGGGATCTATCTCAACAATCAGTAGTTCTTCTCTGGAGTCATATAATCTCATACAGAGCTATACCTAACAAGGCGTGGGCACACATATACACACAGACTCATTCAGAATACTCACACAGACATAACATGCATACACATATTTACACACGTATTTTATATCTATGTTTTTACTTATTGTTTTCTTGTTCAACAATATCTTTTAGAAAATCCTCTAAATCATCTGCTATAGTCCCACTTTGTTTTCTTAATATAGATAAAATGTTACATGGCATGAATATATAATTTATTCAATGATTCTCTTAATAGAAACTTACTGTATTTCCTTTTTTTTTTTTTTGCTAAAACAAACAACACTTAAATAAAGAACCACTTACTTATGTCTTTGCACATAGTGCTTTTATGTATATGGGATAAGATCTTAGGAGTACTGCTTGTGTGTATATATTTAATTTTAACAGATTGCTTTCCAAAAAGGCTGTAATGCTTCTCATTTCCACCAGCAATGTATGAAAGTACCCTTTCCCCCACAGCCCAGCCAACACTATATGCAAAAGCTCTATTCTATTTCTGCCAGGCTGATGAGTGTGAAGAGATAGATTGCTTATTTTCAAATTGCCTTTCCCTGACTGAGAGTAAACGTGAACATCTTTTCATATGCATATTGGCCAAATGCCCTGAAAAATGAAGAAGTTTAGTTTTTCTTCTTTTTAGGGATACCCCATAGGGCTTTTTAAAGTATACCTAAAAACAAGTTTATCTAGCATACCCATGTGAGTAAAATGGGATTCTCTCTAGATATTCAAAACTAAGCCAGACTGGAAAAGATACTCAGCTGTGCTCCCCAGAGTCATTGAGGAATTCTCTAGTTCCAACCTGAAGTATCTAAGAGCAGCGGTCCCCAATCTTTTTGGCACCTGGGATCAGTTTCGTGGAAAACAAATTTTCCACAGACCAGAGTGGATGGGTGGTTTCAGGGTGATTCAAGCACATTATACATATTGTGCATTTTATTTCTATTACTATTATACCACCTCCACCTCAGATCATCAGGCATTAGATCCCAGAGGCTAGAGACCCCTACTAAGAGGGTTCAACATGGCCAAGGGTTTGTCTTGGGGTTTGTGGACTGAGTAAGGCACAAAGACTTAAGTCCATTGGTGGAGTTAGCTGGGCAGTCAGCACTGCCTTCAGACTTTTTATATTTAGCATGTGCTGTAGTACACAACAGAGAAGGCAATGGCACCCCACTCCAGTACTTTTGCCTAGAAAATCCCATGGACGGAGGAGCCTGGTAGGCTGCAGTCCATGGGGTCTCTAGAGTCGGACACGACTGAGCGACTTCACTTTCACTTTTCACTTTCATGCATTGGAGAAGGAAATGGCAACCCACTCCAGTGTTCTTGCCTGGAGAATCCCAGGGACAGGGGAGCCTGGTGGGCTGCCGCCTATGGGGTCATACAGAGTCAGACACAACTAAAGCAATGCAGCAGCAGCAGCAGCAGCAGTAGTACACAAGCCCATCTGCTCTCTGGCAGGACACATCCCATGTGGTAATAAAACCAAGAGACACTGAGGTACTACGGCAGCATGACGGTTCATATGAATTCCCATAAGAGCCATATGAAAAACAATTCAAGGAAAATACAGAAAGACTCCATTATGAGTTCTAAGAGGTTTTCCTGGTCATGTTCTAATGTTGAAGAATTCAGGGAGAAATATATACCTGACATTAAAATCATGTCCTGTGATTTTCAATGGTAAAGAAATATTTGTGAGCACTATATTGAATTTATATTCAAAAGCACCTCTGTTATTTTTTTCCTTTTGTCTTTTTACTCAGGAGTAAGGGTGGAGTAAATATGGAAGGCTGAGGTTATTTCTTTCCAAGAATATACTCAATGAAATTTTAAATGAAGCGTTTCTCTAAAAAGACTGAAAAAGAAAGGAGGACTTCATCAGGTAGGTCATAAAAGTGCTAAACATGGAGAAGTCAGAGCCATAATGATGCTCCAAATTAGCTTCCCCGAGGAGGGGATTCTGGCCATAACCTTTGTTAAGTGCTGTAATGTGTAGTAAGTAAAATGCATTATTCATGTAATACTTGAACATACTCTGGGAATTTCTGAAGGACTCCAGGAGGAAAATACGGTTTGTCTTTCAGGTGATGAGAAGAATCTGGATCCTGATTTCAAGCAAATAATACAATTCAAGAGCAGCTTGCATTGATTTCATAATCTTTAGACTCTCCCTTCCCTCCCCAGTAAAAGCAGAGGAAATATAATTTAATCAGTTGGGTAAGAGCCTGTGCTGATTATCTGAGCCCTCTCCTGAATTCTCAAAGGTGGGACTGCCATTCCTAATGCAGGATTTGCATTCAGCCTGCCTTTGCTAAGTACACAACTGCTGTTATTTGTGTATGCGAATTATTTCTTCTATAACAAGGCTGGAATTACATTCGGGAATTTAACTCAAATTAAGTATTCATAACAGGAGCAACTTCTTTTAATGTCATATAAAGCACCATTGATACTTAAAACATAGACTGTCACAAAGTATCCTGCCTCTCCCTGCATACCTTAGGTTCTAACCCCATCATTAAATTTTCTGTCAAAATATTTTCTAAGTTATTACCAATGGAATGAAGGGAATTCAGGTGAGAGTCGATGCTTATTTCTTAAAAATTCTGTTTTTTTAAAAAAGAATATTCAGCATATATTTACTCCCTTTTCTTTGGAAACTTGGTGGCACAAACGGCCCAAGGATGCTTTCAAAAAGAACGAGAATGTATTTAGGACACATTACTTGTATTTGTGTGCTTACATGCTAAGTCGCTTCAGTTGTGTCCAACTTTTTCAGACCCTAGGGACTGTAGCCCACCTCCAGCCGGTTCCTCTGTTCATGGGATTCTTCAGGCAAGAATACTGGTGGATTGCCATGCCCTCTTCCAGGGGATTTCCCCAACCCAGGGATGGAATCCATGTCTCTCATATCTCTTTACCACTAGGCAGGTTCTTTACCACTAGTGCCACCTGGCAAGCCCTACTTGTACTTCAGTGTTACTTACTGAAGTTGGCTACTCAGTAATCAGAAAATATACCCAGGATGATATTAATAACTTCAAATATTACTCAGCAAGGTAGTGGTCTTTAAACTTTCAGAACTCATGCCTGGAGCCTCAGTTTCTTATCTCTAAAATGGAGGTGATGCCTATGGTAAACTAAATTGTGACAAAGGAGGCAAGAATATACAATGGAGAAAGGACAGTCTTTTCAATAAGTGGGGCTGGGAGAACTGGACAGTTGCATGCAAAAGAATGAAATTAGAACACTCCCAAAGACCATGTGCATGCGTTCATGCTAAGTCATGTATGACTCTGTGCTACCCTATGGACTGTGGCCTGCCAGGCTCTCCTCTGTCCAGGGGGATTCTCCAGGCAAGAATACTGGCGTGGATTGCCATCTACATGAAAATAAACCCAAGATGGATTAAAGACCTAAATGTAAGGCCAGATACTATAAAACTCTTAGAGGAAAACATAGGCAGAACACTCTCTGACATAAATCAAAGCAAGATCTGTTTTGATTCACTTCCTAGAGTAATGAAAATAAAAACAAAAATAAACAAGTGATACCTAATTAAACTTAAAAGTGTTTGCACAGCAAAGGAAACCATAAACAAAAAGACAACCCACAGAACAGGAGAAAATATTTGGAAATGAAGCAACTGACAAGGAGTTAATCCCCCAAATTTTCAAATTTTTTGAGGCTCAATATGAAAAAAACAAGTCAAAAAATGGGTGGAATATCTAAACAGACATTTCTCCAAAGAATACATACAGATGGCCAAAAAGGACAAGAAAAGATGCTCAACATCACTGATTATTAGAGAAATGCAAATCAAAATACAATGAGGTGTCCACCTCACACCAGTCAGAATGGCCACTATCAAAAAAATCTAAAAAAATAAATGCTGGAGAGGACGTAGAGAAAAGGGAACTTCCTTCTCTGTTGGTGGGAATGTAAATTGGTACAGCCACTATGGAGAAGAGTATAAAGGCTCCTTAAAAATCTTAAAATGGAGCTACCATATTATCTAGCAATCCCATTCCTGGGCATATATCTGGAGAAAACCATAATTCAAAATGATCATGCACCCCAATGTTCACTGCAGCACTATTTACAATAGCCAGGCCATGGAAGCAACCTAAAGGTCCATCAACAGAGGAATGGATAAAGAAGACATGGTACATATATACAATGGACTCAGCCATAAGAAGAACAAAATAATGCCATTTACCACAACGTTCATGGACACAGAGACTGTCATACTGAGTAAAGTAAGTCAGACAAAGAAGGACAAGTATTGTATCGTATCACTTATATGTGGAATCTAAAAATGTGGTACAAGGGAACTTACCTACAAAACAGAAACAGAGTCATACATACAGAAAACAATCTTACGGTTACCAGGGAGAAAAAGAGGGAAGGATAAATTGGAAGATTGGAATTATATTCACACTATTACATATAAAATAGATAAGTAAAAGGAACCTACTGAATAACAACAAACTCTACTCAATACTCTGCAGTGACCGGTATGGGAAAAAAGTGGATACATGTATATGCACAACTCGTTCACTTAGCTGTACAGCAGAAAATAACACATTGTAAATCTACTCAAATGAAAATTTAAAAAATAAGTACAATAAAATGGGGGTCTTGGACCCGCTGTGAGGCTTAAATGAGATAACATATGAAAAGTACCTCTTCTGTGTCTGACATGTAGCAGACATTAAATAAATAATAACCATCATCATTATTTTTAATTTCACCATTATTATCTTAACAAGGGTCCACACTCTAGAAATTAGAGTAACTCATGTTCTTCTATGCATTTTCTCTCCATAAGAAGTAAAGCAGAGCTGGGAAAGGCTGCTTGAGAGTTATTGCAGAAGAGTGCTGGTTCTTCATGCTGAAGGAAATAGTCTCATTACAGCATGTGTTGCCTGCTCTAGGTCCAACAGTGGGCTTGGAGAATCCATATCTCGATCACAGAACCGCAAAATTCAACTAAATTCTACCAACATCTACTGAAATGAAAGAATCAGAAGATTTACTGTCAGAAGTCTAAACCAGCTTCAAACTCCTCATTATTTGGACCATTTGGGAAAAGCTATTTAACCTTTCTCAGCGTGTTTCCTCATCTGTAAAAGGAGACTAAGAGTCCCTACTTTTTAGGCTTATGATAGGAATTAAATAAATATGGTGTGTGCAAGTGTACACAAAATGCAAACCATTAAACAAGTGTATTTATTTGTGCAAACTGCAGTGAGACATGTCCCAGGTTCAACCACACTATTCCATGGTCCCTCTAAGTCCAAACCTACCTGTCACACCTGTGTATTGATTCAGAACTTATAAAATGTGTTCATGGTACCTGTATGATCTCTAATTATCTCAGAACTTAAGCCATCCTTCTATGTTACTGGTGAGCCTAAATACCCTCCCCACCACCCCAGCCCCATCGCACAGGCATGTATGAGATTTTGGTAATTTAGTAGAGCCATTAACTAGACAAAGAGTGAAAGAGATATACAGAATAGAATAGGATGTCTATCAGAAAAAGGAAATGGAAGTGAGTCCTGTAAAGTCGGGAGGGTGATGGGAAAAGATCCTATACTACTATAAAGAATAGATCATGTGATAGAACAAAGAAACAGAATGAGTAAAACCAGTTTGCTGCCTAGGCTGAGGAAGAAGAAAAAAGATCAGGCATCAGAGCTGTCCACAGGGAAGGAACGAGTCAGAGTAAGGTAAGTCAGAGGAAAAACAACGTAAGTTGTATGAGAGGATTTCTTCTTTCTAGCTTAGGTAACTAACTGAGACTCCTCTCTGCTCTTAAAGGCTAAAGAAGTCTTATAGACATGAGCACATTATAAATGGCACAGTCAAGATTTTTCAGTAAAGATTTGAAACTTCCTTGGCATGTCAGGGTGACCCTGTTACTGGAGTTCTCAAATGAATAAGAGAAAATGGAAAATAACCTGAGTTTGGGGGCTCATTCTCTTCTAGATTTCATAACTGTTATTTTGCAGATGCTGTTTAGCGTAGCTATTTCTCATTCAATTGATATTGAAAAAAAGCAAGAGAGTTCCAGAAAAACATCTGCTTTATTGACTATGCAAAAGCCTCTGACTGTGTGGATCGCAACAAACTGGAAAATTCTTAAAGAGATGGGAATACCAGGCTACCTTAGCTGCCTCCTGAGAAATCTGTATGCAGGTCAAGAAGCAATAGTTAAAACCAGACATGGAACAACAGACTGGTTCCAAATAGGGAAAGGAGTACATCAAGGCTGTATATTGTCATCCTGCTTATTTGACTTATATGCAGAGTATGTCATGTGAAATGCTGGGTTGGACGAAGCACAAGCTGGAATCAAGATTGCCAGGAGAAATATCAATAACCTCAGATATGCAGATGACACCACCCTTTTGGCAGAAAGTGAATAAGAACTAAACAGCCTCTTGATGAAAGTGAAAGAGGAGAGTGAAAAAGTCAGTTTAAAACTCAACATTCAGAAAACTAAGATCATGGCATCTGGTCCCATCACTTCATGGCAAGTAGATGGGGAAACAATGGAAACAGTGACAGACTTTATTTTGGGGGACTCCAAAATCACTGCAGATAGTGACTGCAGCCATGAAATTAAAAGACACTTGCTCCTTGGAAGAAAACCTATGACCAACCTAGACAGCATATTAAAAAGCAAAGATATTACTCTGCCAACAAAGGTCCGTCTAGTCAAAGCTATGGTTTTCCCAGTAGTCATGTATGGATGAGAGTTGGACTATAAAGAAAGCTGAGTGCTGAAGAATTGATGCTTTCGAACTGTGGTGTTGGAGAAGACTCTTGAGAGTCCCTTGGACAGCAAGGAGATCAAACCTGTCAGTCCTAAAGGAAATCAACCCTGAATATTCATTGGAAGGACTGATGCTGAAGCTGAAACTCCAACACTTCGGCCACCTGATGTGAAGAACTGACTCAACAGAAAAGACCCTGATTCTGGGAAAGATTGAAGGTAGGAAGAGAAGGGAACAACAGAGGATGAGATGATTGGATGGCATCACTGACTCAATGGACATGAGTTTAAGCAAGCTCTGGGAGTTGATGATGGACAGGAAAGCCTGGCATGCTGCAGTCTATGGGGTCGCAAAGAGTCAGACACAACTGAGCGACTGAACTGAACTGATATTGAGGACATGGCCATTTCCATTATGAGAATTTGAAGAAAGAGGAACAAACAGTTATTGATGAAAGGGGATTAGCAGAAGGAACAAAGGAATCTCCTCCCCCTCCTTCCCTCATTCCCCTGACCATCATCCTCAAAGAAAGCCCCAACTGACTCCATCATGCCCCTGTGGAAAGACCACAGGGACAGCTGCCTTTCTGGCTAACCCACATGACATGAAACTACAAGAAAGGAAAAGAAACACGACAGACAAGCATTTGCACTGCTTTCAGTCTCAAACTTCCATAGAGTAATATTTTGATTCATGGAAACTTGAATCTACAATTTTACAAACATCAGTGGAAAACCTATCTTTATCCTACCCTCCATATGTAGTCTGGTACCAGTCCCTAACAGGGCTGTTAAACTCTGCACAGACCACTTTATAAAAATAGGCCCTTTTATCTGCTGCCAGAGAGTAACAAAAGAACTCTTGTGTGTCTGTGGAGATTCTAGGGTTATGTTAGAATGGATAATAGAAAGACAAATACTTGCTAAAATATTGTCTGTTACTCCCAGAATCGCTATAGCAATACCCAAGCCAAGCAGCTGAGAAAAGCCTTAACACGCTATGCAATTCAAATGCAGCCCATCACTGCTGCTATAATTACAGGTGCCTCCCTTCCTCCTCTCAGATCTGTGGATAAAAGCCTAGGGCTGAATTTGTATCTCAGCTGCACAGAAGCTGAAACTAGTAGTCAATAAACACAGAGAACTCTGCATTTGACAGACAGGCTCTTGTAGGACAGAGCTAACCTATTGTTCAACTGTTCTTCCACACTCACATTATCGGGATGACAAAAAGGGAAGGGATGTTTTTGGATGCTCCCCAAATCCAAGGACTTTATTTCATTTAAGCCCCACAAAAATCACATGAGGTGTTATTACTCTTATTTCTATATTTTAAATAAGAAAAATGAGACTCAAAGATTAAGTTATTTCCTTAGGTTACACACCTTTCTAAGTAGTAGAATTGGCCCTGGAATTCCAGTCTTTCCAACCACATTGTCCATGGGAAAAACACATGCCTTTTGCAGATCAGTGTGGAATCAGGTTCCTGTCAATAGTAGGTTATTAGCGATGGGTTTCCCTGGTGACTCAGTGGTAAAGAATCCACCTGCAATGTAGGAGAAGTGGGTTCGATTCATGGGTTGGGAAGGTTCCCTGGAGAAGGAAAAGGCCAACCCCTCCAGGATTCTTGCCTGGAAAATCCCATGGACAGAGGAGCCTGGCAGGCTATAAAGTCCATGGGGTTTCAAGAGTTAGACGTGACTTAGGGACTAAACCACCATCACCACAGCAATGGGCCATTGTTCTTATAACTTGTAAACTCCTCCCAAAGGCTAATACATAACAATTTTTAAATTAGAACTCTGCACCTCCATGCTTTTAGGGGAAGGTGGAATGATCAAGATTTAAAATTCACTGAAGCTGTATCTGTGTGCAGACAGATAAGAATATTGAACTTATGGGCAACCTAAAAGATTAAAAAGAGTACATCAGGGTAACTAGAGAAGCAATATTTGGGAAGACACAGAGAGGCAATGCTTAGAATCTCTAGAATCTCTGCCTTATTAAAATATTTGTGCCAAGGTTATAAAGGTTCTATTAAAGGAAATGGACAGTGTCCACTAGCCATGTGAAAATTCACCTTCTTACACAGTGTAAGCTGTTTTCAGATTTTAGCTGTACTAACATTGAAACCACTTCTTTCTCTCTGAGCAGGCCAAAGGGATCTCCTTTCAGTGCTATAGGCTCCTCTCAAATAGAGAACCCAGGATAATTACTTCCAACGTCCCACTCTGTAGATCATACCATTAATCTATCTCAAAGGCTCCAGCCACACATTTTTATATACCATTTACTAGAAATTTATGAAGCCTTAACATGTCCAGTTTTTAAAAATATGATCTGAAATACATAGAAAAAAAAATAATCGACAATTTAAAAGTATACCCTTTAAAGAAAAACCTGGGTAAACCGAGCAACAAACCCTGAGGAATTACCCATTTCAGAATGTTAATTGCTATGTGGAAGTGACTTTTGAAGTTCAATTTAATTTCCTGAAAACCCCAAACAACTCTATTTCCCTACAGAAAATAATTAAGCATCGGGGATGATAACATGATTAGAAAGTAAAACACCTGGAATTTGCTTAGCGAATCAAAATGCAAAGAGAGGACTGCTGTGAAACTGAGGCTGCTCCTCTCCTGCCCAACCTCATCACCACTGCTGAAGAGCCATTATCATCAGAAGGTGGTGGGGGTGGGGGAGGGAGGCCTGCCACTGTAGAGAAATACTCCACTATTTATTCACCTCTCTAAAGGTCTACTGGGTCCTGGCTGATCATCTGGCCCCGCTTGTTCCTGAAGGGCAGCCCACTGGCCTGAAAAAAGCTCCATAGAACTCTGGGGTAGGGGCGGGGGATCATCCTTGTGAGAGTAAGATGCAGAAGCATTTGATCTAAATGAGCCTGAACCAATTACAGAAATCAATAGTCTGTGTTGCAAAATCAATTAAATGATTGACCAACTGATTGATTATATTAACACTTAGGTTCTTATACAGCAGATACTTCACTTAGCACTATATGTGTGTTATCTCTTTTAATCCCAAGAATGACTTTATAGGTGAATATTAATATCATGCCCATTTTGTAAGGAGCTAAAACTTAGGAAGATTCAACAGCATATTCTAATCACACAACTCAAAAACAGCAGAGCCAGGTTCAAACTAAGATATGCTTAGTTCAAGCCCAAATTCATGACCCTATAATAGAGCTGGTTGATAAATGACAGACATCTATACAGTGGAAACTCAGACACTTAAAAATTGGATACAAAAAATACTTGAAGATAGAAAAATGTTCACAATAAAGTGTTGTGAAAATAAATTAATAAAACATGTACAGTAAAGAGTCAAGGAGATAAATCTCAGAATGACATTTATGGTGAAATAATGGGTGGTCTTTAATCCTTTATATATATAATATATATATATTTCTATTTTCTACAATAACTATGCATCACTTTTATACTCAATCCAAATATTTTCATTTTAAAAGGCGAGCAAATAGAAGCAAAATTACAATAGTGGTTTTAGGTGAATGGCACAATTATGAGAGATCATTTTCACATTTCCATATTTTCCCAAATGTACCACAAAGCATTACTCCATAACTATACACACACACACAGTTAAAAATTCTAAAGAGCTGAGCTGCTTTCTAAAATGTATAATTGGACGCCTGTGACAGAGACTATCAGTGGTTCTTCAATGTTCATTCTCCATGTCTTCTACAGGAATAGACCCTGAGATTTTCAACTGGGCACATTTCCTGTAATATGGCTTCAATCCCCAGCCTCCTGTGCACACAGATGTAGCCATGTGCCTAAGTTCCTGTCCATAAGTTATGAGATCAAATGGAGTGTGCAACATCCAGGACGTGTCCATACTGCTTTTGGGAAGGTGCACAAGATGGCTAGACTATGAGAAAGGCCACACCAGATGCCAGATATAGATGCCAGAAGAGACAGCTGGAAGTAACATAGACCCCAGCAGGCTGCAGATGGCATGGCAGATCCACCATGCCATCCCTGACTTGGATGTGAGAGCCAAGAGAATATCTCTCATTTAGTTTTGTCTTTCTAGAAGGTAGGGTGAAGTTTATGTTACTGAATCTACATTCTAACTAATATAGTACTGAAACACTTAATCTACACTAGTTCTCTCTCTCCCTCTCTCTCTCTCTCTATACACACACACAGACACACACACAAATGTGTATGTGTAAGTGTCATGCATATATGTGTGAGTATATACATGTGTGTATATGTATATATATATATGTGTGTGTGTGTGTGTGTATATACATATATATATATATATATATATATATATGAAAAACATTAATGGCATCACTATGATTTGAGACAGGAGGCCCAGACCAGCTGAAGACTTCTGATGGAGCAGTGGAGAGAAGGAACACATACAACACAGCCACTCTAATAGCTAAGCTAATATCAAGAATGGAATGTCCAAGTAAATGCCTTGAGTGAGTGAATGAAGTCACTCAGTCATGTCCGACTCTTTTTGACCCCATGGACGGTAGACAACCAGGCTCCTCCATCCATGGGATTCTCCAGGCAAGAAAACTGGAGTGGGTTGCCACTGCCTTCTCTAGGGGATCTTCCCAACCCAGGGATCAAACCCAGGTTTCCCGCATTGCAGGGAGACGCTTTACTCCCTGAGCCACCAGGGAAGCCACAGTAAATGCCTTAGTAAATCACAAGTCTTAATGAAAGATGCAAACAACAGGTTTTAGAAATCTTTCCCTGCAGATGTAGTCAGATTCCTCTCTTCATGTTAGATTATGTATTTACATGTTACTGTGTGCATTTGTCACATCGCTTTGCAATTTTCTTTTAGGTGGCTACCTATACCTGTAGAATATGAGATCTACATAGACTTTTTTTTTTTTTTTGGACGTGTCCATGGCATGCAGGATCTTAGCTTCCTGATAAGGGACTGAACCAATGCCCTCTGCAGTGCAAGCACAGAGTCTTAACCACTGGACCGCCAAAGAAGTCCTGATGCAGAGACTTTGAACTTCTTAGTGTCCTAAAGCCAATGGCATAAGGTAAGCAGTGAAATGTTTGCTAAATGAATGATTCAAAGAATGAATGAATGAAAAAATAACAAATAGGATTACTGGTTGCTTGTACAAGTACAGAATTAAATATCAAGGTATTTATTACAAATAGGCAATAGATTACATGATATATATTAAAGTACAAACTCTAAATATTAGCAAAAAAAAAATCTCCAAGCGTATACATTTTGGTAAGTTATATCAAACTAAATGTGAATTTCTTTGTGTGTGTGTGCTCAGTCATGTCTGAGTCCTTGCAACCCTATGGACTGTAGCCCACCAGGTTCATCTGTCCATGGAATTTCCCAAAGAATACTGGAGTGATTCCCATTTCCTACCTAGAGGATGTTCCCAACTCAGGGATCAAACTTGCATCTCTTGCATCTTCTGCATTGGCAGGTGAGCTCTTTACCACTGTGCCACATGGGAAGTCCCGAATTTCCTAAAGTCAATACAGTGGATTCTTCAAAATTAACAAGGTAAGGAGATAAAATATTGAAACACAGCCTATAGTACAGAGTTTTAAAAATATAGATCTTGCTGCCTATAAGAAAAAAAAAAAAGTATCATTAGGAACCTCCACATAATGTATTTTGTAATAACTATATTTGGGGGAAATTTTCGTATTTTGAAGCTTCAGTTATATCTCGCTTTTCATTATTGTATTATGTCAATAATTGAAGAACTGGATTAGATACCAATGCTGAATAAATATTTGTTGAATATCTGAATCAAAAATAGAAGCAAAATTGAAAGAGTTGATAGGAAGCTTTTGGCTTCCTCCTTACAATTACAGTATAAAGCATTACTTTATTTTCTGATAAGTTTAGCTTTATCTCTTTCTTGAACAATAGCACCAAAAGAGAGAGATTACTTATACTAAATACAGCTTTTTCTTACTAATATGTAGAGAATTTTTTGTATTCAAGTTCAGTGCCCTTATAACATACACAGTACAAGAGAACAATAAACAAATTTCAGCGTTAAAATTCTATCCACACTTCACTTAGAAAATATGGTACTTTGAAATCTTAGCTAAGATTCTATCCTTGTTTATATTCAAAATGCTAATGCAGTTTGGCGACCTGCTAGGCAATAAAAGATGTACAAAATTCAAAGAACTTTGAGCAGTTCACTTCCCTTACCACTTTCTTGTGGCTATAAAGTTTAGTTAAGTCAGAAACCCCTATTTAAAGCCAATAAATGAGTATCCTTGAATAAATATAAATGTATTATTATCTACCATATGCATTTTTTCATATCCTGTGTGTGTATGTGTATATATATATATATTTATACTCCACAAATGGAAAGATTAAAGACAGAATAATTCTAGACTTATAATTGTATAAATATACATATGAAAACCTATTCTATCTCTGTTTTGTAAATAATTTCATTTATATCATTTTTTTCAGATTCCACATAAGTGATATCATATGACATTTATTTACAAAACAGAAATAGACTCACAGACATAGAAAATAAACTTATAGTTACCAAAGGGAAGCAATGGATAAATTAGAAGTTTTGGTTTAACAAATGCACACTACTGTATATAAAATAAACAAGGACCTATTGTATAACACAGGGAACAATATAATAACTCATAAAGGAAAATAATCTGAAAAATAAAATACATATACAAATGTAAAACTGAATCACTTTGCTGTACACCTGAAACTAACACAGCATTGTAAACCAACTATACTTAAATTTAAAAAAAAATTAGATAACAACAACAAAAAAATCTGTGAAATTCATACCATATAAAAGGGTTTTTCATTCTTCTTCCAGAGAACTACACACCACCAAATACAAGTTTTTGAAATTACATGTTTCCATTAATTAAAATAATTGACAATATTTAAACATATAGTGACAAACACAGCTAAGTCCAAATAAAAACTTCTGAGGAATACTAAAGTTAACTCAATGAGCTTCCCCAATTCATATCCTAAAATTATCATTAGCATTTAATTATGATGATTTCAATACTTTAAAATCTCTAACCAATTTATAATTGTGCTACTATTAATGGTACCATCAATAAGGTATCTCCTATACATAATTCTGTATAAAGTCTCCCATATTGCAATTTAAATTATTGGAATATACATAATAAACTTGTGTCTTACCTAATTGGTAATTAATATGAAAAGCTCTTAGTTACCAATAATTTGGACAGATACAAATATTATCAGTTTTAATACTAAAGAAATGTATATAATTGACAATGTCCACCTGAAACAAATATACAAGCACTCTGGTTTCATTCCAAAAGCAGTGTACAGATTTCAGCTCTTGGCACCATGACCTAGCAATGACACAGACAGTATAGTCACAGCAATGGGAAGGTGGGGTAAGGGTGGATGTAGTTTAGTCCAAGAGATTTCTAATGAACACCATCTAGGCTAGGCTCTATTTTCTGCCCAGATTCTGGGCCATTTCCATGTACTCATTCATGGCAACTAAGTTAGGGTCTTCTTAACTAGAACAGATGCCTGCTACAATGTTTTTCTGATAGATTTTGTGAAAACAAAATTTTAAAAGGATCTGTTAGGGATGACTTTAGTAGGAGGTTGAGGGGGAAAGGTCCCACAACTATTCATCATCTTAGACATTATTTGTAAAACAACACCTGCTTAAGATCCCTTTGGGCTGTGGGGTTGGTTATGTGAATGTGAATATTCTAAATGCTTACGTTTTAAAGGATCAGTCAGCCCATCCGTGGTGTGCTGAGAGCCCAACACTGTGTGTTCTGCAAGGAATGATAAAATATCCAAGCCGCACCCTTATCTACAGAATTCACTCACTGTTTTTCACAGCCTAGTCATGATTATTGATTACCAATCCAGAAAGTTAATGTACCCACCCACTATAAACAGAAGAATTATAAATTTTAAGGTTAAAATCTCTTTAGGATTATCTAGCTCAGTGATTGATTTTCTACCTGCCTGGGAGTTTTATTTTGTGTGTGTGTGTTGTTTTTTTAGTGTATCCCTTAAGAGTTTTCTTTAAAAATATATTTTTAAAAGTGAAAGCACAACTATCCAGTTGTGAAACTATGCGGTTGTGAAAAATGAAACATTTTAAATCACAGTATCTCCAGGTTTGGGAATCAAGAGTTTAAATTATTAAATGTTTAAAATTATTATTATTATTATTAAATTATTAAATGTAAAACAAGATTTGGGAATCATTTATCTGATCAAATTGCCTTGCCAATGCTTGAATTTATTGTGCAGAATCCCCATCTAAGATAGACCCTTTGGAGGAGACAAAACGATCCAGATTTTTAAAAGGACAGCTGATGCATGGAACAGCAAGAGGAAGAGAAATGCATCTTAGAGAACAAGCTGAGGATGAGTGATTGAAACATCAGCCCTAGTCTCCAGGCAGGCTCCCTAACAGATCAACACAGAACCCTCAGGGAAAGGTTACAGAATAGAATAGTGCTCAGTCCTTCACCCACCAGAAGCAGGAACTCAACTGCAACTTCACATACTCCAACATCATTTCCACTACCATGCAGATGTGCTTCCAGAAAACACACAAACAAGACTTAAGACATTTTTCAACCTGCATTCAGTCCATTATTCCTTTAGGTTATCATAAAATTTTGAGATTGCCCCTCCTTTATTCCACTCCTGTCAGCTGAGAATCACTGCTCCAAATGGATCAAGTACAGTCACTTGTGTATCTACAAAACATGAATAATAGCTAAAAGTTCTTTATAGGCAGATGGATAGAAGGAAAAAAAAATTAAGTATACATAAAAGCAGGCACAGCTTTTCAGAAAATGTTTTGAAACTTAAACGAGAAAAAATACACAGCTGTGGAAAAGTGAACTAATCTTAAACCACTGGATTTAACATAATTTCTTTGCTTATTACAATATTTTGGCTTTTAAGTGAAAGAAAGTGAAAGTTGCTCAGTCGTGTCTGACTCTTTGGACCCCATGGACTATGCAGTCCATGGAATTCTGTAGACCAGAATGCTGGAGTGGGTAGCCTTTCCCTTCTCCAGGGGATCTTCCCAACCCAGGGATCGAACCCAGGTCTCCCACACTGCAGGTGGATTCTTTACCAGCTGAGCCATTTTTGCTTTTAGTGGTAATTTATTTCCTACTTTTATTGTGGACATTGGATAATGCCAATTAAATGCCTGATATACAAAAATGAAAAAAGAAACTGTGGACTTTCTCTTCTATCTAACTACCAACATAGTAGAAAGTTGGTTCTAAAAGTCAATAAACCTTTTAAACATGTTTATGATCACTTCAGGTGCAATGCAAGGAAGTCTTAGAAAAGACAGACTATCACAAACATTTTATGCACAGTTTAAGAAGTTGAATGAAATGCACATGAGTAATGACAAATTTGACTTTGCTCTACCCATACACAGTAAATGAATGACTACACCCTCAGTCCCCAAAGTCCTTTTCTACCAATAAGCCCAGGGTTCTATGCATCTTTCTGTTAATTCCAATATTATCCTTGGAAGTTAGATGGAAACCAAGTACCCATTCTACAGAAATATAAATCAAGGCCTAGTGAGATTTAATTATTTTTCACTAGATGACAAAGTAAAAAGTAAAATTCATAATTCAAATAGGTCTGGGGTCCTGAGTTCATGTAGAATTAGAAAATATCACTACAATGAACGCATTCTACTAAAATTGCTTTCAATTTTAATTTAATTTTAAATTCTGATAAATAATTTTATATTGTATAAAATGATACAATGATTACACACACACACACACACACACATATATAATTTCAGTAAAGGAAATCTCTTAAAATTAGAAACACTATGAATGCCTTGGAGACAATATACTATATTCCTCAAAGATGCTAATGGTACTTTTAAGGTGGCTTCCAATGCATCTCCCTTAGATTAAGGAAACTTTTCTCTGCTTAATCATTTGATATGGCCATGTGTTTAAAAAAATACCCCTTTATTTCATTTCAGAATTTCACTTAAGAAGTACTCGTGATCCCAGGCAAAGAATTTTTTCAGAACTTCAATGATCAAGGACAAGGGTGGGTTCTTTGCTTTCATTTCAATAACACAGAGAAAAGAGATCCACTTCTTCTTCATAAAATGTAAGCTGCAGACTGAGAAACCACTTGACTGCGTGTTGCAGACCAAGTCAAGCCCATCCTTTCACTTCAATTGCTTTCTAGGGGTAACAAATAGGAGTACAAACCCTGTAACCTAAATATTAAAGCTCTGAAAAAGCAAGGCCTTATCTATCCTGTGACAGGGCCAGTCTATTCCTTGTCCCAAAGCTCACCTTCTTAACTTCTGCCTAAACTATTTTCTTGTTCTGAGTCTTCTGCCAATGATACATTTCCCTCTCTTCTTCCCTATCACACTTTTTTTTTTTCCTTTAACAGGTCTCAGCCAGCATCTTATCCCGCCTTTAAAAATACAAACCTATAGAAATCTCCTTTAAACAACTATTGTATATATTTTCTGTATCACTCAAATGACACTTTAATATGTATATGTCTTTTCTCTTTAATGGGATTACAAAATCTTTGAGGTCAGAATCTGGATCTTAGACTTCTATTGATATTTGCCTGGTACGTCATATGTACTCAATTATTATTTGCTAAATAAATGGTGTGGTGAAAGTTCTGGACAAGGAAGAAGATGACTTCGACTTTGGCAGGTATGGGAGAAGGGGATGGAAGGAGCTACAGAAAGAGATAAAGAAAATGGATAACTCATGGGATACTGTTCTTTGAAACAAAAGGTAGAAGAAACAAAGCAGGCAAAAGTCTTGGGGAAGTGACAGGAACCAGTAACTCTTCCTAAAACTAATACAAAGCAAAGAGAGTCAGAGGCTACCCTAGAAAAATAGCATAATTCACTAAAAAACATTACTTATCCGGCAGTCAGGATATTCACATTTTGATCTAAAATCTGACATTAACTAGCTGTGACCAGAACAAGCGATTTCATTGCCTTTGGCAACTCACGTCTAAACCTTAGATACCAGATCTGATCTCTAAAGACCCCTTTGGCTCAGATATTATACGATTCTATAGTTTTCCTTCATCTTGAGAGAGTTTTCATTTCATTTCTTCTGGACAAAGGGGGGGCCTGAATGTACTAAAAGGTATAATAAACAGTACAGAATTATTTGTTGCTAAAAAGATAAGCGGGATATAAAAGACAACATAAAATAAACCAAATGCCTATGGTGACACTGAAGCAGAACTTTTCTTTAACATCTGCTTTGCTTATTTGATCACTTTAGCTGAGCAATATTTCCATTGTAATAGGTCGAGGACTCAAGAGTGAGGCAGAGCTGTAGACAGAAATGGGAATTAGAGACAACACCTTCCAAACACTTGCTTTAGCTCAATGATGGTAAAGTGTCTTGTTGATTTAAAAGGGTGTGAAAAGCATTTAAAGATCCTTTTCACTGGGAGGAGATATGCCAATATAAGAATATCACTGACATCTTATTTAAAACCATCGCATATGCTCAAAGATTTGGACTAATACAAGCAAAACGATTAATTTACAAATCACCGAGATGTCTGGCATTAATCTAAAAATGACTGTGTATCAGATAGTATTTGACTTCCCTCTTTTTTCAGCCTCCCCTTCAAATCAGTGCTAATCACTCAGCACTCCCTTAGGCACCTGGAATTCTCTTTTGTATCGGAGTATCTCTGCCACAGACAGAATCGATTGATCTAATAAACTCATCCTAACTTTACAGTCTAGGGACCATGTGCTCTCCCGTCCAGAATATACTTATCTTAAAACAAGGCCATGGGAGAGGGCAAATGCTAAACCAAAAAGACTGATAGATAGAATTACATGTATCAGTGAGGAAAATATCTGAACCCCACAACCTCCTAGATCCTTTTAGATCTTTACACATAACTCTGCTGTCCAAGTAACCTGTCTCTATTAAAAGAATGTTTAGTTTTAATTAAGAAAATGAAGGCTCAAATCAATAAATAGGGAAATGCTATATTTGAATGTTGTGGTAAATGGAGAAGAGCCTCAAAGCCCAAATAGAAAATAAAAATGGAAAACGAAAAATCCTGCAGAAAAAATTTAAGGGTCTTCTCTAACCTCCCACTCAGTTTTACCGTATTAGTTTTATCTGATAAGCTAATTGTCACTTTGAAAATACAGCAATATGAAATGTTTGGCTCTAAAGGTGTGAGGCAGAAGACAAATAAGCCAGTAATCCAGGGATGAATGAGTGGGAATGTGGAGTAGGCAGGAGGGTGAAAACTGGTGACTTTGAGGCCACCTCCCATCTAGCTGAGTGCTTTTGATTTGGTCAACTTGGAATTTTTTAAACAATTTTCTAAAAATATGTACAATCTAAATTGGGGAGATTTTTAAGTAAAAACTTGGGTTTCAGGTTTTTCTGGAATAATCAAAGGAACAGGCAACTTTGGGAAGACAATTTCACAAGGCAAGAAGCAGTTGGAAGGGACAATCTCATAAGAGACTGAGGCTTGACTTTCACCATGGTACTGTCACTAAACGTGTTCTCAGTGTAAACCAAAGAACTGTCCTTTTCAGGGGCAGAAGGAACCTGAATGCACTAAAGTATGGTAACCTGAACAGAGAAGTTTCATTAAGAAAAACAAGGGAAGAATTAAAAAGACAGCATAAGACCAAGGTCAAGTATCCAGGACTCCACTGAAACTGCAGAAGAACATTTTTTAAAATTATTTTTGCAGTTTCTCTAGTACAAATAAGTTCTGTTTAAAGAAAAAAAAAAGTTTAAAGAAAACTCAAATTTGCTTTTTTCAGTTAGTGAAATGAAAGGATTCATCATCACTTACCCTCAACACCCTGGATCCTCTCAAAGAATTTTAAATGTCTTTTACTTTTGAAATAAAAAACACATATAGTTCCATTTATAAAGTGAGCTCTTAAAGGTATTTCCTTATTAAAACTTGGTCCTAAACCTAGGTTCACAGTACATGGTGAAGGTCTGAAGAAAGCTTATTTAACCTACATTAAATCTTGAAAATGCATTAATGAGTCTTTTAAAGGTATAATTTTAACTCCACAATCTTCAACTATAAAGACTATATAGAGCTAATCTGCCTTGCCCTTTCGATTAAACTTGTTAAGGGCGTTCTATTTAGTCAGCACCCAGAATGGGCCATTAAAATTCTTGTTCGGTAAGAGTTGTGTTCAGTGCTCTGTTGTTTTAAATTCCATTAAATCCAAATGGTCTTTATCACCCCATGACCACCCCTGACTTCAATCAGCCAATTTAATTACCTTACAAAATTGTCAGCAGAAGCAGCAAGGAAAAACAGGAAGCCTTATGACGTTATCAGACTGAAATCTTCCTCTTCAGTGTTTAATCTAGACCAGTCAATAAGGATGATGAGCACCTACTTCCTTCCCTTTCAAGGGCTTTTGACCTTACCTTTCATGCTAAGATTTAGGGTTTAAGTTTCATTTCAAGCAATTCTAGTACCTTGAGAACTGGATTACAAATTGAAAACCCATTTAGAAGATAAAGCTTCACCACCCAAATGCAAAACAATCAACAATTCCATTTCAATATTTCAGACCATCCTACAGAGGAAAACCGAGGATCTTTCAGAAACCCCAGGTATTATGGATGCAGTAGATTAATGATTTAATGCAGATTAATGATGTAGTGACGTAAGGATAGTACAGTTCAAAGACAGTAAACTACTTTCTATTCTGATATGTCAAAATGGACATCGATAATTTCCAAGGAATAAACGGAACTGGAGCTAAAATAACACAGTAAAATCCTAAGAACAGAAGGAAAATAAATTTCTCTCACTTGACTTTCTACCACAAAAGAATAAGGCATCTTCTTTATCAGAAATTTTCATAATTAAAAGAAAAGCAGAGATTATGTCATCATTATCATAGGCAACCCTTTATTTAAAGGTGAATAGACTTGAAAAGGCCCTGATAATCAATGATGCATCCCATGCTTGGTCTATATTACGCTCCTCCTTTGTGTGGGAGCATTAACTTCCCTGTGCTGAGTAAATGTTGAAACAGTGTCATTTGAGAATTCAGGGAATGAACACACTGCAATGACACTTAAAAAGCAAAAGGTGGTCTTTCTGGAGAAATGCCTACTGACATACAAACCCCTGCATAAAGACAACCTCACAACGCCAGAAAACGTGTTGAGTTCCACGTGTCTGGGTGGAGAAGGGGTGCTATTTCTAGAGGACGGAAGGATCATTTTTCAAAGTCATTTTCTGAAATGAGTGTGCCTCCGTTGATGGATCACATCAGAGCTATTCTTTGAAGCTTTAAGAATAAGTGGGAACTTATGTCAAAAACAGGTGTTTTTTTTTTTTTTTCTTTTTAGTGCGGCAGTAGTGTTGGCGATTCTTGGAAAGATTCCCCTCCCCTGCTTTCCAGAGCTCAGCTGAGCAGGTGTTCGGGCTTTATCTGTTTCACTCAGTAGCCGCTGTTACTCCCCCATCCCCGCCTCCCAAGAGCGTTTTCCAGCTTCCAGATGTAAGGCCACTCCTCCCTCCCGCCCACCTCACCTCCCAAAGGAAGAAAAATCTCTTTCAAAGAACTTGTAGAGAGTGGCAGCTTCCAAGCCCAGCCAATTCGCTTACATTCCTCTATGATGTAGTACATCTGCTGCTAATTATTATATCTGGGAGCACATGAACTAGCCACTAAGTAGGGGGGTTTCCATAGGAATCCATTCCGTTCCCTCTCACCCTGTGGGCTTTATAACCTGGGCTGTCCCTGAGCTGGCGGCCTTCACCTTCGGCCTGGGCACAAGGAAGACGCTACGCGTGTGCGTGGACGCAGGGCCAGCGCACAGTGTGCCAAGAAGTCCGAGCGCGTCCTGGGAAGACCTCAGCTGGGAAAGCCTTTTAAGAAAGCCGCCCTACTAATACGCCAAAGAGAAAAGCTAGGTCGACATCTGAAGGGAATTAGTGGCCTACCACAAACCAGCTCAGCTCTTCCTAGAAAAGTCTTGGAGAAGCTGCCCACGAGTTTGGGAGAAAGTTTGGGTTCACGTTTTCGTTCTTGGCATTCGAAATGCCATTTCAGATAAGGAATGTGATCAACTCGACCTCAAAGATCCTAAACAAGTGATGGTTTGGGGACTGATTCCTTAAAGAGGATACCAAAGCTCCCTTCCCCCCACACTCCGGACGGGACTGCTAGCCCTGCGCGGAGCCCAATCCCGAGCTGGCTTCTACTCCTCCCCTTGAGCAGAGGTCGAGCGGACCCGGAAGAGAGGGTGGCGAAAGTAACAAAAGAAACCTTCAAGTACCTCCGAGCCACTGTCATTTCGGGAGAACGAGGCAGTGGGGCCCACGCCCCCGGGGACGGAAGGATGCCGCCTGCGCCCCTCCAACCGCCGGCTGGGCCGGGCCGCAGCTGCGGGGAGACAAAGGTGCCTCGTTTACATCGCCCGCCCCCGCCGCCGGCTGCGGGGCCGAAGCGCACCAGAGAGGGCCCGCGGGGGCGTGGCAGTTCCGCGCATGGAAACGCCGACCCCAGAACGTTAGACCTAACCTGGAGCGGGGAAACTAACCCTCTAACTGTCCAAGCTCCACCGTGTGCACGCGCCCGCTGGGTGGTCGCCCAGGAGAAGGCAGGCGGGGCCAAACCAAGATCTTGGGAGGGGAATCCGCCACGACCCACCCGAGGCGCAACGCCGGCCCGCCCACGGGCGAGGAGCTGACCCTAGGCTGATCCTCAGGTTGCTCCCCCATCGCTCCGGGCTGCCCGAAAGCTTCGGGAAAGCTCCCTGGAGTCGGCGCTCGGGAGACGGTCTCCCAGAGGTGTTTGCAAAGCATCTTCGGAGAAGCAGGCCCGGGTGTGCAGCCCTAGGTCAGGCGAGGGGGAGGGGACGCCGGGATACAGGCGCTGGCGCACGCGACTGCAGGAAGTTTTCCTGGGAACCAAAGAGGAGTCATTGTGCCAGAGTGGTGGACGTGCCTCCCGAGAGTGCATTTGTCGGCGCGCGAGCGAGTGTGTTTGTGAGAAAGACAGAGAGCGAGCGAGCGAGAGAGAGACTGATCATCCATCCAGAAGATGGGCGGGGGTAGCGAGGGACTTGGCAAGTAACACAGTACCCTAAGCTGCTCCCCTATCCACACCCGTTGGTAGGAGGATGCAGGGTCAAGTCACCGTCATAGTGGGAACGGGGAAAACCGGCAAAGGACTGCTTAAAGCCCACGAAGGTGGTTTTCCACCACCTACGGGAAAGGGGTCTGAGGATGGGGCGGTAGCTGAACTGGGCCCGCGGTTGCCATAGTGCCGCTGCAGAGGCGCCGAGCGGCTGGCAGAGGCCACACCAGGGTCGGAGGGGGAAGGGGCTGGAGGCCACCTTCTCACCCGCGCCCCAGAGGCAGCTGCTCCACTAGCGAGTCCCTTCCCTTCCAAGGCTCCGGGCCAGTGGTGAGCCTCTGGTTCACCTTTTCAGCTGAAGTTGAAAATAACATTTCTCAAGAGTGGCTCATACGCACGCAACCAACCTCCACTTCATTCAGAACATGTTTTTCCCAGAAGAAAATAAAACTCCCGCCATTGCATCAAAATATCTCCATCAGGGAAATGTTCCAATGGTTATAATGTACACAATCCTTCACCACTCAACTCGAGTCACAAACCAGAGAAAATGGATCTCCGCGTGGAAGATGTTTGAAGTTAATGGAGAAAATAACAGGTTATCTAGAAACTGGTCAGTTGGTTTAAGGTAGCAAGGCACAGGTGTGAAGGTGTTTTCCTACTCCCCTATTTCTTACGGACATTCTTAGTAAGCACTGGTCTAGGAAAATGTATTTTTGTGTGTGTGTCAGCTCTTTTGGAAAGCTGCTACACAGTCTGCTACAGTCGCCAAGATTTTTAATATGAAGATATGAAATGATCAGCGAATGTAACAATCTAATGATTCAGCAAATATTATGCTGCAAGACCAGAGCAGCAATAATTAAATCTTTAGAGTATTGGTGGTCGTTTTCCAGCTCCCAGCTTTCTTCTTTCCCCACCTCTTAGTCCTCAAACACACTAAGACACTCATTCACAAACACAGTTCAGAAGACACCTCAGTATTCCAAATAAGTAGGTTGTACTACTCAAAATATTTGGCAAAACTACCAAACTGTGGCATTTACAATGCTTGAAGCAGAGCAACAGAACACACGTTTCCAATGATACAGGGACCCATTTAATTTCATCCAAAGAAACAAGCATTCCTGTGGACTCTTGTTGCTAAGAGCAACGTGCTTAAGTACCATCTAAAGGCATGCAGAAAGCAGGAAAACTACAACAGTAGGAATCCACTTATTGTCTTTTCTCATTATCAGTCCTGTGGGCTCCAGGTGTGTCTATGTATTGGTGGGGGAGGGAAAGAAGGGTTCCCTTTCTCAGTATGTGAAAGCATTCCTACCCAGGTTCCACAAAGCCCCAGATAGATGATAAATTTTATCCTTATAGAAAAAGCGTATAAGAAACAGACAAGAGAGAAGATGCTGCTGACATAATGGGAAATGCAGGCAATCACTCTTTGATTTAAATTTGAGTGACTTAATGTATCTGCTTTTATCTCAAAGACACATACTCAGGATTATATGGTTTCCTGCACTCTTTGGTCTAAATCCACTTGAAGTGTCAGAGGAGGTGCCCACAGTGGGAGCCTTTACCCTGTTGGCTTTCTCTTCTCTGGCTCTTATCTACTTAAGGAAACTTTTCCTGACTAGTTCTACTGAAACTCCATTGGCCAGTGGAGAGAGGCTGAGTGTTGCCCACGCTTCATTTCCTCCAAGTAAATCTGGCCAACCTTTCCACTGGAGTCTCATGTTTAGATTTTACTTTGAGCCCTGAAGAAACCTGATTCCTTAAGAAAAACAATGGATTCCCCTAATATATAATTGCCATTTTAGCTTTTTCTTTTTTGTTTAAATCATGCTACAAGTGAAATAAAGGTGCAGACTTAGGCTCCCATACACAGATTCCCTCGGCCTTTATCATCACTGTTTATCATGTATTAGTCCGGAAGGCACAGCGAGCAAGATGTGAGAAGACTCACAACTTAAAAACAGACAGAAACCCTTCCTTATGACGCTATTTCACTCAAACAGCAGCCTCCCTGTGTTAAGTACCTTCAACCTTACAACAGTATTTTTTAAAGCTCCGCGTATCCATAAAGGCACCAGGCATTGAGAAAATGGAGAGATTAACCGAAAAGGCTGTCTCTGATGACAAATCAAAAAGATTAGCGCCCTTCACTTGCGGACCTGTCCAGGTCCCACGCGGAAGCGGACAGGCGCCAACTTGCCAAAGAGTTACCAGATATTAACTCATCAGCTGGGGCAATCCGAGAGGCGTGTAGCCCCAGTGCTCACGTTCTTGGGGAAGGAACTGCGAGCCAAGCCCGGAGGCTCCCGGGGAGACAAGCGGGAACAGCGGCGGTGGCCGTACCCCCAGCGTCATTACCGACTCTGACACTGGCTACCATAGGGAGGTAACGCAGCGACCACTACCACACACTGACACTCGCCGCATCCTCCCGCGGCTATTTTTTTTTTTTTTTAATAAAAAGGGGGGAAATAAATGAAATGAAAAGCACAAGTGGGTCCTTTCAAACCTCGGAAAGCCTCGGAGCAGGGAACAGGTCGAAATGCACCGAGCCCACCCGCCTAGCAGAGCCAACACGCCTGTTTACATCCGGCTGCCTCTGAGCCGGCAATGGAGAGGGATGGGGAATCTTACCAAATCTTAATACATGTGTGGTTCCTTGAGAATATCCAATCCACAGTAAACAGAGCAGGAGTTTAATGGTGCGCCTGAAGACTGGATTACTTAGAACCGGGGAAATAATCTTCATGGTGTTTCTGTGTCCACACGCGCAGCACCCACTTCCCCGATCTAGCGTTAGGCTCCCGGTTTGGGTAGGAATGAGGATGCGTCGAGTGGTGGCCGCAGACACGATCACGGCATGGTCACAGAGAGGAAGGAGTCTCCGCTTCCCAAACCCATTAGCAATCGCTGCATGTTCTTCACTCACTGCGCCAAGGAGCAACCTTCCACTGCAAGGGATGGTGGGACATCCATGTTAGTCGGGGAGCATCCGGGAGAAAGCCAGCACGCACACCCACAATGTCCGGCCGCGCGAGCCTGGGGAAGCAGAGGAGGAGGAAAATCAATAGGAAATCCAGCCTTGGAAACCGCCGAGGCGCCGGGAGCGATCCACGGTCCCAACACAAAAGGCGCTTTGCTCGCAAAGGTTTCGCCAGGCCCTATTCCACTGCACTGCTGCACAGCTTCTGACGTGAAGCCAAGATTAAGTGAGAAAAATTGAGATAGCTGCTTGCCTCTTAAGGCTTCCTGCCAGTGAGCTTCCCAATATCTATTATGCAACCAGTCTGGTCGCCCACCTTGAGTTGCAAGGAGGAAGTTGGATTTATTTACGTGGGGAAAAACAAGTGCTTTTATTTCCAGTAAAAGTCTTTACTAAGATAGTGACTGAGCTATGCAAGTGGACTTCCTACATCAACTGATGAATTTTAATAAATGACAACCTAAGTCAAAGTCACTTTGCCTAGGAGTCGTGAATAAAGAAGTGGTCTAAAACAGAGAAATTTACTGCAAATGTAACTTGTTTTTAGGCTGAACAAGGGTCTTTTTATACTTTTAGAATTTTGCCTAGGCATTAATATAGATTGAAATACTATTGGAGAGGTAAAGATAGTCTTTAAAAACTTGAGTGAGACATTCTTTGATTACTACGCAGTAATAAAAATACATTTCTGCAAGTGGACTTTTAGGGAGGAAATGTTAAAATAAAATGAAGGAATCATATTTCCCCACCCATTTTTTACCTTATCTTAAAATAATTGTGAATATATTAAAATACAATGATATTTGAAAAGGTGCAGCAAACTCCAAAGGCTTCAATAATTTATGCCCAAATTTCCTCTCACTTTGATTTTCTGAATATCTTTTTCTTGAAGACATGAAATACAGAATTGTAGCTTAAGTGGCATTGAGTGTCATGGTTTTGTCTAAAAATGTCTTATTTTTTAGTGTTCTGATCAGAATAATCAGAGTCCCCAGACAGTGACTGTTGTCTTGGCTTTCACAATTTATTCAAGGAAAAAAGTACATAATTATATTTTCTTTTGTATTTTAGCTGTCCTCTATGATGCATATAGGTAAAATATCCAACCATAATAGTTACATTAGTAAGTGAAAATAAATTGGACAGTGATAAATATATTACTATATATTAATATTTTTAAGTGGTAGGAAGCCCAAAAGGCAAATTGCTGAAACTGTATCTTAAAAGTAATATCTTTTTCATAACCAACTAAGAGGACATGTTAACCCTTATGAAAAAGTTATCAGATCATATCATATTTGAAGAATACTTAATTTTTAAATGAGTGATATGAGAAGTATTTCTTCTAGATAGCAAGATTTCTTAAATCTATTTTAAATCTATTTTTCTTAAGATAGTATAAAATGCTGATCTGAAAATAAACCTACATTCTGCAAAGGCATTAGGTGGGCATTGATTTTTTTTTTTTTAATGGAGGCATATCTGCAGTGTCAAAAATAAATATCATGAATGGCTAGTTCTGCAGTGTAGCAGGCAATTCAATCAAATAATCTGACTATTTGAGCACTTTAAAGGGAACACCTTGTGCTAAAACCAAGGGTATCTAGCGACTCCTTCAGTCCATGTTTAAAATATCTCTTGTAAAGCATGTACAGCCTAACATACCCTGTCTTGTATTTGCTGTCTCATTTATTCCATTCTATTTGTCCTTTTTATTTTTGATCCTAGGAGAGATAATAATGATTGCCAGGGCAAAAATAAATATTCTTATTTTTTATGTCAATATAATTGATATCTTCTACCTAAAAATAGTACGTTTTGATGTGGCTAATCAAAATACTGCAGTTTTGCAGTATAGTTAGCATTTAATGGAACTTGCGAGAACAAAATGTACCATAACTCCTTGTTCATATATTCTGTTAACATAATGGCATTTTATATTACAGTTGTAACTTTTCTACTTAAAACTAGCATCCGAAACTATTTAGGTTTTGTGAGATTATTTATTGGGTGTCTAGCTGTACTGAAAGATCAAGCTTCCAGATTCATGAAGTTCTTACATAGTAAATCAGGCAGTAAAAAGTCTATCACAAAATTTTCTTACCATTAATTGGTCCCCAAAGAACCAGTTTTGCACATATGCTAAATTAGGTTCATTTACATCCATCAGCTAATCTGAAAGATTTCAACACCACAGACAGCAACTCCACCTGTCCAATTGAACTTCTGCAAGACAAGAGACGACCTTTCTTCAGTACCGCGGACAGCGCTCCAGACGTGGGTTTCTTTTGGAGCAGTACAGTGAAAGTAGTACATTGAATGGGTAATGTACCATTGGAAGCGACAGAGTGCGTATTTCCACTATACAGATTCTGGGAGTTTGAATTATTACATTGTTCACATTGTCAAGAAGACTATTTTGTCAACTGTGTTGTGTGTATATTTCAGTGTGACTTAATGGGGATTGCTTAGCATACCCAGGATGTGCCAATAGCCATCCCTTTCCAAAGCATACTACTACAAAAGCCATTCATTTACATTAACTGTGAGTCCCCTCATGAGCACTAAACTACTTGTTTCTCGGTACAGAAAGTTGCCTGAAAGACCACCAAAATTCAGAACACTGAATAATTCTGTCAGTGTTCAGTGGCTAAAGACATTTCTAAAATGTATAATTAGTTATCGCTTTAGAATTTGTCACCTTCAGATTTCCATCCGTTACAGGGTCTAATTGTCATTCTTTCTCATTAAACTTCACTCGCTTCCGGGGCAAAAACAACAACAACAATAAAACCCCTAAAATTACCTCCCCAATATTAGAACAAAATGATTTGATGGTGTAGAAGATGCGGTATGGCAATTCTGAAGTTATTACAAGTTTCTCCACAATACTGATACCATGCATCATAATTTTGGGTCTATATGAAGGATTGATAGAGTCATTATATACTATTTACTGATCATATTTAACTCTTCTTTTAAATTTGTAATTTGCTCCTCAAAAGAAAAAAAAAAAAACCCTAGTGGTGTCAGACAATCATATATATTTAGTAATTCTGAGGTTCATACACCTTATTCCATGGTTTTGATTGCTTTTTCTCTCATTTTAACCATATGGCAACCTTTACTTCCAGGAGCCAAAGCTCTGTAGGTTCCAAGGTCAAAGCAGTGATGACAAACTGCAAATGCACACACATATATACACACACACACAGAGCAGCTGTGTCTAAAAGTAAGCCTAAAAAAGAAAAGAAAAAAGAAACCACACAGATAGAAGGCTGACATGAAAGATATCAAGCCCATGATAAATTAGCAAAGAACAAAATGCATTCCATGTTCACCCAGAGCTTGTTCCAATAACAACAATAAAAAGCCATTAGCTTCATCTTTTACTCTATTTTTATATTTACTGACACTAATGACCTCTTATTCTTGGGCACTATTACTTGAGAAGCAATTTTAGTTTTCTATTCTCCCAGTGAAAATGAATCTTATTCTAGTTAGCTGCCACCTGCTGGGGCATGTACAAATGTGTAATAATCCTTACAGCACAAGGTTTTAAAAGACAATGCCTCTACCTTTTGCAAGAAATAGCAAATACATATCCCAGGATAACTTGAATTTCAAAGGTGTTTTTCAAAGGTTCTTTCATGTTGTATCTATATTTCATTTTTCACATGGAATTTTTTCTAAGAATTCCACTTGACTTGTCACTGAAGTCCTGCTGATATGTGACATTTGAAAACCCTCATCTTATAGTAACACCTGACCTATTCTTCCATGCATGTGGCCTGTTGTATTGCAGCTAAGCTAAAATAAACAGCCTGTTCATCCATGGCATTAGAGGTGCCAGAGAATAATGTCAGAGCTGATATCAGTTAAAACCACACTGTTGCATATTTGCACTTCACCCTTCCTATGAGTGCTATGCTATGCAATCCCTTGTGATTCTGAACACATTTCAGCTGTTACACCAACATTCTGCTGCATTGATGATTAATGATATTTAGAGCTTAATTAATTTTTAGATGAGAAAAGAAGTGTATCTTAATTAAGAAATTGAATTGGAATAGATTCACATGATCTGAAACCTTTTTTAAAAAATTTCAGAACTGTGTAATCTTTAATGCATTTAAATAGAAGAAAACAGGTAAGATTTCTAGCATCATTTATTTGTCTAACACCTTCCCTCTGTGTGTTTCATTTTGTTTGTTTAATAAATTCCTAGGGCCACTGGAAGCTGCTTTGGTTCTTACAGGAATGATTTATATAAAAAGTTACAAGGTAATGAACTTATACAAATCAAGATTGAAATATCAGTGCCTATCTTCAGCAGCTAAACTACAAACTAAGATTCAAATGAATCATGATCTGTTGTGAAATTAAAATAACCATCAATCCATAAGGTAATTTCTGCTGACATGATACTTACAGCATGAAGATGAAGAAATGAGAGAAGATAATCTGTGCGTTACCATCAGGATAGTAGTAGTTAAGTTTTCTAACCTCTCCTAGTCCCTAAATTGGAAATCATTTTCTAAGGTGCCTCAGCTAGGTCCCCTGGTTTAGTAAAGAACTCTTTGAAGGTAAAAATATCAGAGAATGAGAGTCATTAAAAGTTCTTGACGTTTATGATCCACCCTGATAACACCACTCCCCTCACCCTAATGGGACACTCTCCGAGTTTTTTTCAGAGGCTTTTAGTACTGGCACCGGTTAAAATCAATGTCTGTACTTCCTCAGCACCGAACTAAGGAGCAGGGTTAATAGATGAATGGGCGGATGGAAGGGAGGCTGGGGAGTTGGTCAGACCCGCAGGCGGACACACAGCTTCTTGCCATCTGTCTCTCTTCGCCTCGCGTGAGTCCCAGTAGCTGAGGCCACTTCCTGACACGTCCACTTATTAAATTATTTTATGGGGAGAACGCGAGCGCCTGCAGCCAACCGAGCCAGTTGCATCCTTGACGGGAATTGGCTGAGGCGAGCGGGACAAAGCCACTCGCAGCTAGTCGGTCCAGCGGGTGCCCCGAGAGCACCGGGCTCCACCGCGCCTTCTTCCTCTCCAGGCGGAAAATGCCCCTCGCCCACCCCAGGTCTCTCCTGTCCTCGTGGGAGCAGACGTCTCCGGAGGCAGCCCGGAGCGGAGCCCACCCGAGGGAAGCCCTTACCTTTCGCTGGGGGTGAGGTGGGCGGGGAGGGGGAGGGGTGGTCCTCGGGGAGGAGCAGCCGGAGGAGGTCGGGCGGGAAGTCCCCGGTTCCCGGACAGAGTAGCGCAGCCGCGGGCGCCGAGCGCGAGTGACGGCGGCGGCGGAGACGAAGACCTCGGAGCCGCGGCAGCGGCGGAGACAGACACGCCTCCTGGCGGGGGTTCCTCGCCTCTTGCTTTAAAGGCGCCGCGCTCTATTCCCCGCGGTCCCTACACGCTCCGGGCCGCCGCGGCCACCAGGGCGCAGCGCTCGCCCCTGGACCGTAGGAGCTAAGGTGAGAAAATTCTGGGCGCGCACACACACTTGGACATAATGAACTCCCCGGCCTGGACTTCCCCCACCATATACGCCTGCCTACTCAGATGGGGCGACTGGAAACGTGATGCTTGGTTAGGGAGTGATGCAAATCGCCAAGGGATTTGCCTGGCCCTGGGTGGTAGACAACAGGTAGAAGGAGCTCGCGCGCGTTTTGTTCTGGGTGGTGGCTTTTATACCTCTCCGAAACCATAGCAACGGATCTACTCTGCTGCCAGGATTTGGGGAGCAAGCTGGTAGTCTCCAAAGTGGCCCTCTTAGTCCAACTTTTGTCATTTCCCTATGAGAAAAACCTTGACCTGCGCTTCACCCCCACCTCCACCTCAAGTGCACCCTACCAATGGGCTTCCCCCGGGTACCCGTACGGGTACCTGCCGTCACGGCGCCCATCTCCCTGCCTCCATCTCCAAAAACAGAGACAATCCCGAGAGTCAGGGGCTGGGGGCAGAAGAGTCAGCGGACAGTCTCTGAGCCCGTCTGGAGCCTCAGTGGCAGACGCCTACTTTCCTCCCAGATCCCTGACCTCCCAATCCAAATCGCAGAAGGAAGTTGGGCTCGAGATCTGGTGGGCGCCGAACCGTTGGTCTCAGACGCGAAGTCTGGCGAAAGAAGCCAAGGGGAGCCTTCCAGGCCTGGCGGCCGCCGGTCTAAAACCTCCAGTAGACTTCTTAAATAGGCCCGAGTTGGGGAGGGGGTGCCTAAATTTCCGAGACTTCTCGAAGCCCGGCGTCCAGGGACGGGCAGCCGGCGGCGAGCAAACCCGGCTCCCCCTGCTTCTGAGTAGAAACGATTAGCTTCTGCAAACAATCCCCGATTTCCACTCCTCTGGGTCGGAAAAGTCAACATCTATTCAATACCGTCGCTATTTTATCCTCGGCCCTACAATATTAACTAGAGCAGAGACTTCGCAAGTTGCCCCGAGAGAAACTTGGCAAGCAGCCGGGATTCGCTGGTAAGTTTAAGTTGAGGATGAGCGGCAGCAGGCCGGGCGCGCTGAGCCGGGAGACAGTTTTCAAACTGGCTGTGTAAGGAGAGGGCCTGGTGAGAACCCGTGGAGCTGCCCTCATCCCTGGGGACACTCCAGTCTCTGATTCCTAAGCTCCGGAAGTAGAGAGACCCTGCACCCCCAAGGGACTGGCTGTCTGAGCTGGAGACAAGCCTGTGTCCTTTTGTTGCTTCCTTTCTTGCAGTCCTGGTAGAGTTAAGTCCTTGCCTGTCGGCTCCTGACGCGGCCTTGTGTCCCTCCACACCCTGGGGTTAGCGCCTGATTCAGACTAGCCCTGAAGCTCTCAAAAACTTAATCCCGACAAACGCTATCCGGTTCTCAAGCAAAACCACCAGTCTACTCGGTGGGTCACCACTCCAGGCCCTCCTGTTTCCTGCATGCCTATTGCCCACGCCCAGGCAGGGAACCCTCGGGTTTTAAAGAAGTTAAGGAGAGATGAGTTAGTGGCAATGTAGCGTCCAGTTAGTCATTTAAAGATCCCTAGGGTGAAAGGCAGGCTCCCGTAATTAAGTCAACAGCGGCCTTGTTGTACGGAGTAAATAAATAGTCAATGACTCCATTGTGCCTCCTGGAGCGGGCAGCACAGACGCGTGACCGGCTCTGGGCGCCTGGGCTCCAGCTGCTGTGACCTGCAGCCTAATGGGCCCTCGAGGTACAGCCAAGTTCGGGCCAGGCCCAGTAAAATATCCCATTCAATCCCACTGCCTCACAGGAGTAATGAAGACAACTTGTCTACTGGCCAAAGACACTTTCCTTGTCATCACAGGACTGGCCTCCCCACTTCCAGGGGAGGGAGGAGCGAAACACTGGACACAGAGTAGATTCTGCAGCAAATCCCTGGGCGGAAGGATCCAGCCTTGTTTTGTTGTGACTCTGAGAATGCAGAGTAGGGAGTGAGCCTCATCTGACTGTGATAAGCATAGGCTCTGGCATGCAGTAGGTGCTGAATGAAAGAATACTGGATTCCTGGGCTCAGGCTCCCACTTCCACCTTGTTGTCCCCAAGACCACATTGTTTCTGGGGAAGGAGAGGTGGCATCAGACAACGTCCTCTAAGTGCTATGTGTGTTCTTAGAAAGTAGTTGTAAATTTCTTTTCCAACCTGGTCGTGAATTTCTTTTCCAGAGCAAACAGGACACACTCATAAAGACAGAAATAACAGGCACTGGAAAGGGAATGAGGGGCAAGGGGAGAGAGCTGTGAGAAAAGTGAAACAAATCAAAATTATGCAAGTTGTGACAAATTCATTTTCTAAATAAAATGTTATCTGGATTCTAATGAGAAAAGCGGACTCACAGGGGAACTTTAGCCTATACACACCCATTTAAACCTTCAAAATAAATTCTCCAAAACTGTAAAATCTTTTCCATAATCTATGTCAGGATTTATGAAGTTAAACTTTAAGATATCAGATCCCAAGTCTCTCTGAAGAAAGTCATTCCCAGTCATCCTGAAGCCCTGATCTCCCGTCTTTGAGAAGGTAGCTGAGTCCCTCAGCTTGAATTGAATGAAGGAAACGCTTCTCCATCTTCCTTCTCAAAATGCTCTTAGCACATTAGCATGTCTGGGATTTTGACTCCTGAGGACTCAGCAGAGATCACTGAATTTCCAAGCTTACTACCAGGTTTTGTTTCTTTGTGTTGATCTGGTTTGTTTGAATTACATGTATTCATTCAATTGGAAGAAACTGTTTGAATAATCTAGTTCAGTGCCTTCATTTTACAAGCAATAATAAACCAAAGTGAGAAAAGAGGAGTGAACAACTGGGATGTGGCAGGACTAAGACTGCCTCCTAATTGTGGCAGGGCAACATCAGCCTGTCTTCTGCCATCCACCTTCAAAACTTAGAATCATATGAAGTTAGGACTGTAAGGAACTTCAAGGACTTCTACTCCATTTCAGGGTAGCAGATCTTGGTATGCGGAAAAAAATGTACACTTGGGCACGTAGCCTCGAAATCTTGCATGCAATATAAGAGATGCACATAGCACCTGAAGCCCACTGAAGGCTTATGAGTCCCTCAACCCCAGGCTAAGAAGCACCAACCTAGTCCAACAACATAATTTTTCAGATGATGAAATCTAAACAAACATACTTACTCAGAGTCACATTGTGGGTTAAGGATCGTTCTACATCTGGATACCTAGAGTCCAGAGTAAGAGTTCCAAGGGGAACAGTGGAAATGTTTGGGATTTGGAGATGAACACAGCAATGTAGAGATGAGAAGTGATACAGAATCCCTGGAAGCCCCAGGCTTCTTGCAAAGACGCTATAAAAAGGGAGAAAAGGCAAATGGGAGTGAAGCCTAATGATCTCCAAGGCATAGTATGGTGCTAAGGTTGTGGTGAGTGTGTGGGGTTGTTCTGGATGCCTGTTTTAACTTCTGCGTATGAAAGTGTGGGTCAGAGAAGGTCATTATTGCCAGACCTCTGAACTCTCAAGGCTTTTGCCTGCTATTTTTTTCTGGAGAAGATACCCCTTCACCCCCCAGAAAGGAAAAGGTGGAAGAACGATCTAAATACCTCCTCCAATGCACTTTTCCATCTCACTAGGCATGTAAAACATACAACTGATCCTCTTTATTCTGGATGTGACCATATCCAGACTCAACACACCAATGAGACTCCAAGTCACCTGCAATGACTCATTCTTCTACTTTTATAGTCAGTTTATTACTTCATGTGTAAATCTATTTCCATTTAGCATCTTCTACACATAATGCATTCCAACTTTCTCAGTGTCAAAATTTGCTCACTTAGTCATTTCACTTCTGCCTGGACTACTGAAATAGTACCAAGACCAAAGTATTCCTCAAGTACTCTACTTAGATGACTATAAATCTGTGAGAATTCCAAGGATTCTCATGCACCCTTCCTACCAATTTAAGTTTTAGGTTCTTGAGGTTACTTTGTACTGTCTCCCCTCATCTTCCTCACTATCATTGTCCCCTCACCTCTCCAATCTCTAACTGGCCAAGTCCTTCTTCAACTCCTAGCTAATTTACTTATTTATTAATTATCTTAGCATGTACTTGTATATGTTTTAAGGAAATAAAGACAAAACAATGAGGAAAAATGTAGGCAATATACTTTGCAAGATATTTCTAAAGGCACACAGTCACTTCTATTAGCAAGACCATGACATTCTTGCTCCTTCTTTTGTAGAAAGCACTGTTATAAAAGTTGGAATATATTGGCACACAACTGGCATCTAGTAGAGAGGCTTTGTACTAGAAAATATTTCTTATTAGACTCCCCATCCCACCTGCAACTAAGGAGGGAAGAAACTCTGAAGATCCTTAGGCATACGGACAGGTAGAGAGGGGGTCCCACTCTGGGTGAGACAAGGCACGCAGGGACATGCTTCTTCAAAAAACAGCATCTTAATTGGTCATATCACGAAGGAACTGCCAACACAAATCCTCAGGACTATTCCCCACCTACCATTAATCTCTCCTGTTTCTTGGAAGCTTAATAAAAAGTTTCAGAGGGGAAAAACAGCTATTTATATAAGTCCTGTGCACATATGCGTACATGCTAAGTTGCTTCCGACGTGTCTGACTGTTTGTGACCCTACGGACTACAGCCCACCGGGCTCCTCTGTCCATGGGATTCTCCAGGCAAGAATACTGGAGTGGGTTGCCATACCCTCCTCCCAGGGATTTTCCTGACCCAGGGATCGAACCCACTTCTCTTACCTCTCCTGCGCTGGCAGGAAAGTTCTCTACCACTAGTGCCACCTGGGAAGCCCATATAAGTCCTACCCTATTCCAAAATGTTTCACATAAAATATCACATATGGACTCTGTAAACAATCTTGTCAAAAGTATAATTACTATTTTAAGGATACTAAAACTAAAATATAGAAAGGTATGTGACTTGCCTATGGACAAACAAATAGCGAAGGCAAGACTGGGATTCACAACATTGTAGTTTATTGTTCTTGCTGGTACAAGAAAAGAGGCAGCCAGAACAAAGCAGTATCTGCCCAGCTCACTCTTATCCTGAGGGTTTCAGATGTTGTTACTAAGCTGTGAGGGGTAAAGCCCAGCAGCTTAGGCTGGGAATATGGAGGGCTGGAGAATACGCAGCAACTCAGATTGAGCAGATCTGCTTCCTCAGCAACCCCCTGAGTGAAGGATTCATCCGGAGCCAGAAACCAGAAGCAGCTGCCTCTCAGAGGGGAAGCCAGCTTAAAAGCAAGCAGAGGGCATTTCTCAGCCTTTGTTAGAGTCCAAGAAAAAAAAAAAACAGAATTTGATCTGATCCCTTAAGAGTGTTCTCAACAGAAACTAAAGGCTATCCTTTGCCAAGAGAGTAGTTCTTGCAATTAGTGAGAACTAAAAATAAAGACACCCCAATCCAGTACTCTTGCCTGGAAAATCCCATGGGTGGAGGAGCCTGGTAGGCTGCAGTCCATGGGGTCCCTAAGGGTTGGACACGACTGAGCGACCTCACTTTCACTTTTCACTTTCATGCATTGGAGAAGGAAATGGCAACCCACTCCAGTGTTCTTGCCTGGAGAATCCCAGGGATGGGGGAGCCTGGTGGGCTGCCGTCTGTGGGGTACACAGAGTCGGACACGACTGAAGTGACTTAGTAGTAGTAGTAATAGTAGTAGTAGTAGTAGTAGTAATAACCATTTGTCCTTAATGATAATACCTTCCTAGCTGTTCCCTCTATGAAAGAAACTATACCTTCCAGAGCTTATACTAACTTTCTGACTGTATAGCAGTCCAGCACTCTCCAAGAACTTTGTGTGCTTGGCTTGTTCCAATGCTAGGATACTGTTCACTTGTATGTTGGCTTGTATTCAAGCAAACTTTGTAAACTAGGTTCAGAATGTTGAATAGGGCTTTATATTTAATTTTCATTCTGCAGTGAAACATTCTGATTAATTCAGTTCATCACAAAAGAAGTTGTTAGATACATAATTATTGTCTCCATAACGGGCCCTGTCTAGAGAGGTCATCCAGGCTGTAGAAAGCTGTTGTAGAGGAACTGACCAGGATTCCAATAGATTTTTCCTCTTCTACTTTAAAGTAGTGATGCTAATTAGCAGCTTTTGAATCTCTTATTGCAGGTGAGCCCAGCTTCAAGGGCTAACATTCATTAAGAATATGGACACTGCTGACCTCCTACCTTTCACATTCCTTCCAACCCAAGGGTCACACAGACTGTTGGTTTGAGTTGTTGGGATTGTTTGGACATGCACTGTAGGAGAGAACACAACAGAGGTAATAGAATTCGGTTTTTAGGATCTGTAAACTATATTGTTTTTAGTTCTGTAAATTAAGCTTAAAATGGAAAGAAAATAAATAGCCTAGAGGCTAGAATCAAAATGTAGGTCCAAACTCTGTATACAAATGGAAAGTGTGGAAAACAAACTTATTTTGCAATCTGTTGTACCAACAACTTTTAATATATTAAGATAACTGTCTTGATCTGCTTCCAAATCAGTGTCCCTTTGTAAATATACATGAAATTTGACTACAAAGAGATGAACAGCAATGCATCACTTAACTGTATCAATATTTTATTGATACAGTTGATCATGTAAGAATCAGAAGCAGATTTAGTCTTCTCTGTGGACTGTAGGGACTAAGAGTCTGTTGACCGTATTTCTACTTCACAAACAGAGCTATCCAACCAAGACTTGCTTACAAACTGGAAATGTGCTCAAACACACTGTCCCTGATATTCTGTTTGCTATTCTAGGCTGACAAATTGCTAACTTTCTACAGTACTGTATATATATATATACATACTGTAATTAGGAAAACAGAAGAAGAGACTCTGTGATATGGAAACATTTCTGATGATAGCTGATAATTAAAATTGCTATTTTGGGGGATAAAACAGAAGAAATGTAGTAATTTCTATAATATTTTCCACTATTCACTAATTTTAAATTAAGACATAGATTTCATGTTTATATGTACTTTACTAGGGACTTCAGAGTCAAGGTCCAAGTGTCAGAAACCAGAATTGTTGGAAAATGGTCTCAGCCATAAGGGAAGAGGATCTAGAATTCGCAAATATTTTTCATTTATTTCTCCTCATTCTATACTTATAACAACCATTAAAAAGAGTTACCACTTCCCAGGTGGCTCAGTTCAGTTCAGTTACTCAGTCATGTCTGACTCTCTGTGACCCCCTGGACTGCAGTAGGCCAAGCTTCCCTGTCCATCACCAACTCCTGGAGCTTGCTCAAACTCATGTCCATCAAATTGGTGATGCCATCCAACCATCTCATCCTCTGTCATCCCCTTCTCCTCCCACCTTCAATCTTTCCCAGCATCAGGGTCTTTTCCAATAAGTCAGTTCTTCCATCAGGTGGCCAAAGTTTTGGAGCTTCAGCTTCAGCATCAGTCCTTCCAATGAATATTCAGGACTGATTTCCTTTAGGACTGACTGGTTTGATCTCCTTGCAGTCCAAGGGACTCTCATGATCTGATTCTTACATGATCCCAGGTAGCTCAGTGGTAAAGAATTCTCCTGCCAATGCAGGAGGTGCAGGAGACATGGGTTGGATCCCTGGCTGGGTTGGGAAGATCCCCTGGAGAAGGAAATGGCAACCCACTCAGGTATTCTTGACTGAAAAATCCCATGGTCAGAGGAGCCTGGTGGGCTATAGTCCATGGGGTTGCAAAGAGTCCAACGTGATTGAGCAGGCACAAGAACAATCACAGGATATATTTTCCTCATTTATAGAAACAAGAAGCAAAAGTTTTAGAACAATTGTATGCATAGCAAAAACAACACTGAACTGAGTTCCACCAGCTGAACCTCTATTTAAATATAATGTCTTTGTAAATCAGTTAATTCCTGTATGCTTCTGTCTACTTATTTGTAAACTCTGGAGGAGAGATTTATTAATATTTTGAAATCTGTGAGGAGATGAAAAATTTAAAAACCTGATGGTTTCTTGACAGACCCAGGATCACATCATAGTCACTGGTGAAATGAGAGCAGTACCCAGGCCTCCAGAGTTTGACCATTATCCAGATGATGAAATGTTTCTGAAATCAAAAACTGAGCTGCAAAAAAATATAGTTCTTCGTGTTTATCTTTCATTCAAAATCATCAGAAACATTCAGAACTCATAATCTAACTTGAAAACAAATATTTCTGTAAAAAGAGATAAATTTTGTTCATTTAGCAAAAATCACTAAAAACACTAATCTAATAATCTGTGTCTAAAGTTAATGTGTACAGGAAGTGGTACCATAAAATTTTTTATGACTATCACCCTGATTAAACTCATTTAGCATTTGGACCCAAGTAATAAACATTTCTAGAGAAAATCATAGAACTGGGATATATGGGTTGAATAAGTTCAGTTCAGTTCAGTTGCTCAGTCATGTCCGACTCTTTGCAACCCCATGAATCACAGCATGCCAGGCCTCCTTGTCCATCACCAGCTCCCAGATTCACTCAAACTCATGTCCTTTGAGTTCGGTGATTCCATCCAGCCATCTCATCCTCTGTCGTCCCCTTCTCCTCCTGCCCCCAATCCTTCCCAGCATCAGAGTTTTTTCCAATGAGTCAACTCTTTGCATGAGGTGGCCAAAGTATTGGAGTTTCAGCGTTAGCATCAGTCCTTCCAATGAACACCCAGGACTGATCTCCTTCAGAATGGACTGGTTGGATCTCCTTGCAGTCCAAGGGATTCTCAAGAGTCTTCTCCAACACCACAGTTCAAAAGCATCAATTCTTCGGCGCTCAGCTTTCTTCACAGTTCAACTCTCACATCCATACATGACCACTGGAAAAACCCTAGCCTTGACTAGACGGACCTTTGTTGGCAAAGTAATGTCTCTGCTTTTGAATATGCTATCTAGGTTGGTCATAACTTTCCTTCCAAGGAGTAAGCATCTTTTAATTTCATGGCTGCAATCACCATCTGCAGTGATTTTAGAGCCCAGAAAAATAAAATCTGACACTATTTCACCTGTTTCCCCATCTATTTCCCATGAAGTGATGGGACCAGATGCCATGATCTTAGTTTTCTGAATATTAAGCTTTAAGCCAACTTTTTCACTCTCCTCTTTCATTTTCAAGAGGCTTTTTAGCTCCTCTTCACTTTCTGGCATAAGGGTGGTGTCATCTGCATTTCTGAGGTCATTGATATTTCTCCCGGCAATCTTGATTCCAGCTTGTGCTTCTTCTAGCCCAGTGTTTCTCATGAGGTACTCTGCATATAAGTTAAATAAGCAGGGTGACAATATACAGCCTGACGTACTCCTTTTCCTATTTGGAACCATTCTGTTGTTCCATGTCCAGTTCTAACTGGGTTAAATAGTATCTCCCTAAAATTCATATTTACCTAGACCTATGTATGTGACCTTATTTAGAAAAAGTCTTTGTATATGCAATTAAGTTGAGATTTACTGAAGAAGTCTTATTATCCCACAAGTATTTTGAAAAATATAAATAATTTAATTGTAAAAATTATAATTTCTAACATCTAAAGCACCACATTATATAGTATACTATGGATCACATATTTTTTGTGTCCATGCATAATTACTAGCTAAAATATTACAAAATTATTCCCCAGACTTATAAACTTTAAAACTGATTTTTTTCTTCTGAGATAGAATTTAATAATCAGATACAAGGAATGATCACTGCAGATGGTCAAGTTTCATAAGTAAGCCTCTGTTTTGCTAGTAACTGGACAATTCTAGAAGATAGTGATTCCATCTGACTGTGCTCAGAAGAGCCAGGGCTTTTAATGCATACATCAGCAGTGCATCGACCCCTTTGCTGTCACTTAAACAAAATTATTGGAACAGCTCTTACATTCTAATTATTTCTCCTTTTCCCCAAGATTACTCATTTATCACTGTGTAACCCTGGCAGGAGTTCCATATTCAAGTTTCCCCTATAAAATCTGATGGCAAACTTACAGTATTACTTTTTTTTGTCCTTGTACTGGTTTTTAGATTGAAGAAGGTTTAAAAAATTTTTTTTGTTGTTAAATATTGCTTTGGCCAAAAAGTTCATTCACTTTTTTCCATTCCATCTTATGGGAAAATCCAAACTTTTTGCCCAACCCACTATATGTTATATGGAGACACTCCAATAGGTGTTTTGCATATTTATCTCACTAACTCTTCCTAAAGCAATCCTGCAAAGAAGTTATAGCGACTGGCATTGAAGGGTATTCAGTTCCTCAGTCTACTCATGTTTGTTGAGCATGGTTTTGCTTACTTTTGAAGTTCAGACTCTTTCACTCTACTCCCTAGGAGTGACTTTAATAAGAAAGAAATACCATTTTGAAAATGAAAGATACTAGGTCAAAAGGAGGCCTTCTCCTGGCCAAGTGTATATTTTGATAATATGCTTGGTTTCACATCAGTACCATCAGTGCATCTTCAAAATAGTGTTGCCCTATTTTCTATAAAAGTAGTTTTTTTTTCCAGAAGGACAACTCTGAAACATTTTGAAACTAAACTAATTTTCAAGGCTTTATCTCACATATTGTTGAAATGTCTTATTTATATGTCAGTTTTCTTACAGTGTTTCATGCAGAAAACAAATAAAACAATTGCTGATTCTTGTATTTTCCTGGTTGACATAGCTTTTAAACAGAAAAGAATCCTAACTTTCAACTCCACTGACCCTATGAAAACTCTTCAAGTTCAAAACTTGATTTTAAGTTTGACACTTTCTATTGCCTGCAATAGAATAGGTGAGGGAAATCTAAGATTAAACTGTCAAGTGTGGAAAAGAAAGATATCATTGATAGAAAAAGGAGATGTGTACCCTCAATTCACTTCTCTGCAAAATGAGATATTCTTAAAGATTGATGAGCATTGAAGAAAAAAAAAAACTAAGACTGTGGTGAAAGTCCTCCTGTATATTTAACATGTTGATTAATTTATATGCATCTAGCTATTCCTTCAGAGAAGGTGATGGCACCCCACTCCAGTACCCTTGCCTGGAAAATCCCAGGGATGGAGAAGCCTGGTGGGCTGCAGTCCATGGGATCGCAAAGAGTCAGACATGACTGAGCGACTTCACTTTCACTTTTCACTTTCATGCATTAGAGAAGGAAATGGCAACCCACTCTAGTGTTCTTGCCTGGAGAATCCCAGGGACGGGGGAGCCTGGCGGGCTGCCGTCTATGGGGTCGCACAGAGTCGGACACGACTGGAGCAACTTAGCAACAGCAATTCCTTAATGTAGAATTGGAACACATGATCTCAATATAAAACAAAATAACTGAAATCTGAAACTTTCCAGAAAAAAATAAAGCTATATTTACAGAAGAATGCATAGTGTTTCCTAATTAAAAAAAAAAAAAGAAAGGGATATTTCATAGTATGGGTGCTTGTTACAAGCACATAACAAATTTCTGCATCTACTTCTCAACCTTCTCTGTCTCTCTTAAGAGTACACAGACATACAGTGATTTTTCTGTTTGTCAAAGAAAGTACTACAATTTCTAAAGCTGCCCATTGAGTGGTTCTGAACCATAGCCAAAAGCTATTTCAAAATGAGGACAGATTTCTTTTCTCCCTGGGGACAGACAGCATGCTGCTTCCTCAGCCCTGCATTCGAAGCCTTTTCTCCCCCAGATCTTGTTTAATTCTAGGTGTAAAAAGACATTTCTTCCACTATTAAAATGCTGAGCGCAATCAAGTTGGGAGTATGTCCATTTTTCATTCATTTCATGTTAAATTAAATCATCTGTAGTTCTATAACAATGAATTCAGCCATACACTTAAAGAGAAAAAAAAAAAAAAAGATTTCAACTACTCCTTTGGAAAAGAAACAACTGCCAAACTGTTCTCAGATATGGGTCAAGAACAGATTATTGTGAGTATACTCAAATGTAATTATGACATACATTCATAAAATCCTGGCACTGTCTCCACTTTCATCAAAGAGGGAGCAAAGAGGTTGCTTTAGACATCAGTGGTTAAAGCCATCTCCTTTACCTGACCCGTCACTGTGCTTTCTTAAGTCCGCCTTCCCCCTCCATCGTATTTCCATCTGTTAAACAATACATTTTGTTACCATTGCAGTATTTCCCCAATATAGCGCCTTTTCATATATCCATAGAGCTTAAACAACCTGCAGATGAATTCTCACAACATTCCTTCAGACTTCCCATGTGGATTCAAACACAATATGCAATTATGTCATTTATATCAGTACAGGGAAACTAAGAAAAAGTTAATGTTCCAGTGCTTTTAACAGAGTTCTTTCTGCATCACACCATTTTATTTCTCTGTGAGGAAAAAAAGAGTACAATTACAGATGGTGATACAAGAACTGAACCAAATAGGCCCGGATCATGTAAATGATATTGAGTCAAGCCTTGGCTCTCAGAAATATCCCTGATTTGCTACATGAAGCTACCAGCTTTCTTCCTCACTGTTTGGACTTTCTCCTGTTTAACTTCCAGGATGGGAGGGGGAGAGAGAGAAGGGAAAGTAATACATTTTGCATGTAAATCATTTGTTTTATAAAGAGAAACAGTGTTAATTTATAAGTTTTAAAAATTTCTAACAATCCCATTTTGAAAAGAAAATAAGAAAAACATATTTTAATAACTTACCTTACCTAATATATTAGTTTTTTGGTGTACACATACGTGTGTGTGTTTATGAATTTTTTTTATTAGAGTCACATGCCATTGCATATTTCTCTCCCCAGGGTCAAGATTCCAGTTTGCTACTTAGAAGAGGCTTGAGTTTTGCCAAGGGCAAATGCATAAATATTTCTATAGCATTACTGCTATTCCCTGCCTGTCAACTGCCAAGGGCTCTGGCAAAGATAAGACTTCACACAAGGGAAGGCCAACCAAACTGGTGGGTTTAGCAGAAGCCAGGGACCTACCCAAGGACAGCTGTCAACGAGATACCAAGCTATACAGTAGAAAGGAACATGGATCTAAGATGGGAGACAAATGAGTAAAAAGAAGAAGGCTGACAGAACTCAAGTTCTGAGGACCAAGATCTTAGTAGCAGAGATGGAGACTCTGGCACTTCAAGAGAGAACACCTGGGGCTATATCTAGGCATAAAGAGACTCACAGTCAAAAGGAGGAATCCAGACAATTATAGATGGTACCCTCTTCAGCAGAAAAAAAAGAATTATGAAAAGACGTGGAGGAGTGGTGATGCTTTTGAAATGTGTATAAATATCAAATCACAATAATGTGTCCCAGGAATGAACAGAATGCTGTAGGTGCATTATATTTCAGAAACAAACTTGTAGAAAATGAGAGTAGATTTGTGAGGCAGGGGGGAAAGGGAAGGGGAACTGGATGAAGGTAGTCAAAAGGTCCAAACTTTCAGTTATAAGATAAATAAATACTAAGGATGTAATGTACAACATGATAAATATAATTAACACTACTGTATATTATATGTGAAAGTTGTTGAGGGAATAAATCCTAAGGGTTTTCATTACAAGGAAAAATGGTTTTTTTTTCTATTTCTGTAAATTTACATCTATTTGAGATGATGAAGTTTCACTAAACTTATTGTGGTAATCATTTCATGATTTTGTGGATACTATAATGGTGGAAATGTGTCATGACATGTTTGTCAAAGCCCATAGAATATACAAAACCAGGAGTAAAGCCCAATGCAAGCATGAACTTTGGACGATTATGATGTGTCAATGCAGGTTTATCAGTTGTAACAAATGTGTCACTCTGATGAGGGAGGTTGATGGTGAGGGTAGCTGTGTGTGTGTAGAGAGTCAGGGAGTATATAGGACCTCTGTAGTTTCTGCTCAATTTTCCTATTAACCTAAAATTGCTCTAAAAAATAAAATCTCTTACAAAAATATTCAGAAGAGAACCAGCAGCAAGGCTGCTTCAGCATTGACCCAGAACACCAGGCAAAAAAGAGTCCCGAGCATGCCTTGCTCTCCAGGGCCAGGCTCAACTTTAGGGACAAAGGGACATGATTGAACCTAGAGCTGTATGACACTGCAGACTGAATTGTGTCCTCCCAAAGTTCGTATTTTGAAACTGTAACCTCTATATACCTATTGTGATGTCATTTGCAGATTGCACTTTAAAAAAAAATTATTTGGCTGCAAAAGGTCTCAGTTTCAGCAGGCAGGATCTTTAGTTGTGGCATATGTGATCTAGTTCCCTGACCAGGGATCGAACCTAGGCCCCTTGCATTGGGAGTGCAGAGTCTTAGCCACTGGATCACTAGGAAAGTCCCCCTGAAGACTAGACTTTTTAGGAGATAATTATCAGAGAAGGCAATGGCACTCCACTCCAGTACTCTTGCCTGGAAAATCCCATGGATGGAGGAGCCTGGTAGGCTGCAGTCCACGGGGTCGCAAAGAGTCGGACAGACTGAGCAACTTCACTTTCACTTTTCACTTTCCTGCATTGGAGAAGGAAATGGCAACCCACTCCAGTGTTCTTGCCTGGAGAATCCCAGGGATTGGGGAGCCTGGTGGCTGCCGTCTATGGGGTCACACAGAGTCGGACACGACTGAAGTGACTTAGCAGCAGGATGTTTGGATGAGGTCATGAGAGTTCTCATGATAGGATTCATGTCCTTATAAGGAGACACAGAGCTAACCCTCTCTTTCTCTCTCATGTGAGGACATGGTGAAGTGGCTGTTTGAAAGTCAGGAAGAGTTTTCACCAAAACCCAACTATACTGGCACAGTGACCTCAGACTCCCAGCATCCAAAACAATGAGAAAATAAATCATTGTTAAAGTCATCCAATATATGGTATTTTGTTATGGCAACTTTAGCCAACAAAAACATTCAGGTCCCACTTCTCCTGAACCAACGTTTCTAAAGACCAATATAAACGGGGAGGGGGATAGGGAAACATAATCACTGCTTCTGTTTAATCAGGTATGTTTATCCAATAGGCATAGCTATCCAGACAGAGAGCACATGAAGGAAAGGGAAGGGCTTTCTCTGAGAGGCAGCTGAAATGAGGGTGGGGGATTTGATTCTGTGGTTAAGTTAGGATTTTCCTTCTTGGTAGGAAGTCCCACTACTTACAAGGTTATGACCAACTTTCTATTAAAAGTAAGAATTAGGGGAGAAGGAAGGGTGGGAAATCAGGTAGGAAAATTCCCTGCTGGCAGGTGCCTCCTGGATGCCCTCCAGGTAGATCTCCTGGTGTAGTGCTTCCCTTGCTTGGGACTAAATGCACTGACAAGCTCAGTATAAATGGATGAATATGCTGTGTTGCGCTTAGTCACTCAGTCGTGTCTGACTCTGCAACCCCAGGGACTGTAGCCCACTAGGCCTCTCTGTCCGTGGGGATTTTCCAGGCAAGAATACTGGAGTGGGTTGCCATGCCCTCCTCCAGGGGATCTTCCCAACCCAGGAATCCAACCCAGGTCTCCCGCATTGCAGAGGATTCTTTACGAGCTGAGCCACAAGGGAAGCCCATAAATGGATAGTTATCTCTACCTTAAAAGAAAAGGTTTTGCAAGGTGAAAAGACAGCCTTCAGAATGGGAGAAAATAATAGCAAATGAAGCAACTGACAAACAACTAATCTCAAAAATATACAAGCAACTCCTACAGCTCAACTCCAGAAAAATAAATGACCCAATCAAAAAATAGGCCAAAGAACCAAATAGACATTTCTCCAAAGAAGACATACAGATGGCTAACAAACACATGAAAAGATGCTCAACATCACTCATTATCAGAGAAATGCAAATCAAAACCACTATGAGGTACCATTTCACACCAGTCAGAATGGCTGCGATCCAAAAGTCTACAAATAACAAATGCTGGAGAGGGTGTGGAGAAAAGGGGACCCTCTTACACTGTTGGTGGGAATGCAAACTAGTACAGCCACTATGGAGAACAGTGTGGAGATTCCTTAAAAAACTGGAAATAGAACTGCCTTATGATCCAGCAATCCCACTGCTGGGCATACACACTGAGGAAACCAGAAGGGAAAGAGACACGTGTACCCCAATGTTCATCGCAGCACTGTTTATAATAGCCAGGACATGGAAGCAACCTAGATGTCCATCAGCAGATGAATGGATAAGAAAGCAGTGGTACATATACACAATGGAGTATTACTCAGCCATTAAAAAGAATACATTTGAATCCGTTCTAATGAGGTGGTTGAAACTGGAGCCTATTATACAGAGTGAAGTAAGCCAGAAGGAAAAACACCAATACAGTATACTAACGCATATATATGGAATTTAGAAAGAGGGTAACAAAAACCCTGTGCACGAGACAGCAAAAGAGACACTGATGTATAGAACAGTCTTATGGACTCTGTGGGAGAGGGAGAGGGTGGGAAGATTTGGGAGAATGGCATTAAAACATGTATAATATCATGTATGAAACGAGTCGCCAGTCCAGGTTCGATGCACGATACTGGATGCTTGGGGCTAGTGCACTGGGACGACCCAGAGGGATGGTATGGGGAGGGAGGAGGGTTCAGGATGGGGAACACATGTATACCTGTGGTGGATTCATTTTGATATTTGACAAAACTAATACAATTATGTAAAGTTTAAAAATAAAAAAAAAATTAAAAAATAAAAATTGAAAAAAAAAAGAAAAGTTTTGTTGCTTGGTCCTCCATTATAACACTAAGCAGAGTAGTATTTTAATGTTTTAACATAGAAACAAAAAAAGTATTTATATGGATATGAAGATAAATGTGTATTTTTTTTTCATTAAGAGAAAAATACCATTCTGGTCACAGGGAGTCAAATTTGGGGTGAGTAGTCTGGGTAGAAATAAGCATCTTCTTTTGAGTGGGGGTTGGGGAGGTGGTGCTTGAAAATTTGGCTATTTGGGGCTGTTATTCCCTCACTACCACTTCAGGGCTTCTATGTGCCCTGCTCACCCTTCTGGGGAGACTGATACTGGTTGGTTTAACAATTGAAGCCCATGATGGCAGTAGTAGTCACCTGAACCCTCGAGCTTTGGTTTAAAAGACACACATATACACGCAGGGGTTTGGAGATATGTTTGCTGGTCAGCTTGAGTATGTTACCGATAAGAGGGTATAGGGGTTATTTATTGGTGGGATTAGCATATCACTGAAGCAGGTCATTTGACATATTAAAAAATTTTTAAAGCCAAACATAAGTTTAGATTATAATCATATTTGTAGGGTTTCTAAAGTGTTTGTTTCTCAGAATGGCTTGTTTGCTTCAGTTGTCTCTTTCCCATCTCTGGTCTTGGAAGAAATGGGAACAGTATTGGAGTCAAAACACTTGTAATTTTGTATTCTGCTATCTATTCCCTGAGTGTGAGATATTCACTTCCGTTGTTAAGATTCCTGAGGAGTTTTTTTTTTTTTTCTTTGATAATAAAATGAAACCCCACCTCGTCCCTACATTTCCCCAACTGTTTCTGGCTGTCTTTGTGTTGGTTGCAGCAGGCAGACTATGGTTTTCTCAGACAGTTTCTAATTATCATGTACAATATGTTCAGAGTTAGGTAACTCCTCATGTAAACAAACTGTGTTCACTGTCCAGAGCAGCTCTAATAAGTCAAATAAATTCAATTTGTATATGGCTAATTTTGACCAAACTCTTCAGTCCTTGCAAGCTTCCAAGCCTTTCTATTTTTGCTTCATAGCTGCTGCTAAGTCACTTCAGTCGTGTCCGACTCTGTGCGACCCCATAGACGGCAGACCACCAGGCTCCCCCATCCCTGGGATTCTCCAGGCAAGAACACTGGAGTGGGTTGCCATTTCCTTCTCCAATGCATGAAAGTGAAAAGTGAAAGTGAAGTCGCTGAGTTGTGTCTGACTCTAGCGACCGCATGGACTGCAGCCTGCCAGGCTCCTCCATCCATGGGATTTTCCAGGCAAGAGTACTGGAGTCGGGTGCCATTGCCTTCTCCGGCTTCATAGTTAGATGCATTTAAATCTTTTACTAGGCACAGAAGAAACTGCTGAAGGCAAGAAAACATATTTAGATGTCTACAGTCCAACTTGCTTTGTGAATAAGTACTATGTTACTTTGAATGAATACCAAGTCGTGTCTGACTCTTTGCAACCCATGGGCTGCAGCACCCCACACTTCCTGTCCTTCACTATCTACTGGAGCTTGTCAAACTCATGTCCATTGAGTCAGTGATGCCATCCAACCATCTTATCCTCTGTTG